>NC_060182.1:53864148-54599720 GCF_021184085.1 Oncorhynchus gorbuscha | reverse complement strand
ATGCTAGCTTTGAAGCAAGCAACACTGAACCATACGTGAGAGCACCAGCTGTTCCGGACGACTGAGATCATGCTCTCCTTAGCGGACGTGAGTAAGACCTTTTAAACAGCTTAACATTCACAAGGCTGCAGGGCCAGATGGATTACCAGGACACTTACTTTGCAAATGCGCTGGCAAGTGGCTTCACTGACATTTTCAACCTCTCCCTGTCCGAGTCTAATACCAGCATGTTTTAACTTGTTGCGACGGGCCATCCCGGATCCGGGATCGTGAATACAGCCTCGCAAATGAAATGAAATCTATATGCTAGCACTCAAGCTTAGATTTTTGTTAACACTGTCATCTCAGATTTTCAAAATATGCTTCTCAACCATAGCAAAACAAGCATTTGTGTAACAGTATTGATAGCTAGCGTAGCATTTAGCGTTCGCATTCAGCAGGCAACATTTTCACAAAAACAGAAAAGCATTCAAATACATCATTTACCTTTGAAGAACTTCGGATGTCTTCAATGAGGAGACTCAGTTAGATAGCAAATGTTCAGTTTTTCCTGAAAGATTGTTTGTTTAGGACAAATCGCTCCGTTTCTGTCACGTTTAGCTACGAAAAAAACCTGTATCCAGGATTGTGTAAATCTATCCAAGCTCATTAGCATAACGCAACGTTAACTATTCATGAAAATCGCAAATGAAAATATCTATTTGCTCTCAAGCTTAGCCTTTTGTTAACAACACTGTCGTCTCAGATTTTCAAAAATATGCTTCTCAACCATAGCAAAACAAGCATTTGTGTAACAGTATTGATAGCCTAGCATAGGATTATGACTGACATTCAGCAAGCAACATTTTCACAAAAACCAGAAAAACATTCAAATAAAATTTACCTTTGAAGAACTTCAGATGTTTTCAATGAGACTCTGTTAGATAGCAAATGTTCAGTTTTTACAAAAAATATTATGTGTTGACAAATCGCTCCGTTTTCTTCGCGTTTGGGTAAGGAGAAAAAAACGAAAGTTAAGTTATTAAAACGCGAACTGTTTTCAAGGCTAGAAACCCTGGACCCACTTCAATTAGTATACCGCCCAAACAGATCTACAGATGCAATCTCTATTGCACTCCACGCTCCCTTTCCCACCTGGACAAAAGGAAAACTGAATGCTCATCATTGACTACAGCTCAGCATTCAACTCCAATGTGCCCTCCAAGCTCATCACTAAGGTGCATGGTAATGAATCCCTCCCTCTACAATT
Organism: Oncorhynchus gorbuscha; assembly: GCF_021184085.1. Taxonomy (NCBI): domain Eukaryota; kingdom Metazoa; phylum Chordata; class Actinopteri; order Salmoniformes; family Salmonidae; genus Oncorhynchus; species Oncorhynchus gorbuscha. The sequence continues at coordinate 54,598,471 of NC_060182.1, read as the reverse complement.
GGATCCTGTACTTCCTGATGGGCTGCCGCTAGGTATTGAGGGTCAGTGTGGTGGATGTGTAGCCCACCCTCAACACCTGGCGGCAGCCCATCAGGAAGTACAGGATCCAATTGTAGAGGGAGGGATGAGGCCCCTCGGGTGCATGCGTAATCCCCTCCTGCACTCCGTTCACCTACCACGATTGTGTGGCTGTGCACGACTCCCAACACCATGTTTGCCAATAACACGGTGGTGGTGGTGGGCCTGAACAACAACGAGACTGCTTATAGGGAGGTTAGAGAGGCTTTACAGAGTAGTGTACGGCTCTGTACATCACTGGGGCCAAGCTAAGCTCCCTGCCATCCAGGACCTCTATACCATGTGGTGTCAGGAAGAGTCCAGCCACCCATATGGCAAATGCTACCGGAGCACGAAGTCTGGGACCAAAAGGCTCCTGAACAGCTTCTACCCCCCCAAGCCAGAAGGCTGCTAAATGGCTGAGGACTGCAGTGACCCTTTTTGCACTCTCTTTTTGACTATGCCGCACCCCAATACTTTGGCAGCGATTATAGCCTCAAGTCTTTTTTTGGTGGAACGCTACAAGCTTGGCACACCTGTATTTTAGGGAGTTTCTCCCATTCTTCTCTGCAGATCCTCATGCTCTGTCAGGTTGGATGGGGAGCGTTGCTGCACAGCTATTTTCAGAGATTGTCGATTGGGTTCATGTCTGGGCTCTGGCTGGGCCACTTTGTCAATTCTGACCAGTCTATCCAGTCCCTGCCACTGAGAAACATAATAATAATAATAATAATATATGCCATTTAGCAGACACTTTTATCCAAAGCGACTTACAGTCATGTGTGCATACATTCTACGTATGGGTGGTCCCGGGGATCGAACCCACTACCCTGGCGTTACAAGCGCCATGCTCTACCAACTGAGCTACAGAAGGACCATCCCCACAGCTTGATGCTGCAACCACCATGCTTCACTGTAGGGGTGGTGCCAGTTTTCCTCCAGACGTGAAGCTTGATATTCAGGCCAAAGAGTTCAATCTTGATTTCATCAGACCAGAGGATCTCGTTTCTTGGTCAGTCCTTTAGTGCCTTTTACTTAAGAGTAGCTTCTGTCTGGCCACGACCATAAAGGCCTGATTGGTGGAGTTCTGCAGAGATGGTTGTCATTCTGGAATGTTCTCCCATCTCCAGAGGAACTCTGTCAATGTGACCATTGGGTTCTTGGTCACCTCCCTCACCAAGGCCCTTCTCCCATGATTGCTCAGTTTGGCCGAGTTACCAGCCCTAAGAAGTCTTGGTGGCTCCAAAGTTCTTCCAATTTAATAATGGCGACTGTTAGATACCATCAAAGCTGAAGGAATGTTTTGATACCCTTCCCTATATCTGTGGCACAACACAATCCTGTCTCGGAGCTCTACGGACAATTCCTTCTATCTCATGGCTTAGTTTTTGCTCTGGCTTGCACTGTCAACTGTGGGACCTTTATATAGACAGGTGTGTGCCTTTCCAAATCATGTCCAATCAATTGAATTTACCACAGGTGGACTCTAATCAAGTTGAAGAAACAACTCAAGGATGATCAATGGAAACAGGATGCACCTGAGCTCAATTTTGAATCATAGCAAAGGTGCTGATAACTTATTTACATAAGTATATATATATATATATATTAAAATTTGTAATAAATTGGCAAAAAGTGTGGCACAGCCTTCACCTCGATGCAGTTTCTTAGACCACTGCACCACTCTGGAGGCCCACGGGCATCTAATTTATATAGCCATGCTATCATTGCGCATTGTGTAGTTATTTGTTAGATTTTCTCCACCCGCCTCTTGAGGATTGACCACAATTTCCCAATGGGATTAAGGTCTGGGGAGTTTCCTGGCCATGGACCAAAAATATCGATGTTTTGTTCCCCGATCCACTTAGTTCTCACTTTTGCCTTATGGCAAGGTGCTCCACCCATGCTGGAAAAGGCATCGTTCATCACCTAACTGTTCCTGGATGGTTGGAAGAAGTTTCTCTCGGAGGATGTATTGGTAACATTCTTTATTCATGGCTGTGTTCTCAGGCAAAATTGTGAGTGAGCCCACCCCCTTGGCTGAGAAGCAACCCTACACAAAAATGGTCTCAGGATGCTTTACTGTTGGCATGCCACAGGACTGATGGTTGTGGTCACCTTGTCTTCTCCGCACAAGCTTTTTTCCGGATGCACCAAACAATTGGAAATGGGATTCATCACAGACAATGACTTTACCCCAGTCCTCAGCAGTCCAATCCCTGTACCTTTTGCAGAATATGAGTTTGTCCCTGATGTTTTTCCTGGAGAGAAGTGGCTTCTTTGCTGCCCTTAACACCAGGCCATCCTCCAAATTCCTCACATCACTGTGTGTGCAGATGCACTCAACCTGCCTGCTGCCATTCCTGAGCAAGCTCTGTACTGGTGGTGCCCAGATCCCGCAGCTGAATCAACTTTAGGAGACGGTACTGGCGATTGCTGGACTTTCTTGGGCGACCTGAAGCCTTCACAACATTTGAACCGCTCTCCTTAAAGTTCTTGATGATCCTATAAATGGTTGATTTAGGTGCAATCTTCCTTGCCAGTGACGATGAGTTTCCTTGCCAGTGACCATGATTGACAGAGGAAGAACAATGTTTCCAAGCACCACCCTCCCTTTGAAGCTTCCAGTCGGTTATTTGAACTCAATCAGCATGACAGTGATCTCCTGTCCTTGTCAACACACACGCCTGTGTTAATGAGAGAATCACTGACATTTTAGCTGGTCCTTTTGTGGCAGGGCTGAAATGCAGTCAATAGTTTTGGGGGGGGGGGGGGGGGGGTTCAGTTATGCAAATTGCCATCATACAACCTGAGGCAGCAGGTTCATTCTAGCTGGAGAGGGCTCGGCAGACTTATCTGACTAGCGAATTGCAAATTAGCCTGCTTAATTTACGTGGAAAAGGTACCCGGTTGACCACAATTTCTTTAATAGACTGTATAGCTGGCTAGTGGGAAAACACTGGTACACTTCCGATACCTAGGTCGTGTTCAGTAGGCATGAAAGGGGAGGCGCTCATCTGAACTTGTCCAATAAGAAACCATGTTTTTTTGTTGTCCACCAGTTTGTTATGGTGTGCCCTACTTACAAGACCCTGTTTATTTGAAGTGCCCTTCTTCACCTTTACTTTTATGTAGGCCTTGTAAGAAGCCGCTGTCCCCCTCCTGTACAGTCCAGATGTCTGGGCTTGAGGACATCCCCGTGCCCGTTCCTCTGTTGGCCGCGGCCCTCACCGCGGACACACGCAGCCTCCTGCTTGCCTATGGCAGCTACCTGCAGCCAGTCATGGAGAGATTGGTGAGTGGTGCACAGTTCAATTGAATAGTGTTTTCTCCAACAATCAACTGTAACCCGTCAAGTAGACGTTTACAGCTAAAGGTTGTAGTGCAGGTAGCTAATAAAGGATTGTCTTTATTTATTAAGTCTAGGCTGATGATAATAGGCGAGCAATATTCCTGACTTGAATGTCGTTTGTGCCGTGGCTCGTCAATGTACAGGTCTCACTTTAACCTGGTCTCACTTTGGTTTTTGCGTTGGTTTCAGCAGAACACTACTTTCTACCCAGTTAGAAAATGTGAACATTCGGGGGGGTGGGGAATGAATGCAAAATAAAATATGGACGTAGATGAATTGCGACCAGATTGATGGACTGTTCAGCAAACATGTTACCTGCATTAATCTGTCAGTAAATCAGTCAGACAACATGCTCCCTTGCTAATGGCACATGCTGTCCTGTGCCTCACCCAGTCAATAAATTATTTTTTAGCACAGAAGATAAAATACAAATTAATTGTTCGGTGCATTCGGGAAGTATTTAGGCACCTTTACACTTGTTACATTTCAACCTTATTCTAAAATGGATACAACAAATCTTAATCTACACATTTTTAATACAAAAAATATACCTTATTTACATAAGTATTCATACCCTCTACTATGAGACTTGAAATTGTGCTCCGATGCATCCTAATTCCATTTATCATCCTTAAGATGTTTCCACAACTTGATTGGAGTCCACCTGTGGTAAATTCAATTGATTGGACATGATTTGTAAAGGCACACACCTGTCTATAGAAGGTGCCACAGTTGACAGTGCATTTTAGAGCAAACACCAAGCCATGTCGAAGGAATTGTCGTAGAGCTCAGACAGGATTGTGTGGAGTCACAGATTTGGAAGGGTACCAAAACATTTCTGCAGCATTGAAGTTCCACAAGAACACAGTTGCCTCCATTCTTAAATGGAAGAAGATTGGAACCACCAAGACCCCTCCTGGAGCTGGCCACCCAGCCAAACTGAGCAATCGGAAGACCAGGAACCCAATGGTCAGAGTTCCTTTGTGGAGATGGGAGAACCTTCCAGATGGACACCCATCTCTGCAGCACTCTACCCATCAGGCCTTAAATGGTAGCGTGGCCAGATGGAAGCCACTCTTCAGTAAAAGCCACATGACAGCCCACTTGGCATTTGCCAAAGGGTATCTCAAGACAGTCAGACCATGAGAAACATCCTCTGGTTTGATGAAACCAAGTTTGAACTTTTTGTCCTGAATGCCAAGCGTCACATCCTGGAGGAAATCTGGCATCATCCCTACGGTGAAGCATGGTGGTGGCAGCATGCTGTGGGGTAGTTTGTCAGTGGCAGATACTGGGAGACTTGTCAGAATCGAGGAAAGTACATAGATCCTTGACGAGAACTTGCTCCAGAAGTGTCCTTGCGTGGCCCAGCCAGAGCCAGGGCTTGAACCCAATCGAACATCTCTGGAGAGACCTGAAAAATGTGCAGTTTTCACAATGCCACAGAAGTCTGGAGTTTTGAGGGAGCGTGCAACTGGCATGCTGACTGCAGGAATATCCACCAGGCCTCTTTCCAGAGAATGTATTATTAATTTCTCTACCATAAGCCGCTTTCCCCATCCAACCTGACAGAGCTTAGGAGGATCTGCAGAGAGGAATGGAAGAAACTCTCAAAATACAGATGTGCCAAGCTTGTAGCATCATACCCAAGAGGACTCGAGGCTGTAATTGTAGCCAAAGGTGCTTCAAAGTACTGAGTAAAGGGTCTGAATACTAATGTAAATGTGATTTCTGTTTAAAACATTTAATAATAATCTAAACCTGTTCACTCATTATGGGCTATTGTGTTGAGTAAGAAAACAATATTATCCCTTTTAGAATAAGGCTGTAATTGAACTGTGGAAAAAGTAGGTGTCTGAATACCTTCTGACTGCACTGTATATAAAACCCACATGTTTATACAGTTACTGACATTTTGTTCCTTCCCTTGTCCCCCATATAGGATGTGAACACAGCAGAGAGACACGTCTGCCTAACCCGCAATGTCCACACCACCCTCACCATCGCCATGGAAACGACCGTTTCCAAGGTAATGCCCTGTTGATGCCATTTCTGCCTTTTAGTCTGGTCTAAATGGCATGGGCTCGTTTCTGGTATAAATGCAACATGTAAAGTGTTTTTCACGATAATCCAGCTAAACTGCATGATCATTACACAAGTGCATCTTGTGCTTGGGGTAATAGGCCTCTTTAAAATGTGCAGTTTTTTCACAATGCCACAGAAGTCTGAAGTTTTGAGGGAGCGTGCAACTGGCATGCTGACTACAGGAATATCCACCAGGCCTCTTTCCAGAGAATGTATTGTTAATTTCTCTACCATAAGCCGCCTCCATCTTATTAGAGAATTTGACAGTGTCGAACTGGCTTCACAACCGCGGACCACGTGTATGGCGTCGTGTGGGCGAGCAGTTTGCTGAGTGCCCCATTATTGTGGTGGGCTTAAGCTACAGGCAACGAACACAATTGCATTTTACCAATTGCAATTTGAATGCACTGGGATTCCCTTGACAAATGATCACAATAGATACTGGCTGATTTTCTAATCCACAACCTAGCTAAATAAACAAACTTTAATTTTTTAGAAGGTATGACAAATATTCCCAGTCATGTGAAATCCATAGATAAATGCTTAATACATTTATTTCAAATTGACCTATTTCCTTAAATGAATTTGTAAGTCAGTAAAATCTTAAATTGTTGAGTGTTGCTCTGTTTATTTTTGTTCAATATACATGCTTTTGTCTTTCAGGTGAAAACCCCAGTAGTTAACGCCAAGAGCAAAGTTATTGTCCCTGGTCTTCCCGGTCACCAAGCGCCGGTCAAAGCAACTTTGGGATCCGAGAAGAGGAAAAAGGGCACAGACACCAAAGAGGTATTTATGTTGACCATGTCAACCTGCCCTTCTCTGTTCGCGATTGCAATAAAAACCTTTACTTTTTGAAGATTTGTCTTGGAAACCCAGAACATGATTTGTCTAGTTTTGGCAGATTTCATTTTTTAATTTTATTTAACTAAGCTAGTCAGTTAAGAACAAATTATTTTTTTACTGTGACTGCCTAGGAACAGTGGATTAACTGCCTTGTTAAAGGGCAGAATGACAGACTTTTACCATGTCAGCATGGGGATTCGATCTAGCAACCTTTTGGTTACTGGCCCAACGCTCTAACCACTAGGCAACCTGTCGCCCCAGATGCACGACTTAGTTCTGGGGGCAGACTGTTAGAGAAGATGGTAGAATAAGGAGAATGTTTATTTTCATATTTATTTTACTGAATATTGTACAAATGTCGTCCACATGCTGAATTGTGAGTAACACACACACACACAAAAAAAATGGAAATGCAAACTAAAATACAATAAACAGCAGGCATAGGCAAAGTAAGTTGCTTAAGCAGAGCGGTAGTTCCTCTTTTGTCAATCTGCCAAATGTCCCTTTTCTGAAATTTAAAAGATTAACACTTGTGAAATCGTAGTTTGATCATTGACATTCTGCGCACCAGAACAAAGTTTATTGTTAGTTGTCGCATCCCTGAGTCTGACAGACGCTACGATAAGTTATATTAGGTGCATCTGTCCACGAGCGATTAGATTATAAGCGATGATCTGACGGCATTTCACTCAGCAAAATGTTTAAATAATATATCATTAGCAGACTCTTAACCAAAACTTAGATGTGTGCATACAACTTGTGAATGTGTTCCTAGGAATCAAACCCACTATCCTGGCGTTGCAAGCAATGTACCCTCAAAGAAAAATTGGGCACTGGACAAATTTCACTTCTGCTGTGCACAAACTTGAACGTTGTGAAATTTCTACCTTCCAGCGTACGTTTACTATGAACACTGAGGCTGTACCCACTTTAAGTTAGTTTCAGACAGTGGTCAAGTATGCTTTTGTTGCAATTTGATCATAGGAGTGGCTATTTCCATGTTAAAATGTTATAACATTTGAGTCTACAGTAGCAGCCAATGTGTGGTGTTCAATGTAGGCCTACATTCCATAAGATTTTTTTTTTTTTGCTGCAGTGCTTGACATTAACCTGTTTATCCACTTGTCCTTCAGACAAGGTGACTGCAAATATGGTGTTTGCTAGAAATTAAATGTATTATTCCCTCAACGTTATTACTGAGAATCAGACTAGTTATTCTATCCTTTGCCTATTGGCTACTTAGCTTATTCAAAATACAATACTGCCCCTTAGACAGCTCTTTACCCGACTCTTTTCAAATGTCTTTTTGTGCTCTTGTATTAAGCAATCACGTCTCATTTCTGATTATAAAGCATCTATAACTGGGCTAATAACTCACTAACTAGTAAAGGATATGAACAAATGTGCACATGTGGCTACATACAGCTCTTCACTGATCTCAAAAGAAGCCCATCTACTTATGACCGCTCATTCTGAACACAGTCCAGTTTAAAGTGAATGGCAATGGTCTGTTAGCATATAGGCCTACTGCAGCTCTGATTTGGCTTTGCGGCACTGGTGTGTAGAGTACAGACTGCATGTCAATGCAATACAATCCTACTCCGAAAAGTGGCTTGTTGCCACGATCATAATTCCCACAGTAAATTGAAATGTTGCTTGTGTTAACTGAGGGGTGAAACTCATCTCGTGCTTCTCTGTGCGGGCTGATATTTATTCTGTGGAAGTCTCAGGGGAGCTGCGTGCCCCGCACTGTTTAGAGGAAACATTGGTTGCAAGCAGTATGCTCTACACACTGAGCTACAGAGGACCTGTTGCTGCCGTTAGGCATGGACGAATTCTGTGTTACTCTGTCAGTAGTAAATGCAGTCAGACACCATGCAAAAGTATCGTTTCACTCCTCTCTTACTAAGGCTGAGTGCTATCCTGTGTCTTAGCCAGTCAACGGAGGAGTGAACACATTGTAGCACAGCAAATAAAATACTCTATAACCCTTCTCTCAAGTTGTATCTGTTAGCAGCAAACTGATTGTGCTTTGCCTCATTTACTTCGCTGTTAACCCATCCACTGCTACTCCAACGTATCCTCCACAGATGTCCATAGAGGAGCGACTGGGAGAGATCGACTTGTCACGTGAGAAGGGCGGAGTCAAGGAAACCCCCTCTCTGCAGACGGACAACTTCGCGGTGCTACTGGTGCAGGGTCTGGAGAGCAAGGACGCCAACATCCTCAATGTGAGCGGACCCTTTAATTTGTGAATATATGGGCTCCGATATGCCAGATAAGGCACATTTTTCTGAACACTACAGGGATCTTGTGGTGTGTAGCAAGTATGAAATATTTCTCTCACTGATTTGGGAGTTTGTAATATCCAAAGTCTCCAGTGATCATGTGATGTCAACTATTTTTTTGTCACTATAGTGAATGCTTTGAGCAACAAAACTGACGCGTGCTCAACTAGGGGTCAAAACAGATTGACAACATGTAAACTACAGTGCATTCGGGAAGTATTCAGGCCCCTTTGCACATTTTGTTACGTTACAGCCTTAATCTAAAATGGATTAAATTTAATACATCCCCCCTCATTAATATACACCATAATGGCAAAGCAAAAATAGTTTTAAATATTTTTGCAAATGTAGAAACTGATACCATGTTTATGTAAGTATTCAGACCCTTTACTCAGGACTTTGTTGAAGCACCTTTGGTAACAATTACAGCCTCGAGTCTACTTGGGTATGACGCTATAAGCTTGTCACATCTGTATTTTGGGAGTTTCTTCCATTCTTCTCTGCAGATCCTCCTAAGCTCTGTCAGGTTGAATGGAGAGTGTCGAAGCACATCTGTTCAAGTCCGGCCTCTGGCTGAGCCATTCAAGAACATTCCGAGGCCAGTCCTGCTTTGTTTTGGTTGTTGTCCTGTTGGAAGGCGAGCTCTGTTAGTGACCATTAGGTTCTTGGTCTTCTCCCTGACCCAAGGCCCTTCCCCGATTGCTCAGTTTGGCTGGGCTGCCAGCTCTAGGAAGAGTCTCTTGGTGGTTCCAAACTACTTCCTTATAAGAATGATGGCCTCTTCTTGGGGATCTAAAATGCTGCAATTTTTTGGGTATCCTTCCTCAGATCTGTGGCTCGACACAATCCTGTCTCTGACCTCTATGAAGGATTCCTTCGACCTCATGGCTTGGTTTTTGCTCTGACATGCACTGTCAACTGTGGGACCTTATGTAGACGGGTGTGCCTTTACAAATCATGTCCAATCAATTGAATTTACCACAGGTGGACTCAAATCAAGTTGTAGAAACATCTTGAGGGATGATCAATGGAAACCGGTCGAACCTGAGCTCAATTTCAAGTCTCATAGAAAAGGGTCTGAATATTGAAGTTATTTTTGTGGTTTTTAGAAATATTCTCTTTGTCATTTTGTGGTATTGTGTGTAGATTGAGGAACACAATCAATTTATATTTCAGATTAAAGCTATACTGTAACACAGTGGAAAAGGTGAAGTGGTCTGAATGGTTTCCAAATTCACTGGGTTTAGTCTCAATGCGTATTGAACGTAAAGACATTTGCACAATGAGCACCTGTCTTTCAAATGCTTTAGTTGTTGGTTAGCTAGCTAGTGGAGTTTTGCCATCTTAGCATTAACATGAAGTCAGTCAACATTACATGGTAACAAGAACTTGCTGAAATGAGCCACCTACGATTCCACACACGGCAGCTTCTGTTGCTAGTGATGTTAATGTTGGGCCCACAATTTTTTTATGCGGTGCCGTTATCACAAAACTACCACTAACATAGCGTTTCCCAAACTGTCCTGGGGACCCCGAGGGGTATTCATTTTTGGTTTTGCTCTAGCACTACACAGCTGATTCAAATAATCAACGCTGGATAATGAGTTTGAATTTCAATCAGCTGAGTAGGCGCACCAACAGGTCCCCATCCTAATGATACGGCACAATTTCACCAAATACACTTGAAGTTTACATACACTTAGGTTGGAGTCATTAAAACTAGTCTTTCAACCACTCCACAAATTACTTGTTAAATATCCCGGATCCGGGAGAATTGTCATCAACTACACTAATTAGCATAGCGCAACGGTCAAAAAAATATTACTAGAAAATATTCATATTCATGAAGTCACAAGTGAAATATAGTGAAACACAGCTTAGCCTTTTGTTAATCACCCTATCATCTTAGATTTTGAAATTATGCTTTACAGCCAAAGCAAGACAAGCATTTGTAAATTTATCAATAGCCTAGCACACCATTATGTCCAGCTAGTAGAAGGAAGCTTGGTCATGTAAATCAGAAAAGCAATCAAATTAACCGTTTACCTTTGATCTTCGGATGTTTTCACTGACGAGACTCCCAGTTAGATAGCAAATGTTCCTTTTGTTCCATAACAATAAATTTTATACCCGAAATACCTCCTTTTGTTGGTCACGTTATGTTGATAAATCCACCGGAAATAGCGGTCATGACGACGCCAAATTTTTCCCCAAATTATGTCCATAATATCGACAAACATGGCAAATGTTTTTTATAATCAATCCTCAAGGTCTTATTCAAATATATTCGTTAATATATCAACCGGGACAATTGGTTTTTCAGTAGGAGCGAGAGGAAAAATGACTACCTGTCTTTTACGCAAGAATCACTCAGAGCGATCAGCTGGCAACTGACTCAATGTAGTCATTTACGCTCATTCTTCAAAATAAAGGCCTGAAACTATGTCTAAAGGCTGTAGACACCTTAACCTCTTAAGTCGACCCGACACGCATGCGTCCCATCTAGCCATCTGGAAATGCAAATGCGCTAAATAAAATATAAAGCATTCATTACCTTTGACGAGCTTCTTTGTTGGCACTCCTAGATGTCCCATAAACATCACTATTGGGTATTTTTCTTCTTCGATTAAATCGGTCCATATATACCCTAAATATTGATCTATGAAAAGTGTGTGATCCAGGAAAAAACAGCGTTTTAAAACAAAACGGAGTTTCACAAAACACTTAAATACTTTTGTAATCCAACTTTAGGTATTAGTAAACGTTAATAATCTATCAAATTGATCACGGGGTGATGTGTATTCAATAGCTCCACGTCTTCAAATCATGGTCGGAAATTTCTCATCCAAAACATCCTAACGGAGACTGGAAGGAATGGGCTCTCACTCGTTTGACCAAGAAACAAAGCGCAGGCAATTGACAAGACGGGCGACATCGTGTGGAAGCTGTAGGACTTGCAATCTCAGCCCCATGTAATTTGCTTTCCAATAGACGATACATGCAAGTGGCGCATTGATATATTTTTCAGTGATCAGTTTTTCTTGCGCTTTTCGAAAAGAAACGCACGTTCTGTTAGTCACAGCCGTGATTTAACCAGTTTTAGAAACGTCAGAGTTTTCTATCCACACATATTCTTGGCATGAGTAGCAGGCCGCTGAAATGTTGCGTGATTTTTAACAGAATGTTCGAAAAAGTAGGGGGTAAACTTAACAGGTTAAACAGCTTGGAAAATTCCAGAAAATGATGTCATGGCTTTAGAAGCTTCTTATAGGCTAATGTATTTCAAGGCCTACCTTCAAACTCAGTGCCTCTTTGCTTGACATCATGGGAAAATCAAAAGAAATCAGCCAAGACCCCAGAAAAATATGTAGACTTCCACATGTCTGGTTCATCCTCTGGAGCAATTTCCAAATGCCTGAAAATACCATGTTCATCTGTACAAACAATAGTACGCAAGTATAAATAACATGGGACCACGCATCTGTCATATTTCTCAGGAAGGAGACTCGTTCTGTCTCCTTGAGATGAATGCACTTTGGTGCAAAGAGTGCAAATCAATCCCAGAACAGCAGCAAAGGACCTTGTGAAGATGCTGGAGGAAACGAGTGAAAAAGTATTTATATCCACAGTAAAAATGAGTCCTTTATCGACAACCTGAAAGGCTGCTCAGCAAGGAAGAAGCCACTGGTCCAAAACTGCCATAAAAATACAGACTACGGTTTGCAACTGCACATGGGGACAAAGATCGTACTTTTTGGAGAAATGTCCCCTGGTCTGATGAAACAAAAATAGAACTGTTTGGCCATAATGACCATTGTCATGTTTGGAGGAAAAGGGGGAGGCTTGTAAGCTGAAGAACACCATCCCAACCGTGAAGCACGGGGGTGGCAGCATCATGTTGTGGGGGTGCTTTGCTGCAGGAGGGACTGGTGGACTTAACAAAATAGATGTCTTCATGAGGAAGAAAAATAATGTGTATATATTATAGCAACATCAAGACATCCGTCAGGAAGTTAAAGCTTGGTTGCAAATGGGTCTTCCAAATGGACTATGACCCAAAGCATACTTCCAAAGTTGCGGCAAAATGGCTGAAGGACAACAATGTCAAGGTATTGGAGTGGCCATCACAAAGCCCTGACCTCAATCCTATAGAAAATTTGTGGGCAGAACTGAAAAAGCATCTGTGAGCTAGGAGGCACTCAAACCTGACACCAGCTCTGTCAGGATGAGGAATGGGCTAAAATTCACCCAACTTATTGTGGGAAGCTTGTGGAAGGCTTCCCGACACGTTTGACCCAAGTTAAACATCTCTACCAAATACTAATTGAGTGTACGTGACACACTGGGATGTGGTGAAAGAAATTAGTTAAAATAATTCGCTCTACTATTATTGACAATTCACATTCTAAAAATAGTGGTGATCCTAACTGATCTAGATAGGGAGTTTTCACTAGGATTAAATGTATTTGGTTAAGGTGTATGTAAACCTCTGACTTCAAATGTACTTAATTCTCCATTCTGTAAGTAGATGTGCATCTTTAAAATGGTTTGCAACGGAGAGCAAGGTCCTTTATGACAACACTAAGAAAAAGCCAACCTTTGAGGTCTAGATGAGCTATACTGGCAGTACAGGTGCAATGCTGTACAAACCATTGCTGACCAATAAGGGACTGAGAGAGAAATCATAGGACTGCTGTAGATCCAACTACATTGCCCCGTAGTGGTCATACACAGGACCATAATCTGAATTGTGAATGCATGTAAATGTTATTTAAAAAAAGTTTAAATGACAATGGTACTTTGAAACATTGAACCTTTTTAAATTTGTCACATCGCTAATTGGTATCTGACATTCAGAATCATAAAGCATGTCTACCGCCCCCATCGCATCATTTTGGATGGCTGAAACGCCACAAATCTTTATCTTCCGCTTTATTTGTAGTTTATAGAATAAAGGTCAATTGGTATGGAGTTTTTTTGTTAAGTAAGATCCCTGACCCTTCTGCTTTTTTCAGTGACATACATTTACAGTTTCTCTGAAATCTGTTCATTGACATTGGTCTCTCCTCTGTCTCACAGAATGTGTTTCAGACCCGGAAGGATAACTTAATAAAGAAAACCGTTTCCCGGTTACCCATCCCTGCAGTCTTGCCATTGGTGGAAGAGCTCACCAAGAGAATGCAAGGGCATCCATACACGTAAGTGAATACCCCCAAATCTCATATGATCAGATGTTGATGATATTCACATTCCTGTTGATGCAAGCCAAAGACCAACTAAATTCTGCCGCTAACTCTTTATTTACCTTGAGTCATTTAGCAGACGTTCTTATCCAGAGTGATTTACAGGATCAATAAGGGTTAAGTGCTTTGCTCAAGGGCACGTTAGTAGATTTTTAACCAAGTCCGCTCAAGGATTAGAACCAGTGAACTTTTTGGGCCATTACTGGCCCAATGCCATTACTGGCCCAATTGTTTTTTTGTTAAATCTAGTTGAAGGAATCATTCCTAAACCCTTCACCCTGATATTGTTGCCTGAAGGGAACCCAACTTCACCCCAACTCAACTAGTTTCTCCTTTTCCCATTTGTACTACAGGGCAGTGCTGATGGTGCGATGGCTCAAGGCTGTTCTCATGCAGCACACCTCCTACCTGTCCTCGGTGAGTCTATCCTTGGGTGTCTTCAGCTAGCTGCTAACGTCAAACCCAAAACATGGTTTGTTCTGGGGAATGTATAAAAATAAATTGTTCAGCTCATTTGGAGAGTTAAGTTTTGTTTTTGACCAACAGTTTATACAGTTGTACACACTTATACAGTCAGATTATTGACCCAGGACCAATGTTTATACTTCCTCAAAACGAGGAGTGATTTTATTATATTTTATACTGATCTATGCTTTTGTTCTATCCCTGTACCAGTTGCCAGACCTGGTGTCTCAGCTGGGAGTGTTGTACCACATGATTGAGAGCAGAGTCAAAATGTTCCACAAACTGACCAAGCTGCACGGCAAGCTCTATCTGCTCATGACACAGGTACGTCTTGGCACTAGTTGTTTTTACTCCAGTTAATTCAAGTGCTACTACCAAAAACTCCACATGGGAAACCAGGTCCAGAGAAAAACCTAAGCTGTGTTTGAATAACCATACTAACGTAATGTATATTACATACTTAATGAGTATATACAGTTGAAGTCAGAAGTTCACATACACCAAATACATTTCAACTCAGTTTTTCACAATTCCTGACATTTAATCCCAGTAAAAATTCAGTTAGGATTACCACTTTATTTTAAGAATGTGGAATGTCAGAATAATAGAAGTCATTTATTTATTTCATCACATTCCCAGTACACTCAATTCGTTTTTGGTAGCCTTCCACAAAAAGTTGGGTGAATTCTGGCCCATTTCTCCTGACAACCTGACTCAGTAACACCAGCTCTTTTAGGCCTCCTTGCTCGCACAAGCTTTTTCAGTTCTGCCCACAAATTCTCTATAGGGTTGAGGTCAGGGCTTTGTGATGGCCACTCCAATACCATGACTTTGTTGTCCTTCAGCCATTTTGCCACAACTTTGGAAGTATGCTTGGGGTCATTGTGCATTTGGAAGACCCATTTGCGACCAAGCTTTAACTTCCTGACTGTTGTCTTGAGATGTTGCTTCAATATATCCACGTAACTTTCCTTTCTCATGAAGCCATCTATTTTGTGAAATGCTGCCACAATGATTCTGCCACTGCCGTGCTTCACTGTTGGGATGGTGTTCTTCGGCTTGCAAGCCTCCCCCTTTTCCCTCCAAACATGACGATGGTCATTATGGCCAAACAGTACTATTTTTGTTTCATCAGGCCAGCCCATCTGGCTTTTTTATGGTGGTTTTGAAGCAGTGGCTTCTTCCTTGCTAAACAGCCTTTCAGGTTACGTCTATATAGGACTTGTTTTACTGTGAATATAGCTACTTTTGTACCAGTTTCCTCCAGCATCTTCAAGTTTTTTTGCTGCTGTTCTGGGATTGATTAGCATTTTTCATCTCTAGGAGACAGAACGCGTCTCCTTCCTGAGCAGTATGACAGCTGCGTGGTCTCATGGTGTTTATACTTGCGTACTATTGCTTGTACATAACGTGGTTCCTTCAGGCGTTTGGAATTTGCTCTCGAGGATGAATCAGACTTGTGGAGCTCTACAATTTTTTTGGGGGGGGGGGGGTCTTGGCTGAATTTCTTTGGATTTTCCCATGATGTTCAGCAAAGAGGCTCTGAGTTTGAAGGTAGGCCTTGAAATACATCCACAGGTACACGTCCAATAGTCTAATTGACTCAAATTATGTCAATCAGAAGTTTCTAAAGCATGACATTTTCTAGGATTTTCTAAGCTGTTTAACCTGTTCAACCTATGGGGGCGCTATGTCATTATTGGATAAAAAGACGTGCCCGTTTTAAGCGCAATATTTTGTCACAAAAAGATGCTCTACTATGCATGGCATTAACAGCCTTGGAAAGAAAACACTCTGACGTTTCCAAAACTGCAAAGATATTATCTGTGAGTGCCCCAGAACTAATGCTACAGGCGAAACCAAGATGAAGTTTCATGCAGGAAATGCCCCAGATTCTGAAGGCGCTGTGTTCCAATGTCTCCTTATATGGCTGTCAATGCGCCAGGAATGAGCCTGCCCTTTGTGTCATTTCTCCAAGGTGTCTGCAGCATTTTGATGTGTTTGTAGGCATATCATTGTAAGATTGACCATAAGAGACTACATTTACCTGGTGTCCCGCGTCAAAATTATTGCGTAATCTGTAGGTCCATGCGCGTTCCATTTCTTCAGAAGAGAAAGTCAACTGCCACGAAGGATTTTATCGTCGATAGATATGTGAAAAACACCTTGAGGATTGATTCTAAACATCGGTTTGCCATGTTTGTCGATATTATGGAGTTAATTTGGAAAAAAGTTTGAGCCTGCAGGAAGGGTGCCACTTGAGGGAGGAGGAGGTCTTCCCTGTAACGCACAGCGTTGATATAGCCTGCAATGACGACAAGCTCAGTCCGATGATGCTGTGACACACTGCCCCAGACCATGACTGACCCTCCACCTCCAAACTGATCCCACCCCAGAGTACAGGCCCCAACCATCACCCCCAGTGAGACAAAAACGTGACTCAGTGAAAAGCACTTTTTGCCAGTCCTGTCTGGTCCAGCGAGCGACGTTGTTGCCGGTGATGTCTGGTGAGGACCTGCCTTACAGCAAGCCCTCAATCCAGCATCTCAGCCAATTGAGGACAGTGAGCACTGGTGGAGTGATTGTGCGTTCCTGGTGTTACTCGGGCAGTTGTTGCCATCCTGTACTTGTCCCGCAGGTGTGATGGTCGGATGTACCAATCCTGTGCAGGTGTTACATGTGGTCTGGCACGGCGAGGACGATCAGCTGTCCATCCTGTTGTGTTTTCTTAGGCGTCTCACCGTACGGACAGTACAATTTATTGCCCTGGCCACATCTGCAGTCCTCATGTCTTCTTGCAGCATGCCTAAGGCATATTCACACAGATTAGCAGGGACCCTGGGCATCTTTCTTTGGTGTTTTTCAGTCAGTAGAAAGGCCTCTTTAGTGTCCATAACTGTGACCTTAATTGCCTACCGTCTGTAAGCTGTTAGTGTCTTAACGACCGTTCCCCAGGTGCATGTTCATTAATTGTTTATGGTTCATTGAACAATCATGGGAAACGGTGTTTAAACCATTTACAATGAAGATATGTGAAGTTATTTGGATTTTTAAGAATTATCTTTGAACAGCAGGGTCCTGAAAAGGGGACTTTGTTTTGTCCGCGTTTACATGCAGCTGCTGTAATGATGGGCTATGCGGTTTGTACGATTAGCGTAGCTAGCAATTTGTCAGCCAACATAACATGTAACTTAATTGAAGTTATTTATTACATTGCTCAACATTTTAACATTTGTCGTTAATTAAAGCAATGAATTTGTATCCGCTCTCGTCGGACTTCAGCTGCATATTTTCCTCCATTTCATTTAAAAAAGAATCTTTTTGAAGCCATGCCCATTTCCTGGAGAATTGTATTTTGGGCTTGTAGCATGGCAGTAGTGTCCACTACTTGTTTTTGTACGACACCTGGGAACGTTTGGCATACTAACTATATCCATACCAGTAAGCATACTCTACGTACTCATTTTACTTTAGAAATAGTACGGGTGTTCCAACTGCTCTAGTCTATCAAGGTTTTGATGATAGGTTGTCTAGTTGAATAAGATGTTAATACTGCAATATCTCAAATAAGTGGAAATGGCTAGGGTACTTGGAGAGGTTCGGGAAACGTCTTAAGATTGATAAGACATTGAGGTCACTTCTACCCTGTGTCGAAAGTGACTGTGGCCCTTTTGGTGGCCAGGTCATTGATAGTACAAGAACAGTGAAATGAGAGCCTTTCCCGTGTTTGATGGGACCTTTGTCCCTACCAAACCCTGGTTCTCTCATACATCTTTTTAGAGGATATTTAATGATTTGTCTAGTTTATTTTACAGACACTGCAGCACCTGACTGTATTTGCTGCCATTGAATGAATAGAACGGGTGTCCCTATTCAAGCCAATGATGGCATAATGTGTGCATGCTGGTGGCTATTGCGAGTGTACCCATAAGAGCAGGAAGTAAAATAACAATGCATTTTACAAGTATTCATACCCATTCACTTTTTCCACATCTTAGTTACGTTATAGCCTTATTCTAAAATTGATAACATTTGTCATTATGGTGTGTGTGTGTGGATTTAGGAAACAAAGTGAAAACAGGTTTAGAGAAATTTTTGCAAATGTTTAAAAATGTAAACAGTGCATGTCAGAGCAAAAACTAAGCCATGAGATCGAAGGAATTGTCCAAAGAGCTCCAAGACAGGGTTTTGTCGAGGCACAGATCCGGGAAAAATTACAAACACTTCTGCAGCATTGAAGGTCCCCAAGAACAGTGGCCTACATAATTCTTCAATGGAAACAGTTTGGAACCACTAAGACTCTTCTTAGAGCTGGCCGCCCGGCCAAACTGAGCAATCGGGAGAAGGGCCTTGGTCAGGGAGGTGACCAAGAACCTGATGGTCACGCTGACAGAGCTTCTCTGTGGGGATGGTAGAACCTTCCAGAAGACGACCATCTCTGCAGCACTCCACCAATCAGGCCATTTTGTGGAGTGCCCAGAAGTAAAGCACATGACAGCCCGCTTGGCGTTTCCTAAAAGGCACATAAAGGACTCTGATCACGAGAAACAAGCTTCTCTGGTCTGATGAAACCAATATTGAACTCATTGGTCTGCATGCCAAGTGTCATGTTTATAAGAAACCTGGCACTATCCCTACAACAACGTTTTTTTCAGCGGCGGGGACTGGGAGACGACATTAACGGCGCAAAGTACAGAGTTCTTTGATGAAAACCTGCTCAGGACCTCAGACTGGGGTGAAGGTTCACCTTAAAACAGGACAACGATCCCAAGCACACAGCGAAGACAATGCAGAATTGGCTTTGGGACAAGTGTCAATGTCCTTGAGAGGCTCGGACAAACATCTCTCTGGAGACCTGAAAATAGCTGTGCAGCTATGCTCCCCATCCAACCTGCGATTTTGAGTGGATCTGTAGAGAAGAATGGGAGAAACAGGTGTGCCAAGATTGTACCCAAGAAGATGTGAGGCTACACTTGCTGCCGAAGGTGCTTAAACAATGTACTGAGTAAAGGGTCTGAATACTTACGTAAATGTGATATTTTCTACATGAGCAACATTTTTGAACCCAGTTGTCATTATGGGCTATTGTGTGTAGATTGAGGGGAATAAACTTTTTCACTTTAAAATAAAGCTGTAATGTAACAATGTGGATAAAGTCAAGCGGTCGGGTTACTTTCAGAATGCACTGTATGTGTTTTAAAATGTGTTATTCAACTTAACTGACATTACAAAAAAGTTGTTGCATTGCCACTTCAGTTAACAACATTTGAACTTTCTATATTGTCTTGAAAAAGATTGCATTACAATACCTGGCAGCCATTGCGAGTGTTCCCATTAAATGACCGGTCAACTGCCAGGGTTAGAAGTTCCAAACCAAGTATTTCTGTGTGCTGCTGCATTATTGCCAAGGCCAGTGTTTCCCATGACTATCTGCAGTCCTGTGCTCAACAGGACAATGCCTTCATTGGACAAATGAAACTGTCCATTCAGCTTTTCCCCCACCTGTGGCAACTGCTGCCTCCTAAAGTGTTTTTTTTCTCCCAGGTGGTGACAGGTGACAGTGGTGTCACAGACGTGGACCATAAGGCCAAGCTTGTCTACGAGGACGGTAAGGTCTCAATGTTTTTTTAATTTTATTTTTATACCTTTATCACTCTCTGTATCCTCTTTATTTATTTATACACACACTGTATATTGCTTGGTTAACAATGATTTGAAAACGGATAAGCAGGAGAGCAATTGGGAGTGGTGTGTTCGGTTTTGACCGACATGCCAAATCACAACTACAGCTTTTGCTGGGCAGCCAGCGAACTTACTCATTATGGCACTGTATAAAACTGCGTAAGAATTTGGCTTTTGATTAAATAATTAGCGCCGGTAGCTATTTCCTATTAGGGCTTGGAATATGGCCAAAATATCAATGTTTTAATGTTTGTTGGCTATTTAGCAGCATTTTATGTTTCTGAACAATACATTTTCTAAATATGGTGTATGAGTAGTGGGCTTGGGTGGTATTCTGTATATTTGGAAATAGCCACGGGATGATTTTTCAATACCTTTGGAACTATTGCTGACTGTTTTTCAATGCATTTTAATGTTTGTAGCAACTTGAGTAAATACCTGCATTCAACTTGAGCGGAACGTTAGGCGCTAAAGCAGATCGCATTAATTTCCCCTACCGCATTATTTTACATTATGAAGCTTACCGTAGTTCCCTAGAACAGTTGAGCCAGCCAGGTGTTTGTAAATAGCACAATGCGGGAGCTGCTGAGTCCAGCTGTTTGGCATGGGATGTGTTTTATATTGAAAGTCAACTTTTTTTCCCCTTCAATATTGTGATCTGGGACATGCAACTGTAGTTTTTCTTCACAGAAAATACAGTAGCGCAACACATTCGGCAGAAAATGGCTTAATTTTAATCAAATGACAACAAGAAATGCAATGATATTTGGTTGGCAGCCACAAGTAAATGAGCTTACAATGAAAAAGCACTTTCTTTTTTTTTACAAAAACAATGCATGTTTATCATAGAAACTGTATGATATACAGTTCCTAATGTTTTGCTTGAAGTTAATCTTAGAGTTTTACCGTTGAAAAGTCGGCTGGCTACACTGAGAAGTAGCTACACATCAGTCAGAGCACAGAATGCCCATACATGAACTGTCATCCGAGTGGAATGACACTGAAGCACAAAATTACTGATGCCGAGCAGGGGGAAAATCCTGTGAGAAACGCAGAATTCCGCTTTAACTCGACCCGCAGTGACCTGCTAGTGGCTGAATTAATAAGGTGATGGGGCATCCTTGCTTCCACCCCCCTTTCCTGGAACAGGTGTCAGACCCGTTGCCCTAGTGACTCTGGACTCTACACAGACACAGCGTGTAGCCTACACATGCTGCTCCAGAGCCAATAGTGTTCTTCCTTCAAACAAGTGTAAAACATCCCTAAAAACCTTATTTGTATAATTGATCCCCATTAGTTCCTACCAAGCAAGCAGCTATTCTTCCTAGGGGCTAGCAAAGTTAAGGCAGTTTATACAATTTAAAAAAACATTACATTCTCATATTTAACAATGCACTGTGCGCCTTAAATAAGGAACATACTCCACCACTACCACATCTACAGTAAAAATAAATCAGTGTGTATGTTATAGTGTGTATGCGCGACTGCCTATGTTTGTTGCTTCAGTCCCCGCTGTTCCATAAAGTGTATTTTTTTATCAGTTTAAAAAAGTGTCGCTTCACCGTCCAGAACAGATGTCTTGTGGTGTATGCGTGGGTGTCCGAACTGTCTGCCAGTAGTTCAACCAAACAGCTTGGTGCATTCAACATGTCTATACCTTGCACAAATACAAGAAGTGACCAAGTTAATCTCTCCTATACTTTGAGCCAGAGTCCTGTTCTGAGCCAATTGTAATTTTCCTAAGTCCTTTTTTGTGGCATCTGACCACACAACTGAACAGTAGTCTAGGTGAGACAACTAGGGCTTGTAGGACCAGCCTTGATTGATAGTTGATAGTGCTGTTAAGAAGGTAGAGCAGCTGGACTTCTCCCCATCTTAGCTACTTTTGTATAAATATGTTTTGACCTTGACGGTTTACAATACAGGGTTTTGTCACCTTAACTTGCTCAATTTCCACAATTTATTACAATATTTAGTTGAGGTTTGGAGTTTAGTGAAGGGTTTGTCCCAAATCCAATACGTTTAGTTTAAGACATTCAGGACTAACTTATTCCTTGCCACTTGCTCTGAAACTAACTGCAGCTCTTTAAGTGTTTCAGTCACTGTAGTAGCTAACATGTATAGTCTTGAGTCATTGCATACATGGACACACTGGCTTTACTCAAAGCAAACAAAACAACCCCACAATCTTATCATCAATTTCTCTGTCATTCAAATCAAATTTTATTTGTCACATACACATGGTTAGCAGATGTTAAATGCGAGTGTAGCGAAATGCTTGTGCTTCTAGTTCCGACAATGCAGTGATAACCAACAAGTAATCTAACTAACAATTCCAAAACTACTGTCTTATACACAGTGTAAGGGGATAAGGAACATGTACATAAGGATATATGAATGAGTGATGGTACAGAGCAGCATACAGTAGATGGTATCGAGTACAGTATATACATATGAGATGAGTGTGTAGACAAAGTAAACAAAGTGGCATAGTTAAAGTGGCTAGTGATACATGTGTTACATAAGGATGCAGTCGATGATGTAGAGTACAGTATATACATATGCATATGAGATGAATAATGTAGGGTAAGTAACATTATATAAGGTAGCATTGTTTAAAGTGGCTAGTGATATATTTACATCAATTCCCATTATTAAAATGGCTGGAGTTGGGTCAGTGTCAATGACAGTGTGTTGGCAGCAGCCACTCAGTGTTAGTGGTGGCTGTTTAACAGTCTGATGGCCTTGAGATAGAAGCTGTTTTTCAGTCTCTCGGTCCCAGCTTTGATGCACCTGTACTGACCTCGCCTTCTGGATGATAGCGGGGTGAACAGGCAGTGGTTCGGGTGGTTGATGTCCTTGATGATCTTTATGGCCTTCCTGTAACAACGGATGGTGTAGGTGTCCTGGAGGGCAGGTAGTTTGCCCCCGGTGATGCGTTGTTAGCCTTACGGTTGAGGGCGGAGCAGTTGCCGTACCGGGCGGTGATACAGCCCGCCAGGATGCTCTCGATTGTGCATCTGTAGAAGTTTGTGAGTGCTTTTGGTGACAAGCCGAATTTCTTCAGCCTCCTGAGGTTGAATAGGCGCTGCTGCGCCTTCTTCACGACGCTGTCAGTGTGAGTGGACCAATTCAGTTTGTCTGTGATGTGTATGCCGAGGAACTTAAAACTAGCTACCCTCTCCACTACTGTTCCATCGACGTGGATAGGGGGGTGTTCCCTCTGCTGTTTCCTGAAGTCCACAATGCAACGTTCTCTGCTTTACGGAAACATGGCTTACTGGGAAGACTCTATCCAGGGCGGTGCAGCCAACGGGTTTCTCCACGCATCGCGCGGACAGAAACAAACATCTCTCTGGTAAGAAGAGTGGCGGGGGCGTATGCCTCATGACTAACGGGACATGGTGTGATGAAGGAAACATACAGGAACTCAAATCCTTCTGTTCACCTGATTTAGAATTCCTCACAATCAAATGTAGACTGCATTATCTTCCAAGAGAATTCTCTTCGATTATAATCACAGCCGTATATATCCCCCCCAAGCAGACACATCGATGGCTCTGAATGAACTTTATTTAACTCTTTGCAAACTGGAAAACATTTATCCGGAGGCTGCATTCATTGTAGCTGGGGATTTTAACAAGGTTAATCTGAAAACAAGACTCCCTAAATTTTATCAGCATATCGATTGCGCAACCAGGGGTGGTAAAACCTTGGATCATTGTTACTCTAACTTCCGCGACGCATATAAGGCCCTGCCCCGCCCCCCTTTCGGAAAAGCTGACCACGACTCCATTTTGCTGATCCCTGCCTACAGGCAGAAATTAAAACAAGAGGCTCCCACGCTGAGGTCTGTCCAACGCTGGTCAGACCAAGCTGACTCTACACTCCAAGACTGCTTCCATCACGTGAACTGGGACATGTTTCGTATTGCGTCAGATGGGAATATTGACGAATACGCTGATTCGGTGTGCGAGTTCATTAGAACGTGCGTCGAAGATGTCGTTCCCATAGCAACGATAAAAACATTCCCTAACCAGAAACCGTGGATTGATGGCAGCATTCGCGTGAAACTGAAAGCGCGAACCACTGCTTTTAATCAGGGCAAGGTGTCTGGCAACATGACTGAATACAAACAGTGCAGCTATTCCCTCCAAGGCTATTAAACAAGCTAAGCGTCAGTACAGAGACAAAGTGGAATCTCAATTCAATGGCTCAGACACAAGAGGCATGTGGCAGGGTCTACAGTCAATCACGGACTACAAGATGAAATCCAGCCCAGTCACGACCAGGATGTCTTGCTCCCAGGCAGACTAAATAACTTTTTTGCCCGCTTTGAGGACAATACAGTGCCACTGACACGGCCTGCAACGGAAACATGCGGTCTCTCCTTCACTGCAGCGGAGTTGAGTAAGACATTTAAACGTGTTAACCCTCGCAAGGCTGCAGGCCCAGACTGCATCCCCAGCCGCGCCCTCAGAGCATGCGCAGACCAGCTGGCCGGTGTGTTTACGGACATATTCAATCAATCCCTATACCAGACATGCTTCAAGAGGGCCACCATTGTTCCTGTTCCCAAGAAAGCTAAGGTAACTGAGCTAAACGACTACTGCCCCGTAGCACTCACTTCCGTCATCATGAAGTGCTTTGAGAGACTAGTCAAGGACCATATCACCTCCACCCTACCTGACACCCTAGACCCACTCCAATTTGCTTACCGCCCAAATAGGTCCACAGACGATGCAATCTCAACCACACTGCACACTGCCCTAACCCACCTGGACAAGAGGAATACCTATGTGAGAATGCTGTTCATCGACTACAGCTCGGCATTCAACACCATAGTACCCTCCAAGCTCGAGACTCTGGGCCTCGACCCCGCCCTGTGCAACTGGGTACTGGACTTCCTGACGGGCGGCCCCCAGGTGGTGAGGGTAGGCAACATCTCCTCCCCGCTGATCCTCAACACGGGGGCCCCACAAGGGTGCGTTCTGAGCCCTCTCCTGTACTCCCTGTATATATGTTATATTTGTGTAAGTGCTGTGCTTGTTGAATGTCCTTTCCTTTAAGCATGCTGAAAGTTTGTCAATTTTACTATAAAATAGCATTGTAGCATTGAGTTTGGTAACCGGCTGATTATTAGTGGCTATATCATCTGCTAGTATCCTCAGTAATTTTGCACGCCCAATTTTTCAGTTTTTAATATGTTAAAAAAGTTTGAAATACCCAATAAATGTCGTTCCACTTCATTATTGTGTCCCACTTGTTGTTGATTCTTCAGAAAAAATACAGTTTTATATCTTTATGTTTGAAGCCTGAAATGTGGCAAAAGGTCGCAACGTTCAAGGGGGCCGAATACTTTCGCATGGCACTGTAGTTACAAAGATACACTTCTTAATGCAACCGCTGTTACATTTATTTAACGTTACAGAATTTGTTCACTAGGCTATAATATGAGACGGCGCTCAGATATTAGCAGTATGTCTCCTCTACGTTTGGAGTCCACAGAAACTCAAAATAACCACAAATATTCCCTTACCTTTTGATGTTCTTCGATCAGAAGACGTGGAAGAAGTCATACATACCCAATACATCGTTTGGTTTCAAGTTTTGTGTCTCTGTATTAGCATATGCTAACAGCTTCAGCTGAAATGCACCCAAAATGACTTCTGGTCCCGCACTCTTGCGCACCAAAACTTCCTAAACTGGTCAAACTAAGTGCAGAATCAAGCTTTAGGATGTTTTAAACGTTGTAAAACAATAATCCGCGCGAACAGACAAACCGACATCAATTGGTGTTACATGGAAAAAGAGCGCCCCAATTCAGACGCGCGCAATAGAGTGCATGTATTTTCGCGTGACCCGAACGTTTTAGCCCGCCAAAAGACGAGGGCGCGCGAGATTCTCACAATGAACGCCCCATTTGAAAGCAGACATTGCGCTGAACACATACAATCTGTTCCCAGATCCGTAGCTGGTTGGTAAGGGTGGGGGCGATGACGTCAAAGTTGACCCAACTTTTCTCTTGACAAGAGAGAGTTTGGGAGAAAGGCTGCCCTGAGTTCTGCTTTACATACAGACATAATTTAAACGGTTTTAGAAACTTTAGAGTTTTCTATTCAATAATAATTATTATATGCATATATTAGCAATTTTGGACAAAAAAATTGTTTACTATGGGCACGCACTTGGGGGCAGTATTCATCCCTAGGCTTAAGAGGTTATTGTGCAAATGAAAAAATGATTTAAGTAGTTAGCATTATCAGTTGGTTTTGTAATGAATGAGCCATCTGATTCAACGAATGATGGAACCGAGTTTGCCCTTTTCCCCGAAATTTAATTTAAGGTGCTCCAAAGCTTTTTACTGTCATTCTTTGTCATTTATCTTTGTTTCATAGTGTAGTTTAGTCACATGATTTTATCAATTTGCATGAAGTTTCTGCCAATTCCTTTTGCAGCCAGACTAATTTCACATACCTTTTGCCTCATCCTTCTCAACCTTAACATTCTTCTGTTCCTCATCAATCCACAGGGATATCTATTTTTATAGTACTTTTCTTAATGGGTGCATGCTTATTAATAACTGGAATAAGCAATTTCATAAACATGTCAAGTGCAGTGTGTTTGTTCCTCATTACCCACCACAGACCAACAAATATTCTTTACATCAAATTACTTCTATGACCTCTTATACACTATTAGGCCCAGCCTTCGTGACTTTGCTTTTCCTAGATATGGCTACTATATATTATGATCACTACAGCCAATGGATCTAGATACTGCTTTCAAGCCCATTTCTGTTGTATTAGTAAAGATGTGATCAATACATGTTGATTTCGTTCCTGTGCTGTTTGTAACTACCCTGGTAGGTTGACTGATAACCTGAACCAGGTTGCAGGCACTGGTTACAGTTTTAAGCTTTTTCTTGAGCGAGCAGCTTGATGAAAGGCAGTCTATTTAAATCACCCCCTGAAAGTCTTACCCCTCTATCACATACATTATCAAGCATTTCACACATGTTATCCATATACTGACTGTTAGCATTTGGTGGTCTATAGCAGTTTCCCACCAGAATGGGTTTTGGGTGAGGCAGATTAACCTGTAGCCATATTATATCAACATTATTTAACATGAGACTGTCTCTTATTTACAGGAATGTGGTTCTGAATATAAACAGAACCACAACCTCCACCATTGGCATTTCTATATTTTCTGTAAATGTTATAACCTTGTATTGCTACCACTGCATCATCAAAGGTATTATCTTAGTGAGTTTAAGAGACCGTCAGAATATTAATTTTATCTGTTATGTAGTTTAATAATTTACTAGTGTGTTTAACGTGGACTGTTTTGAGCGCTTTTCTTCTGGGATGCTTGATTATTTTCATTGCTTTGCTGGGAGGCTTAGCAGAAGTAGATGTTATTTGTTAGTGCAGGGTGAGCTGCTCACAATGTACTTCATAGGGCACACCAGCTTAGTGCTAACAGTATAAATCTTGTTCATAGGTACATGATAATAATAAATAATAATAATATATGCCATTTAGCAGACGCTTTTATCCAAAGCGACTTACAGTCATGTGTGCATACATTCTACGTATGGGTGGTCCCGGGAATTGAACCCACTACCCTGGCGTTACAAGCGCCATGCTCTACCAACTGAGCTACTACAAAAGCTGTAGGATTCGAGGCATTCGGTACAGGTAAAGGGACATGCATTTGGTTACTTACAATGTCCACCAACACCCCTGGTATTTTGTACAATTGCTGAAGCATTATGCCAACTCAGTTTCACAATGGTAGGGGTTTCCTGAGCTGGGCTTGAGTCATTGATAAGTCATTGTCTCAATGCAGCCTTATAATGCTGTGAAAGGAGGAAATTATTTGGGTGGATCTCAGCCGTGTAAAACGTGTTTTTGTTTCCAAAAGGAATTGAAATTGTCAACAAGATTCACCCATTGCGCTGCAATAATCACTTAGCCAGTTGTGAAGGGAGAATCCTTCAGTTGTGAAGAGAGAATGGTGCTGACCCCTAGAGGGGTCAGCGCCAGATATGATCTTGTTCTGTTGGCTCTCCAAAAGGTCCCAGTTACATCACAAATGGTCCTTTTTGTTCGATAATGTCCTTTTATATATCCATAACTCAGTTTAGCTGACGCGCTTCAGTCAATAATCCACTGTTTCCCTCCATCAAAATGCATACAAAATGAATCCCAAACGTTACTAATAAACGTAGCCAAACACAAGTCAAACAACGTTTATAATCAAACCTTAGTTTATTTGCGTATCTTAGGATACCTATAAAATTTAAGGCGGAGAATAGTATGTTCATTAACCTCTTCCTCCTACCCCCTAATTTTTCTAACATTCTGTTAAAAATCGCGCAACATTTCAGCGCCCTGCTACTCATGCCAGGAATATAGTATATGCATATGATTAGTATGTGTGGATAGAAAACACTCAGACGTTTATAAAACGGGTTAAATCACGGCTGTGACTATAACAGAACGTGCGTTTCATCGAAAAGCACAGGAAAACCTGATCACTGAAAATGGAAATAAATATCCTTGCGCTACTTCCAGGAATTGTTCAAAGTGAACCGAATTACATGAGACCGAGGTTTCAGTGCCTACAGCTTCAACACGATGTCTAGAGTCTTGTCATTTGATTCAGCTTTGATTCTTGGTCAAACCGAATCAAGGGAACCGATTCCCTCCGGTCTCCGACCGGATGTTTTGGTCGAGCTCTCTCCGGACATTTTTTCGAGACTGACAGCTAAAGAATTTAAATCTCCTCCTGATTCATTTTATTGCTTATTAACGTGTACTAATACCTAAAGTTGCATTACAAAAGTATTTCGAAGTGTTTTGTGAAAGTTTATCGTCAACTTATTGTAATTTTAAAAAATGACGTTACGTTATGAAACGCTATTTTTTTCCGTTTATCACAGTCTACATAGAACAATATCTAGGCTATATATGGACCGATTTAATCGAGAGAGAAAAAGACCCAATAGTGATTATGGGACATCTAGGAGTGCCAACAAAGATGGTCAAAGGCGGAGTTTCACTAATGTCTTTTATTTTATTTGTGCGGTTTGTGTAGCGCCGAATATGCTAATTATTTTGTTTACGTCCCCTGCGGGTCTTTTGTGGTGTTACATGCTATCAGATAATAGCTTCTCATGCTTTCGCCGAAAAGCATTTGAAAAATCTGACTTGTTGCCTGTATTCACGAGTGTAGGTTTAATTCAATACCCAGCATGTGCATTTTAATGAACGTTTGAGTTTTAACTAATACTATTAGCATTTAGCGTAGCGCATTTGCATTTCCAGAGCTCTAGATGGGATGTCTGCGTGCCAGGTAGGAGCAAGAGGTTAACAGAGATAAATAAGAAAGAATGCGATTTCCTCCACCCGCTTGGAAACACTATAGCCAAAATGGGAGCCACCTAGAAAAACTACAATTTCTGGGTCATTTTTCCAAAAACCAGCCTGAAACTCTTTCTAAGGACTTGACATCTAGTGGAAGCCCTAGGAACTGCAATTTGGGAGTACTTGGGCTTATAATTATAGTACTAGCCGTTGAAATCAGTGTTATGCTGAATGTTGTTTTTGGGGGGGGGTGGTGTTTGTCCTCGGGGTTTCACCTGCCATATCAGTTCTGTTAATCTCAGACATAATTGTAACAGTTTTAGAAAATGTGGTGTGTTTTCTATCCAAATCTGCCAATTATATGCATATCCTAGCTTCTAGGCCTGAGAAACAGGCAGGTTACTTTGGGCACGCTTTTCATCCGGATGTGAAAATACTGCCCCCTATCCCAACAGTTTTTAACATAAATATATAACTTTGGCGAGCATATTCATTTTAATGACATTGACACTTCCAAAAGGTAAACTATTTTTTCAAACTTGCCAAATCAAGGGATAGAAAATAGTTAACCAATTACTGATGTATCGTCCCTTAGGATCAGCAATTACCTCAGATACAAAGGGGTTAGATTTATCATCCAAAATTTCAGCACCTCTTGATTTACTATGTAAGTTGAACAGTTTACCAACCCAGTCCCTGCAAATCTGAAAGTGCTCACCAGTCAAGTGAGTCTCTTGTAGAAATGCCAGATTCGCCTTCAAACCCTTTAAATGTGTCATCACCTGCTTACGTTTCACAGGGTTGTTAGCCCCTTTTGTTTCACAAAATGTACTTGATGGTATTATTCCGGGAACCCTGAGCACTCCCGTTATACAATCCTTTCATTAGAGCATAGAGTGGAAAAGCAATGAATACCCCAAAACCCCTGGACAACTTGTCTCAGAGCAATAATGTATTTGGAAAAGGTATAGGGGGAAAAAACACTGAAAAGACAATGGCATTAGAACTGAACAATTCAACCTCCTGCCCCTCACCCCAGACAATACCTCCCCAAAAGAGGTAGAAGCCTAAATTGAACATGTTTTCTCATTTTGAGTGCGTCGTTAAACCCACAGTTCCGCACTTTAAAGTGGAGAAGCAGCTCCCTCGTCCGATATTCTCCATCTTCTCATGGAAAAAGTGCACTTGAATATCAGGGGGCCTCTCACCGTTCCGGGGCTTGGGTGCAGTGACCGGTGGGCACGATCAATCAGGGGCGTCTCGCCCATGGCAAGAATATCCTTCAGCCCAGTGACTAAATCCGTGGCGCAAGGGCTAGTGATTTTTTTTGTTGGAAATGTTAACATCCCAATTTTGTGTTAACATCCCTAGTGACTGTTGCCTGTAAATGTAGCGGATCTATGTATTTGCTTTAGGGAAGAATCTCGTCAAAACAGCCAGTCGAGATCCCCCGTCACAGCCTCAGTTTTTAGCTCAATTGTGCTGTCAAAGCGAACAGGCCCTGAAAGTCAACTAATTCAAATGCGAACATGTACTTTTCACCCAACAGAATTTAAGAGAAAGGAGCTTTTTTACAGTATAGTTCCTTCACCTCTCTGGTCTGTTCCATTTCTCTGGCCATCTCTCCCCCTTTTCTGTGGTATGATTCATGTCTCTCTGAAATAAAGCTGTTAAGTGGTTCCGTATAGTGTCTCAACTGTGGCTTTGTGAATGACTGGTTTTTGTCTTGTCCCTCCGCTCTACAGGGTCCTCTGATGAAGACAAGGCTTCAGGCGATGAAGGTCTTCCAGACGAAGATTCTGATGTAAGTGGTACTGCGACAAAGGGTGGGAAGGAATGCAGATGGGTTGTGAAACGCCTACTCAAGTTTATGGCGGTTTTGTAAAGCAGGCTTTTGCTCTTGAACAAACACATTCTCACAGATCATTATGTTTATTGTTTGACTTGTGAACTGCGGTCTTTTACTGAGTTGTTGGGTTGATCTGGGAATTTGTCTGTGCAGAACTGGGAGGAGGATGGCATAGAGGATGAGACTATGGAAGACGAGCATAGAGAAGAAGAGACGGAGGAAGGCATGAGGACGGAATCCAAAGCTAACGGTGACTCTGACATGGAACCGGGAAACGAGAGCGAGGAAGAGTGATGCTCTTCAAAGGAAACAATCTCAAAATGAACACACACAAATGGACCGGAGATTGATGTACTTTATTTTCATGCTTTGTTTTTATTGTATCAGAACATAAATGGTTATACAAAAAAAATGGACAGGCAGTGGGTGTGGGTGACCGGCTGTGAACGAGGCCTATTCCTTTCCCGGGACAGCCAACAAAGGCGGGAACGTGTTATCCCCACAACCAAGCTGAAAGCCCCACATTTTGAATATTTTCCAGAGATTCAAGACTCATTCTTCTGTCCCAATCTCCTCCTTTCTCCACTTTGTCTGTGGTTCTGGGTGTAAATCAAGTGTGACACCCCCCCCCCCCCCCCACTGCTTATGGGATGCATCCAAATGGCTCCATATTCCCTACATACAGTTGATGTCGGAAGTTTACATACACTTAGGTTGGAGTCATTAAAACTAGTTTTTCAACCACTCCACAAATTTCTTGTTAACCTGTCTAGGACTGTCCGGAACCCCTCGGCAAGAGCCAATGTAATTGCAGGGCGCCAAATACAAGTATTAGGCACGATTCTAAAGATACAATTCTAGTTAATCCAGCCAGTGTCTGTTTTTAAGAATGCTTTACAGCGAAAGCTCCACAAACGATTGTTAGGTCACCACCAACTCACAGAAAAACCCAGCCATTTTTCCAGCTAAAGAGAGGAGTCACAAAAAGAGATGGCAATTAATCACTAACCTTTTGATCTTCATCAGACGACACTCATAGGAATTCATGTTACGCAATACATGTATGTTTTGTTCGGTAAAGTTCATATTGCTATCCAAAAATCTTAATTTACATTGGCGTGTTACGTTCAGTTCCAAAACATGCAGTGATATTGCAGAGAGCCACATGAATTTGCGGAAATATTCATTATAAATGTCGATGAAAATACAATTTTTAGACATGGAAATATAGATACGCTTCTTAATGCAACCGCTGTGTTTGATTTTAATATAACTTTACGGAAAAAGCGTAATGTGAGAACCGCGCTCAGAGCCCGAACCAGCCAGAGAAATATCCGCCATGTTGGGTAGTCAACATTATTCATGAACAGCCGATCTGGTCCTTTCGGACTAAATGTTCAAAAGGTTATATTACAGGTCGAAGGAACTTGTCAAACTAAGTATAGAATCAATCGTTAGGATGTTTTTATCATATAAGTTCAATAATGTTCCAACCGGAGAATTCCTATGTCTGTAGAGAAGCAATGGAACGACAGCTACCTCAAGTGAAAGCGCGTGACTGAGAACGAGGCTGAAGGCAGACCACTGACTCAAAAGAGCTCCCATCCGGCTCCACCTCACAGTAGAATCCTCATTCAAGTTTCTAAAGGCGGTTGACATCTAATGGAAGCCTTGGGAAGTGCAACGTAACCAATATCCCACTGTATTTAATAGGGGTGAGTTCAAAAACTACAAATCTCAGATTTCCCACTTCCTGTTTGGATTTTTTTCTCAGGTTTTTGCCTGCCATATGAGTTCTGTTATACTCACATACATCATTCAAACAGTTTTAGAAACTTCGGGGTGTTTTCTATTCAATAATAATGTTAGCATCTGGGACTGAGTAGGCGGCAGTTCACTCTGGGCACGCTATTCATCCAAAAGTGAAAATGCTGCCCCCTATCCCAAAGAAGTTAACAAACTATAGTTTTGGCAAGTCTGTTAGGACATTTTTCCAACAATTGTTTACACATTATTTCACTTGTAATTCACTGTATCACAAATCCAGTGTGTCAAGTTTACATACACCAAGTTGACTGTGCCTTTAAACAGCTTGGAAAATTCCAGAAAATGATGTCATTTGCTTTAGAAGCTTCTGATAGGCTAATTGACATCATTTGAGTCAATTGGAGGTGTACCTGTGGATGTATTTCAAGGCCTACCTTCAAACTCAGTTCCTCTTTGCTTGAAATCATGGGATAATCTATCTGAAAGGCCGCTCAGCAAGGAAGAAGCCACTGCTGAAATGTCTTCTGGTCTGATGAAACAAAAATAGAACTGTTTGGCCATAATGCCCATCGTTATGTTCGGAGGAAAAGGGTGGGGGGGGGACCATCCCAACCGTGAAGCACAGGGGTGGCAGCATCATGTTGTGGGGGTGCTTTGCTGCAGGAGGGACTGGTGTTCACTTAATAGATGGCTTCATGAGGAGGGAAAATTGTGGCTATATTGAAGCAACATCTCAAGACATCAGTCAGGAAGTTAAAGCTTGGTCGCAAATGGGACTTCCAAATGGACAATGACCCCAAGCATACTTCCAAAGTTGTAGCAAAATGGCTTAACCTCTTGCGCCGAGCCATCCCGGATCCGGTATCGTGACTACAGCCTCAAGCTCATTACCATAACGCAACGTTAACGATTTCTACAAAATCGCAAATGAAATGAAATAAATGCCTGCTCTCAAGCATAGCCTTTTCTTAACAACACTTATCTCAGATTTTCAAAATATGCTTTTGAACCATAAAAAAATCAATCATTTGTGTAAGAGTGTTGATGGCTAGCTTAGCATTTAGCGTAGCATTTAGCACGCAACATATTCACAAAAACCAGCAAAGGAATCAAATAAAATAATTTACCTTTTGAAGAACTTCAGATGTTTCAATGAGGAGACTCCCAGTTACATAGCAGATGTCCAGTTTTTCCTGAAAGATTCTTTGTGTAGGACAAATCGCTCCGTTTTGTTACTAAGCATTTGGGTACCGAAACTAACCGAAAATTCAGTCACCTAAACGTCAAACTTTTTTCCGAATTAACTCCATAATATCGACCGAAACATTGCAAACGTTGTTTGAATCAATCCTCAAGGTGTTTTGTCAAATATCTCTTCATTGATATGCCGTTTGTGGAAGCATGGTTTTTCTCAGAATCCCATGGAAAAATACCAGCAGCTGAGTTTTGCGCACCAATTTCCACGCAGGACACGGTGCGGACACTTGGCAAATGTAGTCTATTATGGTCAATCTTCCAATGATATGCCTACAAATACGTCACAATGCTCCAGACCCCTTGGGGAAACGATAGAAAGGGTAGGCTCATTCCTGTCGCATTCACAGCCATATAAGGAGATAATGAAAAACGTAGCCTCAGAAATCCTGTTCATTTCCTGGTTGCAGAAACATCTTGGTTTTGCTTGAAGCTTTTGTTCTAGGGCACTCACAGTGAAAATCTTTGCAGTTCTGGAAACGTCAGTGTTTTCTTTCCAAATCTATCAATTCCATGCATAGTCGAGCATCTTTTCGTGACAAAATATTGCGCTTAAAACGGACATGTCTTTTTATCCAAAAATGAAATACTGCCCCTGAGTCTGAAGAGGTTAAGGACAACAAAGTCAAGGTATTGGAGTGGCCATCACAAAGCACTGACTTCAACCTTTTTAGAGAATTTGTGGGCAGAACTGAAAGTGTGTGCGAGCAAGGAGGCCTACAAACCTAACTCAGTTACACCAGCTCTGTCATGATGAATGGGCCAAAATGCACCCAATTATTTGTGGTAAGCTTGTGGAAGGCTACCAAATACTAATTGAGTGTATGTATTCTTTTGACCCACTGGGGAATGTGATGAAAGAAATAAAAGCTGAAATAAATCATTCTCTACTATTATTCTGACATTTCACCTTAAAAAAAAGTGGTGATCCTAACTGACCTAAAACAGGGAATTGTTATTAGGATTAAATGTCAGGAATTGTGAAAAACTGAGTTGAAATACACCTTGGCCAAATATATTTGTACTTCTGACTTAAACTGTAGCTCACTACTTCCTCTGGCCCGTAGTGCTCAGGTCGAAATTAGTGAACTATATACGGTGCCATTTTGGATGCAACCATGACTAATAGATAATGTCCCCATGCAATGTAAATCTGTATGAAAGCTGCAGTGTTTGTAGGTGTCCCCAGCTACCCCCCAGAATCCTTGAATTAAGTTCAGTCTCCAACTGAACCGTTTTTCTCCCAACCCTCTTCTGTTTGTCCTTCACTCCTTTTGTCCAATGAGTTTTTCAGGGCATGGAGATCATTCCACGGCTTAAAATCATAGCTTGAGGGGTGACCAGAGAAAATAATTAACTTTGCTCGATTAGGTGAATTAATGGGTTTTCAAAATGGTTGCAGCTCATTTTGTTCATTTACACATCGGTCAACAAATTTGATAGAAAATCACTCCTTGTACTCAGCTGTTGTTTGCTACTTTACTCTTTCTTGAGAGGAAAATACAACTGACTGAATGTTCCTTGACATAGTTTTGTACTTTGTGGGCAGACTAAAAGTTGAATTGATATAAATTATGCTCTTGGGACCTCTTATTTACTGGTTGGTTGGTTATTTTTTTTAAATGCAACCATGGGTTAGCTGTACAATAGAAACAACCTGACGGGGGTACTATTTGGGGCTGAGATGAGCAGGGTTGCACGTGTATAAGGACAAACATTAGTCATCTACAGAGCAGATAACCTAAAGCAAGATTTAAAAATACTCCATTAGGACAGAAGGTGGAAAACTACAACAGTTCAATCTACTAAAAGGTGGGAAAGTTTAAATCTCTTCACACATTACAATGTAGGATAATCTGATGAAAGGCACAGAAAATAGAACTAACAAAAGATTCAAGATAGAGCCTGCAGGGCATTACTGTCAATAGCAATGTTTCCATGCAAGTAAAACAATACCTTATTTAAAACAAAAACATGACAGCTGTAATGTAAAGTGTTTTTGTACAATTTTATAAATGCTGACAGATCATTTGTCTGACTTGGTTGGATCTTTTTGTGTTAGTAAAATGTAATTATGCGAGAAGTGTTGGTGGAAATGCCTATGTGCAGATATTGATAACCATATCGACATAAACTTGGAGTGATGTTATTACAAGTGAGTTTATTAACAAGAGCATCAGCGCCGTCATACCCACAGCAACTATTAAAACATTACCAATCCAGAAACTGTGGATTGATGGCAGCATTCGCGCGAAACTAAAAACGCAAACCACTGCTTTTAACCAGGGCAAGGTGACCGGAAACATGGCCAGATACAGTGTAGCTATTCCCATATCACCTCCACCCTACCCGACACCCTAGACCACATATGTCAGAGTCAAGGCCCGCCACATCCGCGAGAAGGTTTTTTACGGCCCCTGGGATCTTGATTTGTTATTAGAACCGGCCCGCAGACCGCAGCAAGCCGGCAGCCCGCAGATCTTTTACACGCACCAATACTACATTTCCCACAATGCAACGGTGACGCACCGAGTAGTAGGCTGCTTCATTTCAATATTTATTGGCACAGCAGTTGTCAGCATCACAGTAAAATTAACTTTCAGATACCCATCAAAAATGGCAACGGAAGGTGGACACTGAGAACCGGGGGTTTCAAACAAGGTGGGAGTCGGAGTATTTGTTCACGGAGGTAGCTGGAAAACCTGTGTGTCTTCTGTGTGGAGAAAGTGTGGCGGTACTGAAAGAGTATAATCTGAGACGACATTATGAAACGAAACACGCGGACAAAAACAAGAATATGGACATGGAACAAAGGCTACAAAAGGCAGAGGAATTAAAACGAGGCCTCAAATCTCGACAGGCTCTGTTCAAAAAAGCCAAATCACAAGGCCAGGCTGCTGTCAAGGCCAGTTTTATTTTGGCAGAAGAGATCGCTAAATCAGCCCGGCCATTTACGGAGGGGGATTTCATCAAAAACTGCATGATTAAAGTTTGTGACGAAGTTTGCCCAGAAAAAGGCAACTCTTTTTAAATGTGAGTCTGAGCAGAAACACCATTGCCGAGAGAGTAGACCAGTTGTCCATCAATCTAAAAGAGCAGCTTGTGAAAAAGGGAAAAGATTTCATTGCATATTCCTTGGCTGTGGATGAGAGCACCGACATTTCTGACATTGCCCAGTTGTCAATTTTCATCCGCGGAGTGGACTCCAGCCTAAGCGTGACAGAGGAGTTTTTGGCTTTACGTCCTATGCATGGCACAACTACGGGGCATGATTTGTATGAAGAGG
The DNA here is from genome assembly GCF_021184085.1 of Oncorhynchus gorbuscha. Classification (NCBI taxonomy): domain Eukaryota; kingdom Metazoa; phylum Chordata; class Actinopteri; order Salmoniformes; family Salmonidae; genus Oncorhynchus; species Oncorhynchus gorbuscha. The sequence goes on along the minus strand of NC_060182.1, from coordinate 54,560,926 downwards.
TGTCAAGATGTGTAAATGAGATGGAGCTGCCTTGGGAAAAACTTGTGGGTTTGACAACCGACGGAGCACCTGCGATGTGTGGACACAGGAGCGGACTGGTGGCGAAGATACGGGAAAAGATGCAAGAGGAAAACGCGACAGGTGAGCTGACAGCTTATCATTGTATCATACACCAGGAAGCGTTGTGCGGTAAAGCCTTGAAAATGGAGCATGTAATGAGCATCATCACGCGCACAGTTAACTTTATCAGAGCCAAAGGTTTGAATCACCGCCAGTTCAAGGCATTTCTGACGGAGTTAGAAACGGAGCATGGTGATTTGCCTTATCACACAGAGGTGCGATGGCTAAGCCAGGGAAAGGTGCTTCAAAGATGTTTCGAGCTTCGTGAGGAGATTTGTCTGTTCTTGGACAGCAAAGGGAAAGACACAACACAACTCCGAGACGAAATGTTTCTGTGTGAAATGGCTTTTCTGTGTGACATTACGAGTCATCTGAATGCAATGAACTTGCAGCTGCAGGGTCGGGATCGTGTCATCTCTGATATGTACAGTACAGTGAAGGCATTTAAAACCAAACGGACTCTGTGGGAGACGCAGATGCGGAAAGAAAATTTGAGCCACTTTCCCAGCTGCCAGACCATGAAAGAGAAGCTCTCTACCAGTGCGTTCCCGAGCGCACAGTTGGCTGATAAAATAGGTATGCTTGCCGCTGACTTTCGACGCCGATTTGCTGAATTTGAAGCACAAAAAAGCAGGTTGGAACTGCTCGGTAACCCATTTGCTGTTGACGTGGAAAGCTCACCACCAAACCTCCAAATGGAGTTGATTGACCTCCAATGCAATGATGCACTGAGGGCAAAATATGCGGCAGTGGGTGCTGCGGAGTTCGCCCGTTTCCTCCCCGACACAATGCCCCAGCTGCGCATCCAGGCTGCTCAAACGTTGTCTATGTTTGGCAGCACATACCTGTGTGAACAACTGTTTTCTTTGATGAACTTGAACAAAACATCACACAGAAGTCGACTTACTGCTGAACACCTCCACTCAATTCTGAGGATTTCCTCAGCTCAGAGCCTTACCCCGAACATTGAACTTGTGGAAAAGATGGGACACCACCAAGTATCACCCTCAACCTCAAACAAGTGAACATTACTGTGCAATCACATATTTAGAGTTTTTACTCAGTTCAAGTTTAAAAGTTAAAGTTTAATATTTGTTTTCACTGCATGTTACTTCTCCTTAAACAAAGTGTTGTTTTTGATTAATAGATTTTTGCACTTTATTTTATTGTATTTCAATCCAATTATATTTTAAAAATATTTCAGTTGAGTGGATGATAGAAAATTGCTATTATTGTTTTTTTCTTTGAAGTAAATTTAGCCCACTTTTGCTAAAATAGAAAATATAGGCTACTGATGGTGCCTTGAATACCGGTTTCTTTCATTTAATGTTCATGTTATGGGGATTTTTATATAAAGGAAATTTGTCTTTTGTGTCTGTTGAAAATTAAAGATTACTGACAGAGCCATAAGAAAATATTGCTTTATTTATCTGATCATATTGGAATATATTTGTTAGGTTTTCAGTAGGTTCAATTAGGTTCACTAGACTATATGCGTCATTTAAAAAGTTTTCAATGAACATTCGAACAGTCCGGCCCTCGGCTTGTAGCTAAATTTTTTATTTGGCCCTCCGTCCATTTGACTTTGACACCCCTGCCCTAGACCCACTCCAATTTGCTTACCGCCCCAATAGGTCCACAGACGAAGCAACCACACTGCACACTGCCCTAAACCCATCTGGACAAGAAGAATACCTATGTGAGAATGCTGTTCATAGACTACAGCTCAGCATTTAACACCATAGTACCCTCAACTCTTCACCCCGCCCTGTGCAACTGGGTGTTAACTCGAAATGACACAACGACAAGGTTCCAGTTTAACAAAGTTTACTATACCGTATGAACACACTAGCCATTACACTCAAGGCTAGGTCCATCAACAAGACTCCCTGCGCAGGTGCACTCTTGACTGCTTGATAGCCCCGTAATAACAGAAATATAGGGATACTTAAAACATGAACTTAACAATCTCCCCTTTTCTTTAAAGACTAATAAAACAACATAATTAAATGTCCAAGTATTTTTCAAGATCCCCATTACAAATGGCTTGTGTAACAGGTTTTATTTATATTACTCAAGCTGCCACTTTCCATTATTGAGAGCCTGTAGGAGCACAAGACCAGATGCTCCTTTTTAGTCAAGATAGTCAGCAAGCTGGATTCTCTGTGCTTGATTAAGTTCCTTGATGCTGCTGATCTCAAGATGAAGTCTTTTCTCTCAGACTTGACTTCTCAGCATCAACTAATGAGTAGTTGTCAGTGGCACAAACTACAGGTAGAATGTGCCATTTTGTCTCACCAGTGATAAGCTCTGAGAACAGAGTTGCAAGAAAGATCGCATTTTCAATTCCATCCGCAAGAGCAAATGTTTCTCCAGCAAGTGTGCTTCGGACAACCCTTCTGATCCTTTTTGACTGCTGACAGATAGGTGGGAATCTTCCTCCTTCACCCGCTAACACGATTAGATGTGCACCTTGTGTGCCTCCTCCATCTATAAGGTTCCCTAGCGAAGCATCACTGAAGACCACTAGTTTCACAGAGTCATCTTTTCCAACATGCTGAAACTTTAAAGTCACTTGTTGTGTTTTCAGTTCACGAACAACTTTGTTTGCCTCATGAATGGTTTGTACAGTGGCGTGTTTTGTTAGATTCCAAGTTGCAACCATCAAACATTGCATCAGGTCTACTCTGTCTAGCAACCCATAAAATGTGTCCTATCTCTGACCTCAATTGATCAGCTTCAATTCCACAGAGAGGGGAATTCCTTTGTACAGCTCTTGAAGACATAGCACTCCTGTTGCATCAGTATTGTTCCATCAACTGTAATAAACTCTATGCCAACATAAACATTATGCTCCTCACGGCTGACATGGAAAACAGCTTTGAGATGTGGAATCACAGTTGTAGCAAAGGTCTGTGAGCCACCCCAAATAAAGTCATCAAAAAATGCAAAAAATGCAGATTTGATGTCTATGGAATTAAGTTTCCATTTTTTTTCTGGCAGACCACTGACATCAGCGATATGAGTGACTCTGAGGCGCTTGTCGGTGAGTCTTTTGGGACTTCTGTAGCAGCCAGCTCTTCAAAACCTCTAGCCACTAGACGTGCTTTAGGCACTATTCCAGTTAAAGAATCCTTAAGGGTACACCCCCACCTTGTTGAGACACAATTTGGGCCAATGTCTTTGACTTCCTCAAACACTCAATTTTTCCTCCAATTTACTTAGCTCACCTAGCTTAGTGGAGTCAAATGACACGTCCTTTGTTTCAAGTACATCATCATTTTGAATGTCATTCTGTTTTTCTCGATTTTTCCATTGGTTCAATTCTGAGATCATCTACAAGTGACAGGTCAGCTGACCCTGTTGTACCAGAAAGTGTAGCTGGTTCAGAGTACTGCAAGTTGAACCAGTTCTGGTGTTTTCCTTTGGCTTTTCCTGCTCGCCCAATGACTGTTGCTTTATGTGGAATACCACTTTCTCTGTCCATGTATTTAACAGTTTGTCCAGTTTTCAGATTGGAACAACCATGTTGTCTTAACACATGTAGCTGTTGTTGATTGTTTTCCTCATTTGAATGCTCAACAGTATTATCTGTGGCATGGTTGAAGGTCTCTGCTTCATTTCCTGTGTCAGTTTCAGTGTCCATATCATTGGATGTGACATCTGGTAGGTTTGTCTGTTACTGTGTCCTTTTTGTCATTTTCATTAGGAGGCTGATTCAGCAACGCCCCTCCATCTTGTTGATCATTTACTTTCCGCAATCTTGAGTGATGCACCCTGACAATGATGCCTCGCAAATATCACCACACCATCTTGGCCAATGACTACTCCCGGTCCTTTCCACTCTTGACAGTCAACTCGTTCGTAGTACACTTTGTTTCCAGTCTCGTACTTCTCATCGGTGAGTTGAAGCTGTTTCCGCAGAGCCCTGCAAATTCTTTCTGAGCACTCTGCTTCAGTGAATGCTTTTCTCGCTGCATGTAGTTCTGAAAGGTGCTGTCCCACCCATGCACTCACACTGGTCCCTTCTAGTGCTGGTGACTTGTCAACCAGTACTGAGGGAAGATGAGGGTTCTACCCGAACACTAGTTGGTATGGGCTGTAACCATGAACATTGTGCATCAATTTTTTTGCCATCAAAGCCCAATCTAGGGCTGTGTTCCAGTCACATCCATTGTCTTGACACAACGACAAGGTTCCAGTTGAACAAAGTTTACTATACCGTATGAACACACTCAAAGGTAGCAATTACACTCAAGGCTAGGTCCATCAACAACAAGACTCCTTGCGCAGGTGCACTCTTGACTGCTTGATAGCCCCGTAATAACAGAAATATAGGGATATTTAAAACATTAACTTAACAATCTCTAACCTAACACTGGGTACTGGACTTCCTGATGGGCCTCCCCCAGGTGGTGAGGGTAGGTAACATCTCTACCCCGCTGATCCTCAACACTGGGGCCCCACAAGGGTGCGTTCTGAGCCCTCTCCTGTACTCCCTGTTCACCCATGACTGCGTGGCCATGCACGCCTCCAGCTTAATCATCAAGTTTGCAGATGACACTACAGTGGTAGGCTTGATTACCAACAACGACGAGACAGCCTACAGGGAGGAAGTGAGGACCCTCGGAGCACCCCCCTATCCACATCGATGGGACAGTAGTGGAGAGGGTAGTAAGTTCCTCGGCGTACACATCACGGACAAACTGCATTGGTCCACCCACACAGACAGTGTGGTGAAGAAGGCGCAGCAGCGCCTCTTCAACCTCAGGAGACTGAAGATATTTGGCTTGTCACCAAAAGCACTCACAAACTTTTACAGATGCACAATCGAGAGCATCCTGTCGGGCTGTATCACCGCCTGGTACGTCACCTACTCCGCCCACAACCGTAAGGCTCTCCAGAGGGTAGTGAGGTCTGCACAACGCATCACCGGGGGCAAACTACCTGCCCTCCAGGACACCTACACCACCCGATGTCACAGGATGGCCATAAAGATCATCAAGGACAACAACCACCTGAGCCACTGCCTGTTCACCCCACTATCATCCAGAAGGCGAGGTCAATACAGGTGCATCAAAGCAGGGACCGAGAGACTGAAAAACAGCTTCTATCTCAAGGCCATCAGACTGTTAAACAGCCACCACTAACATTGATTGGCTGCTGCCAACATACTGACTCAACTCCAGCCACTTTAATAATGGAAACATTTTTACATAAATGTATCACTGTCACTTTAAACAATGCCACTTAATATAATGTTTACATTCCCCATCTCATATGTATATACTGTACACTATACCATCTACTGCATCTTGCCATCTTTATGTAATATGTGTATCACTTGCCACTTTAAACAATGCCACTTGTGTTTACATACCCTACATTACTCATCTCATATGTATATACTGTACTCTATACCATGTACTGCATCTTGCCTATGCCTTTCTGTACCATCACTCATTCATATATTTTTACGTGCATATTCTCATCCCTTTACACTTGTGTGTATAAGGTAGCTGTTGTGAAATTGTTAGGTTAGATTACTCGTTGGTTATTACGGCATTGTTGGAACTAGAAGCACATGCATTTCGCTACACTCGCATTAACATCTGCTAACCATGTGTATGTGACAAATACATCTTGATTTGATTTACATTGTGTGTAGTCCTCCCACTATGACTTGGGAAATCGTAACGGTTTATTAGGCTACAGATGAAATAAGTTATCATGAATTTCAGAGTGGTGAAAGTGCGCACTGATCTGATCTTGGTGCTCCTTTCCAATAAATATTGAGGGTCTTATTCTGTTGTCATGATTGTTGCTTGACTGCTGTTTTATTTATCAATCTCATGTAGACCAGCCTACCAGCACTATATCTGCCAGCTGTTTGCTAGAGCGTCCATGCCAAGACCAGAGTGGGCACATTTGCTATTTAATGCAAGTTTTTGACTAATTGGTGGAGTTGAAGATTAGTTGGAAACACATTGAACTTCAGATTGGATTCAGTATATGGAAAACTTGTGTGCACTACATCGCACACTGATTTATTTTTTTTGGTTCTGTTTGGTGGTAAAAGGTGCCGATTTTCTTTATGCAGATTTTTGAATATTTGCATAGAAATCTCTGCCAGTTGGATGGAAACCTAGCTATGATTTTTCGAGCGTTCATACCACAAGGCTGAAAAGCACGTTGGCAATTAGACCTGGGAGTCTCAAGTGGGGATTCAACTCTCACGGCGCCATAATATACCACCTAGAAACCTGAAGATTGGTGCTTTTTAAAGAGCACTCTGATGTATTCCTGTAAGGCCTTAGTCCACTGAACACCTTCCCATTTTAGCTGAGCAAACCTCTGGATGCGGAGAGTGCAAATCTGAATGTGCTTCAACTGTGTGTCATGCATCATATGTGGTGGTATCCCAAATTCCTTTTATAATGTGAAATGAAGTGAACTAGGCCTATATGTAAGATTTTTATTTACACATATATATACAGTATATATAATGAGCTAGACTCCTTCTTTTACAAAGTGATAACTCAATCCCCTTGTGTGATTAACTTGAAGTAATGTAATGCATATTCTTCATTTACCCATTAAAGGTCCAATGCAGCCTATTTTATCTATTTCTGATTGTCCTTTTCAAAGGCCCAGTGCAGTCAAATGTGATTTTCCTTTTGTTTTATATATTTCCACACAGGTTGTAATAATACTGTGAAATTGTCACACATTAGAATGCCCTATAGCTTCAACATGGTTAACGCTATAATTTTGATATCATGGATGGTCAGTAGTAACATTTCTTCAGCCCCATCCCACAGATTTTTTTTTTTGTGGATCATTGTCCGCTGTCCAGCATCTGTCAATGGATCCCTCCCATTGGTAGGTGTGGTTGTTTCCCTGTCCAATGAATGACAATCTTTGAAAGACTAATGCAGGCACAAACTAATCGGAACTAGAAACAAAAAAACAACCAGTTGAACATTTCAGAGTTTCCTAGTTCTGACTAGCACGCTAACGTGGCATAAGGCCAAGACTGAAGCAGACCAGTGATAACCAGCGGTAACCGACAATTGCATAGCATATCATTGTCTTTATCTGGGGTGATGTCAGAGGTGTAACTGAGGTGGAGCTGTCAAATTGGTGAGCGACCGCTCTTGTGGTTGTCACAAAGCCACACCAGTGATTATATCCCACCCACGTTACAAATTCAGAACTAGGCTATATATAAATTGTCCAGGTCCTGCCATGGTTAGAATCTATGTGAATACATTTTGAGTCACTTGATAGTGGTTCGAGCATTGGGCCACTAACCGAAAGGTTGCTGGATCGAATCCCTGAGCTGACGTAAAAATCTCTTGTTCAAATCAAAATCCAATTTTATTGGTCACATACACATGGTTAGCAGATGTTAATGCAAGTGTAGCGAAATGCTTGTGCTTCAAGTTCCAACAGTGCAGTAATATTTAACAATACCCCAACAACTACCTTATGCGCACACAAATCTAAAGGGGTGGATGAGAATGTGTACATGTAGTATATGGGTGAGCGATGGCTGAGCAGCATAGGCCAGGTGCAGTAGATGATATAAAATACAGAATATACATGTGATAAGAGAAATGTAAACATTATAAAAGTGGCATTATTTAGAGTGCCATTGTTTAAAGTGACTAGTGATCCATTTACTAGTGTCCAGTGATTGGGTCTCCATTGTAGGCAGCAGCCTCTGTTAGTGATTTTTTTTTTAAATTAAAAATGTATTTAACCAGGTAAGCTAGTTGAGAACATTTACAACTGCGATCTGGCCAAGATAAAGCAATGCAGTGCGACAGAAACAACAACAGAGTTACACATGGAATAAACAAGCATACAGTCAACACAATAGACAAAAATAAAGTTTTTTACAGTGCGTGCAAATGGCATGAGGAGGTAAGGCAATAAATAGGCCATAGCAGCAAAGTAATTACAATTTAGCAGATTAATACTGGAGTGATAGATAAGCAGATGATGGTGTGTAAGTAATGATACTGGTGTGCAAAAGAGCAGCAAAGTAAATAAAAACAATATGGGGATGAGGTAGGTAGATTTGGTGGGATATTTAGAGATGGATTATGTACAGCTGCAGCGATCGGTTAGCTGCTAAGACAGCTGATGTTTAAAGTTAGTGAGGGACGTGTAAGTCTCCAGCATCAGTGATTTTTGCAATTCATTCCAGTCACTGGCAGCAGAGAACTGGAAGGAATGGCGACCAAAGGGGGTGTTGGCTTTGGGGATGACCAGTGAAAGATACCTGCTGGAGCGTGTGCTACGGGTGGGTGTTATTGTGACCAGTGAGCAGAGATAAGGCGGAGCTTTACCTAGCATAGACTTATAGATGACCTGGAGCCAGTGGGTCTGGCGACGAATATGTTGCGAGGGCCAGCCGACTGGAGCATACAGGTGGCAGTGGTAGGTGGTATAAGGCGCTTTGGTATCAAAACGGATGGCATTGTGATAGACTACATCCAATTTGCTGAGTAGAGTATTGGAAGCTATTTTGTAGATGACATCGCCGAAGTCGAGGATCGGTAGGATAATCAGTTTTACTAGGGTAAGTTTGTCGGCGTGAGTGAAGGAGGCATTGTTGCGAAGTAGAAAGCCGATTCTAGATTTGATTTTGGATTGGAGATGTTTGATATGGGTCTGGAAGGAGAGTTTACAGTCTAGCCAGACACCTAGGTATTTGTAGTTGTCCACGTATTTTAGGTCAGAACCGTCCAGAGTAGTGATGCTAGTCGGGCGGGCGGGCGGGCGGGTGCGGGCAGCGAATGGTTCAAAAGCATGCATTTTGTTTTGCTAGTGTTTAAGAGCAGTTGAAGGCCACGGAAGGAGAGTTGTATGGCATTGAAGCTTGTTTGGAGGTTAGTTAACAGTGTCCAAAGAAGGGCCAGATGTATACAGAATGGTGTAGTCTGCGTATAGGTGGATCAGGGAATCACCAGCAGCAAGAGCGACATTGTTGATATATATACAGAGAAAAGAGTTGGCCTGAGAATTGAACCCTGTGATACCCCCATAGAGACTGCCAAGAGGTCCGGACAACAGGCCCTCCGATTTTACACACTGAACTCTGTCTGCGAAGTAGTTGGTGAACCAGGCGAGGCAGTCATTTGAGAAACCAAGGCTATTGAGTCTGCCGATAAGAATACGGTGATTGACAGAGTCGAAAGCCTTGGCCAGGTCGATGAAGACGGCTGCACAGTATTGTCTTTTATCGATGGTGGTTATGATATCGTTTAGTACCTTGAGTGTGGCTGAGGTGCACCCGTGACCTGTGACCAGCTCAGAAACCGGATTGCACAGTGAAGAAGGTACGGTGGGATTTGAAATGGTCAGTGATCTGTTTATTAACTTTGGCTTTCAAAGACTTTAAAAAGGCAGGACATGGATGGATATAGATAGGTCTATAACAGTTTGGGTCTAGAGTGTCACCCCCTTTGAAGAGGGGGATGACCGTGGCAGCTTTCCGATCTTTAGGTTTCTCGGACGAAACGAGAGGGTGAACAGACTGGTAATAGGGGTTGCAACAATGGTGGCGGATAGTTTTAGAAAGAGAGGGTCCAGATTGTCTAGCCCAGCTGATTTGTACCAGCCCAGGTTTTGCAGCTCTTTCTGAACATCTGCGATCTGGATTTGGGTGAAGGAGAAGCTGGGGAGGGTTGGGGTAGCCAGGAGGAAAGCATGGCCAGCCGTAGAGATATGCTTATTGAAATTTATCGGTGGTGACCGTGTTACCTAGCCTCAGTGCAGTGGGCAGTTGGGAAGAGGTGCTCTTGTTCTCCATGGACTTTAGTGTCCCAAAACCTTTTGGAGTTAGAACTAAAGGATGCAAATTTCTATTTGAAAAATCTAGCCTTTGATTTCCTGACTGACCGTGTGTATTGATTCCTGACTTCCCTGAACAGTTGCATATCTCGGGGACTATTCGATGCTATTGCAGTCCGCCACAGGATGTTTTTGTGCTGGTCAAGGCCAGTCAGGTCTGTAGTGAACCAAGGGCTATATCTGTTCTTTGTTCTAAATTTTTTGAAAGGGGCATGCTTATTTAAGATGGTGAGGAAATTACTTTTGAAGAACGACCAGGCATCCTCGACTGACGGGATGAGGTCAATATCCTTCCAGGATACCTGGGCCAGGTTAATTAGAAAGGCCTACTCACGGAAGTGTTTTTGGGAGCATTTGACAGTGATGAGGGGTGGTCGTTTGAAAACAGCAGAGGTGTATTTGGAGGGCAAGTTGATCAGGATAATATCTATGAGGGTGCCCATGTTTACGGATTTAGGGTTGTACCTGGTGGTTTCCTTGATAATTTGTGTGAGATTGAGGGCATCTAGTTTAGATTGTAGGACTGCTGGGGTGCTAAGCATATCCCAGTTGACAGAGTTGTGTTGGTACTATAACCATAGCATAACTAACAGATGACAGTGTTGTGTTGGTCCTCCTATAATCATAGCATAACTAACAGATGGCAGAGTTGTTTTGGTACTATAACCATAGTATAACTAACAAATGACTGTGTTGGTCCTATAGCCATAGCATAACTAATAATAATAATAATAATATATGCCATTTAGCAGACGCTTTTATCCAAAGCGACTTACAGTCATGTGTGCTAACAGATGACAGAGTTGTTTTGGTACTATAACCATAGCATAACTAACAAATGACTGTGTTGGTCCTATAACCATAGCATAACTAACAGATGACAGTGTTGTGTTGGTACTATTACCATAGCATAACTAACAGATGACAGTGTTATGTTGGTCCTATAACCATAGCTTAACAAACATATGACAGTGTTGGGGGTCTATAACAGGCGGCAACAATGAGACTTATTTCTGGGGAGATTAATTTTTAAAATTAGAAGCTTGAACTGTTTGGATATAGCCTTGCGAGGGTTAACATGTTTAAATGTCGCGAGCCGCTGTATTATCCTCAAAGCGTGCAAAGGTGTTTAGTTTGTCTGGAAGCGTGACATCGATATCCGTGACTTGGCTGTTTTTGTAGTCTGTGATTAACTGTCGACCCTGCCATATACATCTCATGTCTGAGCCGTTGAATTGCGACTCCATCATGCCCCTGATCAAGGCTGTTCACCGGTAAGGCCGTCATTGTAAATAAGAGTTGGTTCTTAATTTTTTTATTAAACTACGCAAGTCAATTATTATATACAGTACCAGTCAAATCAAACTATATTTTATATTTGAGATTCTTCAAAGTAACCACCCTTTGCCTTGATGATAGCTTTGCACAATCTTGGCATTCTCTCAACCACCCTCACCTGGAATGCATTTCCAACAGTTTTGAAGGAGTTCCTACATATGCTGAGCACTTGTTGGCTGTTTTTCCTTCACTCTGAGGTCCAACTCAATTGGGTTGAAGCCAGGTCATCTAATGCAGCACTCCAGCACTCCTTCTTGGTCAAATAGCACTTACACAGCCTGGAGTTGCATTGGGTCATTGTCTTGTTGAAAAACAAATTATTGTGGGACTAAGTGCAAACCAGATTTGATGGCGTATCACTGCAGAATTCTGTGGTAGCCATGCTGGTTAAGTGTGTCTTGAATTCTAAATAAATCACAGCGTCACCAGCAAAGCACCATAATCTCACCTCTCCCACCGTTCACCTACTCTGCGTCTCACAAAGGCACATTTGTGAACCAAAAATCTAAAATTTGGACTCATCAGACCAAGGACACACGTGTTTCTTGGCTCAAGCAAGTCTCTTCTTATTATTGGTGTTCTTTAGTAGAGGTTTCTTTGCACAGCACTTGAAGGAACTTTCAAAATTCTTAAAATGTTCCGCATTGACTGACCTTCATGTCTTAAAGTAATGTTGGACTGTCGTTTCTCTTTGCGTATTTGAGCTGTTCTTGCCATAATATGGATTTAGCCCTATTTGGTAAAACACCATCTTCTGTATACCTTGTCACAGCACAACTGATTGGCTCAAATACATTAAGAAGGAATGAAATTCCACAGATGAATTTTTTAACTAGGCACACCTGTTAATTAAAATGCATTCCAGGTGACTACCTCATCAAGCCGGTTGACAGAATGCCAAGTGTGCAAAGCTGTCATCACGGAAAAGGGTGGCAACTTTGAAGAATCTCAAATCTCAAATATATTAGGATTTGTTAAACACTTTTTTGGATACTACATTATTCCATATGTGATATTTCATAGATTTGATGTCTTCACTAGTATTCTAAACTCAGCAACAAACAAACAAAAAATCCCCTTTTCAGGACCCTGTCTTTCAAAGATAATTCGTAAAAATCCAAAAAACTTCACAGATCTTCATTGTAAAGGATTTAAACACTGTTTCCCATGCCTGTTCAATGAACTATAAACAATTAATGAACATGCACCTGTGGAATGGTCGTTAAGACCCTACAGACGGTAGGCAATTAAGGTCACAATAATACATTTAGGACACTAAAGAGGCCTTTCTACTGACTCTGAAAAACACCAAAAGAAAGATGCCCAGGGTCCCTGCTCATCTGCGTGAACTTGCCTTAGGCATGCTGCAAGGAGGCATGAGGACTGCAGATGTGGCCAGGGCAATAAATTGCAATGTCCGTACTGTGAGGCGCCTAAGACGGCGCTACAGGGAGACAGGACGGACAGCTGATCGTCCTCGCAGTGGCAGACCACGTGTAACAACACCTGCACAGGATCGGTACATCTCAACATCACACCTGCGGGACAGGTACAGGATGGCAACAACAACTGCCTGAGTTACACCAGGAATGCACAATCCCTCCATCAGTGCACAGACTGTCCGCAATAGGCTGAGAGGCTGGACTGAGGGCTTGTAGACCTGTTGTAAGGCAGGTCCTCACCAGACATCACCGGCAACAACGTCGCTTATGGGCACAAACCCACCGTTGCTGGACAATGAGAAAGTGGAGAAAGTGCTTTTAGTAGTTTCTCGAGTAGGCTACACTTCATTATGTGTGTAACTGGATCCTATCAAAAGATATGCTGGTTTAAAGAGTGTTACTTTGTACATCAATAATGGCTGTTGCAAGATTTCCCCTTTGTTCTATAGCACAAATGTCAACTCCAGTATGTTCATTATAAACATTGTCCTTTTTAAGTTAATATTCTAAAAGGTTTAATTTGCAGAATTATTATTTTTTCATGGATTTAATGTATATCGGGTTTTAGAACTGCAAATAAATCAAATTAAAATAAATTCATTAAAAATGTGATTTTCTTGATTTTCTTTCTTCTCGTTTTGTCTGTTATTACAGGCCGCTCTCATCTTTTTAAGTGGTAGAACTTGCACAATTGGTGGCTGACTAAGTACTTTTTTGCCCCACTGAGATGAGTAATGTAGTGTATGTAAACATTAGTGGCATTGTTTAAAGTGATAGTAATACATTTATTACATCAATTTTTCCATTATTAAAAGTGGCTAGAGTTGAGTCAGTATGTTGGCAGCAGCCATTCAATGTTAGTGATGGCTGTTTAACAGTCTGATGGCCTTGAGATTGAAAAACAGCTTCTGTCTCTCGGTCCCTGCTTTGATGTACCTGTACTGACCTCGCCTTCTTGATGATAGCGGGGTGAACAGGCAGTGGCTCGGGTGGTTGTTGGCCTTGATGATATTTTTGGCCTGACATCTAGTGGTTAGAGTGTTGGACTAGTAACCGGAAGGTTGCAAGTTCAAACCCCCGAGCTGACAAGGTACAAATCTGTCGTTCTGCCCCTGAACAGGCAGTTAACCCACTGTTCCTAGGCCATCATTGAAAATAAGAATTTGTTCTTAACTGACTTGCCTAGTTAAATAAAGGTTAAACATTTTTTGTTCTAAAAAAAATAAATGGTTGGTATAGGTGTCATGGAGGGCAGGTAGTTTGCCCCCGGTGATGCGTTGTGCAGACCTCAGTACCCTCTGGAGAGCCTTACGTTTATGGGTGGATTTTGGTGACAAGCCTCCTGAGGTTGAAGAGGTTGAAAAGGCACTGCTTCTTCACCTGTGGGATCGTTAGAGGGGGGTGTGGAGGAGTATTTCGGTCTGTAATAAAGCCCTTTTGTGGAGTAAAAAAACGAATTCTGATTGGCTGGGTCTAGCTCCCCAAGTGGGTCGGCCTGGCTCCCAAGTGGGTGAACCTATGCGCTCCCATGCCCACCGATGGCTGCGCCCCTGCCCAGTCGTGAAATCCATAGATTGGGCCAAGTGCATTTATTTCAATTGACTGATTTCCTTTTATGAATTAACTCAGCAAAATTTTGGAAATTTTACCCTGATATAACAGCACATTTCCAGAAAATAAAATAACACCCGTTTCTCTTTGAAAGTAGTCATGCCAGATAAATTGGCCTGTATAACTGACATTTTCCATGCAGCGCTTGACATTTTGAAATGGACCATCTGGTGGCGTGACACTAAAATTATATAGTTTCACTGTGATTGCACAGTCACTCCCCCCCACCCCCACCCCTCCTTATCCTTCACCTTGAGACACAGAGAGGAAGGACATGACTCAGAGAAATATCATGCATATTAACCAGAGAGCTGAATATCCCTTTTCCTCAAATCCTGATGGAGCTAAATTGACGAGGTTATGGTCATAATGGCGCCGGTGTGACAAGCAAAATGAGAGCCCATGGTTTACATTTTTACATATAATTAGCACTGCTGGAGCTCCATTTAAATGCTGGGCCCGAGGGCAGGATGGTGGTGCTATGTGTATTAGCACCTGGAAATTTGAGTCATTCACTGTCTAGAGTCCAAGGTTGAATATAGATTGTATTTCCTTGATTCCTCACATCCCCTTTCCTCACCTTCTCAAAACACATTGGAGGAGATGTGATCCTCCAAGGTATTGTTATGAAACTAACTAGCCTACGGATATTGTTGCACTCGCTTTGTCTGGAGCAGGTATTCCCAAACTGGGGTACACAATACCGTCGGGGGTAAGCCAAATGAAAATGTGATTCACATTAAAAAAAATGTTTTTGCCTGTAATCGAACTCCCTTCACAGAACAGAGCAAACTAGCTCTAACCAGAATAGAAAGAGGAGTGGGAGGCCCCGGTGCACACCTGAGCAAGAGGACAAGTACATTAGAGTGTCTAGTTTGAGAAACAGATGCCTCACAAGTCCTCAACTGGCAGCTTCATTAAATAGTACCCGCAAAACACCAGTTTCAACATCAATAGTGAAGAGGTGACTCCGGGATGCTGTCCTAAGCAGAGTTGCAAAGAAAAAGCCATATCTCAGACTGGCCAATAAAAGATTAAGATGGGCAAAAGAACACAGACACTGGACAGAGGAACTCTGCCTAGAAGACCAGCATCCCGGAGTTGCCTCTTCACTGTTGACGTTGAGACTGGTGTTTTGCGGGTACTATTTAACCTCTATAGGCTAGATGGGAGGTTACCAGAGATGGGACCAACATCCAGTGAAAGTGCAGGGCGCCAAATTCAAGCTACAGAATTGTAAATATTTAACATTCTTGAAAATATACATGCAATATGTCAAAATAAAGCTTAACTTCTTGTTAATCCAGCCACGGTGTCAGATTTCAAAAAGGCGAAAGCAAACCTTGTGATTATTTGAGGACAACACCCTATCAAACAAACACATACAATCATATTTCATCTCCCCAGGCGCGACACAAAACTCAGACATAACGATATAATTCATGCCTTACCTTTGAAGAGCTTCTTCTGTTGGCACTCCAATATGTCCCATAAACATCACAAATGGTCCCTTTGTTCGATTACTATCGTTATATTTATTTGGCGCGTTTGATCCAGAAAAACACTGGTTCCAACTCGCGCAACATATCTAATAAGTTACCTGTAATCTTTGTCCAAACATTTCAAACAACTTTCCTAATACAACTTTAGGTATTTTTAACGTAAATAATCGATAAAATTTAAGACGGGAAAAACTGTGTTCAATACTGGACGAAAACAAAGTGGCGCGAGCTTTCAGGTCGTGCGCCCCAACCACAACAGTACGCTAGACTCGACCCTCTTTCTGAACAGCCCTACTTCTTCATTTCTCAAAGGAAAAACATCAACCAATTTCTAAAGACTGTTGACATCCAGTGGAAGCGATAGGAACTGCAAGCAAGTGCCTTAGAAATTTAGATAGAAAACCCTTTGAAAAGAGAGTGACGCCTGCCAAATAAGTTATGTTATACTCATAGACATCATTCAAACAGTTTTAGAAACTTCAGAGTGTTTTCTATCCAAATCGACTAATGATATGCATATCCTAGCTTCTGGGCTTGAGTAGCCGGCAGTTTACTTTGGGCACACTTTTCATCCAGACGTGAAAATACCACCCCTTACCCTAGAGAGGTTAATGAAGCTTCCAATTGAGGATTTGTGAGGCGTCTGTTTCTCAAACTAGACACTAATGTACTTGTCCTCTTGCTCAATTGTGCACCGGGGCCTCCCACTCCTCTGTACCTCTAACCACTCAGACATTAATGCAAATACATTTGAAAATCTGTTTAATGCGTTTTTAAACACACTGTTAGGCTACATTGTCTCACTGTGATCGATCAATTTGAAGAAAGAGATTCAACAACAGGTTGAAACTGAGTGGAACTCAGTGTAAAAACTTTACTTATCCAGTTGCGGCCCACTTCTTGGAGGCAGGCCACTCGATTTCGTCTCTGCGTTATATTGGCATCGAACATGTCACCCTCCTTAGGAGAGGGGGTGACCTTGATCATTTATTGTTAAAACGAGAGGCTGCCTGGATCTTTAATTTAAAGACCCTTGCGCCCTTCGGTCTCAACGTAGACTTTGATCTGAAGCCATTCTTGTGATTATTGTGACTTTGCCATTGTAATTGTTTGTAAGCTTGTGTAGTCAAATTAATCTATGATCGTATGCTATTCATTTGTTGTTTGTATGCTGTTCTTTGTATGACATTTTAATATTTGATTATTAACCAATGATATTAGGCCACTCTTGGCCATGATTACAGACACCTGTGTCTTTTGACACTATATAAACGAGTCATCCCGCAGTGTTTGTGATTATACCCTGATGAAGACAGCTTGGCTGTCGAAACGTTGGTAATTAAATATTTGCATCTGAGCTCCTAGAGTGTGCGGCTCTCTTTTATTTTCAAGTTTTCTACTCCGCTAGCCAGCACCTCGTCTTAATAGGTGTGCGTTTCTTTTTCTTCTAGATGAAACTGAGTGGAAAGCATGTTTGTTGTGGATGTTGTTTCAAAGTCCAACACAACGAAATGGACAGCGCTTTCAAAGGTGATGATTCATTCAAAACATTTAAGACGTTGCATGTAGAACACCCATACCCATATTAGAGTTTACGCATAGGTCTATATATACTGAATTAAAATAATAATTGTGCTGTTATCCAATACATAGCCTTGTAGCCTACTGTATATTACGCTTGGCAGATAAACTTTTAAAAATCATTGGTCTAGCCTATACTCCAAAATTAAACATATTCTAGTAATGGCCTTTGATTGTGGACTGTATTATTATGCATACTGGATGGAATTGTTACCTTATGCTATATTATAAATGTTCTATCAATGTAGTCTGGGCCGATGCTGTTTGTTCATTGATTGTGCAGGGAGACTTGCAGAGTTAGCCTACAATTAAACAATTGTTTTTGATCTTATGATAGACAAAGATAAAACACATAGATCTCCTAAACGAATCCAATCTGTAAACTGTTGGACTTAATAGTGGTACACATGGTGTACAGAACCGAATATAATAGCATAGTATAACGTTACGGTAAGACGACGTTATGGTAAGACAACACCACTATATTTTTCTCATGTGGCCAAAACAGCCATGCCACTAGGCAAAATACACAGCTATGCTACAGTTTATCACCAGCTGTGATCATTGAACATCAATCAAAACAACAATGTAGGCTACTTTGAAACAACACTGGATGAAACTGGAGGTGCGCAGAGTGATGTGGGCTGCTGTGGATTCTTGTCCCAGTCTGCCCTTGATCTATGCGTACAGTGTCTTGACATTGGACAAACAAAACACAATTATCTAAAAATGTGCATAGTCAATGCATTGTTTAAATCAACATATTCTATAATTCTCATTCCATGCTCAGATTGCTGTGAAACCGATTACCAGGCAAAGTTATTAAGCTTTGCACAGGCAGCCCAATTCTGATCTTTTGCCACTAATTGGTCTGTTGACCAATCAGATCTGATATTTTACCAATAATTGGGCAAAATATCAGTACTGATCTGCCACAACCATTGTGTAATAGAGATTAGTCACATTGCTGCCGTGACCTGGATGGCTTTCTACGAGAAGAGAAGAGGTCAAATGGGGATTTAGTGTAACAAAGTGGTTCGGTGACCATGCTTGTATGATGAGTAACATTACAAGCCTGAGACCTAAACAATTAGCCTGGCTGATGCAGCTCACATGGTAAACAGCGATAGAGAGCTGTGGCACACTGGTCTGGACAGAAGTCCATTGTAAATGCAGTAGTCACACAGAAATGGGCTGAACTTTGATTGCTTCTCTGAAACCTTTTTTTTCCTTTCCTGGGGGTTGAGACCTCATGTTGTTTGGATTTGAACATTCAACAGTTGTATTGAAAAGGGGCGGCGATCAGTGGCTGTGTGTAGTTGTCTATGTGTGTGTTTGAGTGAAAAATACATACAGGAGAACCAATCACTATAAAAGTACAGCCCCCTTCATTATCGACACATCGTGCTGACAACATAAAGCAGCCTTTCCAGACTATGAAGCCAGGAAGACTTTGAGTTTGGTGTTAGCCAGACTACTGAACAATTGCATTGAATCCCAAAGGTAATGTCTAGACTTTGGCTTAGCAGGCCAACGCACTCTTCTGGCACACAGGAAATTTTAGGTTGCTATGCAAAGTTCCACAAAAATGCTCCTCCATGTGAGGGGATGGGATTTTATTTTAAACCCAAAATGTCAATTTAAAAGGATTGTTCCCCGCTTATTCTTCAGGGTGTTAGAGTTGATATTTGAAGACTTTAGTATGGATGTCTTTCCCAGCAGGGGTGTGTTGCCCATTGCTCTGTGATTTAATTCCTCACTCCCTCAACTGGTGGACTTTACGATGTGTACTTCAGAGGTAATTGAGGCTTTTGCATCCTTTTAATGACAACCTCATAGATGGCAGCAGCAGCAAATATAGAAGGGCATCCCCTACTCCAATTTACCTGCTAGGATACAGCAGGAGTTGAGTAGACACACATTCTCCTTCCATATTATAATGTTTTTTTTCTACAGAGACACCTGTGAAATCAAGGAGAGACAGAGTAGGATTGGTAGGACCTGGGATTCATACCCAGGCAGGGGAATTGTATGTGCCATCCTCAGGCACATATATCAATGTTTTTAATCATTGGGTGTTTTCACTTGATTCATTAAAGTCACTCACTTTGTCATTCTTTCTGGTTTTCAGTTTTACATCCAGGCAAAGGAGAGAGATTGAATTTGGACCTGCATTCTAATAACGTCAAACCAATTTGCATTAAATACGTTTCGAGGAGGCCAAGGGCAAATACAATAAGTAGTTTACAGTACAGAGATGTTAATTATTGGATGATTGTTTTTGACAGTAACCACTGGGTGTCAATGTTGTTTCATTCTTAAAATTAATAGAAGGATCCCTTTGAAACTTGCACAAATCTATAGTATTACTTTAAAAAACAAGGGATTTAAGGTAGACTATTTAGATTTTCCCCAAAGGAATAATTGCATATAAGACAAAGGTCAAGTTGTAACTAATGTAAATCCTGGAGCTATTGCTTTAGCAATCTAATGCAAACATGAAAATAGAGCTATACCATCTAGTTTTGCAGACAGCAGGGCCGTTCGTATTCATTAGGCATCAAATTAAAGAAAACTGACTGAAACAAGGGGGGACTACCTGAACATATCCAATAAGAAATGCTCGTTTTCGTTTTGAGTTGCAAATCTTTTTGCTACGGTTTGCCCAAATTAATACGACCCAGTTGTAATTGGTCTTGAGTTGGGAACGACAAACTCAGACCCAATGAAGTGGATACTGGGGACAGTGTTTAACTCAATTAGCTGAATCGCATTAATAAGGTAAATGTTCGCGCCCCCGCAGAAAACAAATTAAAAACATCAAAATCTGTCAGTTTAAGCTAGAGAGATGGTTTTCTGCATTGGATGAGTCTCAATCCACTGGTTCCGCCTATGTAACACTTCCGCATCTGCGGTGAAAGGTGACAGAGGTCTTCTCACAAAATCGTCTGTAGCATCCGAACAGTTTGGGCTACACACTAATACGACCCTCTGTTCAAAGGTGAGACTATCTAGAACATGTTGGTGTTTTTTCTCTAGGACACCCACAGGACTCACAAGACACATCGAAAGTGTCTTTCTACATGCCTGCGGCCCTAACCACGCCAGGTTGCATTTTATTTAATCGACCCGGCACGCAGGATTACAGGGAATGAACAATTTGCTCATTGATGAAAAAGGATTTAAATACATTTTCCATTTTCTTAAGACTTCACTTCTATGTGGGGTCAAACTAATGACAGTGGAAGCCACTGGGGCAGGAGTCATTCATCAAAGCCATTTAAAAACTAAACGCCAAGCCACTTTTTTGCTCTCTCGAGTTTCAGAAGAAAGGTCTTTGTTTCTGGCCATTTTGAGCCTGTAATCGAATTGCGCTCATTAGTTCCAGCAAATAACTTCTGAGGAGAGAAGGTGTCTTACCGCTGCTGCCTGTGGAGGATAACAGAGGGGGAAAAAAACTGTACATGCTAAATTGCAGAGCGTCATTTAGGGATAATTGCAGGTGCATATTACAGGACCAAATTAGATTGACGGGCAATCTGTTGGTGGTGCAGAGAGTGCCTCTGGTCGGTGTTTGGCCATGCTGCTGTCAACACTTGAGAATCAAATCTAAACAACCCTCGTAAACACTTTGCATTAAATAGACGTGTCCGACATACACTATGTACAAAAGTATATTTTCCAAAAGTATATTTCGCCTCTATGGCCTATTTATTGCCTTACCTCCCTACTCTTCTACATTTGCACACAATGTACATAGATTTTCTATTGTGTTTTTGATTGTACGCCTGTTTATGTGTAACTCTGGGTTGTTGTTTTTGTCACACTGCTTTGCTTCATCTTGGCCAGGTCGCAGCTCTAGCAGGGCAGAAATTTGACAAACTGACTTGGAAAGGTGGCATCCTATGACGGAGCCACATTGAAAGTCACTGAGCTCTTCAGTAAGGCCATTCAACTGCAAATGTTTGTCTATGGAGATTGCATGGCATTGTGCTCAATTTCATACACCTATCAGCAACGTGTGGTTGAAATAGCCAAATCCATTAACTTGAAGGAGTGTCTACATACTTTTGTATATATAGTATTTAATGAGGTAATAATAATAATAATAATAATATATGCCATTTAGCAGACGCTTTTATCCAAAGCGACTTACAGTCATGTGTGCATACATTCTACGTATGGGAGGTCTTGAAAAAGTATTCACACCTCTTGACTTATTCAACATTTTGTTGTGTTACAGCCTGAATTATGTTTTTCTAATTTGTATTAAATTAATACAAAATTGAAAGCTGAAATGTCTTGAGTATTCAACCCCTTTGGTATAGCAAGCCTAAATAAGTTCAGGAGTAAAAATGTGCTTAACAAGTTACTTAAGTCGCATGGATTTTTTATAACTACCTCTTCTCTGTACCCCCCACATACAATTGTCTGTAAGGTGAATTTCAAACATGGATTCAATCACAAAGACCAAGGAGGTTTTCCAATGCCTGATGGCAACAACAAAAAAAGCAGACATTGAATATCCCTTTGAACATGGTAAAGTTATTAAGTACATTTTGGATGGTGTATCAATACACCCAGTCACTACAAAGATAAGGCGTCCTTCCTAACTCAGTTGCCTGAGAGGAAGAAAATGCTCAGGGATTTCTTTCATGAGGCCAATGCTGGGTGACTTTAAAACAATGAGTTTAATGGCTGTCAGAGGAGAAAACTAAGGATGGCTCAACAACATTGTAGTTACTCCACAATACTAACCTATTTGAAAGAGTAAAAAGAAGGAAGCCTGTACAGAATACAAATATTCCATAACATTCATCCTGTTTGACAACAAGGCACTAAAGTAATACTGCAAACAATTTGGCAAAGCAATTAACTTTTTGTCCTCAATATAAAGTGTTATGTTTGCGGCAAATCCAATACAAAACATTACTGAGTACCACTCTCTATATTTTCAAGCATAGTGGTGGTTGCATCATGTTGTGGGTATGCTTTTAATAGTTAATGACTGGGGAGTATTTCAGGATAAAAACAAAATGTAATGACATGAAGAACAGGCTAAATCATAGAGGTAAACCTGGTTCAGTCTGCGTTCCACCAGACACCGGGAGATTAATTCACCTTTCAGCAGGACAATAACCTAAAACTCAAAGCCAAATCTACACGAGTCGCTTACCAAGAAGACAAATGTTGCACAACCCAGGCGTGGAAAGCTCTTAGAGACTTACCCAAAAAGACTCACAGCTGTAGTCGCTGAAAATGTTGAATTCAGTCTGTAACAGCAAAATGTGGAATAAGTAAAGGGGTATGAATACTTTCTGAAGGCTGGATCTACACAACCGATAGTGTGGGATTGAGACTCATCTTGACATTAGACTGCTTAGACTGTTTTTGAAGTCACTTTTGTGATGCTTCCTCTTATTGACAGGAAAAGTTCTGGTTAAATTCCCAGTACAGTACAACAGTGCAGTTTCACGAGGCAACAAGAGAACCAATTGTTTCTTGACTTGTATTATTGCATTCGATGAAAAACTGAGAATAGATCGGAGTGTTCAAGTGGAGAAAAGGTTATCGTCTGCACATAACATGTGAGTGAAGAGAAAAAGTGGAGTTGATAGCCACTCTAGATAACCCTCAAGGCCTACCTTCAGTGACTAATGGTGGAGGTGGAGAACACTTCACTTTACGGTTGCACTGCTTTTTGTGCAGCTAATTGTACCGAAGTACTAAAGTATTCCCAAGCTATCTCCACCATCATCACGAGACATTTCCAAAGGTGCTCTTGTTAGTTATCTTTAACAGAAACCTGTGAAAAGATTTTGACATTTCTTTCATGGACTGAAATGAATTTTAAAATGTGCTTACCCTGAATGGTTCTGACAGGATTAACTGCTGCGATTTAGGGTTACCCCCAGAGGAGTTAGTTAAGAACCCGGCACCCACCTCCTCCCTCTGTTCCTGACATAATTGCTGAGGTTGGGGCTGAGAACGAGAGAACACAGTGTTAACTCATCGACTCAGGAGTCTTCTTTATGTTCAAGCCGAGTCATATTTTGCCTTGGCGGAACCGGGTTGCTGTCTATCCTTCAGCTTGAGTGACATAAACACAATTTGGGGCCAAGATGGATCTGTCTAGGGTGTCTCGGGTTAATTACTATAGCTCCCTCCTTGGGCCAATCAGTGTAATTTTGTAAATGCCAGATCTCTATGGCAAGACGCATCATTTACCCAAGAATCCGAGTACTTATTACATTGATGGCTTGCCACAGTGAGCCTGTGCAACACGGAACAAAACAACAACAGAAAAAGAAGAAGGAACGTCATTACAGTCTTCAGTAAGCAGACAGACACCTTGTGGTTCACATCAAATGGTGCAAGGATAGCAAATATCTGCACCCACTGCTTTCCCTCTCGCCTTCGTTCCAAGGCGTACCTTTCAGTAGGAAAAGCTGTGTCTTGATCTAGGGTGTCTGAGGGACGGCGTGATACCTCTAAAACTGCTGACATCAAGCTCTAGGGCCAGATGACACCTTTTGATTTGGAGTGGAGAGAAATGTTTGTGCTGGCAAAGCCACTCTGTTTCTCTCCTTATTCATGAAGAGACAGCTTGATCGCCTCAGGAAGTTGACAAATCTCCCTCCTAGGGCGTTAATAAAATTGTTTGGGCTTTTATAAAAACAAGTGTCTTATTTTACTGTACTTCCTACACAGCTATTTAGGGATTTGTTTCTAGGCCAGCACAACACAGCATCACTTCTGGACTTAGGGCAATCCTAACCGGAGGGCCAAATTTCAAATACAGCCTTCAACCTTTGCAGATGATAACATAACAGAATAATGTGGTAATTAGCCAGCCGGAGATGGGAAACTGTGGACACGGATGGGGGGACATGGCACAGGAAGTGACTCTCATCTCCAGTCTATTTCCCCTTGTGTGATATTGTCTACTTTCACCGTTGGCTACAGGCTTGAATGCATCTCTGAGGAGGAAGTCACTCGACGCTTGCGTGTCACTCCTCTAAATTAGCTGATAAGAATCCCGGCATGCTAATCATTGAATTTAATCCCATCCACACCAAACACGCACGCCTCCTATTCAGAGCTGGAGTACCTTGGCGCTGGGTTGCATTCTCACATTATTGGCCCCTGGGCCCTGGCGGGGAGTGATTAATGCCTGTTCCCTCCAATAAATAGAATGTTTTATCATCAAGCCGCTCACCCATGCTTCCCCTCCTCCTTCTCCTCCTGTCCCCTCATTTAAATTGTTTGACTCTCCTCTCCAAGATCCAAGGTGGGTGTTTATGCCTGTTCGACTGGCCTTCAGTCGCAAAACATTATCCTCACCGGTGCCAGATGGTGACCAACTCAATGATCAAATTCTCGCCTTTGTGAACGTTTACATTTGACACCTACTTTTTAATTGTGTGATATTCAATGAATCTCTTGTCTCATTGTCACTTCCCCAAATCAGACAGAGTTTTTGCTGAAAGATAAATGGGATTTAAACCCATGCTGGCACCGCTTGACCGCCACAGTATTTGAGTTCTAAAGAGGGGTATTGATGCTACTGCTTGCAGACTACCCAGAGGGCAAAACTGCACCAATTCAACCAGTTTTTCCCCACTGGGTATAGCTTAGCACTACAATGTCACATTGTAGCACACTCCATTGGAGACTAGTGCATGGGAATGTCCACCTTTTCTGATGACTAGCAGGGAGCTGAAGGAGAGCTTCTGAAAGCTTTATCTAAGTGATTTGGCAGGCCTCCCACTGCAGCTAGTGACATCGACTGTTTCTGGCAAATTATCTGTCATCATTTAACCAATTTGGCTTCCCATTTCAGCTCTTAAAGGAAACTTTTCAACCTCAATGTCATTATCTCCAGCACAATACCAGTGTCTATATATGTGAAACTAGCGCATTTCTGCATGTTGTAGTAAAACATATAAAGATAAAAAGTTATATTCCATGACATCTGCAAGTTTTGAAAATCACTTATTTGTAAATATTTTTTCTAGGACCTTTCTTCTTATTTTTTTAACCACAGTTCATAGAAACACACTGTTTTCACATGTAGACACTGGTTTGGCGCTGGAGAGGCGGAATTACCCTTTAAAACTGCAATATGTAACTTTTTGGACGACCCGACCAAATTGACATAGAAATGTGAGTTATAGATCATTGTCATTGAAAGCAAGTCAAAGAAGCGGTAGATCTGTTCTAAGTGCAATATTTCTATGCTTCACATTCTCAAGTTAAAGTTACATTTTACTTTCGGTTTTGTACATCAGCTTCAAACAGCTAAAAATACAATATTTTGGGTTATTGAAAATATATTTCACAGCGGTTTTAGATGATACAATGATTCTGAACTCTATAGAGCAAGGATCGGCAACTTTGATGGGAGTGTCCTCTGGTCTGATGAAACAAAAATAGAACTGTTTGGCCATAATGACCATCGTCATGTTTGGAGGAAAAATGGGGATGCTTGCAAGCTGAAGAACACCATCCCAACCGTGAAGCACGGGGGTGGCAGCATCATGTTGTGGGGGTGCTTTACTGCAGGAGGGACTGGTGCACTTCACAAAATAGATGGCTTCACGAGGAAGGAAAATTATGTGGATATATTGAAGCAACATCTGAAGACATCAGTCAGGAAGTTAAAGCTTAGTCGCAAATGGGTCTTCCAAATGGACAATGACCCCAAGCATACTTCCAAAGTTGTGGCAAAATGGCTTAAGGACAACAAAGACTATGTATTGGAGTGGCCTATCACAAATCCCTGACCTCAATCCTATGGAAAATTTGTAGGCAGAACTGAAAAAGCTTGTGCAAGCAAGGAGGCCTAGAAACCTGTCTCAGTTACACCAGCTCTGTCAGGAGGAATGGACCAAAATTCACCCAACTTATTGTGGGAAGCTGGTGGAAGGCTACTTGAAACATTTGACCCAAGTTAAACAATTTAAAGGCAATGCTACCAAATACTATTTGAGTGTATGTAAACTTCTGACCCCCTGGGAATGTGATGAAAGAATTAAAAGCTGAAATAAATCACTCTACTATTATTCTGACATTTCACATTCTTAAAATAAAGTGGTGATCCTACCTGACCTAAGACAGTGCATTTTTACAAGGATTAAACGTCAGTAATTGTGAACAACTGAGTTTAAATGTATTTGGCTAAGGTGTATGTAAACTTCCTACTTCAACTTTATATAAAAAAGTATGTGTATACACAAATACCAGCAAGTACTATGAAAACACTACATTTAAAATTGTATTAGATCAGATTTTTAAGATCACAAAGGATCTCACACACACACACACACACACACACACACACACACACACACACACACACACACACACACACACACACACACACACACACACACACACACACACACACACACACACACACACACACACACACACACACACACACACACACACACACACACACACACACACACACACACAATTATATCCTCTGATGCTGCATACATCAGTTCTTCTAATACTAAGAAGTTAAATGCATTTGCAGTAGCTTGGTGGTAGTTGAACTAAATCAAAAATATTTGTAGTGTTTTCAATAGTTAATTACTTTTTTTGCCTATGTGGCAGTGTAGATAAATACTGAAACTACACACTAGTTATTTTGTTGTAAATATACGAGTTCAACACGATCAATTTGTAGTCGATAACATTTTAGATTTAGATGTGATAAATTATCACAAAGTAGTTTGAAAAAGGGGTTCACTGCATCCAAAGTAATTTTAGTTTTCAAGGTTAGCTTTAGTGTAGCTTAACTTCTTCCAGCGTGAAGTCATTCGTAGTTTGGTCAACTATATTTTCGGAGTATTTTTCCCCTAAGACTGACTACAGTGGGGCAAAAAAGTATTTAGTCAGTCACCAATTGTGCATGTTCTCCCACTTAAAAAGATGAGAGAGGCCTGTAATTTTCATCATAGGTACACTTCAACTATGACTGACAAAATGAGAAAAAATAAATCCAGAAAATCACATTGTAGGATTTTTAATGAATTTCTTTGCAAATTATGGTGGAAAATAAGTATTTGGTCACCTACAAACAAGCAAGATTTCTGGCGCTCACAGACCTGTAACTTCTTCTTTAAGATGCTGCTCTGTCCTCCACTCGTTACCTGTATTAATGGCACGTGTTTGAACTTGTTATCAGTATAAAAGACACCTGTCCACAACCTCAAACAGTCACACTCCAAACTCCACTATGGCCAAGACCAAAGAGCTGTCAAAGGACACCAGAAACAAAATTGTAGACCTGCACCAGGCTGCGAAGACTGAATCTGCAATAGGTAAGCAGCTTGGTTTGAAAACCTCCTTCCATCAGCAAGGGCATTGAAGATGAAACATCGCTGGGTCTTTCAGCATGACAATGATCCCAAACACACCACCCGGGCAACGAAGGAGTGGCTTCGTAAAAAGCATTTCCACGTCCTGGAGTGGCCTAGCCAGTCTCCAGATCTCAACCCCATAGAAAATCTTTGGAGGGAGTTGAAAGTCCGTGTTGCCCAGCAACAGCCCCAAAACATCACTGCTCTAGAGGAGATCTGCATGGAGGAATGGGCCAAAATACCAGCAACAGTGTGTGAAAACCTTGTGAAGATTTACAGAAAACGTTTGACCTCTGTCATTGCCAACAAAGGGTATATAACAAAGTATTGAGATAAACTTTTGTTATTGACCAAATGCTATTTTCCCACCACAATTTGCAAATAAATTCATTAAAAATCCCACAATGTGATTTTCTGTTTCTGCTATCTAACTGGGAATCTCCTGAGTGAAAGCATCTGAAGTTCTTCAAAGGTAAATTATTTAATTTGGTTGCTTTTCTTATTTTTGTGAAAATGTTGCCTGCTGCCAGCAGAGCCTAGCATAGCATAATGCCATGATAAACTTACACAAATGCTTGTCTAGCATTGGCTGTAACGCATATTTTGAAAATCTGAGATGACAGTGTTGTTAACAAAAGACTAAGCTTATGTTTGAATATATTTATTTAGTTTAATTTGCGATTTTCATGAATAGGAAAAGTTTATAGGGGTATTTATGTCCGTTGTGTTATGCTAATGCTTTTGAGGCTATGGTTACGCTCCCGGATACGGGTTTGCTCGTCGCAAATGGTTAAGCAACAATTTGTTGATTTCATTTGATATAATGGATTTATTCCAAAATTTCTGTCATTCAGTGATATTTATTCCCCTATTCACTATGGATCCATCCAGATGTGGTTAGAAAACAGTGCATGTGGTGGGCTATGCAAAAGAGATGGGAGAAGTGACATGCCTCGCAAACACCGACGAATACATTTAAAGTCCCTAAACTCGGCAAGAGTCTATTGTCGAAGGATTCTTTTGTATTCTTAAAAGAACTCCAGCACAGAGAAGAGAAAGGAACCTTAAAAATTCAACAACGAATAAACCGCAACATGTCAGCTAAAACGATTGAATTCACGAATGCATTTGACTGTTTTTAATATTGGCCATCAACCAAAAACACAGCATCTACCATGGTAGAAATATGTTGTTGAATTCTATTTTTTATTATACTATTTCAAAATGCATGTTTATTAGGCTACTGTGCAGTGACTTTAACGACAATGCTCCCCCTACCCTCCTTTCCTATTGTCCTGCTAATAGCCCATCATGGGTGGATGGCTTCTTTTGTATTCTAATATATTGAATTAATGTATTAATTACAGTAATATACCATTCTCGGAGTGGAAACGTTTGCAGAGTTCAGTGTACTACATGTTGAAAACAACATGTTTTAAAATGCCTCCAG
Source organism: Oncorhynchus gorbuscha (assembly GCF_021184085.1). Lineage (NCBI taxonomy): Eukaryota > Metazoa > Chordata > Actinopteri > Salmoniformes > Salmonidae > Oncorhynchus > Oncorhynchus gorbuscha. The sequence continues at coordinate 54,531,645 of NC_060182.1, read as the reverse complement.
CTGTCTATCACTACTGTAAACCGAGAACCATATTCTAAAAATAAAACCACAGCATCTACAGTGGTACAAAAATATTATTGGATTTTTTAAACTCTTTTAAATGTATATGTTTATTATTGTGCAGTCTGACATAACCAACAGGACAATGATAAGAGGCAACAGAAGCAGGAACAGCATAGGGCTGAGTGACTTACACATTCCTGGCTTTTGTTCAAAATAAGTTATATTATTTAAACGGAGTCTGTTGCTCTCTAATTTGTGGATAGGCCACTGGGAGTTAACCTGTTTGGGTTAGGGGGCAGCATTTTCACTTTTGGATGAAAAGCATGCCAAGAGTAAACTGCCTCCTACTCTTTCCCAGATGGGAATATTTGCATATTATTATGGATAGAAAACACAAGTTTCTAAAACTGTTTTTTATTTAACTAGGCAAGTCAGTTAAGAACAAATTCTTATTTTCAATGACAGGCTAGGAACAGTGGGTTAACTGCCTGTTCAGGGGCAGAACAACAGATTTGTACCTTTTCAGCTTGGGGGTTTGAACTTGCAACCTTTCATTACTAGTCCAACGCTCTGACCACTATGCTACCCTGCCGCCCCATTATGTCTGTGAGTATAACAGAACTCATATGGCAGACAAAAACCTTAGAAGAAATCCAAACAGGAAGTGAGAACCCGATTTTCAAAACAGTGCCGTTTGAAGTCCATCTTAGATATGGATGTGCATGCACTTCCTAGGGCTTCCACAAGATGTCACCGTCTTTAGATTCTGGTTGTATGATTCTACTATAAAGGACCAGCTCATAGGAGCTCTTTTACTGAGTTGTCTGGCAGAAAGCCTCGGTCTCATTGCGCGTGGTCACGAGAGAGTGTCCTCCCATTCCAATGCTTTTCTTCAGACAATGAAATTCTCCGGTTGGAACCTTATTGCTGATTAATGTTTAAAACATCCTAAATATGGATTGCATACATCATTTGACTTGTTTCTACGACCTGTAACGGAACTTTTTGAGTTTTTCTCTGGAGGAATTGCTTGTGCTTTTTGAGGATTGAATGCTGGGCTGAACAAGCTATCAACAAGTGGCTAAATGATGGGCTTTATGGAACTTTATGGAACAAATCAGTTATTTATTGTCGAACTGGGATTCCTGGAACTGCCTTCTGATGAAGATATTCAAAGGTAAGTGAATATTTATAGTGTTTTTTGTAGCTTCTGTTGACGCCAAAATGGCGGCTATTTCTTTGGCTAATTTGGGTTCTGAGCACCGTTCTCAGATTAGTCTTTTTCCGTAAAGTTGTTTTTAAATCTGACACAGCGGTTGCATAGAGGATACATTTATCTTTATGTGAATAACACTTGCATCTTTTATCAATGTTTATTGTGAGTATTTCTGCAAAATCACCGGATGTTTTGGAATCAAAACATTACTGCACGTAAACGCGCCAATGTAAACTGAGATTTTTATATATATATATGCACATTATCGAACAAAACACACAATACATGTATAACATGATGTCCTATGAGTGTCATCGGATGGAGATAATCAAAGGTTAGTGATTCATTTTATCTATATTTCTTTGGCTGTGAAAAATGGCTGTGTGTGTTTTTGAATTTGGTGGTGATCTAACATAAATATATGTTGTTTTTCGCTGTAAAACATTTAAAAAAATCAGACGCTTTGGGTAGATTAACAAGATGTTTATCTTTCATTTGCTGTATTGGACTTGTTAATGTGTGAAAGTTAAATATAAAAAAAAAAAAAAAAAATTCAGCTGAAAAAGTGTTCCTTTTGGGGGACTCTTAGCCATAAATTAACAGATACCGGACTCTGGTCATAAAGTGATAACAGACACAGAAGCCCAGTCTAGGAGTTTAATGATGAACCAGAGTATACAGTTGAAGTCGGAAGTCATTTTCCAACCACTCCACTAATTTCTTGTTAACCTCTTAAGACTAGGCCTCAATACTGCCCCCCTTTGGAGGAAGTGCGTGCCCATAGTAAACTGAAAATATTTTTTCCCAAAATTGCTAATATATGCATATAATAATTATTATTGAATAGAAAACACTCTAAAGTTTCTAAAACCGTTTAAATTATGTTATGTCTGTATGTAAAGCAGAACTCTCAGGGCAGCCTTTCTCTCAAACTCTCTCTTGTCAAGAGAAAAGTTGGGTCAACTTTGACGTCATCGCCCCCACCCTTCCCAGGCAGCTACCGATCTGGGAACAGTATGTATGTGTTCAGCGCGATGCCTGCTTTCAAATGGCGCGTTCATTGTGAGAGTCACTCTCAAATACATGCACTCTATTGCGCGCGGCCGATTTGTGGCACGTTCTTTTCCAAGAAACAGCAATTGAAGGTGGTTTGTCTGTTCGCGCTGATCATAAAGCTCGATTCTGCACATAGTTTGACCAGTTTAGTCGATATATAATATGTAAATTTGAAGGGTGCATTTTGGGTGCATTTCAACTGAAGCTGTTAGCATATGCTAATACAGGGACACACAACGTGAAACCAAACGATGTATTGGGTAAGTATGACTCCTTCTACGTCTTCTGATCGAAGAACAACAAAGGTAAGGGAATATTTATGTGGTTATTTTGGGTTTCTGTGGACTCCAAACGTAGAGGAGACATACTGTTAATATCTGAGCGCCGTCTCATTGTATAGCCAGTGACCAAATTCTGTAACGTTAAAAATAAATGTAATACAGCGGTTGCAGTAAGAAGATGTGTATCTTTGTAACTATATGTAGAACATGTATATTTAGTCATGTTTATTGCTTATTATCTGACGTTATCTGTCGGAGCTATCATCATTTCTCCGGACATTTGAGTAGCATTTTTTGAAATGTCGTCATTGTAAACAGAGATTTATGGATATAAATGGCATATTATTGAAAAAAAATGTATTGTGTAACATGTACTATTACTGTCTGATGAAGATTTTCAAAAGGTTAGTGAATGATTTATTTTTTAATCCTGCTTTTATAATTTTATATTTTCTGGGACAAAATGGCTGCCTCTCGTCTTTTGTTTCGGTGGTGGTCTAATATAAATATGTGCTATGTTTTCGCCGTAAAACATTTTAGAAATCTGACTTGCTGGGTAGCTGAACAAGGTGTTTATCTTTCATTTGAGCTATTGGACTTGTTAATGTGTGGAGGTTAAATATTTCTAAGAATATTTTTTTTGCACGCATTTATGTTGAAGAATACCCGTAAGCGGCTTTTTCCTACTGAAAAACCTATTGTCCCGGTGGATATATTATCGAATGGATATTTGAAAAACACCTTGAAGATTGATTATAAACAACGTTTGCCATGTTTCTTTAATTTTTTTTTTAAAGATTTTATTTTTATTTTTTTATTTTCCAATTAAGAACATTCAAAACAAAAGTGAAAAGATATTAGACCACGATAGGACAAAGTGACAGTATCAGACGAACGTAACAAAAATAAATTATAATTATAATTACATAAACAAACATACAATAATAAAAAAATAACGAGACATTGGATCACCTGCCGTAGGCTACATATTATACATTACGTGTGAAACATTATGTGAGGATTATATATAGATTCAATCAATGAGATGTGGGGGGAGATTCTCCATATAGTCAATAAAAGGTTGCCAAATTCTGTAAAATGTCTTTAACTTATTCCTCAAGCAGTAAGTGATTTTCTCCAAAGGGATACAACTATTAACTTCCGAAAGCCACATTGCAACTGGCAGGGAGGAATCCAATTTCCATTTCAAGGCAATACATTTCTTGGCAATCGCTAGCAATATTTCTGTTAGCTTTATAGTATGGCTTTGCCTAAGATTGGTGTTAGTAAAGTTACCCAGTAGACAGACCTCCGGGTCTAAAGGGAATGCAACCCCGTGAATTGAGGATATGGTATCGCATACCCCCTGCCAGAAACCATGTAGTTTTGAACACTGCCAAGTGGAATGGAGGAATGTTCCTTCATCTGAGCCACATCTAAAACATAGGGAGGAGATATCTGGGTTGAACTTGTGCAGTCTAGATGGGGTGATATATAGCTGATGGAGGAAATTAAACTGGATCATTCTGTATCTGGAGTTCAATGTGGATGTAACTCCATCCCTGCATAGGTCACTCCATAGATCCTCATCAAGATCAATACCCAGATCTTTTGTTATCTTAGTCGGGGTTTATTAGCCCAGGCTGTCATGTTTGTCAATTTATTGTCATGTCTTGTCCCTGTGCTCCCCATGCTATTTTCTGTTTCCCTCTGCTGGTCTTGTTTGGTTCTATTCTCTCTCCCCTAAATTTTTAATTTCTCGCTTCTCTTTTTCTGTCGAAAATGTTGCCTGCTCCCAGCTGTTCCTATTCCCTAATCATCATTTAGTCTTCCCACAAATGTTTGATCCTTTCCCCTGATTAGACTCCCTATTTATTCCTTTGTGATCCGTTCCTGTTCCATCGGTTCCTTGTTTTGTATTCCATGCTTAATTTGCGATTTTCCTGTAGTGTTTTTGCCGTGATTGTGTATCACCCTGTCCTGTCGTGTTTTGTGCCTTCTTCAGACGCTGCGTGTGAGCAGGTGTCTCAGTTGACTACGGCCTGCGCCTACCCGAAGCGACCTGCAGTCTGTGGCCAATTCTCCAGTTGTTTTCCCTCTACTATCTAGAGGATTTCAGTTATTAGGTTTTGAGCATTAATAAACTCTGTTTCTGTTAACGCGTTTGGGTCCTCCTTCACCTGCATAACAGAAGGAACCGAACAAAGAATGGACCCAGCGACTTCTGCCTCGTTACACTGCCGTCGAGATCCAAGGAGCCATGCTCGGCAGACACGAGCAGGAATTGTCCTTTTCGCCAGGCCGTGGAAGACCTGGCTGCTCAGGTTTCCGACCTCTCTGGACAGTTCCAGAGTCTACGTCTCGTGCCACCTGTTACTTCCTGGCCTGCCGAGCCTCCAGAACCTAGGGTTAATAACCCACCTTGCTACTCCGGGCAGCCCACTGAGTGCCGCTCCTTTCTCACGCAGTGTGAGATTGTTTTCTCTCTCCAACCCAACACATACTCTAGAGGCTAGCTGGGTTGCTTTACGTCATCTCACTCCTCACTGGCCGGGCTCGAGAATGGGGCACAGCTATCTGGGAGGCAAGGGCTGTTTGCTCTAACGATTTCCAGAACTTTAAAGAGGAGATGATTCGGGTTTTTGACCGTTCAGTTTTTGGTGGGGAGGCTTCTAGGGCCCTGGCTTCCTTATGCCAAGGTGAACGGTCCATAACGGATTATTCCATTGAGTTTGCACTCTTGCTGCCTCTAGTGAGTGGAACGAGCCGGCGCTGAACGTTTTCTGGAGGGACTCCACGCTACAGTGGTTAAGGATGAGATTCTCTCCCGGGAGGTTCCTTCAGATGTGGACTCTTTGATTGTTTATTATTGCCATCCGCATAGAACCAACAGATCAATGTCACCGGGCTCGTGGAAGAGAGCAGGAACATCAACGGTGTTTCCCTGCTTTCGTTCAGCCATCTCCCCCTCTGGCTTTGAGACTGAGCCCATGCAGCTGGGAGGGATTTGCATCTCGAATAAGGAGAGGGAACGGAGGATTGTGCCTCTATTTGGAGTTGCTGGACATTTCGTTAATTCATGTCCAGTAAAAGCCAGAGCTCATCTGTAAGCGGAGGGCTACAGGTGAGCGCAACTACTCAAGTCTCTCCATCAAAGTCCTGTTATTTAACTCGGTCCACCTACGCTGGACCGGTTCAGGGCGAACATGTAGTGCCTTGATTCTGGGGCTGAGGGTTGTTTCATGGACAGAAAGCATGGGTTCTTGGGGAAACATGACATTCCTTTCAGAGAGTTAGATAACCACGCCCATGTTCGCCTTAGATGGTAGTCATCTTCCCAGTATCAGATTTGAGACACTACCTTTAACCCTCACAGTATCTGGTAACCACAGTGAGACTATTTCTTTTTGATTTTCCGTTCACCGTTTACACCTGTTGTTTTGGGTCATCCCTGGCTAGTATGTCATAATCCTTCTATTAATTGGTCTGTAATTCTATCCTATCCTGGAACGTTTCTTGTCATGTGAAGTGTTTAATGTCTGCCATCCCTCCCGTTTCTTCTGTCCCTACTTCTCAGGAGGAACCTGGCGATTTGACAGGAGTGCCGGAGGAATATCATGATCTGCGCACGGTCTTCAGTGTCCCGAGCCAATCCCTTCCTCCTCACGTATGATTGTAGTATTGATCTCCTTCCGGGGACCACTCCTCCTCGATAGACTATACTCTCTGTCGGCTCCCGAACGTAAGGCTACATCGAGGATTATTTGTCTGTGTCTCTTGACGCCGGTACTTTTAGTGCCTTTTCTCTGGGGGGGGTTCTTTTGTTAAGAAGAGGATTGAATGCTCTGCGCCCCTGAACAAGATTATCAAGGGCTAAATGACATAACGGTTAAGAATCTTTATCCGAACAAATCAGTTATGTCATCAGCCTTCGAGATTCTGCAGGGAGCCAGGTGCTTTACTGTTGGATATTCGTAAGTTACCATCTAGTGCGCATCAGAGAGGGGGACGTGGAAAATGGCGTTTATACTCCGTTAGGGCATTTTGAGTACCGGGTTCTGCCGATTCGGTCTCGCCAATGCGCCAGCTGTTTTTCAGGCATTAGTTAATGATGTTCTGAGAGACATGCTGAACATTTTCATCTTTTGTCTATCTTTATCCTGAGTATTTTGCAAAATCACTCGAGATTCATGTTCAGCACATTCGACGTGTTCTAAACAGCGCCTTTTAGAGAATTGTCTCTATGTAAAGGCTGAGAAGTGCTCTTTTCATGTCTCCTCCGTTATTTTCTGATGTCCTATATTTCCGGAAGGCATTCAGATGGATTCATTTTAGGTCCAAGCTGTCAGTGATTGGCCCGTTCCAAGGTCACGTGTGTTTTTGCAATTTTGGTTCTAACATAATTTCTATGTTGTTTTTCGCTGTAAAACATTTAAAAAATCAAGTTGGTGCCCCTTAACAGCTCTTACTTTCATTTGTCAAGACGTGTTTTAATGGTCCGGTTCCGAGGGAGCTTTTATAAAAAAAAAAAAAAAAAAGAACGTTTTACGTCCGCTCCTATCCTGGGTTACTCTGACGCACTAGAAATTCATTGTCGAGGGACTCTGGTCATAAAGTGGGAGCCAGATCCCAGAAGCCCAGTCTGAGTTTAATGTTCATCCAGAGTTATTTTTCTCAGTCCTTCGCCATCTGAGCGCAACTATGATGTGGGTAACCTCTTAACTGCTCGCCATCCGCTTAGCCCTAGGGAATGGACAGTGGTTGATAGTAAACTGAAAATATTTTGTCCCAAAATTGACAGACCATAAGAACCTTGAGTACATCCGTTCTGCCAAACGACTTAATGCCCTCAAACCGTTGGGCGTTATGTTTTGTCTGTTTAAAGCAGAACTCTTGGATTTCTTACCGTCCGGGTAGCAAGAACACCAAGCCTGATGCCTTATCCCGTCTGTTTAGTTCTTCTGTGGCTTCTACTGATCCCGAGGGATTCTTCCTTATGGGCGTGTTGTCGGGTTAACAGTCTGGGGGAATTGAAAGACAGGTTCAAGCACTCACGCACACTATTGCGCGCGCGCTTGTCCTAGTAACCTCCTTTTCAAGAAACAGCAATTCCTGTTTCCACTGTCTGGCTGTTCTTCAGTGGGCTCACTCTGCCAAGTTTTCATCCCAGTGTTCGAGGCACTATTGCGTCTATTCGAAGCGCATTTTGGTGGCCGACTCAGGAGCGTGACACGCGCCGTTTCGTGGCTGCCTGTTCGGACTGCGCGCAGACTAAGTCAGGGTAACTCTCCTCCTGCCGGTTGGGTCAGATGACTCCCCATTCCTTCTCGACCATGGTCTCACATTGCCTTAGACTTTTATGTGGTCTGCCTTTGTCTGTGGGGAAGACTGTGATTCTGACGGTTGTCGTTAGGTTCTCTAAGGCGGTCTCATTTCATAGCCCTGACCAAACTTCCTTCCGCTAAAGAATAAATCATTATTGAGAATGTATTCAGTAATTCATGGCCTCTTTAGACTATATTTCAGACAGAGGTGTATATTCACGTCACAGTTTTGGAGGGAGTTATCGTTTGATTGGTGCGTCCGTCAGTCTCTCTTCCGGGTTTCATCCCCATTCTGAAACGGTCAGAGAGGGCCAATCAGAGATTGGTCGGATATAAATGCAGCATTTCTTTCAGGAAAATGTCTTGGGCAGAACAGCTCCCTGGGCAGAATATTTTCAAAAGGTTAGTTCCTTCGTCTTTTACCGGGTTTTATAATTTCAGAGTAGTCTGGGACCAGCCTGCCTCTGTTCTCATCCCAGCTTGCCGAGTCCAGCGGTCCCTAATATAAATTTGTCCAACGTTTGAGCGCACCTGGAGGAGGGTGAAATCTGCACTTTGCCGTTACAGGGCACAGACGGTGTTTATCTTTCATTAAAGCTATTGGATTGTTAAGGTATTGTTGCGGCCAGAGAGTGTATTTCCAAGCAACCTTCCTCTTGACAGCTTATGTTAAGTTGACCCGCGGTTCATTGGTCCTACTGTCTCCCAGGTCGGTCAATATATTATCGAATGGATATTTGAAAAACATCTTGAAGATTGATCCATCCTGTCTTCCATGTCTCCTGTGTTAATTTTTCTTAAAGATTTTATTTTTATTTTTCTTCCCTTCCCCTCCCGTCCATGTCGAAAAGAGCGCACCTATTTACAAGGTAACAAAATACATAAAATTATGGACATGCGTTCTCGGGGACGGGGTCACCAATAAGTGGATTGGGAGGGTTACGGTCCAAGGAGAGGAGTTGGGTTCCGTAACGAGACGTGCTGGACCGTAGGCTCATCGATGATTTCCTCCGTTGTGAAACATTATCCCTGAGGCGCCAGGAGGCAATCAATGAGTGTGGGGGGGTACTGTCATGTTTGTCATTTATTGTCATGTCTTGTCCCTGTGCTCCCATGCTATTCGATTTTCTGCTGGTCTTACAACTATTAACTCTCCCCTCCCCTTTCACTCTCTCGCTCTCTCTTTCCATTTCCGTTCCTGCTCCCAGCTTTCCTATTCCCTAATCATCATTTAGTCTTCCCACACCTGTTCCCGATCCTTTCCCTGATTAGACTTATTTATTCCTTTGTGACTCCGTTCTGTTCCATCGGTTCCTTGTTTTGTATTCCATGCTGTAATTGCGTTTCGCCAAGTGGAATGGAGGAATGTCCTGTCGTGTTTTTGCCGTGATTGTGTATCACCCTGTCCTGTCGTGTTTTGTGCCTTCTAAAGACGCTGCGTGTGAGCAGGTGTCTCAGTTGAACTACGTGCAGTCTAGATGGGGTGATACCCGATGGAGCGAAATTAACCTGCAGTCTGTGGAGTTCTCCAGTTGTTTTCCCCTCTACTATCTAGAGGATTTCAGTTATTAGGTTTTGAGCATTAATAAACTCTGTTTCTGTTAAGTCGCGTTTGGGTCCTCCTTCACCTGCATAACACAGGCAGTGTTAGTCCTGACATAAGAGCATTGTAAACACGGGAAATGGTGTTGAACAGTGGTTGGTCTGCGTGGTAGAGTTGTTCAATAGGTGACATCTTAGGTAGGTTCCATTGTCCCTTGAGAGTCACCCTAATAAAGTTTCGTAGTTGTAGGTAGCTAAAGAAGTCCCTGTTAGGCAAGTGGTATTTCTGTTTCAGCTGATCAAAAGACATAAGAACTCCCTCCTCGTAACAATGTTCCAGAAGAGTGATCCCCTTATCAGACCATGGTCTAAAGTTACTATTCTGGAAAAACATAGGGATCAATCTATTGTTCCATAAAGGGGTTTTAGGGGAAAGGAATCCCCCTCGTCCGAACAGCTCATGCAGTTTGCACCATGCCAGGACAAAATGTATGATTAAAGGGTTGTCTGTGATGGTTTTTATAGATTTTCTGTCCCATTTGTAAAACAAATCTGCCCCAGTATCCTCATTTACCTCAAGCTTTTCAATGTTCAACCATGAGGGAGAGGGACCATTGTCAAACCTCTGAGCCAGATACCTAGACTGTGCAGCCCAGTAGTACATTCTAAAATTGGGGAGGTTTAAGCCCCCTTGACTGTAATCAAGGGTCAGTTTATCCAGGCCAACCCTAGGGGTTTTGCCATGCCAGATAAACCGTCTGGTCAGCTTGTCGAGAGAGGAGAAAAATGCTGCGGGAACAGGGATAGGGAGAGATTGAAACAGATATAGAAACCTGGGCAGGACATTCCTTTTAATTACATTGATTCTACCCAGTAGAGTGAGAGGTAAGTCCATCCATTTACAAAGGTCAACTTCCACCTTTTGCAACAAACTGGCCAGATTGAGTTTATAGAGGTTGTTCAGATTACCATCCACCATTATGCCCAAATATGTGAAGCCCATAGGCGACCATCTGAAAGGAAACTTGTGCTTGATGGTATGATGGTCAAAGACAGACAACGGTAAGATTTCGCTTTTATCAACATTTACCTTATATCCAGAGAAAGAACTATAACACTGTAGTAGGATCTGCAAGTGAGAGAGGGAGTGTTCTGGGTTTGTTAGAAATAAGATAAGGTCGTCCGCAAAGAGTGATAATTTATGGGTATGGGGGCCCAACTCAAAGCCATGTATGTCAGGGCACGTTCTAATAGCCTCAGCCAACGGTTCGATGGCGAGGGCAAAGAGGTGGGGGCTAATTGGGCAACCTTGTCTGTTCCCCCTATAAAGAGGGAAAGAGGAGGAAGTAATCCCATTGGTAGCAATCCTAGCTTTAGGAGATTTGTAGAGTGATTTTATCAAATTTACAAACACGGTACCTAAACCGAACTTTTCCAAGACGCGAAAGAGGTATGGCCATTCAACCCTATCAAAGGCCTTTTCAGCGTTGAGGGAGAGTGCGACACTAGGTATTTTGTTTTTGTTAGCAAGGTGAATTATATCAAAGAACCTTCTGAGATTATTGGAGGACAATCTATTAATTATGAAGCCAGTCTGATCTGGGTTGACCAACAGGGGAAGACATGACTCCAGTCTCTTAGATAGCATCTTGGTGACCAGCTTACAATCTGTGTTAAGGAGAGAGATTGGTCTATAGGAGGCGCACTTTAGCGGGTTTTTCCCTTTCTTGTGGATTACAGTTGTCTTCTCTGGCTTTTTAAGTACCTCCATAAGGTAGGGGACCAACAGCTCCCTAAATTCTTTATAGAACTCTGGAGGGAAGCCATCCTCCCCAGGAGATTTATTAGAAGGTAAGGATTTAATGGCCTCCAACAATTCAGGAACTGAGAAGTGTTCACTCAGGCGCTCGCTGTCTTCCCCTGACAGGCATGGGAGGTTGAGAGAGGAGAGAAAGGAGTCTATCTCTGATAGATCATCGCTTGATTGGGAAGTGTAGAGGTATTCATAGTATTTCTTAAAAGTATTATTAATTTCAGTAGGGTCGAAAGATATCTCTTTAGTAAGAGTTTCTATGGCATTAATTGTCCTCTTACTTTCCTCTGCTTTCAGTTGCCATGCCAATACTTTGTGAGCTTTCTCTCCAAGCTCATAATAACGCTGTTTTGATTTAGTGATGGCCCTCTCAGCTTGATATGTGTTCAGAATATTATATTTAAGTTTTTTATTTACCAAAAGCCTGTATAGATCTTTAGTCGGGCCTCTTTGGTAGGTTTTCTCTAGCTCGGAGATTTCAGATTCAAGGGCACTCAGTTCCGCACCGTGTTTTTTCTTCAGCCCTTTAGTATAGGAAATAATCTGTCCCCTCAGATAGGCCTTCAATGTGTCCCAAAGAATGAAGCTGTCAGGAACAGAGGGTTTGTTTGTCAATGTAAAAATATTGATCTGCTCTTTGATGAATGCACAAAATTTAGGTTGCTTTAGAAGTGTAGAATTTAGTCTCCATCTATATGCTCCATTTACCTTGGTAGGAATGGAGATTGATAATACCAGAGGAGAATGGTCACTAAGCAATCTGGGGAGATACTCGACATCTAACACTCTATGAAACAGTTGTGTCGAAAGTAAAAAGTTATCTATGCGGGTGTGTGTCTTGTGTGGGTGTGAATAAAAAGAGTAGTCCCTATCCTGTGGGTGCAACTGTCTCCAGATGTCTAGTAAATTGAGATCTTTCATGGATGACATGGTGAGCTTGCCGGCTTTGGTAAGAAGTGAGGGTTTATCAGAAGACCTATCATGAACTGTATCTAAGCAGAAATTAAAATCGCCTCCAACCAGTAGCCATCCTGGTGGTGCTTGAGCAACCTGAAGGAAGACATTCTGAATAAACATATGGTCATCGAAGTTAGGAGCATAAATATTCAATAGGGTCCAAGACTCTGAAAACATATGCCCCTGCACCAAAACAAACCTGCCAGAGGGATCAGAGATGGTGTTGTTGACGCAGAAGGGGATGTGTCTACTTATCAAAATTGCAGTTCCTCTTGCTTTGGAGTTAAAAGAGGATGCAAAAACTTGTCCTACCCATTCTCTCTTCAATTTCTTGTGTTCACTGGCTGTAAGATGTGTTTCTTGTAAAAACACAATGTCAGCCTTTAATTTCTTAAGGTATGTATAGACTCTTTTCCTTTTAATCGGGCTGTTAAGACCTTTTACGTTGAATGTGACATTTTAGTGGATTAAGCATAGGTTAGGTTTCAAATATGTAACTGAATAGAAATCTATCATATGCAGATAATTAGGAAATGTTTCAACTTTGGTTTGAGCACAAAAGTGACCTGTGTGTCTCTTTAGGAAGGAAACAATAAACATAGAAAAAAGGAAGAAAAAATAATAAAAATCCCACCCACCCCGATTGTCAGACTAGAACAACAGTCCCAACAATCAAACATGAATACACTTGTAGAGATACGTTGCTGCTCGCTTTCCATCTTGCTCTTACTAGCTACACCTTGGCGTAAACTAAAACCTGCGAGCTCTCTAAATTGAAAACAAACGTTGTGAATAGATATTTATGGCTGAATATTTACTGCCCACGGTAAGGGCTGCTTGAGTCTCTTTACGAAAGATTTACATAAATGAGGGGGAAAGCAGTGGGGCTAAACCCACTTATTGCTTCGCCCAGTAGATATGGACTAAACCAAAATATACTCTCCTGTAAATGTAATAGAACTCACCCCAGGAGATACGGTTAGTTGAAAATGTACAAATCAATTAAAGTGACCGGGAGATACCAGCAGTTCAATCCGGATAAGAGAAAACAAACAAACTGCATTTTATCCCCCAGAGAGACCGTCCTGGCTCAGACGTTGCTCAGTTCTTTGAGAAAAGTGTGCACTTCTCCCGGTGTGTTGAAGAGATGGCTTCGGCCTTTCATCCGCGCAGGGTGGATGAGGTAGCCGGTGATGTTCTTCTCCTTCAGTGCTTTGGCGGCAGGTCTGAACTGCTTGCTGGTCTAGCGAGATCCGCGCTCATATCTGGGAAAAGGCTGACCCTCTTCCCATCGATGGTGATGTCCCCTTTGGCTCTTGCGAGTTGCAGTATCTTCTCTCTGTCTTGGAAACGGAGGAACCTGATCAGGACGGCTCGTGGGGGCTCATCTGGCCGGGGTTTCGGCGCTGATGTTCTGTGGGCGCGTTCGATTTCCAGCGGCTTGGTGAAGTTGATTATGCCTAGGTCCTAGGACCTCCGGGATCCATTGAGTGAAGAAACGGACCGGGTCACGGCCCTCGCTGTCCTCTTTCAATCCCACCACACGGATATTACTACGTCTACTCTGATTCTCCATCTGATCTACTATGTTTTTGAGGTAGGCATTGTCCTTTTGCAGTTGTGTCAAGACCTGGTCATGTCTAGCGATGGTATCTTCAACTGTGCTAATGCGCAACTCTGCCTCAGTCGTTTTCAAAACGAGATCATTCATGGAGGATTTCAGGTCGTCAATAGAAGGATGGAGTTCAGCCGATTTCTTATCGATTTTCAGAGAAAGACCTCTGTTACCATCCTGAATTTCCCGGAGGAGAGTAGCCAGCATGTCGGCAGGCTCGCAAGAGGCTGCTGAGAGCAACAGTCTGGAACTGTCGTCTGAGTTATGAGGGCTAATGCTAATCTTGCTAGCTGTAGCGTTATCATTATCTTGGGAATCAACAACGTTTTGGTCGTCCTTCTTGCCTCTCGGTCAGAGGTCCATGGCTCTTTGGGAAGGTAAGTACTTGACAATTTATCAGCCGATGTTAGAATATTGTTTCAACGTTGTTATTTAGGTAACAATAGAATAACTTTGAAGAGCTCGGTTTGTCAACGTCTGCTCAGCTCCGCGGCATCACGTGCTCCCCGTTTGCCATGTTTCTGTCGATATTATGGAGCTTACGGTCACTGCGTTTTCGTGACCGTAATATCCGGGCGAATTCTCAGCCACACGTGAAGAACAAACGGAGCTATTTCGCCTACAAAAATAATATTTTTGGAAAAAATGAACATTGGCTATCTAACTGGGAGTCTCGTGAGTGAAAACATCTGAAGCTCATCAAAGGTAAACGATTTAATTTGATTGCTTTTCTGATTTTCGTGACAAGGTTACCTGCTACTAGCTGGATAAAATGCTATGCTAGGCTATCGATAAACTTACACAAATGCTTGTCTAGCTTTGGCTGTAAAGCATATTTTGAAAATCTGAGATGACAGGGTGATTAACAAAAGGCTAAGCTGTGTCTCAATATATTTCACTTGTGATTTTCATGAATAGGAATATTTTCTAGGAATATTTATGTCTGTTGCGTTATGCTAATTAGTGTCAGTCGATGACTACCCTCCCGCATGCGGGATGGGGAGTCACTAGAGGTTAATATTTAAATCACCCAGAAAGTATACCTCTCTGTTGATATCACATACATTATTAAGCATTTCACATGTTATCCAGATACTGACTGTTAGCAGTTGGTGGTCTATAGCAGCTTCCCACAAGAACGGGCTTTAGGTGAGGCTGTTTGCTGTTTGTATCCACTCTTGGCCTCTCGTTGGGAGTGTAGCCTGCTTTGCGGGATGCCGCTGTCTTTGGCTTCCATGGCTCGTGATGTGAGCATTGTTGATTGGCATGCTCCTCTTGCTGTGCTCCTTCGACACCACTTTCAGATGGAGGAGGAGAGGAAGGAGATGGCTGCCCTGGCGAACGAACTTCGGGCAACACCGGACAAACGGCAAGTGCCCTGAGGAGTAGTAAGAAGAGACCATACTGGGCAAGGCTGGTGTTGGACCGCAGGGCGATGCTTTCTGACTGTTAGCTGTGATATACAGTGGGTAGAACAAGTATTTGATACACTGCCGATTTTGCAGGTTTTCCTATTTACAAAGCATGTAGAGGTCTGTGATTTTTATCATTGGTACACTTCAACTGTGAGAGACGGAATCTAAAACAAAAATCCAGAAAATCACATTGTATGATTTTTAAGTAATTGAGGGATCAGCCCAGAACTACATGGTAGGACCTGGTCAATGACCTGAAGAGAGCTGGGACCACAGTCTCAAAGCAAACCATTAGTAACACACTACGCCATCATGGATTAAAATCCTGCAGCACACGCAAGGTCCCCCTGCTCAAGCCAGAGCATGTCCAGGCCCGTCTGAAGTTTGCCAATGACCATGTGGATGATCCAGAGGAGGAATGGGAGAAGGTCATGTGGTCTGATGAGACAAAAATATAGCTTTTTGGTCTAAACTCCACCCGCCGTGTTTGGAGGAAGAAGAAGGATGAGTCCGACCCCAAGAACACCATCCCAGCCTTGAAGCATGGAGGTGGAAACATCATTCTTTGGGGATGCTTTTCTGCAAAGGGGACAGGATGACTTCACCGTATTGAGGGGAGGATGGATGGGGCCATGTATCGCGAGATCTTGGCCAACAACCTCCTTCCCTCAGTAAGAGCATTGAAGATGGGTCGTGGCTGGGTCTTCCAGCATGACAACATCCCGAAACACACAGCCAGGGCAACTAAGGAGTGGCTCTGTAAGAAGCATCTCAAGGTCCTGGAGCCCCGAAACCTGAAGGATCTGGAGAAGGTCTGTATGGAGCAAATTAATTACTTAAAAATCATACAATGTGATTTTCTGGATTTTTGTTATAGATTCCGTCTCTCACAGTTGAAGTGTACCTATGATAAAAATTACAGACCTCTACATGCTTTGTAAGTAGGAAAACCTGCGAAATCGGCAGTGCATCAAATAATTGTTCTCCCCACTGTATGTTGGTTACCATTTGGAATCATCCCCAATGTATTTGTTTGCTATAGCCCCATAGTGCTCTGGTCAAAAGTAGTGTACTATAAAGGGAATAGGGTGCCATTTTGGGATACATCCTATGTCTAAGGTCTGTGGTTTGTTTTTTAGTAAAGTATTGAGGAAAGTACACAATGATACACCTGGAGGTGAGTGGCGTTGGGGGAAACAGGATAGAGAACTAGCCAGAACAGAGTGTGATGGAGAGGAGCCGTCAGTGCTCCCTCAGTAAAGAACATTTTAAGTCTGATATTTCTTTTCACTTCAGTTGTAATTATGAGAATTATGTCAACTGTAGCACTGTTCTATACCATCATCTAGTAATAATTGAATGCCTGCTTATTAGATATACATTTGAGGGTAGGCATATGTTGCTTTTACCATATAGACCATAGGTATTCAACTCTTACCCTACGAGGTCTGGGCCTGCCGGCTTTGAGGTCCAGAGTTGAGTTTGAGGGATACAAACTTTAACATACTGTACATAACAGCAACGAGTGATAAAAGGGTTACCTATACATATTCATATTCGATAGCCACTGTTAAATGATTACTAAATTTCTTGGTGTATTCAATCCATATCAATGTGCTGTATACAGTATTGAACATTTTTCCATTTGGGCCATTTTGTAAGGCTCTACCACAGATCAAAAGAAAGCCATTATCAACATTTCCTTGTATCACGAACTGGAATACAGGCTTTTCTCACCAACAAGAGAGACCACTGTGTAGTTTTGACTCTGCTTTATGGAGGAAAATAGTCCACAACTCATCCCTTCAGTGGCTCTCAAATGAGGTTTTCCCTTGTGTAATGGAAAGAAGAAGGAGAAAATAAGGTCTGTTGAAGGTTCCTGTGACAGAAATCAAGATATGGAGTCGGTACCGAGAACAATTAGACTTGATGTGTGCGTCTCAAAGAGAGAAGAAAGAGTTTTAAAAACGTTTCAGAAAGTCTTGTCATATTGCCTGGGAAATGGTTAGCAAGGAAAACATGATTGGCTATGATGACCATTCACGCTGCCTAATTGGTGGGTCACAGTATTTCACAGTTGTGTCACATATACTATTAATTCAACAGTGAATTTCGATGGATTACCATATAATCGCAAAACAATTATTTGGTAACGCCATTGACATACACTGAGTGTAGAAAACATTAAGAACACCTTTCTCATATTGAGTTGCACTCCCAGCCTTTTGCCCTGAGAACAAACCTCGTCAGGGCATGGTCTCTACAAGGTGTCGAAAGCGTTCCAAAGGCATGCTGGCCCATGTTGACTCCAATGGTTCCTACAGTTGCGTCAAGTTGGCTGGATGTCCTTTGGGTGGTAGACCATTCTTGACACACACGGGACATTGTTGAGTGTGAAAAGAACAGCAGCGTTGCAGTTCTTGATTCAAACCGGCGAGCCTGGCACCAACTACCAACTACCATTCAAAGGCAGTTACATCGTTTGTCTTGTCCATTCACACTCTGAATGGCGTACATACACCATCCATGTCTCAATTGTCTCAAGGCTTGAATTTCTTTTCTTCTCCTGTCTCCTCCCTTTCATCTACAATGATTGAGGTGGATTTAACAAGTGACATCGATAAGGGAACAAAGCATTCACCTGGTCAGTCTGTCATGGAAAGAGCAGGTGTTCATAATGTTTTGTACATTCAGTTTAGGTAAGTGTTATGTCATTGAGATAATTTAGTAACACCATCGACATACGTTAGTGTTGCGTCACTGTCAAAAGCATTGGTCTGCCCAGATGGTGGTGTCACGCCCTGGCCATAAAGGTTTTTATTCTCTATTTTGGTTAGGACAGAGAGTGACTAGGGTGGGCATTCTATGTTCATTTTCTAGGTTTTATATTTCTTTGTTGTTTGGCCGGGTGTGGTTCTCAGAGGCAGCTGTCTATCGTCATCTCAGATTGTGAACCATACTTAGGTAGCCTTTTCCCACTGGGTTTTTGTGGGTAATTGCTTTCTGTTTCTGTGTCTGCAGCAGACAGAACTGATTCGGTTGTTCTCTTTATTGTTTGGCTATTCAGTGTTCAGTTCAACGAATAAAAGATGAACACGTACCACGCTGCACCTTGGGTCCTCACCTTCTTCCACCAACGGCCGTTACAGGTGGAGTGATGGCCATCACGTACATACCAATACTGTTTTGTCTGACTCAAGCTTCCTTCTGGAAATGTACTTAGATATACAATAAATCATACAATATTTGTTTTCATTGTAACAAATTTAATTGTAAAAAGTAAAAAATGCATTCCATCCGTCTTCACTTTCAGTAACACCGGAAAAGTTTGTTTGGAGTGCATTTCTTGTTCCTAAATCAGGTAATTTCACATGCCATGGAACACGTTGCAAACAGAATATGTGAATTTTTATGAAATTTCCGTTAGAGCAACATTATAACGCAGAAACTGTGATACAGAGAACTATATGTACATGTAGATATAGATATTCCTTTATCCTCATTTTTGTGGCAGCTCTCCCCCACCTTCAACTTAAACAATTTAGATGTCCTCTAATGTTAGCATGTTTGGGCCAGAGAAGTTAATAAGGCAATTAGACTATTCATTTAAGTATCTTGCACCATCTCCACTTATCTAGATGTTTTCCTCCATCTCCTCCCCTTCTCTTTCCCACTCTTTCACATTGGTTATGGCACTCAAGGATCTGACATGCCAGGTTGTCAGGGAGCTAATGAATTGTTCATGGCCTCACTGGTACAACAGAGGAATGGCGGAATGCAGACAGGAATGGTGTAGGTGGGTGTCACCCCTTTAAAGATGGATGAATCGATGACTGGAAGCGAAAACAATTATAGGCTGGGGAGTAGACGGGTAGGGGCTGAAATTTGGAGATCTTATGAATAAAAAAAATAAAAAAGGAGCATGTGCAATTGCTTTTTTCTGGAAATCTGGCTGTGATATCTTTCTGAATTTCAATAGAGAGTGAGTGGAGTTATTATTTTTTTGCATAATGCCCCGCGATTGAATTGCAAAGAGCATGCAGTGCTTTGCAAAAGTATTCATCCCCCTTGGCGTTTTTTGGATATTGTTGCATTACAACCTGTAATTTAAATGGATTTTTAATTTGGATTTCATGCATGTAATACACAAAATAGTGCAAATTGTTGAAGTGAAATGAAAAAAATTACTTGTTTAAAAAAATGTCAAATGTAAAAGTGGTGAGTGCATATGTATTCACCCCCTTTGCTATGACGCCCCTAAATTAGATCTGGTGCAACCAATTACCTTCAGAAGTCACATAATTAGATAGATTGCACACAGGTGGACTTTATTTAAGTGTCACATGATCTCAGTGTATATATACACACACCTGTTCTGAAAGCCCCCAGAGTTTGCAACACCACTAAGCAAGGAGAACCAACACGCAAGCGGCACCATGAAAGACCAAGGAACAGGTCAGGGACAAAGTTGTGGAGAAATAGAGATCACGGTTGGGTTATAAAAAATTATCCGAAACTTTGAACATCCCACGGAGCACCGTTAAGTCCATTATTAAAAAATGGAAAGAATTTGGCACCACAACAAACCTGCCAAGAGAGCGCCACCCACCAAAACTCACGGACCAGGCAAGGAGGGCATTAATCAGAGAGGCAACAAAGAGACAAAAGATAATCCTGAAGGAGCTGCAAAGCTCCACAGCGGATATTGGAGTATCTGTCAATAGGGCCACTTTAAGCCGTACACTCCACAGAGCTAGGCTTTATGGAACAGTGGCCAGAAGAAAAGTAATTGCTTAAAGAAAAAAATAAGCAAACATGTTTGGTGTTTGCCAAAAGGAATGTGGGAGACTCCCCAAACATATGGAAGAAGGTACTCTGGTCAGAAGAGACTAAACTGGAGCTTTTTGGCCATCAAGGAAAATGCTATGTCTGGCGCAAAACCAACACCTCAACATCCTGAGAACACCATGTCATGTTTGTCATTTATTATCATGTCTTGTCCCTGTGCTCCCCATTCTATTCGTTTCCCTCTGCTGGTCTTATTTGGTTCTTTCCCTCCTTCTATCCCTCTCTCTCCCCCTCCCTCTCTCACTCTCTCGCTCTCTCTTCTCTCTATCGTTCCGTTCCTGCTCCCAGCTGTTCCTATTCCCCTAATCATCATTTAGTCTTCCCACACCTGTTCCCGATCCTTTCCCCTGATTAGAGTCCCTATTTATTCCTTTGTGTTCCGTTCCTGTCCCGTCGGTTCCTTGTTTAGTATTCACCATGCTGTGATTGCGTTTCGCCCTGTCCTGTCGTGTTTTTGCTGTGATTGTGTATCGCCCTGTCCTGTCGTGTTTTTTGCCTTCATCAGATGCTGCGTGTGAGCAGGTGTCTCTGTCAACTACGGCCTGCGCCTACCCGAAGCGACCTGCAGTCTGTGGCCGCTTCTCCAGTTATTCCCCTCTACAGACTAGAGGATTTCTGTTATTCCCTGTTTGGACTTAAATAAACTCTGTTTCTGTTAAGTCGCTTTTGGGTCCTCTTTCACCTGCATGACAGAAGGAACCGACCAAGGAATGGACCCAGCGACTTCAGACGCTCGTTACACTGCCGTCGAGATCCAAGGAGCCATGCTCGGCAGACACGAGCAGGAATTGTCTGCTGCTCGCCATGCCGTGGAGAACCTGGCCGCTCAGGTTTCCGACCTCTCTGGACAGTTCCAGAGTCTACGTCTCGTGCCACCTGTTACTTCCTGGCCTGCCGAGCCTCCAGAACCTAGGGTTAATAACCCACCTTGCTACTCCGGGCAGCCCACTGAGTGCCGCTCCTTTCTCACGCAGTGTGAGATTGTGTTCTCTCTCCAACCCAACACATACTCTAGAGAGAGAGCTCGGGTTGCTTACGTCATTTCACTCCTTACTGGCCGGGCTCGAGAATGGGGCACAGCTATCTGGGAGGCAAGGGCTGATTGCTCTAACAAGTTCCAGAACTTTAAAGAGGAGATGATTCGGGTTTTTGACCGTTCAGTTTTTGGTGGGGAGGCTTCTAGGGCCCTGGCTTCCTTATGCCAAGGTGAACGGTCCATAACGGATTATTCTATTGAGTTTCGCACTCTTGCTGCCTCTAGTGAGTGGAACGAGCCGGCGCTGCTCGCTCGTTTTCTGGAGGGACTCCACGCAGTGGTTAAGGATGAGATTCTCTCCCGGGAGGTTCCTTCAGATGTGGACTCTTTGATTGCTCTCGCCATCCGCATAGAACGACGGGTAGATCTTCGTCACCGGGCTCGTGGAAGAGAGCTCGCATCAACGGTGTTTCCCTGCTCCGCATCGCAACCATCTCCCTCCTCTGGCTTTGAGACTGAGCCCATGCAGCTGGGAGGGATTCGCATCTCGAATAAGGAGAGGGAACGGAGGATCACCAACCGCCTGTGCCTCTATTGCGGAGTTGCTGGACATTTTGTTAATTCATGTCCAGTAAAAGCCAGAGCTCATCTGTAAGCGGAGGGCTACAGGTGAGCGCAACTACTCAAGTCTCTCCATCAAAGTCCTGTACTACTTTGTCGGTCCACCTACGCTGGACCGGTTCGGGTGCTACATGTAGTGCCTTGATAGACTCTGGGGCTGAGGGTTGTTTCATGGACGAAGCATGGGTTCGGAAACATGACATTCCTTTCAGAGAGTTAGAGAAGCCTACGCCCATGTTCGCCTTAGATGGTAGTCATCTTCCCAGTATCAGATTTGAGACACTACCTTTAACCCTCACAGTATCTGGTAACCACAGTGAGACTATTTCT
Organism: Oncorhynchus gorbuscha; assembly: GCF_021184085.1. Taxonomy (NCBI): domain Eukaryota; kingdom Metazoa; phylum Chordata; class Actinopteri; order Salmoniformes; family Salmonidae; genus Oncorhynchus; species Oncorhynchus gorbuscha. Next base: position 54,509,648 of record NC_060182.1, on the reverse strand, counting down.
TTTTTGATTTTCCGTTCACCGTTTACACCTGTTGTTTTGGGTCATCCCTGGCTAGTATGTCATAATCCTTCTATTAATTGGTCTAGTAATTCTATCCTATCCTGGAACGTTTCTTGTCATGTGAAGTGTTTAATGTCTGCCATCCCTCCCGTTTCTTCTGTCCCTACTTCTCAGGAGGAACCTGGCGATTTGACAGGAGTGCCGGAGGAATATCATGATCTGCGCACGGTCTTCAGTCGGTCCCGAGCCAACTCCCTTCCTCCTCACCGGTCGTATGATTGTAGTATTGATCTCCTTCCGGGGACCACTCCTCCTCGAGGTAGACTATACTCTCTGTCGGCTCCCGAACGTAAGGCTCTCGAGGATTATTTGTCTGTGTCTCTTGACGCCGGTACCATAGTGCCTTCTTCTTCTCCGGCCGGGGCGGGGTTCTTTTTGTTAAGAAGAAGGACGGTACTCTGCGCCCTGCGTGGATTATCGAGGGCTGAATGACATAACGGTTAAGAATCGTTATCCGCTTCCCCTTATGTCATCAGCCTTCGAGATTCTGCAGGGAGCCAGGTGCTTTACTAAGTTGGACCTTCGTAACGCTTACCATCTCGTGCGCATCAGAGAGGGGGACGAGTGGAAAACGGCGTTTAACACTCCGTTAGGGCATTTTGAGTACCGGGTTCTGCCGTTCGGTCTCGCCAATGCGCCAGCTGTTTTTCAGGCATTAGTTAATGATGTTCTGAGAGACATGCTGAACATTTTTGTTTTTGTCTATCTTGACGATATCCTGATTTTTTCTCCGTCACTCGAGATTCATGTTCAGCACGTTCGACGTGTTCTACAGCGCCTTTTAGAGAATTGTCTCTACGTAAAGGCTGAGAAGTGCTCTTTTCATGTCTCCTCCGTTACTTTTCTCGGTTCCGTTATTTCCGCTGAAGGCATTCAGATGGATTCCGCTAAGGTCCAAGCTGTCAGTGATTGGCCCGTTCCAAGGTCACGTGTCGAGTTGCAGCGCTTTTTAGGTTTCGCTAATTTCTATCGGCGTTTCATTCGTAATTTCGGTCAAGTTGCTGCCCCTCTCACAGCTCTTACTTCTGTCAAGACGTGTTTTAAGTGGTCCGGTTCCGCCCAGGGAGCTTTTGATCTTCTAAAAGAACGTTTTACGTCCGCTCCTATCCTCGTTACTCCTGACGTCACTAGACAATTCATTGTCGAGGTTGACGCTTCAGAGGTAGGCGTGGGAGCCATCCTATCCCAGCGCTTCCAGTCTGACGATAAGGTTCATCCTTGCGCTTATTTTTCTCATCGTCTGTCGCCATCTGAGCGCAACTATGATGTGGGTAACCGTGAACTGCTCGCCATCCGCTTAGCCCTAGGCGAATGGCGACAGTGGTTGGAGGGGGCGACCGTTCCTTTTGTCGTTTGGACAGACCATAAGAACCTTGAGTACATCCGTTCTGCCAAACGACTTAATGCCCGTCAAGCTCGTTGGGCGTTGTTTTTCGCTCGTTTCGAGTTTGTGATTTCTTACCGTCCGGGTAGCAAGAACACCAAGCCTGATGCCTTATCCCGTCTGTTTAGTTCTTCTGTGGCTTCTACTGATCCCGAGGGGATTCTTCCTTATGGGCGTGTTGTCGGGTTAACAGTCTGGGGAATTGAAAGACAGGTTAAGCAAGCACTCACGCACACTGCGTCGCCGCGCGCTTGTCCTAGTAACCTCCTTTTCGTTCCTGTTTCCACTCGTCTGGCTGTTCTTCAGTGGGCTCACTCTGCCAAGTTAGCTGGTCATCCCGGTGTTCGAGGCACTCTTGCGTCTATTCGCCAGCGCTTTTGGTGGCCGACTCAGGAGCGTGACACGCGCCGTTTCGTGGCTGCTTGTTCGGACTGCGCGCAGACTAAGTCGGGTAACTCTCCTCCTGCCGGTCGTCTCAGACCGCTCCCCATTCCTTCTCGACCATGGTCTCACATTGCCTTAGACTTCATTACCGGTCTGCCTTTGTCTGCGGGGAAGACTGTGATTCTGACGGTTGTCGATAGGTTCTCTAAGGCGGCACATTTCATTCCCCTCGCTAAACTTCCTTCCGCTAAGGAGACGGCACAAATCATTATTGAGAATGTATTCAGAATTCATGGCCTCCCGTTAGACGCCGTTTCAGACAGAGGCCCGCAATTCACGTCACAGTTTTGGAGGGAGTTCTGTCGTTTGATTGGTGCGTCCGTCAGTCTCTCTTCCGGGTTTCATCCCCAGTCTAACGGTCAAGCAGAGAGGGCCAATCAGACGATTGGTCGCATACTACGCAGCCTTTCTTTCAGAAACCCTGCGTCTTGGGCAGAACAGCTCCCCTGGGCAGAATACGCTCACAATTCGCTTCCTTCGTCTGCTACCGGGTTATCTCCGTTTCAGAGTAGTCTGGGTTACCAGCCTCCTCTGTTCTCATCCCAGCTTGCCGAGTCCAGCGTTCCCTCCGCTCAAGCGTTTGTCCAACGTTGTGAGCGCACCTGGAGGAGGGTGAGGTCTGCACTTTGCCGTTACAGGGCACAGACGGTGAGAGCCGCCAATAAACGCAGGATTAAGAGTCCAAGGTATTGTTGCGGCCAGAGAGTGTGGCTTTCCACTCGCAACCTTCCTCTTACGACAGCTTCTCGTAAGTTGACTCCGCGGTTCATTGGTCCGTTCCGTGTCTCCCAGGTCGTCAATCCTGTCGCTGTGCGACTGCTTCTTCCGCGACATCTTCGTCGCGTCCATCCTGTCTTCCATGTCTCCTGTGTTAAGCCCTTTCTTCGCACCCCCGTTCGTCTTCCCTCCCCCCTCCCGTCCTTGTCGAGAGCGCACCTATTTACAAGGTACATAAGATCATGGACATGCGTTCTCGGGGACGGGGTCACCAATACTTAGTGGATTGGGAGGGTTACGGTCCTGAGGAGAGGAGTTGGGTTCCGTCTCGGGACGTGCTGGACCGTTCACTCATCGATGATTTCCTCCGTTGCCGCCAGGATTCCTCCTCGAGTGCGCCAGGAGGCGCTCGGTGAGTGGGGGGTACTGTCATGTTTGTCATTTATTATCATGTCTTGTCCCTGTGCTCCCCATTCTATTCGTTTCCCTCTGCTGGTCTTATTTGGTTCTTTCCCTCCTTCTATCCCTCTCTCTCCCCCTCCCTCTCTCACTCTCTCGCTCTCTCTTCTCTCTATCGTTCCGTTCCTGCTCCCAGCTGTTCCTATTCCCCTAATCATCATTTAGTCTTCCCACACCTGTTCCCGATCCTTTCCCCTGATTAGAGTCCCTATTTATTCCTTTGTGTTCCGTTCCTGTCCCGTCGGTTCCTTGTTTAGTATTCACCATGCTGTGATTGCGTTTCGCCCTGTCCTGTCGTGTTTTTGCTGTGATTGTGTATCGCCCTGTCCTGTCGTGTTTTTTGCCTTCATCAGATGCTGCGTGTGAGCAGGTGTCTCTGTCAACTACGGCCTGCGCCTACCCGAAGCGACCTGCAGTCTGTGGCCGCTTCTCCAGTTATTCCCCCTCTACAGACTAGAGGATTTCTGTTATTCCCTGTTTGGACTTAAATAAACTCTGTTTCTGTTAAGTCGCTTTTGGGTCCTCTTTCACCTGCATGACACACCATCCCCACAGTGAAACATGGTGGTGGCAGCATCATGCTGTGGGGATGTTTTTCATCGGCAGGGACTGGGAAACTGGTCAGAATTGAAGGAATGATGGATGGCGCTAAATACAGGGAAATTCTTGAGGGAAACCTGTTTCAGTCTTCCAGAGATTTGAGACTGGGATGGAGGTTCACCATCCAGCAGGACAATGACCCTAAGCATACTGCTAAAGCAACACATGGGTGGTTTAAGGGAAAACATTTAAATGTCTTGGAATGGTCTAGTCAAAGCCCATCCAACTTGAAGGAGCTGGAGCAGTTTTGCTTTGAATCAGCAAAAATCCCAGTGGCTAGATTTACCAAGCTTATAGAGACACCCCAAGAGACTTGTAGCTGTAATTACTGCAAAAGGTGCCTCTACAAATATTGACCTGTGGGGGTGGGGTGAATAGTTATGCATGCTCAAGTTTTCATTTTTTTGTTATTAATTTAATAAAAAATGTTTTGCATCGTCAAATTGTTGTAGGCATGTTATGTAAATCATATAATACAAACCCTCTAAAAATCAATTTTAATTCCATGTTGTAAGGCAACAAAATAGGAAAAATGCCAAGGGGGTGAATACTTTTCTAAAAGTCCTAACAGAAATCCAACCAGCCTCATTCTGTTCTGATGTCCCTCTTGGCCAGTCTTTTCATTTCCTTTTCTATTATTTTCAGAGCCTGAACAGAGAAATAACAAGAGGGAAGACCTTAACCCCTATGACCAGTCACACAGTCAAACACAGCCGCGTTGGCCCACCACAAACACCCCCTGGGGGTCTGAAACTGGGTGCAAGTAATTTTTACGGGGGATTCTTGCATTGCCCAAAAAATGGCTAGCATTTTTAACCATACAGGACAATAGCTGATTATTTTATTATACTTTTTTTGGTTGAAAGCATGACATTTCAGTGCCTGAGGCTGATCTGGTGGGTAATGCAACCTGCAGCACATATTCAGTATGTGTTAGCACTGCTCATTTATGTGTCCCATTCAATCTACATTTCTCTCCCTCTCTGTCATAACTGCATATCCCAATAAATATAAATTGTGAGTGAGAGTTGCACCTATTTTTCTTGATGTTCCTTAGATTTTTCACTTAGATTGAATTTTGGTTGATTGAAGCACTGTCTACTCCTGTCTACTGTTTGAAACCAGACATTAATTTAGTTATCCCATTTTAAAGGTCCCCCACAGTGTTCCTACATGTATGTCCCAAGTAAAAAATAACCTTTGAATGACCACAACACCACCCATTATATTTTTACACTATTAAAATGCTCAGAATTTATTATATTGGCCTTTTCTCTCATCTCTAACAATCAGGAAGCCCGAAAGAACAGGCTGAGTGGGTGGGGAGCTTATATTCATGAGCTCACCTTGAATGACAGCTCTTAGAAGCGCCCTTGTGATCGTTGCCAGGTAACATGGTAAATAATGGGCCACATGTCATTGATTAAAAGGTAAACAACAAGCCTAAATAGTATGACTCAATCCATTTTCTCAGCAAAATTATGTCATGGTCACCAGAGCTGACCATGGACTGTTGGATATCAGACAAACAGCAGCAATGCACAATTGCATTTCTATTGTTTTGTAAGTAATTACTGTCATGTTTGTCATTTATTATCATGTCTTGTCCCTGTGCTCCCCATGCTATTCGTTTCCCTCTGCTGGTCTTATTTGGTTCTTTCCCTCCTTCTATCCCTCTCTCTCCCCCTCCCTCTCTCACTCTCTCGCTCTCTCTTCTCTCTATCGTTCCGTTCCTGCTCCCAGCTGTTCCTATTCCCCTAATCATCATTTAGTCTTCCCACACCTGTTCCCGATCCTTTCCCCTGATTAGAGTCCCTATTTATTCCTTTGTGATCCGTTCCTGTCCCGTCGGTTCCTTGTATTGTATTCACCATGCTGTGATTGCGTTTCGCCCTGTCCTGTCGTGTTTTTGCTGTGATTGTGTATCGCCCTGTCCTGTCGTGTTTTTTGCCTTCATCAGATGCTGCGTGTGAGCAGGTGTCTCTGTCGACTACGGCCTGCGCCTACCCGAAGCGACCTGCAGTCTGTGGCCGCTTCTCCAGTTGTTTCCCCTCTACAAGTCTAGAGGATTTCTGTTTTTCCGTTTTGGACTTAAATAAACTCTGTTTCTGTTAAGTCGCTTTTGGGTCCTCTTTCACCTGCATGACAGAAGGAACCGACCAAGGAATGGACCCAGCGACTACAGACGCTCGTTACACTGCCGTCGAGATCCAAGGAGCCATGCTCGGCAGACACGAGCAGGAATTGTCTGCTGCTCGCCATGCCGTGGAGAACCTGGCCGCTCAGGTTTCCGACCTCTCTGGACAGTTCCAGAGTCTACGTCTCGTGCCACCTGTTACTTCCTGGCCTGCCGAGCCTCCAGAACCTAGGGTTAATAACCCACCTTGCTACTCCGGGCAGCCCACTGAGTGTCGCTCCTTTCTCACGCAGTGTGAGATTGTGTTCTCTCTCCAACCCAACACATACTCTAGAGAGAGAGCTCGGGTTGCTTACGTCATTTCACTCCTTACTGGCCGGGCTCGAGAATGGGGCACAGCTATCTGGGAGGCAAGGGCTGATTGCTCTAACAAATTCCAGAACTTTAAAGAGGAGATGATTCAGGTTTTTGACCGTTCAGTTTTTGGTAGGGAGGCTTCTAGGGCCCTGGCTTCCTTATGCCAAGGTGAACGGTCCATAACGGATTATTCTATTGAGTTTCGCACTCTTGCTGCCTCTAGTGAGTGGAACGAGCCGGCGCTGCTCGCTCGTTTTCTGGAGGGACTCCACGCAGTGGTTAAGGATGAGATTCTCTCCCGGGAGGTTCCATCAGATGTGGATTCTTTGATTGCTCTCGCCATCCGCATAGAACGACGGGTAGATCTTCGTCACCGGGCTCGTGGAAGAGAGCTCGCATCAACGGTGTTTCCCTGCTCCGCATCGCAACCATCTCCCTCCTCTGGCTTTGAGACTGAGCCCATGCAGCTGGGAGGGATTCGCATCTCGAATAAGGAGAGGGAATGGAGGATCACCAACCGCCTGTGCCTCTATTGCGGAGTTGCTGGACATTTTGTTAATTCATGTCCAGTAAGAGGCCAGAGCCCATCAGTAAGCGGAGGGCTACTGGTGAGCGCTACTACTCAGGTCCCTTCATCTAGATCTTGTACTACTATGTCGGTCCATCTACGCTGGACCGGTTCGGGTGCTACATGCAGTGCTTTGATTGACTCTGGGGCTGAGGGTTGTTTCATGGACGAAGCATGGGCTCGGAAACATAACATTCCTTTCAGACCGTTAGACAGGCCTACGCCCATGTTTGCCTTAGATGGTAGTCATCTTCCCAGTATCAAATTTGAGACACTACCTTTAACTCTCACAGTATCTGGTAACCACAGTGAGACTATTTCTTTTTTGATTTTCCGTTCACCGTTTACACCTGTTGTTTTGGGTCATCCCTGGCTTGTATGTCATAATCCTTCTATTAATTGGTCTAGTAATTCTATCCTATCCTGGAACGTTTCTTGTCATGTGAAGTGTTTAATGTCTGCCATCCCTCCCGTTTCTTCTGTCCCTACTTCTCAGGAGGAACCTGGCGATTTGACAGGAGTGCCGGAGGAATATCATGATCTGCGCACGGTCTTCAGTCGGTCCCGAGCCAACTCCCTTCCTCCTCACCGGTCGTATGATTGTAGTATTGATCTCCTTCCGGGGACCACTCCTCCTCGAGGTAGACTATACTCTCTGTCGGCTCCCGAACGTAAGGCTCTCGAGGATTATTTGTCTGTGTCTCTTGACGCCGGTACCATAGTGCCTTCTTCTTCTCCGGCCGGGGCGGGGTTCTTTTTGTTAAAAAAGGACGGTACTCTGCGCCCTGCGTGGATTATCGAGGGCTGAATGACATAACGGTTAAGAATCGTTATCCGCTTCCCCTTATGTCATCAGCCTTCGAGATTCTGCAGGGAGCCAGGTGCTTTACTAAGTTGGACCTTCGTAACGCTTACCATCTCGTGCGCATCAGAGAGGGGGACGAGTGGAAAACGGCGTTTAACACTCCGTTAGGGCATTTTGAGTACCGGGTTCTGCCGTTCGGTCTCGCCAATGCGCCAGCTGTTTTTCAGGCATTAGTTAATGATGTTCTGAGAGACATGCTGAACATTTTTGTTTTTGTCTATCTTGACGATATCCTGATTTTTTCTCCGTCACTCGAGATTCATGTTCAGCACGTTCGACGTGTTCTACAGCGCCTTTTAGAGAATTGTCTCTACGTAAAGGCTGAGAAGTGCTCTTTTCATGTCTCCTCCGTTACTTTTCTCGGTTCCGTTATTTCCGCTGAAGGCATTCAGATGGATTCCGCTAAGGTCCAAGCTGTCAGTGATTGGCCCGTTCCAAGGTCACGTGTCGAGTTGCAGCGCTTTTTAGGTTTCGCTAATTTCTATCGGCGTTTCATTCGTAATTTCGGTCAAGTTGCTGCCCCTCTCACAGCTCTTACTTCTGTCAAGACGTGTTTTAAGTGGTCCGGTTCCGCCCAGGGAGCTTTTGATCTTCTAAAAGAACGTTTTACGTCCGCTCCTATCCTCGTTACTCCTGACGTCACTAGACAATTCATTGTCGAGGTTGACGCTTCAGAGGTAGGCGTGGGAGCCATCCTATCCCAGCGCTTCCAGTCTGACGATAAGGTTCATCCTTGCGCTTATTTTTCTCATCGTCTGTCGCCATCTGAGCGCAACTATGATGTGGGTAACCGTGAACTGCTCGCCATCCGCTTAGCCCTAGGCGAATGGCGACAGTGGTTGGGGGGCGACCGTTCCTTTTGTCGTTTGGACAGACCATAAGAACCTTGAGTACATCCGTTCTGCCAAACGACTTAATGCCCGTCAAGCTCGTTGGGCGTTGTTTTTCGCTCGTTTCGAGTTTGTGATTTCTTACCGTCCGGGTAGCAAGAACACCAAGCCTGATGCCTTATCCCGTCTGTTTAGTTCTTCTGTGGCTTCTACTGATCCCGAGGGGATTCTTCCTTATGGGCGTGTTGTCGGGTTAACAGTCTGGGGAATTGAAAGACAGGTTAAGCAAGCACTCACGCACACTGCGTCGCCGCGCGCTTGTCCTAGTAACCTCCTTTTCGTTCCTGTTTCCACTCGTCTGGCTGTTCTTCAGTGGGCTCACTCTGCCAAGTTAGCTGGTCATCCCGGTGTTCGAGGCACTCTTGCGTCTATTCGCCAGCGCTTTTGGTGGCCGACTCAGGAGCGTGACACGCGCCGTTTCGTGGCTGCTTGTTCGGACTGCGCGCAGACTAAGTCGGGTAACTCTCCTCCTGCCGGTCGTCTCAGACCGCTCCCCATTCCTTCTCGACCATGGTCTCACATTGCCTTAGACTTCATTACCGGTCTGCCTTTGTCTGCGGGGAAGACTGTGATTCTGACGGTTGTCGATAGGTTCTCTAAGGCGGCACATTTCATTCCCCTCGCTAAACTTCCTTCCGCTAAGGAGACGGCACAAATCATTATTGAGAATGTATTCAGAATTCATGGCCTCCCGTTAGACGCCGTTTCAGACAGAGGCCCGCAATTCACGTCACAGTTTTGGAGGGAGTTCTGTCGTTTGATTGGTGCGTCCGTCAGTCTCTCTTCCGGGTTTCATCCCCAGTCTAACGGTCAAGCAGAGAGGGCCAATCAGACGATTGGTCGCATACTACGCAGCCTTTCTTTCAGAAACCCTGCGTCTTGGGCAGAACAGCTCCCCTGGGCAGAATACGCTCACAATTCGCTTCCTTCGTCTGCTACCGGGTTATCTCCGTTTCAGAGTAGTCTGGGTTACCAGCCTCCTCTGTTCTCATCCCAGCTTGCCGAGTCCAGCGTTCCCTCCGCTCAAGCGTTTGTCCAACGTTGTGAGCGCACCTGGAGGAGGGTGAGGTCTGCACTTTGCCGTTACAGGGCACAGACGGTGAGAGCCGCCAATAAACGCAGGATTAAGAGTCCAAGGTATTGTTGCGGCCAGAGAGTGTGGCTTTCCACTCGCAACCTTCCTCTTACGACAGCTTCTCGTAAGTTGACTCCGCGGTTCATTGGTCCGTTCCGTGTCTCCCAGGTCGTCAATCCTGTCGCTGTGCGACTGCTTCTTCCGCGACATCTTCGTCGCGTCCATCCTGTCTTCCATGTCTCCTGTGTTAAGCCCTTTCTTCGCACCCCCGTTCGTCTTCCCTCCCCCCTCCCGTCCTTGTCGAGAGCGCACCTATTTACAAGGTACATAAGATCATGGACATGCGTTCTCGGGGACGGGGTCACCAATACCTAGTGGATTGGGAGGGTTACGGTCCTGAGGAGAGGAGTTGGGTTCCGTCTCGGGACGTGCTGGACCGTTCACTCATCGATGATTTCCTCCGTTGCCGCCAGGATTCCTCCTCGAGTGCGCCAGGAGGCGCTCGGTGAGTGGGGGGTACTGTCATGTTTGTCATTTATTATCATGTCTTGTCCCTGTGCTCCCCATGCTATTCGTTTCCCTCTGCTGGTCTTATTTGGTTCTTTCCCTCCTTCTATCCCTCTCTCTCCCCCTCCCTCTCTCACTCTCTCGCTCTCTCTTCTCTCTATCGTTCCGTTCCTGCTCCCAGCTGTTCCTATTCCCCTAATCATCATTTAGTCTTCCCACACCTGTTCCCGATCCTTTCCCTGATTAGAGTCCCTATTTATTCCTTTGTGATCCGTTCCTGTCCCGTCGGTTCCTTGTATTGTATTCACCATGCTGTGATTGCGTTTCGCCCTGTCCTGTCGTGTTTTTGCTGTGATTGTGTATCGCCCTGTCCTGTCGTGTTTTTTGCCTTCATCAGATGCTGCGTGTGAGCAGGTGTCTCTGTCGACTACGGCCTGCGCCTACCCGAAGCGACCTGCAGTCTGTGGCCGCTTCTCCAGTTGTTTCCCCTCTACAAGTCTAGAGGATTTCTGTTTTTCCGTTTTGGACTTAAATAAACTCTGTTTCTGTTAAGTCGCTTTTGGGTCCTCTTTCACCTGCATGACAATTACAGAATACAGTTTGCTGATACACTGATACACTTCACAAGAATTAGTAAAGCCTTAAAAGTTTAGGGAATAAAGCCTTAAAATCTTAGGGAATAAGGGAATGTACATGAAAACAGCATACAATAGGAGTACTGGACAATTTATTGGTGCCACTGCATTATAAATGACAAAATGTCTGGAATTGTATGTATTGATCAGAAATGTATTTGATCATTTACAATTTTCCAGCCTAGCCAAAATATTGATCAACATGTTCACTCATGAAAAATAAAGTTGAGAAATAATGTTGAGACATCATAAGCCTAATATAGTTAAGACATCATAAGCCTAATATAGTTACACGGCCACCCTACAGAGTGAAGGACGCATTGATTTGTTCAATTTGTAACACTCATCTCCTGCCCGAATTCTTAAAAAAAAACAATACAAAGTAACACAATGTGATATCATGTAAAAGTGAACCCATTGGGCTTCCAGAGTGGCGCAGCGGTCTAAGGCGTTGCATTGCAGTGCTAGAAGTATGGCAGCTGGCCGTGACCGGGAGACCCATGAGGCGGCGCACAACTGGCCCAGCTTCGTCCGGGTTAGGGGAGGGTTTGGCCGGCCGGGATGTCATCGTGCCTCCTTGAAGCAGGCCGGGCATATGCACCCTGCTTCAGTCAAGCAGGCTTCAGTCACCCACTTGGCTTCAGTCACCCCCAAAATTGAAGTGGGAGACAAATCCAACTATTGTCTCCTCCTCGTCACGTCTCTCACACTGGGCAGACAGGGGTCCTGGAATGGACAGCTCGCATAGCTTCCCCACATACACCACTGGATCAAGTGGTGACATTGTTGAAGAGGAGCTCCTGGAGCCTGTCTATGTAGCCTGTAATGTTTTTAAAAAGGAAAATGTTCTGATGCTATCAATTCGTTAACGTAGTGATCTACTCATTCTAGAATGTGGTTTCTGGTGTTTTTGAGGCATTCAATTTGAAATATGCAATATCTGGCTGTGCACTTTTTATTTTTTGTGTGCCTGAAATGCTCGATTGATGTAGATTTGAAATGTGTCTGTCTTCACAGGCTTCACAGCATACACCCCTTTCTTTGCCATTCCCGCTGCAGTGGTTGCCAGGGAAGCTGTGCGGACAGAGTGGATGTTACATTTTAAAAAATGTCTATCATTACAGATTGATGATTGTGGAAAGACAAATGGAGATGGAAAGTGAAATAATAATACACATCATTATTAGCCCCAATGACACAAGCTACATCAACTGTAAGACAACCCACATAATGGAATGGCAAAATATGACTTTCAGGGGTAAATTACAAATACTATTAAAAACAAAGAAAGTACATTCTTTGTGATAAATTCATGAACTTCTTTGAGGAAAAGATCACAAGCATTAGAAAGCAAATTACTGATTCCTCTTTAAATCTGTATATTTCTCCAAAGCTCAGTTGCCTTGAGTCTGCACAACACTGCCAGGACCTAGGATCAAGGGAGACACAAGTTTTTTAATACTATGTCTCTTGACACATTGATGAAAATAGTCATGGGCCTCTAAAACTTCAAGCTGCATTCTAGACCCTATTCCAACTAAACTACTGAAAGAGCTGCTTCCTGTGCTTGGCCCTCCTATGCTGAACATAATAAACGGATCAATATCCACCGGATGTGTACCAAATTCACAGTAATAAAGCCTCTCTTGAAAAAGCCAAACCTTGACCCAGAAAATATAAAAAACTATATCAAATATCCCATTCCTCTCAAACATTTTTAGAAAAAGCTGTTGTACAGCAACTCACTCCCTTCCTGAAGACAAATAATGTATATGAAACGCTTCAGTCTGGTTTTAACCCCATCATAGCACTGAGACTGCACTTGTGAAGATGGTAAATTACCTTTTTTATGGCGTCAGACCGAGGCTCTGCATCTGTCATCGTGCTGCTAGACCTTAGTCCTGCTTTTGAAACCTAAATTGGTCTACACGGAAAAGTTCTGGCCTGGTTTAGATCTTATCTGTCGGAAAGATATCAATTTGTCTCTGTGGATGGTTTGTCAAATCAACTGAACATTATTCCTCAAGGCTCCATTTTAGGACTACTATTGTTTTCACTATATATTTTACCTCTTGGTGATGTCATTCAGAAACACAATGTCAACTTTCACTACTTTGTGGACGACACACAGCTGTACATTTCGATGAAACATGGTGAAGCCCCAAAATTGCCCTTACTGGAAGCCTGTGTTTCAGACATAAGAAAGTGGATGGCGGTAAATGCAAGTTATAGGTCCCAAGAAACAAAGATCTTCTGTTGAATCTGACAATCTTGATGGTTGTATAGTCATCTCAAATAAAACTGTGAAGGACCTCTGCATTACTCTGGACCCTGATCTCTCTTTTGACGAACATATTAATGAAACACCTGAAGCATCTGCTGATCAAAGCACTCAAAATAGCAATATTCTAACTACATTATGCAAGGATCTCTGTGTTGAGGATGCCTGACGTTATTTCAATCCGGATGCAAAGGGTTGTACCTGGACCAACAAAACTATGTCATGGAAATCTAGAATATATTTATTCCTAATGTCCCATTTTTTGTTACAATTTGTTATAGATGTAGATCATCAGTTGGCTCCCTTTTCTGATCATCACTTGATTTCCCTGAATTTACAACCTACTTAAAAATCAAGGTACTCAAGGATATTCGAAATTAAACAACACACTTCTTAAAGATACTACTGTCATTGAACACATTAGCTAAATATATTTTTGCAAGAATGAACTTGGGTCATTGAAGTAGATGGGAATTTTTTGAATATTCAGTCAGAGTGGTAGTCATTAAACACACCAAAGAGCTGATGCAATTAAAGAACCTTAGAGAAAAAGAGATGATGAGCAAGCTTGACAGTTTTCTAAAGAAAGATAATCTATCTGAAGAAGAGTAGTCTTTATTCAAGTCTTTACAACTAGAATTAGAACAGCTTTACACGGATCTGGCAAAGGGTGCCTTTGTAAGGTCAAGAGCAAAATGGATTGAAGAGGGAGAAAGAAACACTAGTTACTTTTTTGCACTTGAAAAGAGAAACTACCAAAGAAAATCTATACCAGCACTCAAAATTAACAATATTTTATGCAAAGATCCCATTACAATATAATTTGAAAATTATTTTATGAAAACCTTTACAGCTCTCAATTTCAGGAATATGGTTGTGAAAGCTACATTTGCCACATTCAGAATTATGTCCCTGTAATTGAGGATCATTTCCACTCAGTTTGCGATTTACCTGTGTCAATTGAAGAAATTAGAGAGGCTCTGAATTCAATGAAAAAGGGAAATCACCTGGCCCTGATGGCCTGTCAGTTGAATTCTATAGACAGTTTTGGGAGTTACTAGAAGACCCGATTTTTTAATATGTTTCAAGATTGCATTAAAAGTGGGGAAATGGTCTCCACTATGAAACAGGGCCTTATTTCATTGATTCCGAAGCCTGATAAAGACCCTTCTCTCATTGACAATTGGAGACCAATTATTTGATCAAATATTGATTGCTCTGGTATATGCCAAAGGATTTCAGAAAGGAATAGATACCATTATAAATGAGACACAAAAAGGATTTATGAAGGGCTGTCACATAATCTCTAACATTCATTTAGTCTTGGACCTTATTGATTATTCAGATGCAATTGACTCAGATGCGGTTGTCTTATTTTTGGACTTCTGTAAAGCCTTTGACACAATTGAAAATGTATTTATCTTTAGGTCTCTTCATTTTTTTGGATTTGGTGAAAATTTTATCAAAGTAATTTGCATGTTTTACAAAGATATAAATAGTTCTGTGTTACTAAACCTTAATACTTCCAAAAGATTCAGTATCAACAGAAGTGTACGACAGGGATGCCCAATTTCGCCATTTTTATTCTTTTTGGCTGTGGAACTTCTATCTCTAGATATTCTTAATAATGCAAATTTGTATGGCTTAACCATTTTTAACAAAGAAATCAAAATTTCCCAACTAGCTGACCCTAACCCTAACCCTAACCCCAAGACCATGTCGCCTATGCCCTTGATGCTTTAACAGCATTTTCTATTGCACCAGGATTAAACCTGAATGTTTCTAAATGTGAAATCTAATGTTTTTTTTACTCTGATGATAAAGACATTGAAAATATTCCTTTAATGGACTGTGTTAAATATTTAGGAATACATCTGTCAAAAAACAACTTAGTCAGGCAACATTTAAATGTATCTCCTAAAATTAAGAAAACCAAAAAGTATATTCAATAATTGGCCTCAACGAGATCTTTCTATACTTGGGGGAGTACTTCTGTCCAAGGCAGAGGGACTGTCTTGTTTTCTGTACCCCTCATTATCGTTATGTGTAAATCCTGCTACTTGTAAAGAGATCAATAAGACCTTTCTTGACTTGAAAAACAAGTTTCACAAACTAAAAACAAAAGAGCAGAAGGCGGTCTGGAAGTTTTGGATTTTGTTGACATAAATAACACTTTCAAGATAAACTGGTTGAAAAGATGTTGGATCAATACCAATTCCAAATAATGTGTTTAATAAGTTGGGAGGTCTTCAATTTTTACTGAAATGTAATTATATTCCCGAAAGATTACCTGCTAAATTGGCTAGGTTTCACCAACAAGCTTTAATGGCCTGGAAAATATGTTTCCTGCACATTGAATAATTCAGACATAATTGTAAGGAATAAGTAATTGTTTTACCCCAGCTGGTATGAGAGGAATATTGACTTTGTTCTTGATGTTTTTGACAACAAGGGTAATATTCTCACACATGAACAATTTATAACATTGAAAGAGTTTCCAATACCTTTCAGATAGTTTATTTCTGTTATCAAAGCTGTTCCCAGTGGTCTACCTACATTAATGAAAACTCCTCTTAGCTTTGGTAATGATCACAAAGTTTATCCAGAAGTCAGATTGGAAGGTGTGGGCTTACTTGAGAAATCTTGTTGTAATAAATATATAAGACAAATTCTTCATTCACAAAACCAACTTACGCAGTGAGGAACGTTTTTCTGGAACATGCTTATTACTGACATTGTCTGGAAAAATGCATGGTTAAGGCCTTACAAATACTGTATATCAAACAAAGTTAAGACATATCCATGTAAATCTATGATATCCAAATTTCTGGCTATTGAGAATCTGTCTATTGTTCTTTGAATGTAAATTTGCAATAAGATACTTATTTACCATTATGAACACTACCTATATTATTGACATGAGAGACATAATATGTTACTATTGCAATGATAACAAGACCACTGAAATGATTGTGATTTTTAAAATTCTTGTTGCTGTCACACCCTGACCATAGTTTGCTTTGTATGTTTCTATGTTTTGTTTGGTCAGGGTGTGATCTGAGTGTGTATTCTATGTTGTGTGTCTAGTTTGTCTGTTTCTGTGTTTGGCCTGATATGGTTCTCAATCAGAGGCAGGTGTTAGTCATTGTCTCTGATTGGGAACCATATTTAGGTAGCCAGTTTTGTGTTGGGGTGTGTGGGTGATTGTTCCTGTCTTTGTATTTGTTACACCAGATAGGGCTGTTTTTGGTTTTGTCACGTTTTCTTGTTTTTAGTATATTTTCATCTTTATTAAAGATGTATCACAACAGCCACGCTGCGTTTTGGTCCGCCTCTCCTTCAACAGAAGAATCCCGTTACAGAATCACCCACCACAACAGGACCAAGTGGCGTGGTGACAGGCAGCGGCAGCAGGAGCAGCGAAGTCTGGATTATACGACTTGGGAGGAAATAGACAGGTGGGCGGTCGACCCAGGGAGAGTGCCTGAGCCCGCCTGGGATTCACTGGAGCAGTGCGAAGAGGGCTGTTTTCGGTTTTGTCACGTTTTCTTGTTTTTTGTATATTGTTCAATTTTCATCTTTATTAAAGATGTATCACAATAGCCACGCTGCGTTTTGGTCTGCCTATCCTTCAACAGAAGAATCCCGTTACAGTTGCCAAATACTTCATACACAAACAAAAATGTCCAAATTCTATACCAAAATGACCAATTATTTTGAGTGAATATAACTATTTTATTAAAACATTAACCCTTGTGTCACACCCTGACCTGCGAGATCCTTTTTATGTCTCTATTTGATTTGGTCAGGTTGTGATTTGGGGTGGGTATTCTATGTTTTTTTCTATTATTTTGTATTTCTATGTTATGGCCAGGTATGGTTCTCAGCTGTCTATCGTTGTCTCTGATTGGTAACCATACTTAGGTAGCCCTTTTCCCTCCTTTCAGTGTGGGAAGTTGTCTTTGTTTGTTGGCACTATAGCCTTTAGCTTCACGGTTGTTTTGGATTGTTTATTGTTTTTGTTGGCGTCATATAAATAAAGGAATATGTACGCTCATCACGCTGCACCTTGGTCTACTTCTGTTGACTGTCGTGACAGAACTTCCCACCACCAAAGGACAAAGCAGAATGGTCAGGAGGAGAGGACACAACGGAAACCTGAGAGAAAGCCCAAAAATATTTTTTGGTGGGTGTCAGATGATGTGGGCATCGGTGCTGAAGGGTGAGTCCGAGACCGAGGAGGAATTCTTGGACCGTTTGAGCAAATAGTGGTTGGCAGTGGAGAGGGGCAAAAGAGTTTGGAGGGGTTGGAGTGTGGAGCAAGACAGTCGCTTTAAGGAGCATGTGACCATGCTTTGCAGTTACACATACTGTGTCGCCGGTACGCATCCACAGCCCAGTGCATCCTGTGCCAGCACCCCGCAGTTGCCGGGCTAGGGTAAGCATCCAGCCAGGATGGGTTGTGCCAGCTCTGTGCTCCAGACCTCCAGTGCGTCTCCACGGCTCAATATATCCTGTGCCAGCTCCACACACCCGTTCTCCTGTACGTCTGCCCAGCCCGGTAAGCCCTGTGCCAGCTCTACGCACTAAGCCTCCTGTATGTCTCCCCAGCCTGGTGAGTCCTGTGACAGCTCCCAGAGCCAGGCCTCCTGTGTGTCTCTCCAATCCAGTGATGATCCATGGGGCACAAAGCCTCCAGTGATGATCCATGGCACAAAGCCTCTAGCGACGATCTCCAGTCCGGGGCCTGCAACAAGGGTGCCCAGTCCGGGGTCCGCAAAGAGGGTCCCCGCACCAGAGGTGCCACCAAAGTGGGGTGAGCCTGTGGTGGAGCGGGGTCTGCGTCCCGCACCTGAACCGCCACCCCGGATAGATTCCCACCCAGACCCTCCCCTATAGGTTCAGGTTTTGCGGCCGAAGTCTGCACCTTTGGGGGGGGGGTACTGTCACGCCCTGCTCTTAGATCCTTTTTATGTC
Organism: Oncorhynchus gorbuscha; assembly: GCF_021184085.1. Lineage (NCBI taxonomy): Eukaryota > Metazoa > Chordata > Actinopteri > Salmoniformes > Salmonidae > Oncorhynchus > Oncorhynchus gorbuscha. Next base: position 54,491,692 of record NC_060182.1, on the reverse strand, counting down.
TCTATTTGGTTTGGTCAGGGTGTGATTTGGGGTGGGTATTCTATGTTTTTGTTTTCTATGATTTTGTATTTCTATGTTTTGGCTGGGTATGGTTCTCAATCAGGGAGAGCTGTCTATCGTTGTCTCTGATTGGGAACCATACTTAGGTAGCCCTTTTCCCTCCTTTCAGTGTGGGAAGTTGTCTTTGTTTGTTGGCACTATAGCCTTTAGCTTCACGGTTGTTTTGGATTGTTTATTGTTTTTGTCGGTGTCATATAAATAAAGGAATATGTACGCTCACCACGCTGCACCTTGGTCTTCTTCTGTTGACGGCTGTGACCCCTTGTGAACAATAACAATAATAACATTTTCCTAAATCATTACAATACGAGTGATTGCAATTGCACTAGAATTGTTTATTTTTTATATTTGTTTGTTAATATCTGTGTTCTGTTTTGTCTGGTGTAAGAATGAAAATTGTTGATCTGTATTTTGAATTAAAAATAAAAGCCATGTGGTACCCTTCCTGTAGGCTCATCCTGACATGACTCCCCCAGCATGACAATGCCACCAGCCATATTGCTTGTTCTGTGCATGATTTCCTGCAAGACAGGAATGTCAGGGTTCTGCCATGGCCAGCGAAGAGCCGGGATCTCAATCCCATTGAGCACGTCTGGGACCTGTTGGCTCGGAGGGCCAGGGCAATTCCCCCCCAGAAATGTCTGGGAACTTACAGGTGCCTTGGTGGAAGAGTGGGGTAACATCTCACAGCAAGAACGGGCAAATCTGGTGCAGTCCATGATGAGGAGATGCACTGCAGTACTTAATGCAGCTGGTGGCCACACCAGATACTGACAGTTACTTTTGATTTTGCCACACCCTTTGTTCAGGGACCCATTAATCAATTTCTGTAAGTCACATGTCTGTGGAACCTGCTCAGTTTATGTCTGTTGTTGAATCTTGTTATGTTCATACAAATTTTTACTGAAAATAAACGCAGTTGACAGTGGAGGAAGTTTATTTTTTTGCTGAGTGTATATATACACTAAAGTTAAATGTCCTTGATTTTTCAAAGAGCACATTTTGTGTCCATTAAAATAATATCAAATTGATCATACATACAGTGTAGACATTGTTAATGTTGTAAATGACTATTCTAGCTGGAAACGGCTATGTTTTTTTATGGAACATCTACATAGGTGTACAGAGGCCCATTATCAGCACCCATCACTCCTGTGTTCCAATGGCACATTGTGTTTGCTTATCCAAGTTGATCATTTTAAAAGGCTAATTGATCAGTAGAAAAGCCTTTTGCAATTATGTTAACACAGCTGAAAACTCCTAACTAAAGAAGCAATAAAACTGGCCTTCTTTAAACTAGTTGAGTTTCTGGAGCATCAGCATTTGTGGGTTTGATTACAGGCTCAAAATGGCCAGAAACCAAAACCTTTCTTCTGAAACTCGTCAGTCTATTGTTGTTCTGGGAAATTAAGGCTATTCCATGCGGAAATTGCCAAGAAACTGAAGATCTCGTACAACCTTGTGTACTACCCCCTTCACAGAACAGCACAAACTGTCTTTAACCAGAATAGAAATTGGAGTGGGAGGACCCGGTGCACAGCTGAGCAAGAGGTCAAGTACATTGGTGTCAAGTTTGAGAAGCAGACACCTCACAAGTCCTCAACTGGCAGCTTCATTAAATAGTGCATGCAAAACACTAGCTTGGCACACCGGTATTTGGAGAGTTTCTCCCATTCTTCTTTGCAGAATTTTCAGGTCTCTCCAGAGATGTTAGATCGGGTTCAAGTCTGGGCTCTGGCTGGGCCACTCACGGACATTCAGAGACAAGAAGACACTCCTGCATTGTCTTGGCTGTGTGCTTAAGATCATTCTCCTGTTGGAAGATGAACCTTCACCCCAGTCTGAGGTCCTGAGAAGGATTTCATCAATAATCTCTGTACTTTGCTCCATTCATCTTTCCTTCGACCCTGACTAGTCTCCCAGTACCTGCCACTGAAAAACATCCCCACAGCATGATGTTGCCACCACAATGCTCCCATCACAATGCTCCCATGGATGGCACTAGGTTTCCTCCAGACATGACGCTTGGCATTCAGGCAAAAGAGTTCAATCTTGGTTTCATCAGACTAGAGAATATTATTTCTCATGGTCTGAGAGTCCTTTAGGTGCCTTTTGGCAAACTCCAAGCAGGCTGTCATATGGCTTTGACTGAGGAGTGACTTCCGTCTGGCGCTTTACCATAAAGGCCTGATTGATGGAGTCCTGCAGAGATGTTTGTCCTTCTGGAAGGTTCTCCCATCTCCACAGAGGAACTCTTGAGCTCTGTCAGAGTGACCATCCTCCCTGACCAAATCCCCTCTCCCCACATTGCTCAGTTTGGCCAGGTGGACAGCTATAGGAAGATTATTGGTGAATGATGGGGATCACTGTGTTCTTGGGGACCTTTAATGCTTCAGAAATATTTCGGTACCCTTCCCCATATCTGTGCCTTGACACAATCCTGTCTCAGAGCTCTACGGACAATCCCTTCGACCTCATGGCCTGGTTTTTGCTCTGACATGTAATGCCAACTGTGGGACCTTATATAGACAGGTGTGTGCCTTTCCAAATAATTTCCAATCAATTGAATTTACCACAGGTGGACTCCAATCAAGTTGTAGATATATCTCAAGGATGATCAATGATAAACCTGAGCTTAATTTGGACTCTCATGGGTTTGAAAACTTATGTAAATAAGGAAATTCTATTTTTTTATTTGTATACATTTGCAAAAAAAATCTACCTGTTTTCACTTTGTCAATTTGGGGTATTGTGTGTAGATTGAGGATTTTTTATTTGATTGAATCCATTTAAGACTAACATAACAAAATGTGGGCAAATGGAAGGGGTCTGAATACTTTCCGAATGCACTGTATATTCCATAATGGAACTGCAACTTTGACTTTCTCCAGTTCCACTCTGCTTTTCTGCAATTTATCTTTAATTTATTTGTTTCCTCACTCATCCAGGGGGCTTTCTGTTTAGATGTGGTCTTTTTCAACTTTACTGGAGCTATGGCATCAACAGATGCCCTTAATTTCTCATTAAACTAAATCTTCACAAGAGGAAGACAGAATAGGTAATGGAATATTGTTCATACACTCAATAAAATCTGTAGCAACTTCAGAGGTAAGATAGCGTTTCTTAATGATGTGTTCAGTATTACCCTGTGCTATGGGTAACAAGGTAGTAAAACATACACAGTGGTGATCAGATAAAACAACATCAACAATAGAGGATATGTCAACACAAAGCCCCTTGGTAATAACCAGGTCCAGAGTATGGCCGCGGTTATGGGTGGGCCCAGTAACATGTTGGATAAAGTCCATAGAGCTCAAAAGATACATCAATTCAATCGCTTCTTTGTCAACATGAATATTAAAATCACCCAACACAATGATTTTATCATAGTTCTCAATGACAATAGACAATAGTTCATAGAAATCAGTATAGAAATTGGGGCAGTGCTTTGGTGGCCTATACCGGGTAATGGTCAGCACTGGTGGCTGACATTTAAACATTATAGCATGATGCTATAAAGACCCAAAGTCGCCAAATGAAATGTCCTTACAGCTGAGAGCATTAGTAAAAATAGACGCTGTTCCCCCACACTTTTCCCCTTTTCTGATAGAGTATGAAAATCTGTAGTCTGGGGGTAGGCTTTAATAAGAGCAGCACTAGTCTGAAGACAGCCATGTTTCAGTGAGAAACATGCAATCAACTTTGCACTCAGTAATGAGGTAATTCACGAGAAAGGTTTTACGAGCGATTGTGCTAACATTTAAAAGTGCCATATTCAATGAGTGTGGGACACTCTGCCCCTGGGGAATCTGCCTCGAAGTAACCATTGGAATAAGAACCAAATTGTTAACGCAACAACCACATTTTCTGACAGTCTCTAATATATCAGAATGGTAGGAGTTGACAGTTTGTATAAACTCACTAGAAGGCAGAGTTAAAGGAACATAAATTAGGTTACTCACAATAACAAAAGTGCCATTTCTACAAGAGTTTTTATTGTTTACAACCTATGTAAGTGACGATGGTGTCAACATTGGAGTAGTTGGCCAGAACTGTGGGCAAGCGAGAGTTACTGTCATGGATACGGCTTCTGGTTGACAGTGGACCTTGGTCAGTCCACAGACCGCCCACAATGATGGTGGTCATGATGGAATCCGATGGGGAAGTGACCTGCTGAACTGTGGTGGCCGTGGTCAAAATGTATGTTCCTAGTACTTCCAAGCTGTCTGCTCTGCAATGGAAAATACCCTTCAGGGAAAGTTGGGGGAAAAAGGTTGTTGCTGTCAGAACAGTAGCCTATCCACTATCCATGCGAGACCATAAACAAGCAGTTCATATTAGTATTCAACCCATCCAGCAGCTGTACAGTTAGAAACGTTCACAACACAATATATGAGGTAGCTATAGAAGTCGTGCTGAGACTGAGGCAGTGGACACCGTAGTAGTCAAATGTTCCTTTACTCAATTTTTCATAAGCTGGGTTGTATTCATTGTGGTAAAACGTTTTGCAACAGAAAACATAAATTTACTATTTGTTACTGGACAATTCCAGGTAGTGTTCTTCCGTTTGGTGAGAGACAGAGAGAGAGATGTGAAAAGCAAGGCTGGGGCCACATCTGTTTAAGCCAGTTGCAATTTGGACCAGAACAAGACAAAAGCTCAGGAATCAGGGTAATTTCTTATCGCCATCACCCCTTCGGCCCGTGTAAATATTACATACTCCTCCGCCATCCATTTTCCATTTCTGCATGCGGGCGTCAGTTTGTAACCACATTTGTAATAAGCTGGTGCCTGTGCGGTTGTTGTTGACATTGTTGTTGTGATTCATTTGGGTGTAATGAAAACTCCAGAGCGATGCAGAGCAAACTTCACCTGCAATATGTATTCCTCAGCACAGACCATCTTTATAATGCTCGTTTACCTCTGTTACCAGGAGACAGGAAGACGGGGAGGGTAGGGAGATAGCAAAAAAGAGAGAATTGAAAGAGAGGGGGGAGTTACAGAGAGAGGCGGAGGTAGGGAGGGATACACAGAGAGTTAAGGACAGTTTATGCTTGGTTTAACGAAATGTATGTAGACAATTTATATTCCAGTGGAATGTCTGTAGACCGTCGCTGCAACTGTCAGTTTCCTTGTTGCACAGACATGAAAAAGTCTCTGCGAATGTCGCAAAGTCTGTTGTGGTTATTACCTGACTGCTACAGCAGCCAGACCAAATCGTCCTGTGACAAGATGATTCAGTTCTTAAATTCTCCTATAGAATGACATACTTTAATTTCGTCACAGTGTGGCATATAACATTAAAAACGTTAAATCTAATCCATTACGTTACCAGAAAAATATTGTAATCAGATTACAGATACTTTCGAAAAACTACATGATTAGTTTTATACTCAGAAAGGATGTTTGTGAGAATAAAAATATTTGACACTTCCGTGTTTTCTCAATGAAATTCAAATCACCATTGAAAAAAGGCGCAAGTTTGTCTGACCACAAATCAGAGACCACTATCATGACACACCAAATGGGTTTGATGGATCGCGGGAAAATAGCAGGAATAGGCTTTTGTAGGCTACAGTCCAAGCTATGTCTTCCAATGGTGCAACTGCTGTTGGCATCCAAAGATTATCCAACTTGAATAAACGCTTGGAGGTAAGGATGAACAGTTGTGTAGTCTACGATGATACGGATATCATTTATTATTGATATCTACATAGCACATTGATGTGAATCACACTACTGCTCTCTCATTTAGCTATTTGCGCCTTATGGATTATGATTGTTGTGGTTGGCTGTTCACAAATATAAATGTTTATTTGAACCCAATAATGGTTGTATTCAAGAAGTTTAAACTGCCTATCAATCATTGTTTTTGAAACCAGTGGGCCGCAACTGAAAAATGCGCTCTTGCAACAGCTGCTTAGTCCGGATCCCAGCCTATGGAATAAAGGTGGGGATTTTATTGTTCAATCTGTAAGGACAGGAGCTGGGAAATGAGAGGATACACAGCATCTGGACAGGTGAAACAAAACGACATTAATGCTGAAAAGGCAAACAAACTGAGGAACAGACAGATATAGAGGGGGCAAACAACAAAGTTAAGGAGTCCAGGTGAGTCCAATGAAGCGCTGATGCGGGTAATGATGGTGACAGGTGTGCATAATGAAGGGCAGCCTAAGCAGGCGTGACACAATGTAATTCATGCTGATAAAAAAAAAATCTGTTGGCCTAATGGACACATGCTCAAACTTGCACACTTTTGATAGGCTTAAAAGGGGCCATCTATAGTTGCTACATCCATTTTTGGACTTATAAATGACAAAGATCTATATTTATCAATTGATCCTTGAAGAATATAACTTAGAAATGCCTCATGAGCTTAGTTCAATTTTCACACTCCTTGAGAACCAAAATATAAGCTTGATTTACTCCAATGTATGTAAACATTGTAATAGTAAACAAACACTGTATAGCCTCATACATGGTTAAAACAATCATTTTGATGTCTATTAATCTAAAAGTGGATACATCTCTCCAGGCCTATTCCTCAGCTTTTACCAAAACAGAGGCAAGGTGATGTTTTGTTATTGTTTCATCTGTGGATTTGCCCTTTAAACAGATGCATATTATCAAGATATTAAAGTGTCACCAACAAAAAGGTAAACAATAGGCCTATAGCAAATGCAGCATATGGCATTACTTTTTCACATGAAAATAGCACGTTTCTGTACTGCTCAAAGCATGCCATTCCATGAGCGCAGCATTTATTTTCCAATATGAATCAAAATGTAATCAGTCCCCCATGACAACAAAATCATAAACAACAGAGAAGGGCTGGCTAATAAGTCCTTAGTTTTGGGGTCATGCTCAGATAAAACAACAACCATATTTCCAAGTCCTATTCTTGAAGATCAAGGGGTATAATATTTATTGGAATGACTGGAATTCTGATATATCTTTACATTAAAAACCAAAGTTGAAGTTAATCTTACTGTTATATGTAGTATAAAGCGATGGGTTAGAAGAAGCCTACATAACCAACGCATAAAGTAAAATGTAACATCCATATATGGCCAGCAAGGTACATCGTTACATTGATTTATCCTGCAATCGATGTTTTTCAATTAGTAACATACATTTTTGTCTCCTTCTAATGCCTTTTAAGGGGAAAGTAATCTAAAAGTAACTGAATGTACTCAGATTACGTTACTGAGTTTGGGCAATCCAAAAGTTATGTTACTGATTACAGTTTTGGACAGGTAACTTGGAACTGTAATGGATTACATTTAGAAACTAACCTGGCCAACCCTGGTGGCAGTAAGCAATTTTATGTAAACTCTCTATGACCTTGTAAATAATGTTGTTGTGGGTTTATTTTCCTGTAATAATTAATCTAAAGTAGCTAAAGAAAAGACATGGTCAGCTATACTCTGGTCATTATTTGCTAACTAGCTAGCAAAAACCCCAAAACATTGTTTAGAACATTTCTGAATAAATGTTTTGGGTTTACTGGTGTTAAAATAGAGAAAGTATGCTATTTAGAACATCGGGCTGCTGATGTCATGCAGAGGCTGTTTTGCATTTATACTTTTTCATAACAACAATGACAAGTTTGATGTCGGACGACAATAGAATGTTCATGATGTTGCGGCGACAATTGTCTTCAGACATGTCGATAGCCGGACTGTAAGCCAGCCTTAAGGAAACATAAAAGAGAGAACTTAAAAAGGGAGCGGAAGAGAGAGGGTGAGAGAGATAGGGATACAGGGGATACAGACAGGGAGGAATGGAGAGATATACAGGGAGTGTGAGCAGAAAAGAGTGAGAACTGCTAGAGAGAGAGAAGAAAATAGAAAAGGGTGGAGCACCCTTGCAGAACTCTGAGAAACGGAATTCTCACAAAGGAATGAGGAGCTTAGCGATTTCTCAACGAGGAGTGCCAGAAAACTGCATATTTTTGTTGTTGTTGCCATGACAGGAAATGGCACGTGGGCAGCTGGAAACAAATCTCACCATTAATGTCTTAGTGGTTGTTTTTGGGGGGGTACATATACTTTTATAGGTTATTTCAGGATGCTAGCAACAGGAGAAAAAACACATAGAAATTGCAACGCAACCTCCAAAGAAAATTGAGACAACTGGAGGCAACGGGGTTATGGCATGTCTTGCCCTTTTAATTACAGCATATTTGGCATATTATGTGTCTGGGCCCCTTTAATAATGACTATGATCAAGCCCAATAGCTTTTTCATTGATCCTTCGAATAATACACAACTGATGTTTGATTACATGTGTATGAATGTACTGAGTGTGTGCGTGCGTGCGTGTGTGTGTTGGTGACAGAGATCTGACACGTAGTCTGTTTTTATCTTAAATCCCACAATAAAAAGCTTCTAAAGATACAGCAGCTAGTATGGTGCATCTGTGTTTACACACACACACACACACACCCTAACTAATTTCCTATTATACTACAGCCTGCACAGAACATCCTTCAAACTCATATCTAGTCATTTAACTTCATCGATCATTTAACCCCAAACTCTTAAATGTATGTCAAAAAGCCAAACAAACGGTCGCCACATATGATCTCCATCTGGCTCCTGAGTCATTTATATTTGATCCAACCCTATAATACTAGTGCTACAATACTACCAGATGGCTCATATTGACATCAAGGGCCGTGAAAAATGGCCCCGAACCCTTAATAGGTCCTCCTATCCGTCATATCCCATCCCTAATTTTTCTCTCTTCCTCCAAAGTTGTTTGAAGGAAATTGACTTGGCGTGTAGTGCTGGTGAAACTCTCCATCTCTGTTTTCCAGAGTGGGAAACCATCAGCGTTCTCGATACTGATGTGATTGATCAAGATCACCTAGTGACATTTTTGTGCTAGTACTTTGTCCATGCTGTGTATGAAATGGGCATAACACAGCAGGTAGTGGTAGCTAAGCTGTTCCTGAATCCCAAATCAACCAATCAATGGAAGCAATATGTTGCTAGCTGCATCTTGCCCTCTGATAGGCAGATTTGTCACCACATCACGGACAACTATCCAATCTTCTCAGATCTACACTAGTGCGGGTGTAGAGACCAGGAGTTGATTTGGGATTCAGAAATATTTCAGGTAAACTATAATGTCTTGTTTCTTCAGTTTAGACTTCCTACTTCACATTGCTTCAAAAATAGTCTCAAATTAGGTGTCTCAACACACATTTTGCAAGCATGTGCTTATTGATTATCCTATAGGAATCGTAATACGACTTGAGCTGCATGTGTCCACCAGCTTTAAAGGCCCAGTGCAGTCCAAAAATATATTTTCCTGTGTTTAAAAAAATATATTTCCACACTATGAGGTTGGACTAATACTGTGCAATTGTGAAAATGTCCTTCAGTATAAGAGCTGTTTGAAAAGACTGCCTGATATTTCAGCTTGTTGTGATGGAATGGAGTTTTGGCTTGCCTGGTGACATCAACTGGTGGTAAATTAGTTAATAGACCAATAAGAAAAAAAAGTTCCAAGCCTTTATCCCAATAACGGCTAGTTTTTAGTTTTAGCCTACCCACTCCCTAACAGTCCTAGAAAAATTGTTGCTTGAGAAATTGGTCTTTGCTAAGAAGCTATTTTTGTTTCTTTTTGACCATTTTAATTGAAAACATTCACAGTAAGGTATTTAATTGTTACCCAGAAATTATTATTATTGAACTGCTGCATTGGACCTTTAAACACATCAAAACCTGAAAGAACCAGTTCACTTTTTCAACAAAAAAAAGACTTACCCTCTAGGGCCCATTTTCTATAGGGAGAGCCAGGAAAAGGGGTTGTAGAAAATTATTTTTCAGGACGAGATTAATTTATTTGGGAGTGGTCAGTTGATCAATTCTCTCAATAAAGCTGGGCGAGACGAGTGAATAAGCGAGGCAATTAATTCCTTATAAGGCGTTCACACTGAAAGGCGAAGATGATAAGGCAATCACAAATTCTTTCAGATTTCTCTCTCTGGTGAAAACAGTGGAGAATGGCCTCTGAAGGAAGACAATGGTGGGGGGGTTATCATATTTTTATTTATTTTTTTATTTCACCTTTATTTAACCAGGTAGGCTAGTTGAGAACAAGTTCTCATTTCCAACTGCGACCTGGCCAAAATAAAGCAAAACAGTGCGACACAAACAACAACACAGAGTTACACATGGAATAAGCAAACGTATAGTCAATAACACAATAGAAAAAGTCTATATACAGTGTGTGCAAATGGTGGTAATGCAATAAATAGGCCATAGTAGTGAAGTAATTACAATTTAGCAAATTAACACTGAAGTGATAGATGTGCAGATGAGGATGTGCAAGTACAAATTGTGGTGTGCAAAAGAGCAAAAAAGTCAATACAAACAATATGGGGATGAGGTAGGTAGATTGGATGGGCTATTTACAGATGGGCTGTGCTTAACCTCTACATCACCCGAGGAACAGAGGAGGAGTAGGATGAGGGTACGGCTAAAGGCTATCAAAACTGGTCATCTGGTGTGTTGGTGACAGATAATAAGAGGAGCAGATTTCTAGGCGTGGTAGGATAGATTCAGGGCATAATGTACAGACAGGGGTAGGGTGCGGGTTCAGTGGAGGTAAACCTAGACATTGAGTGGTGATAAGAGAGGTTGCATCTCCCAGCCATGCTGGGTGAGGTCACCCCATGTGTGGGAGGCGGGATAAAAGAGGCATTCAAGGCATGTTGAGTGGGACTAGGGGCTCCGCAGTGAACTTAAACAATGTTAACTATTCTAAACAACAGTATACAAGGCATATTGACATTAGAGAGAGACATAAAGCGAGGCATAAACAAATCACAGGTGTTGATTGGAAGAGCTAGCTAAGACAACAGCTAATCAGCTAAGACAACAACAACAGGTAAAATGGCGATGAACGGGCAGAGAGGCTCAGTTAACTACACACAGGGCCTGAGTATGGGCGTAGCCTTTCCTCTTTTCTCATCCAACCATTAAAAAAAACATGTCCACGATCAAAACCTGAATTCACTTCAGCAGATTGTCACCACTGGTTCATACTGCATCTTGGACTGTCACCAAACACGTTATGTGTGACATTTGACATACAGAGTAAAAGTGTTTCTCAAACCTCCCTTAAGTTCTCCCATTTTGTTTGATTTATTCCAACACCAGCACACCTGATTCGACTGGGTCTATTAATCATCAAGCCCTTGAATGGTTGAATCAGGTGTGCTTGTGCTGGAATAGGTCAAATAGATGGAATGGTTTGGGGTACTTAAGGAGAGAATTGGAAAGCACTGAATACTATACTGAACAAAAATAATAATGCAACATGAATTTTACTGAGTTACAGTTCATATAAGGAAATCAGTCAATTGAAATAAATGCATTAGGCCCCAATCTACGTATTTCACATAACTGGGCAGGGGTGTAGACATGGGTGGGCCTTTGAGGGCATAGGTCCACCCAATTGGCATCCAGGCCCACCCACTGGGGAGCCAGGCCCAGCCAATTAGAATGAGTTTGTCCCCACGAAAGGGCTTTATTACAGACAGAAACACTCCTCAACACCCCCCCCCCCAGACAATCCTTCAGGGGAAGATGTCCTGGGCTGGGGTGGTCTGCAGTGGTGAAGCTGGTTGGACGTACATCCAAATGTTCTAAAAACGACATTGGAGGCAGCTTATGGTAGAGAAATTAACATTCCATTTTCTGGCAACAGCTTTGGTGGACATTCCTGTAGTCAGAATGCCAATTGCACGCTCCCTCAAAACTTGAGACATCTGTGGCATTGTGTTTTGTGGTAAAACTGCACATTTGAAAGTGGCCTTTTATTGTCCCCAGCACAAGGTGCACTTTTGTCAGCTTCTTGATATGCCACACCTGTCAGGTGGATGGATTATCTTGGCAAACTTTAAATGCTCACCAACAGGAATGTAAACAAATTTGTGCACAAATTTTTTTTTTTTTTGCATATGGAAAATGTCAGGGATAAAATATACAAAGGATGTCAGATCCACACTCAGGCTCTCAATAACAAATGTGACTAAAGTTAACCTCTTCAAGTCTAAGCCTTTGGGGGGGGGGGGAGTCTACTAAGCTAACATATGGAATTATTGGAAGATGGTCATACCATGGTTCATTTAGCTATTTGATTTGGAATATTAGCACCTCTAATGCAATACAAAGTATTTCATTAAAAAATTTAATTATGCTTTTACTACTAAAGCCCATAGAAACACATTGAAGAACACATTCATAAATGGCAAAACAGACAGTCAAAAAAATATCATAAGAAATAAGGTTTTCAAGTGTCTGTTCTATATCTAGGAGATATAAGAAAGCTCAGGAAATATTGTAATTTTTTGGACACATATTTAACTACTTTTTTTGTTGGCAAGAAACTATTTTTTTAACCGGTACCATGTTACCTTCAGATGAGTCCCGTGACAGTTGTGGGGCACAAAAGAACACCATCTTGTTCGTGAGAATCTCGTCTTTCCACCGAGTGGTCATATTAGTTTGTAGCCAAAACAGTTCAGACGTGGGCAGATGTTTTCTTGAGAAGACCGATTTTACAGACGTCTCATGGTCTGACAAACGCAGCGGTAGCTTGGCCACACCTTCCACCACAAACGAGGACATAGGCAGATGTGGTGGATTGAGATGCAGCCCATGCAAAAACTGATATCTCTAGCTTAAATTTTCAATTTTTGATGGATATTTTCTTTATGTTACTTAGATAAACAAAGATTTTTAAAGCCAAATCTTTCAAGTCGCCTTCCGCGGAAGACACCACTTATCAAAGGTCACGCCCTGCACCTCTGAGTCAACCTTAAAAGATGACCTACTCCAGATTATTATTATCATTATTATTATGACTGTCAATTCAGAGCTGGGAACGCAGCTGGAGGGAGACGCAACACCTCTCTTCAATCGCCTCTACCCACTACACGTGTCAGGGCATATACAAGGACTGAGGAGATGGAGGAGGAGAGGGCATAAGGATTGAGCTCAGGGGAAAACTTTGGGTCCCTAGCACAATCAAACATCTCTGCCCCAGCAGGCATTGACACTTTAGTGGTGACCACAAACGGAACTCAGTGGAGGAAGTAGCTACCAGGGTACGAGTGTCATTTATTATCATGTCTTGTCCCTGTGCTCCCCATTCTATTCGTTTCCCTCTGCTGGTCTTATTAGGTTCTTTCCCTCTTTCTATCCCCTCTCTCTCCCCCTCCCTCTCTCACTCTCTCGCTCTCTCTTCTCTCTATCGTTCCGTTCCTGCTCCCAGCAGTCTGTGGCCGCTTCTCCTGTTATTCCCCTCTACAGACTAGAGGATTTCTGTTATTCCCTGTTTGGACATTTCCTGTTAAGGATTCAGGATTTGTCGTTTTCTGTTTGGACTTGAATAAACTCTGTTTCTGTTAAGTCGCTTTTGGGTCCTCTTTCACCTGCATGACAGAAGGAACCGACCAAGGAATGGACCCAGCGACTTCAGACGCTCGTTACACTGCCGTCAAGATCCAAGGAGCCATGCTCGGCAGACACGAGCAGGAATTGTCTGCTGCTCGCCATGCCGTGGAGAACCTGGCCGCTCAGGTTTCCGACCTCTCTGGACAGTTCCAGAGTCTACGTCTCGAGCCACCTGTTACTTCCTGGCCTGCCGAGCCTCCAGAACCTAGGGTTAATAACCCACCTTGCTACTCCGGGCAGCCCACTGAGTGCCGCTCCTTTCTCACGCAGTGTGAGATTGTGTTCTCTCTCCAACCCAACACATACTCTAGAGAGAGAGCTCGGGTTGCTTACGTCATTTCACTCCTTACTGGCCGGGCTCGAGAATGGGGCACAGCTATCTGGGAGGCAAGGGCTGATTGCTCTAACAAGTTCCAGAACTTTAAAGAGGAGATGATTCGGGTTTTTGACCGTTCAGTTTTTGGTAGGGAGGCTTCTAGGGCCCTGGCTTCCTTATGCCAAGGTGAACGGTCCATAACGGATTATTCTATTGAACTCTTGCTGCCTCTAGTGAGTAGCCGGCGCTGCTCGCTCGTTTTCTGGAGGGACTCCACGCAGTGGTTAAGGATGAGATTCTCTCCCGGGAGGTTCCTTCAGATGTGGACTCTTTGATTGCTCTCGCCATCCGCATAGAACGACGGGTAGATCTTCGTCACCGGGCTCGTGGAAGAGAGCTCGCATCAACGGTGTTTCCCTGCTCCGCATCGCAACCATCTCCCTCCTCTGGCTTTGAGACTGAGCCCATGCAGCTGGGAGGGATTCGCATCTCGACTAAGGAGAGGGAACGGAGGATCACCAACCGCCTGTGCCTCTATTGCGGAGTTGCTGGACATTTTGTTAATTCATGTCCAGTAAGAGGCCAGAGCCCATCAGTAAGCGGAGGGCTACTGGTGAGCGCTACTACTCAGGTCTCTTCATCTAGATCTTGTACTACTATGTCGGTCCATCTACGCTGGACCGGTTCGGGTGCTACATGCAGTGCCTTGATTGACTCTGGGGCTGAGGGTTGTTTCATGGACGAAGCATGGGTTCGGAAACATAACATTCCTTTCAGACCGTTAGACAAGCCTACGCCCATGTTTGCCTTAGATGGTAGTCATCTTCCCAGTATCAAATTTGAGACACTACCTTTAACTCTCACAGTATCTGGTAACCACAGTGAGACTATTTCTTTTTTGATTTTCCGTTCACCGTTTACACCTGTTGTTTTGGGTCATCCCTGGCTAGTATGTCATAATCCTTCTATTAATTGGTCTAGTAATTCTATCCTATCCTGGAACGTTTCTTGTCATGTGAAGTGTTTAATGTCTGCCATCCCTCCCGTTTCTTCTGTCCCTACTTCTCAGGAGGAACCTGGCGATTTGACAGGAGTGCCGGAGGAATATCATGATCTGCGCACGGTCTTCAGTCGGTCCGAGCCAACTCCCTTCCTCCTCACCGGTCGTATGATTGTAGTATTGATCTCCTTCCGGGGACCACTCCTCCTCGAGGTAGACTATACTCTCTGTCGGCTCCCGAACGTAAGGCTCTCGAGGATTATTTGTCTGTGTCTCTTGACGCCGGTACCATAGTGCCTTCTTCTTCTCCGGCCGGGGCGGGGTTCTTTTTTGTTAAGAAGAAGGACGGTACTCTGCGCCCTGCGTGGATATCGAGGGCTGAATGACATAACGGTTAAGAATCGTTATCCGCTTCCCCTTATGTCATCAGCCTTCGAGATTCTGCAGGGAGCCAGGTGCTTTACTAAGTTGGACCTTCGTAACGCTTACCATCTCGTGCGCATCAGAGAGGGGGACGAGTGGAAAACGGCGTTTAACACTCCGTTAGGGCATTTTGAGTACCGGGTTCTGCCGTTCGGTCTCGCCAATGCGCCAGCTGTTTTTCAGGCATTAGTTAATGATGTTCTGAGAGACATGCTGAACATCTTTGTTTTTGTCTATCTTGACGATATCCTGATTTTTTCTCCGTCACTCGAGATTCATGTTCAGCACGTTCGACGTGTTCTACAGCGCCTTTTAGAGAATTGTCTCTACGTAAAGGCTGAGAAGTGCTCTTTTCATGTCTCCTCCGTTACTTTTCTCGGTTCCGTTATTTCCGCTGAAGGCATTCAGATGGATTCCGCTAAGGTCCAAGCTGTCAGTGATTGGCCCGTTCCAAGGTCACGTGTCGAGTTGCAGCGCTTTTAGGTTTCGCTAATTTCTATCGGCGTTTCATTCGTAATTTCGGTCAAGTTGCTGCCCCTCTCACAGCTCTTACTTCTGTCAAGACGTGTTTTAAGTGGTCCGGTTCCGCCCAGGGAGCTTTTGATCTTCTTAAAGAACGTTTTAGTCCGCTCCTATCCTCGTTACTCCTGACGTCACTAGACAATTCATTGTCGAGGTTGACCTTCAGAGGTAGGCGTGGGAGCCATTCTATCCCAGCGCTTCCAGTCTGACGATAAGGTTCATCCTTGCGCTTATTTTTCTCATCGCCTGTCGCCATCTGAGCGCAACTATGATGTGGGTAACCGTGAACTGCTCGCCATCCGCTTAGCCCTAGGCGAATGGCGACAGTGGTTGGAGGGGACCGTTCCTTTTTCGTTTGGACAGACCATAAGAACCTTGAGTACATCCGTTCTGCCAAACGACTTAATGCCCCGTCAAGCTCGTTGGGCGTTGTTTTTCGCTCGTTTGAGTTTGTGATTTCTTACCGTCCGGGTAGCAAGAACACCAAGCCTGATGCCTTATCCCGTCTGTTTAGTTCTTCTGTGGCTTCTACTGATCCCGAGGGGATTCTTCCTTATGGGCGTGTTGTCGGGTTAACAGTCTGGGAATTGAAAGACAGGTTAAGCAAGCACTCACGCACACTGCGTCGCCGCGCGCTTGTCCTAGTAACCTCCTTTTCGTTCCTGTTTCCACTCGTCTGGCTGTTCTTCAGTGGGCTCACTCTGCCAAGTTAGCTGGTCATCCCGGTGTTCGAGGCACTCTTGCGTCTATTCGCCAGCGCTTTTGGTGGCCGACTCAGGAGCGTGACACGCGCCGTTTCGTGGCTGCTTGTTCGGACTGCGCGCAGACTAAGTCGGGTAACTCTCCTCCTGCCGGTCGTCTCAGACCGCTCCCCATTCCTTCTCGACCATGGTCTCACATCGCCTTAGACTTCATTACCGGTCTGCCTTTGTCTGCGGGGAAGACTGTGAGAGCCGCCAATAAACGCAGGATTAAGAGTCCTAGGTATTGTTGCGGCCAGAGAGTGTGGCTTTCCACTCGCAACCTTCCTCTTACGACAGCTTCTCGTAAGTTGACTCCGCGGTTCATTGGTCCGTTCCGTGTCTCCCAGGTCGTCAATCCTGTCGCTGTGCACTGCTTCTTCCGCGACATCTTCGTCGCGTCCATCCTGTCTTCCATGTCTCCTGTGTTAAGCCCTTTCTTCGCACCCCCGTTCGTCTTCCCTCCCCCCTCCCGTCCTTGTCGAGAGCGCACCTATTTACAAGGTACATAAGATCATGGACATGCGTTCTCGGGGACGGGGTCACCAATACTTAGTGGATTGGGAGGGTTACGGTCCTGAGGAGAGGAGTTGGGTTCCGTCTCGGGACGTGCTGGACCGTTCACTCATCGATGATTTCCTCCGTTGCCGCCAGGATTCCTCCTCGAGTGCGCCAGGAGGCGCTCGGTGAGTGGGGGGTACTGTCATGTTTGTCATTTATTATCATGTCTTGTCCCTGTGCTCCCCATTCTATTCGTTTCCCTCTGCTGGTCTTATTAGGTTCTTTCCCTCTTTCTATCCCTCTCTCTCCCCCTCCCTCTCTCACTCTCTCGCTCTCTCTTCTCTCTATCGTTCCGTTCCTGCTCCCAGCTGTTCCTATTCCCCTAATCATCATTTAGTCTTCCCACACCTGTTCCCGATCCTTTCCCCTGATTAGAGTCCCTATTTCTTCCTTTGTGTTCCGTTCCTGTCCTGTCGGTTCCTCGTTTAGTATTCACCGTGCTGTGATTGTGTATCGCCCTGTCCTGTCGTGTTTTTGCCTTCGTCAGATGCTGCGTGTGAGCAGGTGTCTCTGTCAGCTACGGCCTGCGCCTACCCGAAGCGACCTGCAGTCTGTGGCCGCTTCTCCTGTTATTCCCCTCTACAGACTAGAGGATTTCTGTTATTCCCTGTTTGGACATTTCCTGTTAAGGATTCAGGATTTGTCGTTTTCTGTTTGGACTTGAATAAACTCTGTTTCTGTTAAGTCGCTTTTGGGTCCTCTTTCACCTGCATGACAACGAGGGTAGGAAGCAGAGTGCTTTGTTGCTTTTACCAGATGTTCACTTTTTTAAACATTTACTTTTACATACACTATGAG
The DNA here is from genome assembly GCF_021184085.1 of Oncorhynchus gorbuscha. Lineage (NCBI taxonomy): Eukaryota > Metazoa > Chordata > Actinopteri > Salmoniformes > Salmonidae > Oncorhynchus > Oncorhynchus gorbuscha. The sequence continues at coordinate 54,473,794 of NC_060182.1, read as the reverse complement.
GAAGGTGTGCAATAAAACACAAGTCATTCATTTCACTAGTGTTTTCCAAAGCATCTGCACGTTAGCAATAGCTGTTAGCAAAGACTGATTTGTTTCATTGTGTCAATTGTTTATCAATGCCCCTTAAAATGTATATTCATCAGTGAAGTTACAGTTAATCCAAACATATTCCCCCCATTCATTTAGAATGTTTTGTTAAGGAAATGTTGATCACGCATTAAATATAATATACTGTACATTCATAGAGCATAAAGTGACTAAGAGGGCAGTTTAAGTTTTGGGGTGGTTCTTGCATTGGAATTATATTGAATTCTGCTTATATCATGCTATACCACAATAATCATGACGTTCAAATACAGAGACTCGAGATCATTGAGTGCTTTTGTAGCCTATATCTGACGTGCTGCATCAGCTTAATAACGTTAAATCGTTACTGTGCAGCCGTCTTCATCGACCTTGCCAAGGCTTTCGACTCTGTCAATCACCATATTCTTATCGGCAGACTCAGTAGCCTCGGTTTTTCGGATGACTGCCTTGCCTGGTTCACCAATTACTTTGCAGACAGAGTTCAGTGTGTCAAATCGGAGGGCATGTTGTCCGGTCCTCTGGCAGTCTCGATGGGGGTGCCACAGGGTTCAATTCTCGGGCCGACTCTTTTCTCTGTATATATCAATGATGTTGCTCTTGCTGCGGGCGATTCCCTGATCCACCTCTACGCAGACGACACCATTGTATACACTTTCGGCCCGTCATTGGACACTGTGCTATCTAACCTCCAATCGAGCTTCAATGCCATACAACACTCCTTCCGTGGCCTCCAACTGCTCTTAAACGCTAGTAAAACCAAATGCATGCTTTTCAACCGATCGCTGCCTGCACCCGCATGCCCGACAAGCATCACCACACTGGATGGCTCCGACCTTGAATATGTGGACACCTATAAGTACCTAGGTGTCTGGCTAGACTGCAAACTCTCCTTCCAGACCCATATCAAACATCTCCAATCGAAAATCAAATCAAGAATCGGCTTTCTATTCCGCAACAAAGCCTCCTTCACTCACGCTGCCAAGCTTACCCTAGTAAAACGGACTATCCTACCGATCCTCGACTTCGGCGACGTCATCTACAAAATTGCTTCCAACACTCTACTCAGCAAACTGGATGCAGTTTATCACAGTGCCATCCGTTTGTCACTAAAGCACCTTATACTACCCACCACTGCGACTTGTATGCTCTAGTCGGCTGGCCCTCGCTACATATTCGTCGCCAGACCCACTGGCTTCAGGTCATCTACAAGGCCATGCTAGGCAAAGCTCCGCCTTATCTCAGCTCACTGGTCACGATGGCAACACCCATCCGTAGCACGCGCTCCAGCAGGTGTATCTCATTGATCATCCCTAAAGCCAACACCTCATTCGGCCGCCTTTCGTTCCAGTACTCTGCTGCCTGTGACTGGAACGAATTGCAAAAATCGCTGAAGTTGGAGACTTTTATCTCCCTCACCAACTTCAAACATCAGTTAGCTGAGCAGCTAACTGATCGCTGCAGCTGTACATAATCTATTGGTAAATAGCACACCCATTCTCACCTACCTCATCCCCACAGTTTTTATTTATTTACTTTTGTGCTCTTTTGCACACCAATATCTCTACCTGTACATGATCATTTATCACTCCAGTGTTAATCTGCAATATTGTAATTATTCGCCTACCTCCTCATGCCTTTTGCACACATTGTATATAGACTCCCCTTTTTTTCTCTACTGTGTTATTGACTTGTTAATTGTTTACTCCATGTGTAACTCTGTGTTGTCTGTTCACACTGCTATGCTTTATCTTGGCCAGGTCGCAGTTGCAAATGAGAACCTGTTCTCAACTAGCCTACCTGGTTAAATAAAGGTGAAAAAAAATGTCTTATGGCTGCAAGGGCAGTATTGAGTAGCTTGGATGAAAGGTGCCCAGAGGTGCCCAGAGTAAACGGCCTGCTCAATATATGCATATTATTATTAGTATTGGATAGAAAACACTGAAGTTGCTAAAACTGTTTGAATGATGTCTGTGAGTATAACAGAACTCATATGGCAGGCAAAAACCTGAGAAGAAATCCAAACAGGAAGTGAGAAATCTAAGGTTGGTCGATTTTCAACCCAGGCCCTATTGAATTCACAGTGGGATATGGATGAAGTTGCACTTCCCATGGCTTCCACTAGATGTCAACCGTCTTTAGAAACTTGAATGAGGTTTCTACTGTATTGTGGGCCTGAATAAGTGCTGAATGAGTCAGGTTACTGGCAGAGAGCCATTTCCTGGTCACGCTCATTCCACATGATATCGACCTGCGTTCCATTGCTTCTCTAGACACAAAGGAATTCTCCAGTTGGAACTTTATTGAAGATTTATGATAACAACACCCTAAAGATTGATTCTATACTTAGTTTGAAATGTTTTTTCGACCTGTGATATAACTTTTTAAAGTTTTTGTCTGAAGTTATGCAGGACCTGCACAAGCGTATGGATAGTTGTACCTAACGCCATTATCGAACATAATCAAGCATTTATTGTGGAACTAGGATTCCTGGGAGTGCATTCTGATGAAGATCATCAAAGGTAAGGGAATATTTATAATGTGATTTCTGGTTTCTGTTTACTCCAACATGGCGGAAAATTATATTTATTTTTAATTCTTTATTTTGTGAGTCTCAGATTATTGCATGGTTTGCTTTTTCCGTGAAGTTTTTATGAAATCTGACACAGCGGTTGCATTAAGGACATGTATATCTATAATTCCATGTGTATAACTTGTATTATCATCTACATTTATGATGAGTTTGTTCATAAAGATGGAGATTGTGCAATAAAACACTGGACACGGTTTCCTCTCACAGTACGTGATGAGACTGCTACCAACATGCACAGTTTTGCATGCATGTATACTGTTAATTTGTTTTTGTACGAGAGGTTAGTTGAGCTCCCATTAATCTGGTGTTACTAGTTAGTATGTTGAACTGGGTTTCCTCCCTAGAGTATAGAGGTCTCTCATTCTATTAGCACCATATAGAGTGAGCTGATCTAGGTAGGTAGGTCTACACGCCACTGATGAGAGAAAAAATAACTTTATGGAAATGTATATTCCACCAACATGAAGTTCAAACTTTTTGTGGTTGATGGAAAGTAAGTCTTACCTTTCCAGGACAATGTTAGAGTAGCGCAGGTCAAGATCACTCTTCAATAGCTAGTACATTGCTCTCCTACGACGATAGACCAATGAAATGCTTTGAAATATTATGTGTTTTTTTGTGTAGTCATAACATTTGCTAGTAATCACATGCAGCAAGAGCATAGATTGGTTAATTGATGTTACTTCATGTTTTGTAGCAGTTGCATTCCCTTTCTGAAATGCAGGCGACCAGACTGATGTCTCGTCTCAGACGTCTACAGATGTCAACTGTACCTTGACAGTAGAACCTAGTGTGTGGAGCAAGACCAGTGTGTAGGCACTGTTCTCACCCATCTACCACAGCTTTAAAATGCATGAGTCGACCTCTGGACAAGAGAGATATGCAACAGCACAGATTTATAGGGCTGGCCATGTTACTATCACCTGTTTGGATCTTTTCATGAATATACTGTCATGCAGGTGAAAGAGGACCCAAAAGCGACTTGGCGAAAACAGAGTCTTTAATCCAGTAAAGTAAATACAATCAAAAAAACACAACTTTCACTCGAAATGACGAGGACAAACTGGAGACTCGATCTTGAACAGCAGGTGAACAGCAGGTTGCCTCGGGAAGGCACTTGAACCAGACAGACTCAGACACCTGCTCACCACGCAGCATCTGAGGAAAACACGACACGACAGGGCGATACACAAACACAGCACGGTGAATTCTAGACAAGGAACCGACAGGGCAGAAACGAATAACAAGGAGAGAAATAGGGACTCTAATCAGGGAAAAGGATCGGGAACAGGTGTGGGAAGGCTAAATGATGATTAGGGAATAGGAACAGCTGGGAGCAGGAACGGAACGATAGAGAGAAGAGAGAGCGAGAGAGTGAGAGAGGGAGGGGGAGAGAGAGGGATAGAAAGAGGGAAAGAACCTAATAAGACCAGCAGAGGGAAACAAATAGAATGGGGAGCACAGGGACAAGACATGATAATAAATGACAAAACATGACAGTACCCCCACTCACCGGCGCCTCCTGGCGCACTCGAGGAGGAATCCTGGCGGCAACGGAGGAAATCATCAATGAGTGAACGGTCCAGCACGTCCCGAGACGGAACCCAACTCCTATCCTCAGGACCGTAACCCTCCCAATCCACTAAGTATTTGACCCCGTCCCCGAGAACGCATGTCCATGATCTTATGTACCTTGTAAATAGGTGCGCTCTCGACAAGGACGGGAGGGGGAGGGAAGACGAACGGGGGTGCGAAGAAAGGGCTTAACACAGGAGACATGGAAGACAGGATGGACGCGACGAAGATGTCGCGGAAGAAACAGTCGCACAGCGACAGGATTGACGACCTGGGAGACACGGAACGGACCAATGAACCGCGGAGTCAACTTACGAGAAGCTGTCGTAAGAGGAAGGTTGCGAGTGGAAAGCCACACTCTCTGGCCGCAACAATACCTTGGACTCTTAATCCTGCGTTTATTGGCGGCTCTCACAGTCTGTGCCCTGTAACGGCAAAGTGCAGACCTCACCCTCCTCCAGGTGCGCTCACAACGTTGGACAAACGCTTGAGCGGAGGGAACGCTGGACTCTGCAAGCTGGGATGAGAACAGAGGAGGCTGGTAACCCAGACTACTCTGAAACGGAGATAACCCGGTAGCAGACGAAGGAAGCGAATTGTGAGCGTATTCTGCCCAGGGGAGCTGTTCTGCCCAAGACGCAGGGTTTCTGAAAGAAAGGCTGCGTAGTATGCGACCAATCGTCTGATTGGCCCTCTCTGCTTGACCGTTAGACTGGGGATGAAACCCGGAAGAGAGACTGACGGACGCACCAATCAAACGACAGAACTCCCTCCAAAACTGTGACGTGAATTGCGGGCCTCTGTCTGAAACGGCGTCTAACGGGAGGCCATGAATTCTGAATACATTCTCGATAATGATTAGTGCCGTCTCCTTAGCGGAAGGAAGTTTAGCGAGGGGAATGAAATGTGCCGCCTTAGAGAACCTATCGACAACCGTAAGAATCACAGTCTTCCCCGCAGACAAAGGCAGACCGGTAATGAAGTCTAGGGCGATGTGAGACCATGGTCGAGAAGGAATGGGGAGCGGTCTGAGACGACCGGCAGGAGGAGAGTTACCCGACTTAGTCTGCGCGCAGTCCAAACAAGCAGCCACGAAACGGCGCGTGTCACGCTCCTGAGTCGGCCACCAAAAGCGCTGGCGAATAGACGCAAGAGTGCCTCGAACACCGGGATGACCAGCTAACTTGGCAGAGTGAGCCCACTGAAGAACAGCCAGACGAGTGGAAACAGGAACGAAAAGGAGGTTACTAGGACAAGCGCGCGGCGACGCAGTGTGCGTGAGTGCTTGCTTAACCTGTCTTTCAATTCCCCAGACTGTTAACCCGACAACACGCCCATAAGGAAGAATCCCCTCGGGATCAGTAGAAGCCACAGAAGAACTAAACAGACGGGATAAGGCATCAGGCTTGGTGTTCTTGCTACCCGGACGGTAAGAAATCACACAACTTTCACTCGAAATGACGAGGACAAACTGGAGACTCGATCTTGAACAGCAGGTGAACAGCAGGTTGCCTCGGGAAGGCACTTGAACCAGACAGACTCAGACACCTGCTCACCACGCAGCATCTGAGGAAAACACGACACGACAGGGCGATACACAAACACAGCACGGTGAATTCTAGACAAGGAACCGACAGGGCAGAAACGAATAACAAGGAGAGAAATAGGGACTCTAATCAGGGAAAAGGATCGGGAACAGGTGTGGGAAGGCTAAATGATGATTAGGGGAATAGGAACAGCTGGGAGCAGGAACGGAACGATAGAGAGAAGAGAGAGCGAGAGAGTGAGAGAGGGAGGGGGAGAGAGAGGGATAGAAAGAGGGAAAGAACCTAATAAGACCAGCAGAGGGAAACGAATAGAATGGGGAGCACAGGGACAAGACATGATAATAAATGACAAAACATGACATATACAGTTGAAGTCAGAAGTTTACATACACTTAGGTTGGAGTCATTAAAACTCGTTTTTCTTTCAACCACTCCACACATTTCTTGTTAACAACCTATAGTTTGGCAAGTAATTTAGGACATCTACTTTGTGCATGACACAAGGAATTTTTCCAGCAATTGTTTACAGACAGATTTTCTCACATATAATTCACTGTATCACAATTCCAGTGGGTCAGAAGTTTACATACATTATGTTGACTGTGCCTTTAAACAGCTTGGAAAATTCCAGAAAATTATGTCATGACTTTAGAAGCTTCTGACAGGCTAATTGACATCATTTGAGTCAATTGGAGGGGTACCTGTGGATGTATTTCAAGGCTTACCTTCAAACTCAGTGCCTCTTTACTTGGGAAAATCAAAAAACATCAGCCAAAAATTCTAGACCTCCACAAGTCTGGTTCATTCTTGGGAGCAATTTCCAAATGGCTGAAGGTACCACGTTCATCTGTACAAACAAAAGTATAAACACCATGGGACCACGCAGCCGTCATTCCGGTCAGGAAATAGACGTGTTCTGTCTCCTAGAGATGAACGTACTTTGGTGCGAAAAGTGCAAATCAATCCCAGAACAACAGCAAATGACCTTGTGAAGATGCTGGAGGAAACAGGTACAGAAGTATCTATGTCCACAGTAAAACTAGTCCTATATCGACCTGAAAGGCCGCTCAGCAAGGAAGAAGTCACTGCTCCAAAACCGCCATAAAAAAGCCAGACTACGGTTTGTAACTGCACATGGGAACAAAGATCGTACTCTTTGGAGAAATGTCCTCTGGTCTGATGAAACAAAAATAGAACTGTTTGGTCATAATGACCATCGTTATGTTTTGAGGAAAACAGGGAAGTCTTGCAAGCCGAAGAACACCATCCCAACCGTGAAGCACGGGGGTGGCAGCATCATGCATCTCCCGTCTGGATTACTGCAACTCGCTGTTGGCTGGGCTCCCTGCCTGTGTCATTAAACCCCTACAACTCATCCAGAATGCCGCAGCCCGTCTGGTGTTCAACCTTCCCAAGTTCTCTCACGTCACCCCGCTCCTCCGCTCTCTCCACTGGCTTCCAGTTGAAGCTCACATCCGCTACAAGACCATGGTGCTTGCCTACGGAGCTGTGAGGGGAATGGCACCTCAATACCTCCAGGCTCTGATCAGGCCCTACACCCAAACAAGGGCACTGCGTTCATCCACTTCTGGCCTGCTCGCCTCCCTACCACTGAGGAAGTACAGCTCCCGCTCAGCCCAGTCAAAACTTTTCGCTGCTCTGGCCCCCCAATGGTGGAACAAACTCCCTCCAGGACAGCGGAGTCAATCACCACCTTCCGGAGACACCTGAAACCCCACCTCTTTAAGGAATACCTAGGATAGGATAAAGTAATCCTTCTACCCCCCCCTTAAAAGATTTAGATGCACTATTGTAAAGTGGCTGTTCCACTGGATGTCATAAGGTGAATGCACCAATTTGTAAGTCGCTCTGGATAAGAGCGTCTGCTAAATGACTTAAATGTAAATGTAAATGAGTATTTCTGTTGAATTGATGTGGCTATGTAAAATCACTGGATGTTTTTTGAACTAGTGATTGTAACGCGCCAATTTAAACTCTGATTTTTTAAATATAAATATGATATTCATCAAACAAAACATACATGTATTGTGTAACATGAAGTCCTATGAGTGTCATCTGATTAAGATCATCAAAGGTTAGTGATTAATTTAATCTCTATTTATGCTTTTTTGTGACTCCTCTCTTTGGTTGGAGTTTTTCTTTGGCTTGGTGGTGACCTAACATAATCGTTTGTGTTGCTTTCACTATAAATATTTGAAATTGGACACTGTGGTGGGATTAACAACAAGATTACCTTTAAAATGATATACGATACATGTATGTTTGAGGAATTTTAATTATGAGATTTCTGTTGTTTTGAATTTGGCGCCCTGCACTTTCACTGGCTGTTGTCATGTCATCCCATTAACGGGATTGCAGCCCTAAGAAGTTTTTAATGTAGGTGCGTTCCAGAATTCCTAGGACAAGGATTCAGCAGGAGGCAGACAGGCAGATAGAGGTGCAAATTAGTGTTGGATTTATTTACACAGTGCTGGTGTTTTAAAGATGACAGTGATATTTACAAATATATATAAAGTTCTGACTTCTAAATTTAAAAGAAAAAGCCTCTCATCAGGCAAACCCTGTCTTAATCAATAAAGCTCAGGTGGGGTCTACCAGGCTCAGATACAGCCTCCCCTCCAGTCACTCAAAAGTGAACTAAGTAAAACATCCCGAAACGGAATTTAAATACATTTGCCACACCTATTCTTGGCGCTATCTTCTATGTGAGCTAAAGCAGTGTGCGTTCGCTAGCGGGACAACTTTCGGTGAAACTGGAGGGCAAGCAATTCAAATAAATAATCATAAAAATTATGGATATTAAACATTTAGGTACAAACAAGTGTCTTATATCGGTTGACAGCTTAGATTCTTGTCTGATTTACAGTAGGCTTTACAGTGAAAAGATGCCATGCGATTGTTTGAGGACAGTGCCCCACATCAAAATATTTTTCCACCGGCACAGGTTTCATAAATTCACAAATAGCGATTAAATATTGCTTACTTTTTGAAAATCTTCCTCTGACTTGTCATCCAAATAGTCCCAGCTATAACATGTAGTGTCGTTTTGTTAGATAATCCTTCTTTATATCCCAAAAAGTCAGTTTAGTTGGCGCCATTGATTTGAGTAATCCTCTCGTTCAACATGGAGATAGGATTCAGAAAATCTACCCCTATAAACTTTGTTTCAACAAGTCAAAATACGTTTCTATTGACTCCTTAGATACCCTAAAATGTAATCAAACTATAATATTTAATACGGAAAGAAGTTTGTTCAATAGGTAGTATGTTCAATATTTTACCAGGTGCGTTCTGTCTTCATTGCGCACGCATGCACAAATTTCCAAGACTGCGTCCCTGTACTAAAACTGGTCTTTCTCATTTGTTTTGGAAGTTACAAGCTTGAAACCTTGACCATAGACTGCTGGCACCATGTGGAAGCAATAGGAATAGCATCCTGGGAGCTAGAATTCATTTTCCCCCTATACATTCCATTGTAAGAGCATGGGCTCTCAAAAATAAAGCTCTGGTTGGTTTTTCTTTGGATTTTCTCCTACCATATCTATTGTGTTATAGTCCTACATTATTGTTACATTTCTACAAACTGCAGAGTGTTTTCTTTCCAATGGTACCAATTATATGCATGTCCCTGCTTCAGGCCCTGAGCAACAGGAAGTTTACTTTGGGCACGTCCGTGAGGTGGAAATTGAGAAAAAAGACCCTAGCCCTAACAAGTAAACATGATGGAGAAACCGGACACATGCTCTCCAAAGACAACAAAGAAAATTACATTAAACTGGTCAATACAATAAAATAAACCAAAGGTTATTTATCACAAGTGTTGCAGCTATCCAAACAATGTTTGCCAACTCTCCCGAAACATGCACTGTGAACACTGGAGTTGTCTCCAGACACACTAGCAGTGACACAACTTCCGTGCCACACCCAGGAACATTTTACAGTGCAGTAATTTTCTCTCCAAGTCCGGGAAAGTGTCAGAGCACACCCCATCCTCTCCAGGCTCTGGAGAGACCTCGTCCATAATCAATTCAGTGTCAGTCAATGTCGGGATGAAAACCTTATACACCCCATCATAGGGCAGATATTCCTGCAAATTTGGCCTCCAACACGACGTCCTCACAAGGGTGGTAAACTGGTAAACTTGACCCCACCCTTTTATAGGTGATTTTACAAATATGGGACTTTATTTACACCCCACATCCATTACGTACAGACTAAAATAACCTTACACCTTTGTTTCCAGCTTTCAACATTTTTTAAATGACATTTTCTAAAGAATTTCATGTCTGGATTTCAGTGTTTTTGTTCTGTCTCACACCCCAACTTTTTTTCTTTACCCCCTTTTCTCCCCAATTGGTAGTTACAGTCTTGTCCCATCACTGCAACTCACATATGGACTTGGGAGAGGCAAAGGTCGAGAGCCGTGTGTCCTCTGAAACACAACCCAGCCAAGCAGCACTGCTTCTTGACACAATGCCCACTTAAGCCAGAAGCCAGCCACACCTGGCAACCGTGCATTGTGCTTGGCCTGCCACAGGAGTCATGAGTGCGTGATGGGACTAGAACATCCCTCCCAGCCAAACACTGCCCTAACACGGACAACACTGAAGTGATTGTGTGCCGCCCCATGGGTCTCCCGTTTGCGGCTGGCTGCGACAGAGCCTGGACTCGAACCCAAAATCTCTAGTGGCACAGCTAGCACTGCGATGCAGCGCCTTAGACCACTGCGCCACTCGGGAAATATGTTAGTCTCTAAGTATTGTGTCATTCCCACCATGACAAGCAAATTATATGATAATAATGTTTTTTTTATGTTGTGTACTGGGTTACCATGGATATGAATAGTGACAGTGGAGAACATGGATTTCATGGAGTGAGATTCAAATTGTGATGCTGGGAAATTAATTAAAAGGTAAATATGACTTGAGAAGATAATATTTTTATTATACGTCATTACTATTTTTGGGGGATTTTTTAAATTATGTTTTAATAATGTGTTTAGGATACATTGTATGCTAACAGATCAACTGGAGATTGGACTGCTAGAATCCCTGCTATTTATGATCAAATACTGTAAAAATGTCAATGAATATGGATGGAAAGGACAGAATGTGGTGGTAATGACAAAATGTATTAGTTCATACACTTTTACTTATCTTAAGACCTGAAAAAACACAAATTACATATATGATCATGGTTAGTGTAACGCTCGTCTGAAGAAGTGGACCAAGACACAGCGTGGGGTAGGTTAATCATATTCTTTAATAACCAGAAAAACAAGAAAGAGAGGACCAACGAAAGTACAACCTTGTAGGGTTCAACAGCAACAATACAAGGACAAGAGCCCACAACATAGGTGGGGAAAAAGGCTACCTAAGTATGATTCCCAATCAGAGACAAAGATTGAAAGCTAATATATAATATATGCCATTTAGCAGACGCTTTTATCCAAAGCAACTTACAGTCATGTGTGCATAGATTCTACGTATGGGTGGTCCCAGGAATTGAACCCACTACCCTGGCGTTACAAGCGCCATGCTCTACCAACTGAGCTACAGAAGGAAAGCTGCCTCTGATTGGGAACCACACACGGCCAAACACAAAGAAATACAACACATAGAATGCCCACCCAAATCACACCCCGACCAAACCAAATAGAGACGTAAAAAGGCTTGACAGTTAGGATGAAAGTGAACATTTATTTGGTAAACAAGACCATCACATGTTGCATTATGTTAGGATGATTGAGTGATTTTGATGTCTATTTATGTGACATACTATGGTTACTGACTTCAATTATGAATGTTTTATTTTCTATAAGATGCCACCTAAATCAACCAAGGACAGGACAAGGACATACACTATATATGCAAAAGTATGTGGACACCCATTTAAATGAGTGGATTACTGTTGCCGAAAGGTGTATAAAATCTGCATAGACAAACATTGGCAATAGAATGGCCTATCATAATAGGATGCCACCTTTCCAGCGAGTCAGTTCGTCAAATATCTGCCATGCTAGAGCCAACATCTAGTGGAAAGCCTTCCCGGAAGAGTGGAGGCTGTTGTAACAGCAAATGGGGGACCAACTCCATATTAATGCCCATGATTTTGGACTGAGATGTTCGACGAGCTGGTGTCCACATACCTTTGTTCATGTAGTGTGTATAAACAAAATCAAACAAGCTCCTATAAGATACCAGGAGAATCTTAAGAAACACAAAGAAAGAAACCTCAAGAGAAAACAAAGTGGTGAACTGATTCCAACTCTCCCAGCGATAAAAAACGAGTCCATAGAAATTAAACCAAAGAAACAGACGATAAACTATCCAGGAAATAGTGGTTATGGAGTCATACCTGTCAAGGAAGACACCACCACTCTCACCTGAAGTCTTACAGCTACAGAAGTATGAACTAATAGCCCCTCAAATGACTCCACATCTATGTGATTGTTTTGGCCCACAGACCGTGATAATTGAACAAACAGAGGCAGAAAAAGCACAACCTTTCACTTCCACCTGCACAGAAGTTCCCCCCACTTTTTATAGAAACGCAAAGGACTGCCCCAGTGGCTTTCCATAGCCCCCTTACACACCGCAGCACACGCTGTCCATTGTGCTAACAGTGCAGCAGAGATAAATATTTTTTTTGGTGATAACCAGGCATCCAGTAACTTAAACTTTTTTTTGCTATTTTTATGTAGGGCTATAACACTGAAACTGAGGGGGCACAAGTTTGAACTGGGGGCTAAGCAAATTTAGCCCCCCTGGTGGAGCTGGGTAGGCCTACATGTAACAGTCCCACCATGAATGAAAAGCAACCATCAAAATGCACACACACACCATGCATTACAATCACAAACATGCAAAAACAATACATGTAAAGAATGGGACTTTTAGGCTATGCCTGAGTTGGCATTATGGTAAGGGTGCTTTAAAATCAATTCAACTTCTAGCTTTAACTCTGAATCTCTTATTAATTACTACAGACACTGGCTTTCTACAATGAGTGATTACACCGCTTTAAACAATCCTCCTCAACTCTTTGTCTTCAATTATAGTTTGTGCTATGCATATGCTAATGCAACTTTAAGCATGCCGTCTCCAATTCTGTCAGTCTAGACAAATGGGTCCAGTTGCACCCCTAAGCAATTACCCATAAGATAGCTAGGTGTCCAAGTATTAATGCCCTAGGCTACACCCCAAATGGCACCCTATTCTGTGTTCTTTAATGGAATATCTACATAGGCGAACAGAGGCCCATTATCAGCAACCATCACTCCTGTGTTCCAATGGCATGTTGTGTTAGCTATTCCAAGTTGATCATTTTATAAGGCTAATTGATAATTAGAAACCATTTTACAATTATGTAAGCACAGCTGAAAACTGTTGTCCTGATTAAAGAAGCAATAAAACTGGCCTTTAGACAAGTTGAGTATCTGGAGCATCTGCATTTGTGGGTACGATTACAGGCTCAAAATGGCCAGAAACAAATAACTTTCTCCTGAAAACTCATCAGTCTATTGTTGTTCTGAGAAATGAAGGCTATTCCATGCGAGAAATTGCCAAGCAACTGAAGATCTCGTACAACGCTGTGTACTACCCCCTTCACATAACAGCGCAAACTGTCTCTAACCAGAATAGAAAGAGGAGTTGGAGGCCCCGGTGCAAAACTGAGCAAGAGGACAAGTACATTAGAGTGTCTAGTTTGAGAAACAGATGCCTCACAAGCCCTCAACTGGCAGCCTCTTTAAATAGTACCCGCAAAACACCAGTCTCAACGTCAACAGTGAATAGGCGACTCCGGGATACGTTCACAATGTCTACACTCTATTTCTGATCAATTTGATGTTATTTTAATGGACAAAAAATGAGCTTTTCTTTCAAAAACAAGGACAACTTTTGAACGGTAGTGTAGGTAATACTGTAGCTGTGTACAGAATCTCAGATAAGATATTGAATGGAGTCCCCCTCCCTTCTTTTTTCCTTTAGAGTCTTCAACTATGAATAAACCAGCTTGTCTTATCGAATTTGTAATATGCTCAGATACAGTAGGAATATGGGGCATAAAAAGAAGATAACATGTCTCATAACATGTCTCTGTAATGCTTGTTATTGAAGGTGATTGAAAAACAGCCTTGGTCACACGCACATGAATTTGATAAGTTGCATGTACATCTACTCTAGCATATACACACATATATACACACACACACACGCATAAACACGCACGCACGCACGCACGCACGCACGCACGCACGCACGCACGCACGCACGCACGCACGCACACACACACACACACACACACACACACACACACACACACACACACACACACACACACACACACACACACACACACACACACACACACACACAATCTTGAATGCAAAAAAAACACATTAATGTGTGAGCATTCACACAAACTAACACTCTGTGTACAGACACACAAAATCAGACACAAACACGATTAAATCACCAATGACCTTTCAGAGCAGCAGCACAAGTGGAGAAGATGGAGCAGCAAAGCAGCAAAGCCAGATGAAGAGGAGGAAAGTATCTGTGAAGCCCACATTTTACAAAGGAACCATCAAACAATGCCATAGCCCCACAATCCCTCCCTAAGCCCCTTGGGAAAATGCATTTCATGGAGGGGGTTACTGGGTCACGGTCTACAGCACAGGAGCCTTGTAAGCACCCAACATACACACACATTCACCGACCCAATAGGAAACATACTGTTTAAGATGATCAGGTGACAAGGGGATCTCCATTGACTGCCTGAAACTCACTGCTGATTCATATCAGATGTTAGGTTCAGACCCAGAAATCAATAATAACCCCTGGGACTGTAGAATCTGTAGACAGCTAGGTGAGATGATGAATCTGTGTTTTTAAAGGGATACTATTTTGAAAACGAACTGCTGACATGCAGTTGGGATTGTATTAACAGTGGATTAATGAAGTAAATATGAAGATGGTTTTGAGTGAACTTTCACTTTAAGAAAGCCGTTTTCTTTAAAAGGTGGCACAAACAGTACTGGTGGTTTTCTCCTCTCTGATTTCTACTATTTCAGTGTATTGCAGGGGAAATTGGTATCAGGTGTGTGAGCGCAGTTTTAAAAGCTAGCGGCATGGTGCTGAACTGGTTGGAGCCACGTAGAGACTGGGCAGTACTTGAGGACAGCAATGCAGCACAGGGTCATACATGTATAAGCAGACAAAGATGTAGGATAAGAGTGACCACATACAGATGAGGTAAACATATCTCTACAACATACTATAGCAGTGTAGTTAAAAATATTGAAGTCTTTCTCTAGGTTTAAGCCTTTTATAAACTTCTATTCCAGTTTTTTGTAAGCCCTCTATTTTGTATGTACTCAAGGCTCTGTGTTAAATTATGAATGTGTTAGTAATACAGTTGAAGATGGAAGTTTACATACACCTTAGCCAAATACATTAAAACTCAGTTTTTCACAATTCCTGAAATGTAATCTTAGTAAAAATTCACTGTCTTAGGTCAGTTAGGATCACCACTTTATTTTAAGAATGTGAAATGTCAGAATAATACTAGAGATAATTATTTATTTCAGATTTGATTTATTTCATCACATTCCCAGTGGGTCAGAAGTTTAAATATACTCAATTTGTATTTGGTAGCATTGCCATTAAATTGTTTAACTTGGGTCAAACGTTTCTGGTATCCTTCCACAAGCTTCCCACAATACGTTGGGTGAATTTTGGCCCATTCCTCCTGGCAGAGCTGGTGTTACTGAGTCAGGTTTGTAGGCCTCCTTGCTCACACATGCTGTTTGAGTTCTGCCTACAAATGTTCTATAGAATTGAGGTCAGGGCGTTGTGATGACCACTCTAATACCTTGACTTTGTTGTCCTTAAGCCATTTTGCCACAACTTTGGAAGTATGCTTGGGGTCATTGCCCATTTGAAAGACCCATTTGCAACCAATTTTTAACTTGCTGACTGATGTCTTGAGATGTTGCTTCAATATATCCACATAATTTTCCATCCTCATGATGCCATCTATTTTGTGAAGTGCACAAGTCCCTCCTGCAGCAAAGTACCCCCACAACATGATGCTCCCACCGCGGTTGGGATGGTGTTCTTCAGCTTGCAAGCCTCCCCCTTTTCCTCCAAACATAACGATGGTCATTATGGCCAAACAGTTCTATTTTTGTTTCATCAGAACAGAGGACATTTCTTCAAAAGTACAATCTTTGTCCCCATGTGCAGTTGCAAACCGTAGCCTGGCTTTTTTTATCGCGGTTTTTGAGCAATGGCTATTCCCATGATGTCAAGCAAAGAGTCACTGAGTTTGAAGGTAGGACCAAAGCGCAGCATGGTAAGTGTTCATTATTATTTAATAGAACACTGAATGACAAAAACAACAAGAGACCGAAATGAAACCGAAACAGTTTTGTCTGGTGCAGACACAACTGGGGACCCTTTCAGTGGGCCCCGAATAGATGGGAGACTCTGGCAGCGCCGGAGTGAAGGGAGGCTCTGGCAGCTCCTGACTGACGGGCGGCTCTGGCAGCTCCTGACTGACGGGCGGCTCTGGAAGCGCTGGACAGGAGGGAGACTCTGGAAGCTCTGGACAGGCGGGTGCACCTGGAGGGAGGAGACGGTGAGACAGCTTGGTGCGTGGGGCTGCCACAGGAGGCCTGGTGCGTGGAGGAGGCACCGGATGGACCGGACCATGGAGGCGCACTGGAGGTCTCGAGCACCGAGCCTGCATAACCTGTCCTGGCTGGATACCCTCTGTAGCCCGGCAAGTGCGGGGACACCGTGCGTAGGGCTGGTGCCATATATCCCGGGCCGAGGAGACGTACTGGAGACCAGATGTGCTGAGCTGGCTACATTCCTCCTGGCTCGATGCCCACTCTAGCCCGGCCGATGCGAGGAGCTGCAATGTAGAGCACCGGGCTATGCGTGCACACTGGGGACACAGTGCGCCTCAGCGCATAACACGGTGCCTGCCCGGTCAACCTCTCTCCACGGTAAGCATGGGGAGTTGGCTCAGGTCTCCTACCCGACTTAGCCACACTCCCGTGTGCCCCCTCCCAATATTATTTTGGGGCTGTCCCTGTTGCGCTGTATATATATACAGTACCAGTCAAAAGTTTGGACACATCTACTCATTCCAGGGTTTTCTTTATTTCTTAAAAAAAACTATTTTCTACATTGTAGAATAATAGTGAAGATGTCAAAACTATGAAATAACACATAGGGATTCATATAGTCACCAAAAAAGTGTTAAAGAAATCCAAATATACTTTATATTTTGGATTATTCAAAGAAGCCCCTCTTTGCCTTGATGACCCCGTGCACCCTAGACATAGTTGTGATGTCATCATTAATATTCTCCAATTACAGTTATTAACAGTATTTTAAATAATTTTACCCATGCTGCATTAATTCTGTAAAACAATATTTTACTGTGCACTTGACAGTGTTTTACTGTTGAATTTACAGAAAAGTCTTACAAAAAAGAAAAGTCTTACATTGGCTATGCCTCACCTCTTGCTTAATTATCTTCCCTCTTGGTGAGACAAAAGTGTTCATGGGTTGGCTACACCAAACAATTACCAATTCAGACAGGATACATTTGGAGAGAGTAGTGGATAAATCATTTGCTTGCTAATGGGTTAATGATTAATTGAAATTAATTAGGGGTATTTTCAGGAGCACCGCCGCTCTGGCTCAGTATTTGGCCTTGATAATTTCAATGAGATTTAGGCGCTTTAACGGATGCTGACACTGATCTGAAGGTGCATACTGCTCCCCGACACGTTTGTAACAGCCGTTCAACGGGCGGACGCTCAGACAGAGGCTACACTTTCTGGCACAGATGTGTCTCATATTCATTCGCATATTCGAGGATATCTGGCTTTACACTGATGTCAAGGGGATGCATACGTGAGTTTACAATACGAACGTAGGGAGCCAGGTGACTCATCTCGTGCACTTAAGCCAGCAAAAGCCATCGGAAAAGAGTATTGGAGAGACTGCGTCCCGACAGCGTAGGTATAGTCTTATTCGAGGGAAATATATTTTGTATTAGGATTTAAAGTTCCACTTTCCGCTTGACATCGTGGTGCCTTTATCGAGGTGAAGCATTGGGAGTAAAATTGTTTCGCGCTCTGTGAATTGCTCAAACAGATTTAGCTGAATACTGACATGGTCAGTGAAGATTTATGACAGGAGAGAGCGATACTGTATCTCTTCGCTGGCAAACGACTACTTGTACCCCACAACTGTGCCACGAGACACACAGGGAGCCTTTGATAGCCACTGGAGCGGACCCAGTGAATATCAAGCAGCGCCCTGCAGTAAGAGAGTAATTGGGGCGATATACCCGTGACAAAGAACATCATTTAGGGAGGAAAAATTATGACACGTTTGTTCTTTAACGAAGAAGGGTTAGTAGCAACAGTCACCGCTATCACCAAACAGATGTGAAGGGAATGTGCCGCGGGTGCGCACGAGCCAGAACTACAGAGCCCGCATGATCATCGATTCGCGCTTTGATTTTGTGCTGCGTTCGTGAAAAAAGAAGAGAAGGGAACCGGGGTAAAAACATAATCAAAAAGGAGATTTTTCGATTCCAAGCATGGCGACCAGGATATTATACTTGTTCGTTTGGTCTGCGGCATTTCTTGCTGAGCGGCAGTGCGCCTCGCAAATGACCACCGCAGGGCTTGCATTCCCCACTGCGGGGCTTGGCAACAGCAGCAGCAGCGGGGATGCCAGAAGCAAAAAAGACTCCAACCAGACCTACAACTCCCGACTTAAGAGGAAAAACCTGGCCATGGATTTTGCAGTGCCCTCTCTGTTGCGCTACTACATTACCGAGTTGATTAAACGTCCACTTAACGGAGATTGTCTGACTTTTAGTGGGTGCTATACGGTGCGCGCTAATTTAAGGATGCACTGCATTCCCTTACAAAAAACGGTGGCTACTTTTGTTGACCCAAAGTTGGTTGCAATCGATAGCATGGCGGCAGAGAATTCAACCAGTGCTGGTGGACAGCTTCCGGAACCAGTGCTGGTGGACGGCTACAAGAGGCCGCTGTCCAAAGTTCTGCATTTGGGTTTGACGAAAGCCAGCCGTAAATCGAATCAAGTCGTGGTGGAAATTGGGGAGGACTTGGTTAAAACGGGATGCGGTGGACTGGCAGTCTACGAGAAAGACCCGGTATTTTTCCTGGAAATTGACCTAACAAATATTTTGGAATGGTGGTTCGGCGCCGAAGGGGGCCGGCTAAGAGTCCGGCTTATGCCAGAAAAGAAAGCACAGGTTCCCGGGAGAGAGGACAAGTACACCGCGGCGATACGAGCAGCAGACCCCCGCCTCTTTTTTCATATAGCCTCCGGAGGTAAGGTTTTAGATCGATCCCTCCTCCTCATAATTTCTCTGTCTCTCTCTCTCACACACACACACACACACACACACACACACACACACACACACACACACACACACACACACACACACACACACACACACACACACACACACACACACACACACACACACACACACACACACACACACACACACACACACACACACACACACACACACACACACACACACACACACACACACACACACACACACAATGCAATGCTTCAAAGGATGACATGCTAAATTGGTTGGAATAAGTACGGCCTATAAACTGTGTGTTATTTAACTTTTTTGTGGAAAGAGCTGGATACCTTCACAGTAGCCTAATATGTCACGATATGTATTTTGTTCTCACACACCGTTGCATGTTTCGTTGCCCTGTCTGAAAACTGCAGTTTGATTGTGTTGTTGGATTTGGTAAGGGTCGTTGGCTTGATGATAGCTTCAGGCCTGGGTTTGGCAATTTACTGCACTTGTTATCAGATGGCGGATGGATACGTTGTCAACCAGAGTGATGGCACTGTGGTATTACTTTCTGAGTTAAGTGGCATAAGTAGTGCTTATTTAACAGAGTTGAGCTACACAATCAATAGGAAATAATGACTCATCTTATACTCATGCATTACACATGTTGTCTATTCATGAAAGGTGTGTGGTGATGGTTTTGCATCAAATTATAGTGCACTCTTGTTGCGCAAGTTGCATTTCTGGTGACGCAGCTGTCTAAGGCACTGCATCTCAGTGCAAGAGGCATCACCACAGTCCTTGGATCAAATCCAGTCTGTATCACATCCAGCTGTGATTGGGATGTTCCGTAGGGTGGCACACAATTGGCCCAGCGGCGTCAGTGTTTTGCCGGGGTGGCCATCATAGTAAATAAGAATTTGTTCTTAACTGATTTGCCTAGTTAAATAAAATAAAAATAAAAATGAAAGAGCTAACTATTTTCTCTCTTTCATTTTGGCCACATTGACTTTACTTACCTTCCAAATCAAAGTATCCTCAGTTGTAGCCCATATAGTCTACAATAGGGCCACACATCAATGTATTGTATTATGCAGTAATACCTCTGAATTCTCCGTCTTTGTTCATTTACCGCTATGTAGCGCTAATGAGTTTATTTTTTCTTTCTGAACCTGCCTAAAAGGCCTCATCAATTCCCTGAACAATCCAACATAAGTACCAATAGGTTAGGGATTAAACAAGCAGCCTTTATTTTGATCAAGCACAAATGAAGCTATTATCTCAGTGAATGCTTAGCACTCAATATTCCAGGGTGCTTCCCCATGTCTTCAGTGCACTGTAATCAGCATAATTTCTTAAACGCTTTGATGAGGGAGGCTGGCCTAGAAAAATGTAATCAAACCTGTCAGATAAGCAAAATGTGGGGCTGGCTCGGTCTGATAGCACAGTTCCCCCATGTCGGGTGTTCCTATACATTCTTAGCCTATTTGATTTTCAGAGACCTTCCCTTTTCACCAGGACTTGAACCAACCAATCCAACACCGTCAAACTCAGATCTGAATCCCACTGATTGGATAGAGACAGGCTAATCGCCTCATACAAACATCCGCCAAGGAACATAATATAATAATGGAGAAATTAGAACTTTGGATGCACATCAGAGATAGCTAAAGTTGGTGTTAGCCCACAGCTTTAGTACGCCATGCATGCCTCCTACATTCTTAGAAAAAATGTGTTCCAAAAGGGTTCTTTGTGGAGGGATAGGGTTCTACCAAGAACCGTTTTGATCTGAAGAACCCTTTTTGGAAGACAAAGGTTCTTTGTAAGGCAAAGGGTTCTCCCTAGAACCAGCCACTAGGGGCAACAGTGAGCGCTGATACCTTCAAGTAGGTTTTGGTTTTGCTAGAGCAATGGGGATTGTGGATGGGCATTAACATAAGCATCTGCCTCTGATTTCAACAGTTGGAAGTTCAAATCCAGCAATGTACAGTTATTTTTTTGTTTTTTGTTTTAAGCATATCCCAAACCTCAACCCTAATGCCTGAACTTAACCTTAAAAACTTTGAACTTTGAGGTTTGAGAAACATCTATGAACGTCTAACTCTGAAGTGAGACTGTGAGAGCTAGTTGAACAGAATCCATGTTTTTGAATATTTCAATTCTCTACAGCTTCCTTCTTTTCACTCTGCCAATTAGGTTAGTATTGTGGAGTAACTACAATGTTGTTGATCCATTCTGTTTTCTCATATCACTGAATCAAAGTCATTGAGGGAAGGGGGGTGCTAAGCTGGCAATTGGAATTGTTTTAAGATGGCAGTACTATGGATCATTTAATTATTTGATTTGGAATTTTAGGACCCCTTTATGTATCAAATAAATATGAAAAAACATTTGATAAATGCCCATAGAAATGCATTGAATAACACATTCAAAAATGTCTAAAAGTTCAGTCAAAAAAATCATTAGAAACAAGGTTTCAAAAACACTTCAAAAAGTGTCTGTCCTAAATCTAGGAGAAATATAATACTCAGGGAATATATATACAGTACCAGTCAAAAGTTGACACACCTATTCATTCCAGGGCTTTTCTTTATTTTAACTATTTTCTACATTGTATAATATAGTGAATACATCAAAACTATGAAATAACACATATAGAATCATGAAGTAACCCAAAAAATGTTAAAACAAATCAAAATATATTTAATATTTCATTCTTCTAAGTAGCCACCCTTTGCCTTGATGACAGCTTTGCACACGTGGTATTCTCTCAACCAGCTTCATGAGGTGTGGAATACATTTCAAATGAAACGTGTGCCATGATAAAAGTTCATTTGTGGAATTTCTTTCCTTCTTAATGCATTTGAGCCAATCAGTTGTGTTGTGACAAGGTAGGGGGGGTATACAGAAGATAGCCCTATTTGCTTAAATGGCAAGAACAGCTCAAATAAGTAAAGAGAAATGACAGTCCATCATTACTTTAAGACATTAAGTTCAGCTAATCCGGAACTTTCAAGAACTTTCTTCAAGTGCTGTCACAAAAACCATCAAGCGCTATAATGAAACTGGTTCTCATGAGGACCGCCACAGGAAAGGAAGACCCAGAGTTACCTCTACTGCAGGCGATAATTTCATTAGAGTTACTAAACTCAGAAATCCACAATTAACTGCACCTCAGATTGCACCTCAAGAGTTCAAGTAACAAGACACATAACAACGTCAACTGTTCAGAGGAGACTGCGTGACTCAGGCCTTCATGGTCGAATTGCAGCAAAGTTACCACTACTAAAGGACACCAATAAGAAGAAGAGACTTGCTTGGGCCAAGAAACACAAGCAATGGACCTTAAACCGGTGGAAATCTGTCCTCTGGTCTGATGAGTCCAATTTTTTATATTTTTGCTCCCAACCGCCAACCGCCGTGTCTTTGTGAGACTACGAGTAGTTGAACGGATGATCTCCACATGTGTGGTTCCCACCGTGAAGGATGGAGGAGAAGGTGTGATGGTGTGTGGGTGCTTTGCTCGTGACAGTGTCTGTGATTCATTTAGAATTCAAGGCACAGTATTCTGCAGCAATACGCCATTCCATCATACCACGACAGCCCTCAAGGAACTTTACTGGACTTTATGCAAACTGGAAACCATATATCATGAGGCTGCACTTATTGTAGATGGGGATGGTAAACAAAGCAAATTTGAGAACAAGGCTAGCTAGCTAAATTCCATCAGCATATTGACTGTAGCACTCGCGCTGGCAAAACTTTGGATCACTGCTACTCTAACTTCCACAATGCATACAACGCCCTCCTTCTCCCTTCTTTCGGCAAATCTGACCACGACTCCACTTTGTTCCTCCATTCCTATAGGCAGAAACTCAAACAGGATCTACATGTGCTAAGCACAATTCTGGTTTGACCAATTGGAATCCACGCTTCAAGATTGTTTTGATCACTTGGACTGGGAGGTGTTCCGGGTAGCCTCAGAGAATGATATTGATTTATATGCTGATTCGGTGAGTGAGTTTATAAGGAAGTGCATAGTAGATGTTGTACCCAATGTGACTATTAAAACCTACCCTAACCAGAAACAGTGGATAGATGGCGGCATTCGCGCAAAACTGAAAGCGCCAACCACTGCATTTAACCATTGAAAGGTGACTGGGAATATGGCCGAATACAAACAGTGTAGTTATTCCCTCCGCAAGGCAATCAATCAAGCAAAATGTCAGTAGAGACAAAGTGGAGTCGCAATTCAACGGCTCAGACACGAGACGTATGTGGCAGGGTCTACAGACAATCATGGACTACAAAAGAAAAACCAGCCACGTCGCAAGGCTGCCGGACCAGATGGCATCCCTAGCCGCACCCTCAGAGCATGCACAGACCAGCTGGGTGGTGTGTTTATGGATTATTCAATCTCTTGCATACCAGTCTACTGTCCCCACATGCTTTAAGATGGCCACCATTGTTCCTGTACCTAAGAAGGCAAAGGTAGCTGAACTAAATGACTCACTTCTGTCATCATGAAGTGCTTTGAGAGGTAAGTCAAGGATCATTTCACCTCCACTTTACCTGTCACCCTAGACCCACTTCAATTTGCTCACCGCCCCAATAGGTCCACAGACGATGCAATCACCATAACACTGCACACTGTCCTATCCGATCTGTTCACGCAGAATACCTATGTAAGAATGCTGTTCATTTACTATAGCTCAGCATTCAACACCATGGTACCTTCCAAGCTCGTCATTAAGCTTGAGGCCCTCTGGGTCTCAACCCCGCCCTGTGCAATTGGGTCTTGGACTTCCCCCAGATGGTGATGGTTGGTGACAACACTTCGCTGATCCTCAACACTGAGGTCCCACAAGGGTGTGTGCTCAGCCCCCTCCTGTACTCCCTGTTCACTCATGACCGTGTGGCCATGCATGCCTCCAACTCAATCATCAAGTTTGCAGACGACACAACAGTAGTAGCCTTGATTACCAACAATGACGAGACAGCCTAGGTGAGGGCACTCAGAGTGTGGTGTCAGTAAAACAACCTCTCACTCAACGTCAACAAAACAAAGGAGATGATCGTGGACTTCAGGAAACAGCAGAGGGAGCACCCCCCTATGCACATCGATGGGAAAGCAGTGGAGATAGTGAAACGTTTTAAGTTCCTCGGGGTACACATCACAGACAAACTCAAATTGTTCACCCACACAGACAGGTTGGTGAAGAAGACTGAGATTAAAAAACAGCTTCTATTGCAATGCCGTCAGACTGTTAAACAGCCACCACTAACACAGAGAGGCTGCTTCCTACATACAGACTTTTCAACCTCAGAAGGCTGAAGAAATTTGTCTTGTCACTTAAAATCCTCACAAACCTTCACAGATGCACAATTGGGAGCATACTGTTGGGCCGTATCACAGCCAGTTACAGCAACTGTACTGCCCACAACCGCAAGGCTCTCCAGAGGGTGGTGCGGTCTGCACATCGCATCACCGGGGGCAAACTACATGCCCTCCAGGACATCTACAGCACCCGATATAATGGGAAGGCCAAAAGATCACCAAGGACAACAACCACCCGAGCCACTGCCTGTTCACCCCGCTATCATCCAGAAGGCAAGGTCAGCACAGGTGCATCAAGGCTGGGACACAGAGAGGCTGCTGCCACTTTATTAAATGGATCACTTTAATAATGCCATTTTAATAACGTTTACATATCTTGCATCACTTATCTCATATGTATATACTGTATTTTATACCATCTATTGCATCTTACCTATGCTGCTCTGTTATTGCTCATCCATATATTTATATATCCTTATTCCATTCCTTAGTTAGATTTGTGTGAATGAGATGGTTTGGGATGTGGTGGACCACAGATTGAAGGAAAAGCAGCCAACAAGTGCTCAGCATGTGGGAACTCCTTCAAGACTGTTGGAAAAGCATTCCAGGTGACTACCTCATGAAGCTGGTTGAGAGAATACAAAGCTGTCATCAAGGCAAAGGGTGGATACTTTGAAGAATCTAAAATATATTTAGATTTGTTTAAAACTTTTTTGGTAACTTCATGATTCCATATGTGTTATTTTATAGTTTTGATGTCTCCACTGTTATTCTGGGGCGGCAGGGTAGCCTAGTGGTTAAAGTGTTGGACTGGTAACCGAAAGGTTGCAAGTTCAAATCCCTGAGCTGACAAGGCACAAATCTGTCATTCTGCCCCTGAACAGGCAGTTAACCCACTGGGTTGTCATTGAAAATAAGAATTTGAAAAAAATTCTACAGTGTAGAAAAGTGTGAAAATAAAGAAAAACACTGGAATGAGTAGGTGTGTCCAAACTTTTGACTGGTACTGTGCGTATTTAAAATAATAATGGGTGTAGACAAAACATTCAAGGAATTGCCTGATTGCACATTTAATAATTTTTTATTATTCTTGCCCCCGTACATGTTCTACTATCACATTAGAAAGTACATATGGACATTCAGACCGTTCATAATTATAGTTGAGTTCAATTAAAATATTTTAGGAAGTGTATGTGCTTAATAGCATGATGTTACATTTTCGGCCAATCAATACCTTAAGAGCTGTTGACATTTCTTGTACGCAAGAAAATCAGTCCAACACGGCTTACATCCAACGAACCGCTGTCAAACTGATTCTGTTTGCGTTATTATAGTAATTTACAGTTGTCTCCATTTTCTTTCCAGAGCTGCCCCCAGATTGGTACAGATGTATAAAATGTATGCCTTTACCCTGCTACAATCTATCTGTGGGCCGCACAGTCAGTGTAATCACTCCTCCTCGTGACAAAAGCAGAAACAATTATAATTAAATCATTAGGCTTTCTGGCCACGCTTCAAAACATTGGAAACATTTCCGTTTCTTATCC
Source organism: Oncorhynchus gorbuscha (assembly GCF_021184085.1). Lineage (NCBI taxonomy): Eukaryota > Metazoa > Chordata > Actinopteri > Salmoniformes > Salmonidae > Oncorhynchus > Oncorhynchus gorbuscha. The sequence goes on along the minus strand of NC_060182.1, from coordinate 54,447,697 downwards.
ATTATTGCTCATATTCATTGGCTGCTTCTCCAAGGAGCTTGGAAAATATTGCAAAAATATAACCCAGTATGCAAACTTATGCTGATTCGTGAGCAACCTTGCAGAAAATATTAGTGAGAAAAAGCTTGCCAAACGGTGAGGTATTGATAAACACCTTGACATGGTACAGGCGCCTAATGCTTCTAATGATGTTAAATCACTGCACTTCTGTTTAATGCTGTAGCAATGATTTGATATGACGACATCCTTTATTTCAAGGTGACTACTGTGGTTCTAGCCACTGTGTGGTTGGCTGGTTGCCCCTGTCTCCGTTCCCTGATGTTTTAGTTACTTACGTCACTTTTTTATTTGTTCTTTGAGTACTTCCAACAACTTTTTTTGATTAATGGCACTGTGCATATGGAAGGTGGGGCACAGGAGTTTTAGTTTAAAGCTAGTTATGGAGAAAGAGGCACACATCAATTGCTTATTTATGCAGCCGCCCCTCCTTTCTTCAGAGATGCCCCACTTTACAATGCTCAGGGATTAGGTAACGTGCAGCATGTAGGAAGTCAGACAGTGTTTGTGTGAGTTACATTGGTGGAGATGATGTGTGTGTGTGTAATTTGGAATGCCACAGACCTAGTTTCCTCTGTGAACAGGGTTTGTGCGTGTTACAATGGATTTGTGTGTGTGTGTGTGCATTCATGTGTATGGAATTTAAAATGCCATGACATCAGCACACACCTCGTTTCCTCTGCTTGGCCATAATGGGCAACAGTGGTGTCACATTGACAAATGTGACCTTTTCTGCATTCATGTTGGAGCCGGAGGACAGAGATTGTCAGTGCATGTACCATATTTGTGACTCGTTTCAGGAAACTAGGCGTATGTCACACGTCACTACTTCACAGGAGCGCCATTTGAATGTAAACATTATTTTTTTTGGCAGGAATGCCTTCTAGAACATGTGCCTTAATAACAAATCCATAAATACAAATCAAATTGTTAAATTACGTGCCTAGTTGGTTTAGCCACAAAACAAATACATGAACCTTCCCGCTAGCCATGATTGTGTGAGATAATGAAAGGGCATTTTAAATTCTTAATTTAATAAAACAACAAACTTTTGAATTATATTTTGATGACTTGCGCCCCATAAAAAGACATACTCTATAGCCTACACAGGTGTCATGCGTGTAGCTTGTTGATGGCTCCATTTTTTTAGGAGATCGCTAGTCAATTCAAAATGCAATTAAAATTACGGAATTGAGTAAGCTAAATAAAGGAGTAGGCTACCACGAGCAACCGTCAGGTAGGCTGTTGTTACATCTAACTGGAGTTGTTCTAAACATGGACGGGGAACGCAGTGAAATAGCCTCAACTAGCCTAGTTAGCTAGCTGCCATGCCTAGCGAATAACTTAGCTAGCTTTTTTTTTACATCGATTTGATGCAGTAAAGATAGGCACTGCCAGATGGTATGATAAATAACCTATAGCATATACATGTTTGTCTATTTAGTGCGAGTCAGTGGCTACTTTTTCTCTATCTCAGTCTAGTGTCACACACAACACCAGCCCCTGCCCATTCCCCGGCCATGCTACAGCAGCTATGCACATGACTCTTCCGAGTCATGTACGAGGTTTGCAGGTTGCGCGTCAAACAAGTATCCAAGTTGAAACAAAGTTTCAAAAAATGTAATGCTATTGTATGAATAGATAAATTATTTCAAATGCCCATCCCTTGTTCTGGGTAAATCGAGATGAATCAACAGATGTCTCCCATTTGCCCAACTTTGCCGTGATACAGTACATCAAGCTCCTCTCACCCACAAGGATAATGGTTAAGTCAGAATGTTACACTTACTTGCTATCTACACTCAGTGGCCAGTTTATTAGGTAAACCAATCAGTTCACAAAAATGGTTTGTGCCTACAGACAGTGAGTCACATGGCCATGGCTTGTAATATAAAGCAGACAGACAGGCATCGAACCATTCAGTTACTCTTCAATTGGACGTTAGAATCGGCAAAATGAGTGACCTAAGCAACTTTGAGTGTGGTATGCTCGTCGGTGCCAGGCGCGCCGGTTCCAGTATCTCAGAAACGGCCAGCCTCCTGGGCTTTGCATGCACGACAGTGTTTAGGGTTTATAGAGAATGGTGCGACAAAAAAAAAATCCAGTCAGTGGCAGACCTGTGGGTGAAAACAGCACGTCGATGAGAGGTCGAAGGAGAATGGCAAGAATTATGCAAGGTAACAGGCGGGCCACAGACAGGCAAATAACCGTGCAGTACAACAATGGTGTGCAGAAAGGCATTTTAGAACGCTCAAATCGTCCGACCCTTGTGCTATTGCAGAAAACAACCACACCGGGTTCCATTCCTATCAGCTAAAAACAAGAAGAAGCAGCTCCAGTGGGCACGCAATCACCAACCCTGGACAATTGAGGAGTGGGAAAACATTGCCTGATCCGACAAATCCCGGTGCGTGTTGCGTCATGGAGTCAGGATTTGACGTATGCAGCATGACTCCATGGCCACGTCCTGTCTGGTGTGAACGGTACAGGCTAGTGGCGGTGGTGTAATGGTGTGGGGAATGTTTTCCTGGCACAGCTTAGGTCCCTTGATACCAATCGAGCAAAGTGTCCATTCCCCAAAAATTCACTGTGTTTTGGAGGCAAAGGGGGGTCCGACTCGGTACTAGATGGTTGTACCTAATTAACTGGTCACCTGTGTATATCTGTGTAGCTTAGTGGATTAACACACCAAGGTCCTTCCAAGGGTAGTAGGACATCAAGCAGTGTGTGTTTGTGTGGATGCCGGTCGTCACAATTAACACCCTCTCATGATGCCCTCTCAAGCATGAACATGGGGATGTGGAGGGGGAGAAAGTAGTCTGTTGATGATGATGCACCTCACATTAGATTCCATTCATACATCTTCCTCAGCTCCCTTTATGATCTGTAATTGTATTTTCGAGGTGCGGGGAGCGGGAAGCGGTGTGAGCCGTATCCTTGTCACTGGCCAAAACTCACTTATAACAGGATACAATCTGCCATGAAAGGGGGAAGAAGTAGCAGAAAAGTGGAGATTCTGTAGCTTCTGGGGAAGGCACAGTTTCCACAATAATTTTCCACAATAATCTCCTTTCCTCCTCCGTTTCCCTCTCGTAGACACACCTCATTTTTGAGAGAAGGGCAAGGTGCGTATCAATTCGACCCCAGCTTCTAAATGCATGGATGGGGGAGGTTAGGGCAGAGATGAGGGGTGCAGAAGGGGGTGAAGTGGGGCAAGTAATGGCATTGGAGGGGCTTTGATTTGGATTTTATTTGGATCTCTTTTAGTCCCCATTTGGACTAATCTTCCAAGAGTCCTGAAACATTAAAATACAATTTATAATACAAACACATTTTCACATATAACACACTATTAGAAACATACATAATATACTAACATAATGACCCAATAAATACTCAATCTAAAAAATATTGATTCTTCATCTACTATAGTCCCACAACATTTCTATGTATTATATTTAAATCGTTTTAAAAGAATATTGAAAGGTTTCTAGTTTGCTCAGTTAATTTATTCCATTCCTTTATTGCTCTAAATCGAAATGTTATTTCTCTTTTCTGTCTGGACAACACATAGATGGTGAATAATCTATTTCTAGTATTTATGGAATGTCTGTCTCTTACCAACTGAGTACCGTTGTGAATAGAACTTGGCCGTTTTAAATGATGATTATTAGTAAATAAAATAAGCATGTTTTATTTATCCTATCGATTGATGACCAACCAAGAACACTGCGCATGACTGCTTTGTTCTGTGCATTCTGCAGCATCCCAACTTCACTTGATGATGCATTTCCCCAGACCACAGAACAGTAGTTCACCTGACTCTCAATTAATGCTCTCAATTAATACTCAGTTGTCCCTGATATTCTCCAAATCTCTTTGTAAAGCATGCTGTAGCTGTTGTCCTGCAAACAGCTTGGGGAGCTGTTTGGGCTTATCTGAATGGCGGGTGCGCCGGTGAGTGCGCCCCAATGTGCTCAGCGGAGCGGAGAGGTTGAGAGGATCATGGGGATGGAATACAGTGTACAGAGTGTTTCTGTACTCCCTCTCCGACGTCTCCGAGCAGACGACTTATCTTCTTGGCTTGAGCAGCGAAGAGTGTACTCCGCGTAGAAAAGTTTGGAAAGTCAGGAATTTTTGCTGTTCATTTTCAGTCGAGATGAGTGTGGCTTCTCAAAGTTTCAATTCAGTGCATTAGGCAAGCAGGTACCCGCTCCACACTTGATAGCACAGATTATACTGGTAAATAATTGAAGACTGTCTAAATAGATGTGTTTGCATGTTGTGATCGACAAATGAACATCAATCATCTTCGGTAATGGCATTGTAGAGGCTTTGTCCTTATTTGAACTCATGTTTTTCTTGTTTTGCTTGTGTCTTTGAGTACAGTCACTGTCAGGGTAAGGACACACTACTACAGCATGGTACACCTACAGTGGCGAGCAGGACGTGTTGTTGAACATCTCTATTCAACTAGAATTTCCCCAAACCCACCACCTCCTGCATTGACATAATTGTATTGTACACTCATTATTCAAGTCATTCTCTAATTTAACCAAGTCACCTTTTGTCCAAATATGTGAATATCTTCAGGGCTAATCGACAAGCATTTAAAAAAAATAAAACAGTCTTGGTTATGATGTCCACTAGGGAGCAGAGGGGTTCTTTGAGGCAGCTGGGTACATTTCGGTCATTGGTCCTGCTGGAACAGTAGAACATGGAGTCAGTGGCCAGGTTTGATGCGGCCACATCAGCAGTGCAACATGAATAAATCAAAAAGCTCTGTGTTTCGCTACTAATGCCAGTTGGACGACTTCGGGGGTAACCTTGCTTGCTTGCATTCGGTCCAGGGAATCTGCCTCCAGCCCAAGCTCAGTCTGGCCCCTGTCCCGCCACTAAATGTTTCCCTAGACATCTCCTGACCTTGCTTGTTCCTGCTCTGGAGCTAAGTGGAAAAAAGGGAGGTAGAGAGAGAGAAAGAGAGGCACAGAGAAAAAAATGAAGACTAGACAAAGAGGGTTGGCAGTGTGACAGGGCCAGGGTAATTAATTCACCTAGTGGAAAGCGTGGTCGTCAATATAGCACTGCGGTGACTCTTTTGCTTATCGCTAATACGAAATTTGCTGACCCTAAAGCGCTTGGAGAGATAAATCTTCCCCTTGCTATGATAGCATCTGCTGCGATTAAACAAAAGGGGAGTGGGAAGACACAAGTCAACCAGCGCATGGCCATTGGCAGCAAGTGAGTTTGGCTGACTTCCAGTTTGCCACTTGATACCAATCAAACATCAAGCATACACATATGTATTGGAGGGTTTCTAAGTTATATGATTTTTGCTTAGGCCCTTGGAAGAGAGGAGGGGTGGATGTCGATGTCAAATTCGGATTTAAATCGATCAGATTTAATTCACTCTGTGAATGAATGCCAAGCTTGGAGAATAGTGGAAAAAACCTATATCTAATTTATCCCTTGAAAGGGACAATGACACTTTGCTATGAAAGAGCTCATGTTACAATCTAACATTCTGGCTTGAGTAATAATGAACCGCCCGATTCAACTGTCACGTATTGGACGATATAGATGGCAAATATCCATGGTAAATCCCTTGACTGACGGGAGGAAAACCATTAAATGAAACCTCAGACGCATTTCATATAGTACTAGATGGCCTACTGTTCAGGTGTGAATAAAGGGAATGGGACTATTTGGAGACCTTGCTGACATGGATCAGATACACACACACACACACAAATGCACACACACTCGCACACAAACTGGGCAATCCGGGGAGAAGGGCCTTGGTCAGGGAGGTGACCAAGCTCCCGATGATCACTCTGATAGAGATCCTCTGTGGAGATGGTTGTCCTTCTGGAAGGTTCTCCCATCTCCGCAGCATTCTACCAACCAGGCCTTTATGGTAGAGTGGCCAGACGGAAGCCCCTCCTCAGTAAAAGGCACATGACAGCCTGCTTGGAGTTTACCAAAAGGCACCTAAAAGACTCAGACCATGTGAAACAAGATTCTCTGGTCTGATGGAAGCAAAATTGAACTCAGAATGACAAGCGTCACATCTGGAGGAAAACTGGCACCATCCCTATCATCCCATCCCATCCCATCATGTTGTGGGGATGTTTTTCAGAAGCAGGGGCTGGGAGACTAGTCAGGATCGAGGGAAAGATGAACGGCGCAAAGTAAAGAGATCCTTGATGAGTGGCCCAGCCAGAGCCCGGAATTGAACCCGATCTCTGGAGAGACCTGAAAATTGCTGTGCAGCGACACTCACTGAGGACGATCTGCAGGGAAGAATGGGAGAAACTCCCCAAATACTGGTGTGCCAACCTTGTAGCGTCAATACATTTGCTAAAATTACAAAAAAATGTTTTTGCTTTGTCATTATGGGGTAATGTGTGTAGATTGATGAGGAAAAAACAATTTAATGCATTCTAGAATAAGTCTGTAATGTAACAAAATGTGGAAAAAGTCAAGGGGTCTAAATACGTTCTGAAGACACAGTATGTGTAACTGATAGATGATAGGTGTATGTCTTTTTTGGTATGTGTCGGACCCCAGTAAGACTAGCTGTCGCTATTGGCGTTGGCTAATAGGGATCCTAATATATCACATCAAATCGAACCCCAAAGCTATAAATAGCCTTTGCCCTCATGGGGATGTTCCCAAAAGGGAGAATTTTCCTTATTTTACTCTCCTAGTGGGGACATTTGGGGATTTTAGTTTAGTTCCCCACAAGGATAGATGAACCAACCCACACACACATGCAAGTAGAGACGCACACACACACACACACACACACACACACAGAGAAATAGTGAGCCACTGGAGATCTCGTTCTGCTATACAATGACAGGACAATACAGGTACATGAGCCTTGGAACTGATGGCTGTGCAGTGTGACGGCTTTAAGATGGCCTGAGAACAGGAACCAACAGCCAGGGCACTGGCCCATTCTAAAGGGTCACTAAGGAGGAGTAGACTGACTGTAGCTAATGACTTCAGGGGATAAGGGGGATATTTTTGTAAGGAACTGGAAGCCTGACAGCTGTTTGATCCTGAGGTTTTTCACTCTGCTCTGGACTCCAGAGTGGCCTAAGCCGTGTACTGATGTGAAACAAGCTCCCGTTTTTATGTGTTCTTATCTTGACCCAAACTAAATGTGGAGCTGGCCTGATACCGATCCCTGAGGAACCCCACATGCCTGAAAAAAGAATTTTCTCAGACCAAGCTGCTTAACTCCAAATACAATTGAATTTCCTTCCATTTCCAAGAACACGAAGAAGAAAATGTATAATTGAATGATAAAGACAAATGTGGAATACGAGCACTGGATTTAATGCTCCAATTCCAACATTTCTCGAATTGTAGAAAGATAATTTGGTGTACAGTATATTACAGAAGGAAGTACAGATGTTGGGGCTCGGCTGTGGGGCTAGGAATCGGCCCGCCGGCCCACGGGTCATTCATCTCGCCCCCCTTACTGCTTTATTATTGAGCAGGGCTACATCAGCTGGATGATGAAAGCCGGCCTGTTGCTGGAGCAGTAATAAAAACAACAACAAATGAACGGGAGAGGACAAATTAATGCCTGTGCCCGGGCAGAAAGCTGGTCCCGGCTTTTACTCTTATTAAACAGAGGCCATCAAAGGAGAAGAAGCAGTACACTCTCCCTACCCACCCTTTTGTTTCTCTATAGACAGAGTGATTGAAGTTAAATCGTGAGGTCTGCATGTTGTGTAGTCTGTGATGGTGAGGGAATTTGGCCTTTTCAAAACTCAGTCTCATTGTCAACAGTGAATGCTGGCCTTCTAGGCAGAGTTGCAAAGAAAAATACATATCTCAGACTGGCCAATAAAATGAAAAGATTAAGATGGGAAAAATAACACAGACACTGGACAGAGGAACTCTGCCTGGAAGGCCAGCATCCCAGTCTCCTCTTCACTGTTGACATTGAGACTGGTGTTTTGCTGGTACTATTTATGAAGCTGCCATTTGAGGACTATTTCTCAAACTAGACACTCTAATGTACTTGTCCTCTTACTCAGTTGTGCACCGGGGCCCCCACTCCTCTTTTATTCTGGTTAGAGCCTTTTTGCGCTGTTCTGTGAAGGGAATAGTACACAGCGTTGTACGAGATCTTCAGTTTCTTGGCAATTTCTCACATGGAATAGCCTTCATTTCTCAGAACAGGAATAGAATGACGAGTTTCAGAAGACAGGTCTTTGTCTCTGGCCATTTTGAGCCTGTAATCGAACCCACAAATGCAGATGCACCAGATACTCAACGAGTCTAAAGGTCAGTTTTATTGCTTCTGTAATTAGGAGTTTTCAGCTGTGTTAACATAATTGCAAAAGGCTTTTCTACTGATCAATTAGCTTTTTAAAATTATAAACTTGGATTAGCTAACACAATGTGCCATTGGAACACAGGAGTGATGGTTGCTGATAATGGACCTCTGTATGCCTATGTAGATATTCCATTGAAAATCAGCAGTTTCCAGCTACAATAGTCATTTACAACATTAACAATGTCTACACTGTATTTCTGATCAATTTGATGTTATTTTAAATGGACAAAAAAATAAGATTTTCTTTAAAAAACAAGGACATTTTTATGTGACCCCAAACATTTGAATGTGTATGTTTGTAAACTTTCATTCATAGGCTAGGTTGTAGCAACCTCATGATGGGTATAGGGAAAATATGAGTATCATGTAGTAGCCTATGAATGAATGGAATATGAATGAGAGTCATCCAATACGCTGTAATAGAAATAAGATATGGTATCACTGTCTGGTACGGCAATTGCGTCATTTGCAAACACAGGGCTCTACAGAAGGTGCCGCGATCAGCACAATGCCTACCTTCCAGGATGTCTACAGCACACGGTGTCACAGGAAGGCCAAGAAGATAATCAAGGACCTCCTAGCCATGGCCTGTTCACACCGCTACCATCTAGATCGGAGACAGTACAGGTGCATCAAAGCTGGGACTGAGAGACTGAAAAACAGCTTCTATATCCTCAACATCAGACTGTTTTATAGTCACCAGTAGCCGGCATCCTCCCAGTACCCTTCCCTGAACTTAGTCTCTGTTACTAGCCGGCTTTCCCCCCGGACACTACCCTGCACCTTATAGACCTACGTACAGTACATCGTCATTGAACACTGGTCATTTTAATGTTTACATTACCCACTTCATATGTATATACTGTATTCTAGTAAAGCCTTTTCCTATACAACTACTGCAGTACACACCTTTTCTATTCATATACTGTCTATACACACCATCATAAATACATAATTAGGTTTTCGTACCTTGTGGGTCATACAAATAAAGTTATATTCTAATTTAGGTAAAAGACAAAAAGAGTGACAGAAAACAAGAGAAAAGCGATAACAGATGGAGTGTACTGTGAGGGTACACGAAGGAGTTCTCAGATAAAATGACACTGTTACAGCTGTTCTAATGAGTGCTCTTTTACTTCTGAAGTAATTGGTTGTTTGGTTACCCAAACACACCCAAAACAACATCATACTGGGCATTTTTGAGTAGGTGTTCCTTTCATACTACAGATCAGTAAAATGGTATTATACATATAATACCATTCAACTATAATAATGATGACTGTAAGTATGCTTTAAGCTTAAACTTAACTTCTTCTGTGTATACATTTCAATATGACCTCTAGGTGAGGTCAGGTGACAAATAGCTTTGCATAACATGCCTGTATGATGTATTTACTGAAAATAAGTAGTAGGTTAAAATACTATTCATGTCATGCCCTGACCTTAGAGAGCATTTGTATTTCTCTATTTGGTTAGGTCGGGGTGTGATTTGAATGGGCATTCTAGTTTTTCTATTTCTTTGTTGGCCGGTATGGTTTCCAATCAGAGGCAGCTGTCTATCGTTGTCTCTGATTGGGGATCATACTTAGGCAGCCTTGTTTCCCACCTTAGTTTGTGGGATCTTGTTTGTGTGTAGTTGCTTTCTGCACTGCATGTAGCGTTATGTTTGGTTTTGTAGTTTTTTTGTTTGTTGTTGTGTCATTTAAATAAAAGAAAGATGTATGCCTACCACACTGCACCTTGGTCTAATCCATCTCTAAACGAACGTGACAATTCAGGTATTATTAGACACCACTTTCTCATTCCATCCTCTTGTAAATTATCAGTCGACTAAGACAAGGTTTTTATCACTAACCGGTCATAAACTTACCCATGTCCTCTCACTCTCCGCGGCCATCTCTCTGTCTTGCCAAACACATTTTAACATAGAAAGAATGGAATTTGCAACTGCTCTGTTGATGACGCTTCAATACCCATGTGGCTATGTAGGGTGTGACTATGTCAGTGGTGGTCAGTGCCGTTTATGATGCGGGAGGAAAAACGAAATCCATGAACATGGCCTTATTTCTATAACAGCATGTTTAATGACTGTCATTCATAACCCATTCACCCAGTTCAATGTAATATTGATAGGTTTAGTCTACTACATGATACTCAAATTTTCCCTCTACCCATCATGAGATTGCTACAACTAGCCTATGAATGAAAGTTTACAACGTAAGTGCACACAGGTCGAGAGAGAGATTTGAGATGACAAACAGTGACACATGGACATACTGCTTTGCACACTCTTGCCTTCATCTAGTTTCTATTAGACAAATTCAGGTATTTTTTTTATCCCTGTTTCGTTTTCTTCTGTTTAAAAAATGTTTTTCAATAGAATCAGCTGAACGAATACAACCCAACAATCATGCAGTAACGTTTGTGTATAGTCAGTAAGCAATTACACCAGCAGGCCCCGGTGGCAATACATTACATTAAAAACGGAAAGCTTACTTTGACTTGGAAGAGTTCCAGTGTTGTGTTGGATAGTCATAGCCAGCTAGCTAACATAGCATCCCTCTGTTTGAGCAGGGTGCTTTATTAATTAAACTAGCCAGATGCATTTGCTAGCTAAGTGAAACTGAAAGTCATTTTTTTTTAAATGCACCTTTATTTAACATGGTAGGCCAGTTGAGAACAAGTTCTCATATACAACTGCAACCTGGCCAAGATAAAGCAAAGCAGTGTGACAAATAACAACACTGACTTACACAGGATAAACAAAAGTACAGTCAATAACACAATAGAAAAATCTATATACAGTGTGTGCAAATGGAGTAAGGAGGTAAGGCAATATATAGGCCATAGTAGTGAAGTAATTAAAATTTAGCAAATTAACACTGAAGTAATAGATGTGCAGATCTATTACTGGTGTGCAAAAAAGTAAATAAAAACTATGGGGATGAGGTAGGTAGTTGAGTGGGCTATTTACAGATGGGCTATGTACAGCTGCAGCGATCGGTAAGCTGCTCAGATAGCTGATGCTTAAAGTTAGTGAGGGAGATATGTCTCCAACTTCAGGGATGTTTGCAATTCGTTCCAGTCATTGGCAGAAGAGAACTGGAAGGAAAGGCAGCCAAAGTGGGTGTTGGCTTTGGGGATGACCAGTGAGATATATCTGCTGGAGCGCGTGCTACAGGTGGTTGTGATGGTGACCAGTGAGCTGAGATAATGCGGAGCTTTACCTAGCAAAGACTTATAGATGACCTGGAGCTTTGGTGACAAAACGGATGGCACTGTGATAGACTGCATCCAGTTTGCTGAGTAGTGTTGGAGGCTATTTTTGTAATGACATCGTCGAGGATTGGTAGGATAGTCAGTTTTACGAGGGTACTGTATGTATGGCAGCGTGAGTGAAGTATTCTTTGCTTCGAAATTGGAACACGATTCTAATTTTGGATTGGAGATGCTTAATGTGAGTCTGGAAGGAGAGTTTACAGTCTAGCCAGACATCTAGGTATTTGTAGTTGTCCACATTTTTTATTTTTTTTCACCTTTATTTAACCAGGTAGGCTAGTTGAGAACAGGTTCTCATTTGCAACTGCGACCTGGCCAAGATAAAGCATAGCAGTGTGAACAGACAACACAGAGTTACACATGGAGTAAACAATTAACAAGTCAATAACACAGAGAAAAAAAGGGGAGTCTATATACAATGTGTGCAAAAGGCATGAGGAGGTAGGCGAATAATTACAATATTGCAGATTAACACTGGAGTGATAAATGATCATGTACAGGTAGAGATATTGGTGTGCAAAAGAGCAGAAAAGTAAATAAATAAAAACTGTGGGGATGAGGTAGGTGAGAATGGGTGTGCTATTTACCAATATATTATGTACAGCTGCAGCGATCGGTTAGCTGCTCAGCTAGCTGATGTTTGAAGTTGGTGAGGGAGATAAAAGTCTCCAACTTCAGCGATTTTTGCAATTCGTTCCAGTCACAGGCAGCAGAGTACTGGAACGAAAGGCGGCCGAATGAGGTGTTGGCTTTAGGGATGATCAATGAGATACACCTGCTGGAGCGCGTGTGTCGGATGGGTGTTGCCATCGTGACCAGTGAGCTGAGATAAGGCGGAGCTTTGCCTAGCATGGCCTTGTAGATGACCTGAAGCCAGTGGGTCTGGCGACGAATATGTAGCGAGGGCCAGCCGACTAGAGCATACAAGTCGCAGTGGTGGGTAGTATAAGGTGCTTTAGTGACAAAACGGATGGCACTGTGATAAACTGCATCCAGTTTGCTGAGTAGAGTGTTGGAAGCAATTTTGTAGATGACGTCGCCGAAGTCGAGGATCGGTAGGATAGTCAGTTTTACTAGGGTAAGCTTGGCAGCGTGAGTGAAGGAGGCCATGTTGCGGAATAGAAAGCCGATTCTTGATTTGATTTTCGATTGGAGATGTTTGATATGAGTCTGGAAGGAGAGTTTGCAGTCTAGCCAGACACCTAGGTACTTATAGGTGTCCACATATTCAAGGTCGGAGCCATCCAGTGTGGTGATGCTAGTCGGGCATGCGGGTGCAGGCAGCGATCGGTTGAAAAGCATGCATTTGGTTTTACTAGCGTTTAAGAGCAGTTGGAGGCCACGGAAGGAGTGTTGTATGGCATTGAAGTTCGATTGGAGGTTAGATAGCACAGTGTCCAATGACGGGCCGAAAGTGTATACAATGGTGTCGTCTGCGTAGAGGTGGATCAGGGAATCGCCCGCAGCAAGAGCAACATCATTGATATATACAGAGAAAAGAGTCGGCCCGAGAATATTCTAAGTCAGAACCATCCAGAGTAGTGATGCTAGTCGGGTGGGTGCGGGCAGCGATCGGTTGAAGAGCATGCATTTAGTTTTACTAGCGTTTAAAACAGTGTCCAAAGAAGGGCCATATGTATACAGAATGGTGTCATCTACGTAGAGGTGGATTAAGGAATCACCAGCAGCAAGAGTGACATTGAACCCTGTGGTACCCCCATAGAGACTGCCAGAGATCCGGACAGCAGGCCCTCCGATTTGACATACTGAACTCTATCAGAGAAGTAGTTGGTGAACCAGGCGAGGCAGTCATTTGAGAAACCAAGGCTGTTGAGTCTGCCGATAATAATATGGTGATTGACAGTCGAAAGCCTTGGCCAGGTCGATGAAGACTGCTGGACAGTACTGTCTATTATCCATGGTGGGTATGATATCGTTTAGTACCTCGAGCGTGGCTGAGGTGCACCCGTGACCAGCTCGGAAACCGGATTGCACAGCGGCGAAGGTATGGTGGGATTCAAAATGGTCAGTGATCTGCTTTTTAACGTGGCTTTCGAAGATTTTAGAAATGCAGGACAGGATGGACATAGGTCTGCAACAGTTTGGGTCTAGAGTGTCTCCCCCTTTGAAGAGGGGGATGACTGTGGCAGCTTTCCAATCTTTAGGAATCTCGGGCGATACGAAAGAGGTTGAACAGGCTAGTAATAGGGCTTGCAATAATGGTGGCGGATAATTTTAGAGAGGGTCCTGATTGTCTAGCCCAGCTGATTTGTAGGGGTCCAGGTTTTGCAGCTCTTTCAGAACATCTGCGATCTGGATTTGGGTGAAGGAGAAGCTGAGGAGGCTTGAGCAAGTAGCTGTGGGGGGTGCAGAGCTGTTGGCCGGGGTTTATCGGTGGTGACAGTGTTTCCTAGCCTCAGTGCAGTGGGCAGCTGGGAGGAGGTGCTCTTATTCTCCATGGACTTTTAGAGCTACAGGATGCAAATGTCTGTTTTAAACAACTAGCCTTTGCTTTCCTAACTGACTATGTGTATTGGTTCCTGGCTTCCCTGAAAAGTTGCATATCACGGGGACTATTTGATGCTAGTGCAGTCTGCCACAGGATGTTTTCGTGCTGGTCGAGGGCAGACAATTCTGGAGTGAACCAAGGACCAGTTCTACCTTTTTTGAGTGGGGCATGCTTATTTAAGATGGTGAGGAAATTGTAGTGGCTTCTAGATGTGTCAGTGAAGAGTACGAGAGGCATCAGCTCTGTAGCCGAGTGATCATAGGGTCCACTGAGCAGACCGGGAGATGGGCCTGGTTCAAAGGCTAGTTTCAGGGCTGGGCCACTCGGTAACAGCTAGCTAGCTGTGAGGATCTGGAATAATGTCCAGTAATGGTGGAGAAAAGCAGTCCTGATATGCGCAGGGTTGATATCTGTGCAGACTGGCGGGTATTATCCAGGGTAAAAGCGGCTGGTGTCTGAGCTAGAGGTAAAAGCCACTAGCAGTGGCTAAAAATGACTAAATAGCTAGTAGCTGGTTAGCATCTGATGGCTAGCTTCTTGTCACGTTCTGACCTTAGTTCTTTTGTTATGTCTTTGTTTTAGCATGGTCAGGGCGTGAGTTGGGTGGGTTGTCTATGTTAGTTTTTCTATGATTTGCTTGGCCTGGGTCTCAATCAGAGGCAACTGTCAATCGTTGTCCCTGATTGAGAACCATATTTAGGGAGCCTGTTTTCTATTGTGTTTCGTGGGTGATTGTTTTCTGTTGTGTGTCTGCACCAGCCAGAACTGTTTTTGGTTGTTTCTCTTTGTTATTTTTGTTATTTCTGTGTTCATTTTAATAAATATGGACACATACCATGCTGCACCTTGGTCCTCACCTTCTTCCACTAACAACGGCCCTTATATTTCTGATGGAGGTTCTAGCTATAAGGTCTAAAAATAGTGGATCGAGTGAGACGGGTTGCCAGAAGGTATATTTAATTTAAAAATGGAAAAAGAGATTGAAATATATTAAAATATATAAAAAAAATACAATGTGACAACGACAAGTACGTCTGCACTGCTACGCCATCTTGGAAGTCGATGTAAAAACAAATGACTTTCTTTCTCCATTTTCGAAGAAATTAATTTGTTAAACTGTTAAACTATTGTTTTCTCTTTATTTCAGTCAACTACTCACATTTTATGCAATGCTAGCTAGCTGTAGCTTATGCTTTCAGTACCTGGTTCATTCTCTGATCATTTGATTGGGTGAACAATGTCAGTTCATGCTGGCAGTTAACCCGCTGTTCCTAGGCCGTCATTGAAAATAATAATTTGTTCTTAACTGACTTGCCTGGTTAAATAAAGGTAAAATAAATAAATAAAGGCTGCAAGAACTCTGATAGGTTGGAGGACATCCTCTGGAAGTTGTCATAATTAGTGTTAGTTTATGGAAGGGGGTGAGAACAAAAATCCTCCTAGGTTTTGTATTGAGGTCAATGTACCAAGAGGAGGATGGAAGCTAGCTGTCCTCCGGCTACACCATGGTGCTACCCAACAGAGTGCTGTTGAGGCTACTGTAGACCTTCATTGCAAAAAGGCGTGTTTTAATAATTTATTTGGTGATATGTGAATGTATTTAGTATAGCTTTATCAAAAAAGGATAACTTTTTAAATGTTTACAAATGAAAATTTAATGAAATTAACTAAGGAGGATGGACCTACTTTCGTCCTCTGAGGAGCCTCCACTTCTTTGTACATTTTTTAGGTGGTAGATCAGATTTAATATTGCAGAAAGATTATAACTTCCATTAATGTAATTAATGTATCATTTCCAAACTCCCATATACTTTTGGGGTAAATATTTATACATACACACAGTACATACCCTCCTACAGTACCAGTCAAACATTTGGACACACCTACTCATTCAAAGGTTTTTCTATTTAAGAAAAACTATTTTCTATATTGTAGAATAATAGTGACAACATCAGAACTATGAAATAACACATGAATAATGTATTAAACAAATTAAAATATATACAGTCGGAAGTTTACATACACAAATGCATTTAAACTCAGTTTTTCACAATTCCTGACATTTAATCCTAGTAAAAATTCCCTGTCTTAGTTCAGTTAGGATCACCACTTTATTTGAAGAATGTGAAATGTCAGAATAATAGTAGAAATAATTATTTATTTCAGGCTTTATTTATTTCATCACATTCCCAGTGGGTCAGAAGTTTACATACTCAATTAGTATTTGGTACCATTGCCTTTAAATTTTTTAAATTAGGTCAAACATTTTGGGGAGCCTTCCCCAAGCTTCCCACAATAAGTTGGGTGAATGTTGGCCCATTCCTCCTGACAGAGCTGGTGTAACTGAGTCAGGTTTGTAGGCCTCCTTGCTCTCACATGCTTTTTCAGTTCTGCCCACAACCTTTCTATGGGATTGAGGTCAGGGTTTTGTGATGGCCACTCCAATACCCTGACTTTGTTGTCCTGAAGCATTTTTCCACAACTTTGGAAGTATGCTTGGGGTCATTGTCCATTTGGAGACCCATTTGCGACCAAGCTTTAACTTCCTGACTGATGTCTTGAAATGTTGCTTCAATATAGCCACAACATGATGCTGCCACCCCTGTGCTTCACGGTTGGGATGGTGTTCTTCGGCTTGCAAGCCCTCCCCCTTTTTCCTCCAAACATAACGATGGTCATTATGGCCAAACAGTTCTATTTTTGTTTCATCAGACCAGAGGACATTTCTCCAAAAAGTCAGGTCTTTGTCCCCATGTGCAGTTTCAAACCGTAGTCTGGATTTTTATGGCGGATTTGGAGCAGTGGCTTCTTCCTTGCTGATCGGCCTTTCAGGTTATATCGATATAGGTCTCATTTTACTTTGGATATAGATACTTTTGTACCCGTTTCCTCCAGCATCTTCACAAGGTCCTTTGCTGTTGTTTCTGGGATTAATTGGCACTTCGCACCAAAGTACGTTCATCTCTAGGAGACAGAATGTGTCTCCTTTCTGAGCGGTATGACGGCTGCGTTGTCCCATGGTGTTTATACTTGCGTACTATTGTTTGTACAGATCAACGTGGCACCTTCAGTTGTGTGGAAATTGCTCCGAAGGATGAACCAGACTTGTGGAGGTTGACATTTTTTTTTCTGAGGTCTTTGCTGATTTCTTTAGATATTCCCATGATGTCAAGCAAAGAGGCACTGAGTTTGAAGGTAGGCCTTGAAATACATCCATAGGTCCACCTCCAACTGACTCAGGCTAACTGACATCATTTATCAGAAGCTTCTAAAGCCATGACATTTTCTGGATTTTACCAAGCTGTTTAAAGGCACTGTCAATTTAGTGTATGTAAACTTCTGACCCACTGGAATTGTGAAACTATTATATAAATTATAAGTTAAATAATCTGTCTAAACAATTGTTGGAAAAATGACTTGTGTCATGCACAAAGTAGATGTCCTAACCGTCTTGCCAAAATTATAGTTTGTTAACAAGAAATGTGTGGAGTGGTTTAAAAAACAAGTTTTAATGACTCCAACTTAAGTGTAATAATAATAATAATAATATATGCCATTTAGCAGACGCTTTTATCCAAAGCGACTTACAGTCATGTGTGCATACATTCTACGTATGGGTGGTCCCGGGGATCAAACCCACTACTCTGGCGTTACAAGCGCCATGCTCTACCAACTGAGCTACAGAAGGACCACAGTGCCTTGCGAAAGTATTCGGCCCCCTTGAACTTTGCGACCTTTTGCCACATTTCAGGCTTCAAACATAAAGATATAAAACTGTATTTTTTTGTGAAGAATCAACAACAAGTGTGACACAATCATGAAGTTGAACGACATTTATTGGATATTTTAAACTTTTTTAACAAATCAAAAACTGAAAAATTGGGCGTGCAAAATTATTCATCCCCCTTAAGTTAATACTTTGTAAAAAATACAGTTTTATATCTTTATGTTTGAAGCCTGAAATGTGGCAAAAGGTCGCAAAGTTCAAGGGGGCCGAATACTTTCGCAAGGCACTGTATATGTAAACTTCTGACTTCAACTGTCTATATATTTTTTTATTTTATAGTAGCCACACTGTGCCTTGGTGACAGCCCTGCATACTCTTGGGATTCTCTCAACCAGCTTCATAAGGAATACATTTCAAACAGTATTGAAGGTGTTCCCACATATGCTGAGCACTTGTTGGCTGTTTTTCCTTCACTCTGTGGTCCAACTCATCCCAAACTATCACAATTGGGTTGAGGTTGTAACAAAGTGAGACCCAAATGTAGACACAGGAGGCAGATGATTGGAGTCTTACAATGTTTATTAATCCAAAGGGAAGAGAGAATGGTCATGGACAGGCAAAAAGGTCAAAACCAGATCCAGGAGGTGCGGAGTGACAGACAGGCTTATGGTCAAGTCAGGCAGGTACAGAGTCCAGAAACAGGCAAGGGTCAAAACTGGGAGGACTAGAAAAAGGAGAATGCAGGATAACGGGAAAAATGCTGGTTGACTTGAAAACATACAAGACGAACTGTCACAGAGAGACAGGAAAAACAGGGATAAATACACTGGGGAAAATAAGCGACACCTGGAGGGGGTGGAGGCAATCACAGGAACAGGTGAAACAGATTGGGGTGTGACAGGTTCTGGGATTGTGGAGGGCAGCTCATCTGATGCAGCACTCCATCACTCCTTCTTCGTCAAATAGCCCTTACACAGCCTGGAGGTGTATTTTGGGTCATTGTCCTGTTGATGGCGTATCTCTGCTGATTGCTGTGGTAGCCATGCTGATAAAGTGTGCCTTGAATTCTAAATAAATCAGACAGTGTCACCAGGAAAGTACCATCACACCTCTTCCTCCGTGCTTCACAGTGGGAACTATACATTTGGAGATCCGTTCACTTACTTTGCGTCTCACAAAGACATGGCGATTGGAACCAAAAATCTAACATTTGGACTCATCAGACCGAAGGAAAGATTTCCAACGGTCTAATGTCCATTGCTCATGTTTCTTGGCCAAAGCAAGTCTCTTCTTCTTATTGGTGTCCTTTAGTAGTTGTTTCTTTGCAGCAATTCGACCATGAAGGCCTGATTCACACAGTCTCCTCTGAACAGTTGATATTGAGATGTGTCTGTTGCTGGAACTGAAGCATTTAATTGGGCTGCAATTTCTGAGGCTGTTAACTCTAATGAACTTATCCTCTGTAGCAGAGGTAACTCTGGGTCTTCCTTTCCTGTGGAGGTCCTCATGAGAGACAGTTTCATCATAGCACTTGATGGTTTTTGCGACTGCGCTTGAAGATGCTTTCAAAATGACAAATGTACAAAGTAACATCATGAGCACACCATGACGGACCGAAAATACAATAAACAATCACTTGCAAACAATACATGGTGAACAGAGGGTTAAATAATAAATGAGTAATTGGCTGAGTGAAGTCAGGTGTGTAAGACACAGACAAAACAAATGGAAAATGAAAAGTGGATCGGCGGTAGCTAGAAGGACGTCGACCGCCGAACGCCGCCCAAACAAGGAGAGAGACCGACTTCGGTAGAAGTCGTGACATTGACTGACCTTAATGTCTTAAAGTAATGATGGACTGTCATTTCTCTTTGCTTATTTGAGATGTTCTTGGCATTGATCTCCTGTATGCCACCCCTACCTTGTCACAACACAACTGATTGGCTCAAACGCATGAAGAAGGAAAGAAATCCCACAAATGAACTTTTAACATGACACACCTGTTATTTGAAATGCATTCCAGGTGACTACCTCATGAAGCTGGTTGAGAGAATGCCAAGAGTGTGCAAAGCTGTCATAAATATATTTTGATTTGTTTAACACTTATTTGGTTACTACATGATTCCATATGCGTTATTTCATTGTTTTGATGTCTTCACTATTCTACAATGTAGAAAATAGTCAAAATAAAGAAAAACCTTTGAATTAGTAGGGGTGTCCAAACCTTTGACCGGTACTGAATATACAGTAGATTTCTTTATAAACATATTTTCCTTTATTATTTTCCGCTAACTCTACAACCACTCCCCTAATTGGAATAAACTAATGAACAACAATACTTAGGCTTCTACCTCCAGCTTTAACACACTATATACATTTTACGAACACAATACTTTTTCAAGAGTTATCTTGTGTTTGTTTTTAGTCCTTCCTCTATCCTCAACCTCTCCCAACTATTTATGATGTTCATCCAGTTTGATATCTATTTGCTAAATGTTTTTAACTGGGTTGTTTCCACTTGACTAGGTAGCAGTTATGACATTTATTTTGCAGGCAGTGGAAACAATGCCTGCTTCCCAAATGGCACCCTATTCTCTACATGGTGCACTACTTTTGACCAATGATCTCTGTAGTAATGCACTAAACATTTCCCTGTGGTCCGTGGTCAAAAGTAGTGCACTAAATAGGGAATAGGGTGCCATTTGAGACTCATTAATGACTAATTATTGACAGTGACATTCGGCCGTGACAGCTTTCACAACGTGTGATATTAATTGATGTGTGATCAATGTATAAGGAAGGGTTAGAACCATCTTTATCCTTGTTAAAGTGAGAAACGGCATCACGTCCGATCTCTTACGGCATTCCCTTCATGCCGAGTGTTAACAATGGTATCCATTTCTTCGTTTTACCCTGTGGGAATACAATGATTAATTATGGCCCTCGCATTATCTTCCATCTGGCGAGGTTACTAATCTTCCTAGGATGGATGACTTTTGAAATTGCTGCCGTTTCACCTGTAGTCATGTCTTTTTGGGCGTAAAAAATAGAACAGACATGATCGGCCTGACACAACAAATTCTTACTTCAGAAAAGTACTGTGATTTCCATAAGTTTATTTATGTGCTATACAGTAGACACAGTTGTTGCGTTCCAAATGACACTCTATTCCCTACGTAATGCACTGCTTTTGAACAGGGCCCATAGGGCTCTGGTTGTAAGTAGTGCACTATATTAGGGAGTAGGGTATAATTTAGGATGCAGGTAGCGTTTGTGTGTTTTAAGTTCCCGATGTGTTTTGGGGCCTACTTGAGTAAGGTGCATCTTGCTGACAAGATTTGTCATGTCATCCTGCTGTCAAACCAGATGTCTTTATTTTAACCAAACCACTTTCCTGACAAGTGTATTCTTTTTGGCTGCACACATACGGTATATCTTTGCCTTAGGAAAATGTTTCAAAGGAATGGGCAATGGGACCGTCTGTATTGAAACTGCACCTTCATGGTTTGCCCGGGAGATTTACCTGCATGTCAACCAGTAAAGCTGTTGAGGGTGCTCTTGTGAGTCAACTGCTCGATTTGATTTGAGATGGCTTCTCTGCCACATCTGACAGGCACGAGTTTGATGCAGCTTTAAAGAGCGAACATAATACACAAACACACATATAGAGGCATACACACGCAGGCACACGGAAATATATAACAAATATGCCTCTTTCAGCTCAGCAGTTGGTCATTCAATGCAGAGGACAGCGAGAGAGGGTTGTGTGTGTGTGTGTGTGTGTGTGTGTGTGTGTGTGTGTGTGTGTGTGTGTGTGTGTGTGTGTGTGTGTGTGTGATGTAGAGTTAAGGACTGACAGTGAGTGGCAGAAAGACAGACTGAGAAGTTAAAAAGGAGAGGAAGATGAATACTAGCTGGGCTATAGATTAGGAAGGAGAGAGTCGAGGAAATTTTGCTTGTGATGAAATCATTTCTCTTTCAAGTTCTAAATGAGAAACAAACTTTTGATGCGGTTGCATTTCCTTTCCACCCATGCATCTGCGTGTGTAAGGGGCAGCGGCTTAGAGTGCTAGACCACCATGCTATTAAGACTTCAAGTCTTTTGGACAGATACAGTGAGAAGAGACGGGAAAGTGAGGAGAGATGGTGGTGCTAGAAGGGCATTGACTGGATTCAAACTCACGCCAGAACTAGTATAGACGTGTGCTCCGAAGGCAGCGGCAAACACCACTAGTCCACCCCAGGCCACGTGCATGGCTATTTTAAATGGTAATTATATCATGAAGGATGATAGTGCCATGGAAAAATATGTCCCATCCCTTTCTGATTTTCTCTATTTTTGCATATTTCTGAAACTGAATGTTATCAAATCATCAACAGAAACCTAATTTTAGAAAATAACAAAAAACATTTGTACTTATTTTATTTCTTGAACCTTTTCACGCAAGTTCCAAATATCTATAACGGTCGCCCCAGCGTGAGTTATTTTTTTACACCTTTTACTCCAAAATGTGATTGTTTCGTAACAGGACAGTTGGCATGCTGCCTGCTAATCATCCATAGGCAATGTTTCAACTTGTCAATTTTAAATAATTTTCGAACAGGTTTGATTTTCCATTAATTCACATAAGAAGTAACCAATTTCACTGTTGCGGACAATTTATGTTTCAGGCTTTACTGAGCCGGACAACCTTATCTCTTTGAGAGCCCAAGCACTTCCCCAGTGTTTCCCCAGATCAAGTATGTAGACGTTGCACATCTCTCAAAGTAAGTGCCTTATTTTCCGTATATCATGTCGTTTTTACTGGAGCACACTGTATGTACAGTATGTGTAGAGCATGACGTATTTACTGTTTTAGTCACGTTTTCAAGTCTTGGTGACAAATCATGCATTCTAATTATTGCATAGATTGTAATGGACACATATGATGTGTGTAAAATACTTTTTTGAAGGTTGTACTGATTATGATGAGCTAATGCTAAGCTATTTGTCAGCTATGTGTGGCGCCATGTTTGTTGACATCATACAATGCATTCTGGTTGTCACGCAAGCATCGTGTCAGACCAAAGATGTTATAAAAACTGAGGTAAAGGGATTCTTCTGTATGGTGCTTTCAATGATCTTCAGGTCGGGAAGTTGGAGCTGTAGAAAGAGGCCAGAGTTCCCAAGTTTGAATTCTGAGTTGGATTACCATTCAAAAAGATTTTTTCAGAGCTAGTTTTTTCAGAGTTCCCAGTTGTCGTGAACACACTGAAGTCAGAAGTCGTAGATTTTGAACGTGGCATCAGATTTTAAATATGGTATCTCAGGGTTGCCAGCTCAGACCCCTTTCGCTTGTGTGAATCACCTGGATGATCATCAAGACTCTTGGAAGAATGTTATATGGACAGATGATTAAAAATAATAACTTTTTAGATGACATGGGTCCCATTATACCTGCTGAAAACCAAACACTGCATTCCACAGTAAGAACCTCATGCCAACGGTCAAGCATGGTGGTGGTAGTGTGATGGTTTGGGGATTCTTTGCTGCCTCAGGACCTGGAAGACTTGCCTTAATAGAAGGAATTATGCTTTTTATGAGAATTTATTCCACAGGAAAATGTCAGGCCATCCGTCTGTGAGCTGAAGCTGAATCGCAGCAGGGTCATGCAGCAAGACAATGATCCAAAACACACAGTCAAGTTTACATGAAAATGGCTAAAAAGCAACACATTTTAAGTTTCGGAATGGCCTAGTCAAAGTCCTAACCTAACCTAACCCCAATTGAGATGTTGTGGTAGGACTTGAAACAAGCAGTTCATGTTTGAAAACCCACAAATGTCACTGAGTTACAGCAGTTCTACACGGAAGCGTGGGCCAAAATTCTTCCAGTGTGACGTGAGCGACTGATCAACAACTACAGGAAGCATTTGGTTGGAGTCATTGCAGCTAAATATGTCACAACCAGTTACTGAGTGTAAGGGAGCAATTATGTTTTCACACAGGAACATTGGGTGTTGCCTAACTAAGTTTATGAAACAAATAAAATAAGTATGAAATTGTTGTTAGTTGTTCACGCAGGTTCCCGTTATCTAACATTACATTTTGGTTGAAGATCTGATAACATTCAGTATCAAAAATATGCAAAACCTTTTCACGGCACTGTAGATGTATATATTGTAGATTGATATAGATATTTCACAAGAGGTCTTGTTCGTTACAAGATTCTGGTATATTTTCAAATGTAGGATCTCATGCAGGAGCTCAAATGCCAATAACTACCGTTTCAGGTATTTCAACGATCCAGCCCCACAGTAGTGAGCAGCCTAACAATTGTAAAAATGTGTGTTTGATGGTTAAGTGGACAAAATGAAGCACTTTCATGTTCTATGAGTTTGTTGAAATAAATAAAGTGGCTTGTTCGCTACAAAGCTTTTGGAAAACTCACCAAGACATAAAACCTAGGTTATTGCCAAATGAAATTATGTAATTTCCCAGATCCTAACAGAATGGATATCTATAACACTGACATTATCAGCAACACAGTCGACAACAAATATCTGTCAGATATCCATTTCAACAGCTCCCCAGTGTCCAATCCCCTCTTATAACCGGCATTCTTCCCCAGACCTTTAAGGTTATATTCTTAAAAAAAATAGAATAAAATAAAATGTTATTGGTGATTAGCAGATATTATTGCGAGTGTAGCGAAATGCTTGTGTTTCTAGCTCCAACAGTGCAGTAATGTCTAACAAGTAACAATACACACATCACACACAAATCCAAAGGATTGGAATTAAAAACATTAATATTTGGATGAGCAATGTCGGAGCGGCATAGACTAAGATACAGTAGAATAGAATACAGTATGAGTAATGCAAAATATGTAAACATTATTAAAGTGGCCAGTGATTTCAAGTCTATGTATATAGGGCAGCAGCCTCTACGGTGCAACTGATGTCTATTTAACAGTCTGATGGCCTTGAGATAGAAGCTGCTTTTCAATTTCTCGGTTTCCAGCTTTGATGCACTTGTGTTGACCACGCCTTCTGGATTATAGCGGGGTCAACAGGCAGTGGCTCAGGTAGGTGTTGTCCTTGATGATCCTTTTGGCCTTCCTGTGACATTGGGTGCTGTAGGTGTCCTGTAGGGTAGGTATTTTGCCGCCGGTGATGTGTTGGGCAGACCGCACCACCCTCTGGAGAGCCCTACGGCTGCAGGCGGTGCAGTTGCCGTACCAGGCGGTCACACAGCCCAACAGGATGCTCTCAATTGTGCATCTGTAAAAGTTTCGTGACGGTTTTAGGTGCTTAGACAAATTTCTGCAGCATCCTGAGGTGTGTGGGTGGACCATTTCAGTTTGTAACTGATGTGTACGGTGAGAAACTTACCTTCTCCACTGCGGTCCTGTCGATGTGGATAGGGGGGGTGCTCCGCCTGCTGTTTCCTGAAGTCCACGATCAGCTACCCGTTGAAGTGAAAGAAACCGAGTAACCACTGGTTGAATATGGAATCAATTAGATACGATAAAACAAAACCAATATTACATTTAACATTTACATTTAAGTCATTTAGCAGACGCTCTTATCCAGAGCGACTTACAAATTGGTGCATTCACCTTATGACATCCAGTAGAACAGTCACTTTACAATAGTGCATCTAAATCTTAAAGGGGGGGGAGGGGTGAGAATGATTACTTATCCTATCCTAGGTATTCCTTAAAGAGGTGGGGTTTCAGGTGTCTCCGGAAGGTGGTGATTGACTCCGCTGTCCTGGCGTCGTGAGGGAGTTTGTTCCACCATTGGGGGGCCAGAGCAGTGAACAGTTTTGACTGGGCTGAGCGGGAACTGTACTTCCTCAGTGGTAGGGAGGCGAGCAGGCCAGAGGTGGATGAACGCAGTG
This sequence comes from Oncorhynchus gorbuscha, assembly GCF_021184085.1. Taxonomy (NCBI): domain Eukaryota; kingdom Metazoa; phylum Chordata; class Actinopteri; order Salmoniformes; family Salmonidae; genus Oncorhynchus; species Oncorhynchus gorbuscha. The sequence continues at coordinate 54,421,882 of NC_060182.1, read as the reverse complement.
CCCTTGTTTGGGTGTAGGGCCTGATCAGAGCCTGGAGGTACTGAGGTGCCGTTCCCCTCACAGCTCCGTAGGCAAGCACCATGGTCTTGTAGCGGATGCGAGCTTCAACTGGAAGCCAGTGGAGAGAGCGGAGGAGCGGGGTGACATGAGAGAACTTGGGAAGGTTGAACACCAGATGGGCTGCGGCGTTCTGGATGAGTTGTAGGGGTTTAATGGCACAGGCAGGGAGCCCAGCCAACAGCGAGTTGCAGTAATCCAGACGGGAGATGACAAGTGCCTGGATTAGGACCCGCGCCGCTTCCTGTGTGAGGCAGGGCCGTACTCTGCGGATGTTGTAGAGCATGAACCTACAGGAACGGGCCACCGCCTTGATGTTAGTTGAGAACGACAGGGTGTTGTCCAGGATCACGCCAAGGTTCTTAGCGCTCTGGGAGGAGGACACAATGGAGTTGTCAACCGTGATGGCGAGATCATGGAACGGGCAGTCCTTCCCCGGGAGGAAGAGCAGCTCCGTCTTGCCGAGGTTCAGCTTGAGGTGGTGATCCGTCATCCGATTCCATGCGATTCGCCACCTGGTCATCAGAAGGGGGGAAGGAGAAGATTAATTGTGTGTCGTCTGCATAGCAATGATAGGAGAGACCATGTGAGGTTATGACAGAGCCAAGTGACTTGGTGTATAGCGAGAATAGGAGAGGGCCTAGAACAGAGCCCTGGGGGACACCAGTGGTGAGAGCGCGTGGTGAGGAGACAGATTCTCGCCACGCCACCTGGTAGGAGCGACCTGTCAGGTAGGACGCAATCCAAGCGTGGGCCGCGCCGGAGATGCCCAACCTGGAGAGGGTGGAGAGGAGGATCTGATGGTTCACAGTATCGAAGGCAGCCGATAGGTCTAGAAGGATGAGAGCAGAGGAGAGAGACTTAGCTTTAGCAGTGCGGAGCGCCTCCGTGATACAGAGAAGAGCAGTCTCAGTTGAATGACTAGTCTTGAAACCTGACTGATTTGGATCAAGAAGGTCATTCAGAGAGAGATAGCGGGAGAGCTGGCCAAGGACGGCACGTTCAAGAGTTTTGGAGAGAAAAGAAAGAAGGGATACTGGTCTGTAGCTGTTGACATCGGAGGGATCGAGTGTAGTTTTTTTCAGAAGGGGTGCAACTCTCGCTCTCTTGAAGACGGAAGGGATGTAGCCAGCGGTCAGGGATGAGTTGATGAGCGAGGTGAGGTAAGGGAGAAGGTCTCCGGAAATGGTCTGGAGAAGAGAGGAGGGGATAGGGTCAAGCGGGCAGGTTGTTGGGCGGCCGGCCGTCACAAGACGCGAGATTTCATCTGGAGAGAGAGGGGAGAAAGAGGTCAGAGCACAGGGTAGGGCAGTGTGAGCAGAACCAGCGGTGCCGTTTGACTTAGCAAACGAGGATCGGATGTCGTCGACCTTCTTTTCAAAATGGTTGACGAAGTCATCTGCAGAGAGGGAGGAGGGGGGAGGAGGATTCAGGAGGGAGGAGAAGGTGGCAAAGAGCTTCCTAGGGTTAGAGGCAGATGCTTGGAATTTAGAGTGGTAGAAAATGGCTTTAGCAGCAGAGACAGAGGAGGAAAATGTAGAGAGGAGGGAGTGAAAGGATGCCAGGTCCGCAGGGAGGCGAGTTTTCCTCCATTTCCGCTCGGCTGCCCGGAGCCCTGTTCTGTGAGCTCGCAATGAGTCGTCGAGCCACGGGGCGGGAGGGGAGGACAGTGCCGGCCTGGAAGATAGGGGACATAGAGAGTCAAAGGATGCAGAAAGGGAGGAGAGGAGGGTTGAGGAGGCAGAATCAGGAGATAGGTTGGAGAAGGTTTGAGCAGAGGGAAGAGATGATAGGATGGAAGAGGAGAGAGTAACGGGGGAGAGAGAGCGAAGGTTGGGACGGCGCGATACCATCCGAGTAGGGGCAGTGTGGGAGGTGTTGGATGAGAGCGAGAGGGAAAAGGATACAAGGTAGTGGTCGGAGACTTGGAGGGGAGTTGCAATGAGGTTAGTGGAAGAACAGCATCTAGTAAAGATGAGGTCGAGCGTATTGCCTGCCTTGTGAGTAGTGGGGGAAGGTGAGAGGGTGAGGTCAAAAGAGGAGAGGAGTGGAAAGAAGGAGGCAGAGAGGAATGAGTCAAAGGTAGACGTGGGGAGGTTAAAGTCGCCCAGCACTGTGAGAGGTGAGCCGTCCTCAGGAAAGGAGCTTATCAAGGCATCAAGCTCATTGATGAACTCTCCGAGGGAACCTGGAGGGCGATAAATGATAAGGATGTTAAGCTTGAATGAGCTGGTAACTGTGACAGCATGGAATTCAAAGGAGGCGATAGACAGATGGGTAAGGGGAGAAAGAGAGAATGACCACTTGGGAGAGATGAGGATCCCGGTGCCACCACCCCGCTGACCAGAAGCTCTCGGGGTGTGCGAGAACACGTGGGCGGACGAAGAGAGAGCAGTAGGAGTAGCAGTGTTGTCTGTGGTTATCCATGTTTCCGTCAGTGCCAAGAAGTCGAGGGACTGGAGGGAGGCATAGGCTGAGATGAACTCTGCCTTGTTGGCCGCAGATCGGCAGTTCCAGAGGCTACCGGAGACCTGGAACTCCACGTGGGTCGTGCGCGCTGGGACCACCAGATTAGGGTGGCCGCGGCCACGCGGTGTGGAGCGTTTGTATGGTCTGTGCAGAGAGGAGAGAACAGGGATAGACAGACACATAGTTGACAGGCTACAGAAGAGGCTACGCTAATGCAAAGGAGATTGGAATGACAAGTGGACTACACGTCTCGAATGTTCAGAAAGTTAAGCTTACGTAGCAAGAATCTTATTGACTAAAATGATTAAAATGATTAAAATGATACAGTACTGCTGAAGTAGGCTAGCTGGCAGTGGCTGCGTTGTTGACTTTGTAGGCTAGCTGGCAGTGGCTGCGTAGTTGACACTACACTAATCAAGTCGTTCCGTTGAGTATAATAGTTTCTGCAGTGCTGCTATTCGGGGGCTAGCTGGCTAGCTAGCAGTGTTGTTTACGTTACATTGCGTTAAAAGAACGACAATAGCTGGCTAGCTAACCTAGAAAATCGCTCTAGACTACACAATTATCTTTGATACAAAGACGGCTATGTAGCTAGCTATGTAGCTAGCTACGATCAAACAAATCAAACCGTTGTACTGTAATGAAATGAAATGAAAATGTGATACTACCTGTGAATGCGACCGGGTTGTTGAGTCCTATTCGGTAGACGTTGGCTAGCTGTTGGCTAGCTGTTGGCTAGCTAGCAGAGTCTCCTACGCTAAGGACGACAAGTAGCTGGCTAGCTAACCTCGGTAAATTAAGATAATCACTCTAAGACTACACACTCTAAACTACGCAATTATCTTGGATACGAAGACAGCAAAGACAGCTATGTAGCTAGCTAACACTACACTAATCAAGTCATTCAGTTGAGTGTAATAGTTACTACAGTGCTGCTAATCGGTGGGCGTTTGCTAGCTGGCTAGCTGGCTAGCTGCTGGGCAAATAGCAGTGAAGACTACGTTAGGACGACGAAATACGATAATTATGCAATTATCTTTGATACAAAGACGGCTATGTAGCTAGCTAAGAAGAAATTGCTAAGATTAGACAAATCAAACCGTTGTACTATAATGAAATGTAATGAAAAAGTTATACTACCTGCGGAGCGAAGTGCCGATGCGACCGCTCGCTCCAACCCGGAAGTGTACTGTAATTTCCCCTGGTCACTCTGAGGCTCTCATCTGCTGCTGCATTTCCCTAACAGCTGGCTGTTCAATTGAAATCCAACCGCTGCTTTGCAGTTAGAGCTCAGAGATTCTGCAGGCACAGAGCCCACAGACTATTTCATGAGCCATTCCTATATCACTCTTTAGATTCTTATGGCTGTTGTTTGGAACGATAAAGTGTGTTTCGATGGGGTTATTGACACTCTGTTTCAATGGTGTTATTGACATGTGTTTCATTGGTTGTTCACACTACATTAACAGAGCCCATGGCTATTTGGGTTAAAACTGGCCCTGAGCTACCTTTATCCTTCACACAAACATTTGTTAATAAAAGGACTAAGTGTGAATGGCCAGTAAAAGTTCCAACACCCAAATAGTGGTTAACCCGGCACTGGAGCAGGGCCAACTATAGCCCTGGGTTTTGGTGTGTCTTCTATTCTATTATATAATGCCTATATCAGAGAATAACATGGTAATTCCCTTAAAAAGATGACTAGATTGGTTATTGATTTATGGAAGTTGGTGAGTAATATTGCTTTGTAGGTCTATTACTACACAACTGTTACTTTATGAATGTGATTTGTATTATAACCAGATACTGTTTTATAATGTAAGAGAACATATCAAGACTGCAGATCCTGAAAGCTGTTTTTAGAACATCCACCATGTTCACTTTTTGCATGACTGAAACTCAAGTGGCGAGAGGAGTGATATCTTTAGAAAAAAACATGATTAATTAATGAATTAAAGTAACAAACTCTTTAAAATTCAATGACACCTCAACTCAATCCCCCCCAAATGCTTTCAATGCTTGACAGTGGCTTTCTCATATGTGATAGAGCGCCTCGATTAAGTATTTTGTAGCAAAATTTGAAATTGTGCTTTTTTACATTGGATTTAAGTAGAGACTTAGAGATACAAAATGGTATACACCATTTTACACACTGCAGTTGAGGAACAATGGGAAAGTAATTCTGCATTGAAAGATGATAAACTTGTAACCCCACTTTTGAGAAAACAACCAAAGAATTTCAAGGCTTAAAACCTCTAGTGACTCCCCATCCCGCATGAGGGAGCGTAATCATCGACTGGCACTAATTAGCATAACGCAACGGACATAAATATTCCTAGAAAATATTCCTATTAATGAAAATCACAAGTGAAATATATTGAGAAACAGCTTAGCCTTTTGCTAATCACCCTGTCATCCTCAAGGTGTTTTTCACATATCTATTCGATAATATATCCACCGGGACAATTGTTTTTTCAGTAGGACCGATTGGAATAATGGCTACCTCTGTATTTTACACAAGAATCACTCTGGAGCCATCAGGTGACCAGTTGCGCAATGTAGCCACTTACGGGTATTCTTCAACATAAATGTGTAAAACTACGTCACAATGCTGTAGACACCTTGGGGAATATGGAGAAAAAGTAATCTGGTTGATAGCTCATTCACTGCTCAATAGGGACGCATTGGAACGCAGCGCTTTCAAAACATGAGGCACTTCCAGATTGGATTTTTCTCAGGCTTTCGCCTACAATTTCAGTTCTGTTATACTCACAGACAATATTTTTACAGTTTGGAAACTTTAGAGTGTTTTCTATCCTAAGCTGTCAATTATATGCATATTCTAGCATCTTGTCCTGACAAAATATCCCGTTTACTACGGGAACATTATTTTTCCCAAAATTAAAATACTGCCCCCTAGTCACAAGTGGTGAAAGTAGTAGCCTACAACAAGGGAAAAACTAGTCCTTGGCCTAATATCCTAATCTGACTTTGGTACATGTCATGTTATTCTTCACATTACCGTCTCTGGTGAACACACACTATATCAAATCAAATCGAACTGTATTTGTCACATGCACAGGATACAGAAGGAAACAGTACAGTGAAATGGTTACTTGCATATTTTCAAAGTAGCAAATTCAAAACTAGATAGTGTTCAGAAAATAATATTGTATAAATAGTTTATAATTATTAGATGGAGCTTACCCAGACACTAGGTGTATGTCGAGTAGTTGGACAAAACGAGTAATGTAACAGATATGGGCAATTTTCTGGATATGATTATGATCCAATAATTTTTGGTATTTTTTGCCAGTAAACTTGTTTCTCATGTGTCAGTCAGAGTTTCTAAACCATACTTTGAGTCAGTCATGTGCATGGTCTAAATACCTCAACTGGCTAGTTTGCCTGTCTGAAAGAGAAGGGCTGTCACGTCCTGACCATAGAAAGCCTTTATTTTCTATGGTGGAGTAGGTCAGGGTTTGACTGGGGGGTGTTCTAGTTTATTATTTCTATGTGTAGTCTAGTTTTTGTATTTCTATGTTGGCCTGGTATGGTTCCCAATCAGAGGCAGCTGTCTATCGTCTCTGATTGGGGATCATATTTAGGTAGCCTTTTCCCACCTGTTGTTTGTGGGATCTTGCTTTTGAGCCCTACAAGGCTGTATGTTTGTTTGTTTCACTTTATTGTTTTTGTTGCTGGTTCACATTTTAAAAAATGATGATGAACCCAAATGACGCTGCGCCTTGGTCTACCTTTGGTACGTTGATCCTGCTGCTCTTATTTGATAGTGAAGATGTATTTCTGTCACTTTTCCTCACATGCTAGTTAGATAGCTAGCTAGATAGCTTAACCATTAGCCATAATCCCAACCCATACTACTAGCAATACAAACTGATTGTCACAGTTAGCCACATGAATTGATGTGTAGTATGAATCTGCAGGTAGCTAAAGCTAACAAACTTTAGGCTATAACTAGCAATGTAAATAGCTTTCTGTGATATAAATAGATTAACACGGAACGTTAGCTAGCAAGCTAACGTTCATTAGCTAACTAACAGTATGCTCTAACATGCAATGAAAACAACTTTCTGACAAAATGTAAATGTATAATATTTGAAAATGTAGCTAGACTGTTACCCATATACATGGATGAACACTTCACGGCAGCATGTCTTCTCCGTTGGGTTTGTAGCTTGCTACAGCTTGTTTGTCCTCTTATTGTGTCAAGTCACTCCAACTTTTTCCCACTGATCTTTGTCAATGGCGCCTGCTAAATTCTGGTCAGCAATGTTGTTGAGAGTAATAGCAACACTTTTGCAGTTTTCCATGGCTAACGTTATGCATTCCAAAAAAGCCACGGTTGCAAGGATTATCTATATATACTGAGCTGATCATGTTATAGACAGAAGCATGCTACATGGCAGACCAATCCGAATTCATCTCTCGGCATGACCACCCCATCCATTATCTCACCCAATCATGGCTAGCGGGAAAGTTACTTTATTTTTACGTGGCTAAACCAACTAGGCTCGTAATTTAACAATTGTATTTGCATTTACAGATGGAATACACATTTGTTATTAAAGCACATCAAAATTCACATGTTCTAGAAGGCAATTTTTTAAAATTTAAACGTTCAAATTCCTCTCCTGTGAAGTAGTGACATGCCTAGCTTCTTGAAACGGGTCACATATTTGCTTGCTTGTTGACTGTGTTATAAGCATGTTGGATATGAGACTTAAAGGGATACTTTGAGATTTTGGCAATGCACGCAGAGACATAAATGGTATCCAAGAGTTCATCTGACTCTGGGGAGGTACAGTGGTTCCTTATGCCGCGACGCTTTGTGGCAGATTGTGGTAAATTGCATCATTCTGCCAAACTATCACAAGGGGGAGATAGAACGCTGATTATGCTATTGCTTTTGGTTTATCTCTCTCAAAAAACAGACAGAAAGAATTATAAGATTGCAAACTGACTTTATTTACCACAGTGTGGAAAGACTGATAGCCCCTCTATACTATATAAAGTGGGTTTCTGAAACATGGAGTGTTTCTATGCTGATTTGGGGAAGAAACTGAATGAGAGTCCAGCGAGGATACAGGTGGATAAAGGTTGCCCATATATTCAAGACATTGAGCTATTTAATTGAGTTGTTTTCTTTATGAAATGTACTTGTTTATTTAGGCTTGGCCTATTTAGTAGGCTATTTTGCAGCATAAAGCTATATTTGTCAGCATATAGCTGAGTGACTCACTCATTTGTGGCTTTGGATCAAATAAATAAGTACCGAACAGTATGTGTTCAATTATTTGTGACATTGTGATACCAACAAAATAAATAAATCTAATCAAATCTTATTCCTAATTACTAATCAGATTTGAGTTGCGCGCTGTAATTTTTCCTATATTTTATTGCACTTTTTGGTTTAACAATACAAAACATACACATATAATCAAGAACATCAACTACATCACACCTGCTCAGACCAACATGCTCACACCCCCATCTCCAGGTTCTGCATCACTTTCCACCACATGGCCACAAACTGCACCATTTTATTTCTCTCCGTTGCCCACTCGCATTGAACATTTAGATAAATAATTTAATTAACCTTTCCATTGCGTTAATGATGTGAGGATTGGTTGATTTCCAGGGCTTCATTGCCAAAACCCCAAACTATCTCAAGAATCTGATGTGCCAGCATTCTTTCTGAAGGAGAAAAAGAGTAATGCATTCAGGATAAATTAACTACAATAATGGAATTCATCACACTGAAAAACCCTTATTGAGAAATGCATAGTTACACAAAGTGATATTTTAGATTAGAGATGTCACTTGAAAGTGAGGATGGAAACCAGATGGCCCAGGTGAAAAATGGACAGGTGGCCACTCTACATCCATTCCTAATAAGCAATCACAGGGGAAAATGAAGGAAAGACTAAGGATAAAAGACAACCTAGATTGGTTTTGGGAAGTTGGACCGCGAACAGTAACTATTTGTGTGGTTGACGGTGGGGCACAAGTAGCGTGTCTGGAAAACTAGGCAAGTGTTATCCAACTGGCCCATATACAGACACAAACAGGATGTAGAAACCACACAGGGATTACAACATGCAACTCTCTACAGGCTAGCAAACTTTTCCCCGACTTTGTTTCCCCTAACCCTGCGTCCTTTCTTTCAATTCTACTTACACAACTAGGTTTTTCAAATTATTGGCAGATTTTCACTGCATCTGATGATATACAACTGGAATTACTAGCCCAATGTTGCTTTGCCATATTCTCAAGGGAGTTAGATACTTAATTAAAATAGGACATCTTAGATTTTAGATTTTTAGTTCTTTTTTAAACTTTGCAGAACCTATTATGCAACAACCAGTGCATTTAGGAATTAGCCTTACCCAATTAGCATTATGCCATTAGCAATGGTGTATGATGAAACAGGCAAAAAAGCATTATTTAGTCAGCCACCAATTAAGGAAGATGCAAGATGATTCAGGGTTCCAATATTTTTCAGTCAAGTTATATTCATTAGAAAAGATGAGAGACAGGCCTCCTCAATATTTCATCACTTTTAAAGGGGAAAGGTACAGTTTTCAATTATTTTTGACAGACAAAATAAGCTAAAAGAGAAAATCACATTGTAGGATTTTTCAACTATGACAGACAAAATGAGAGAAAATCCATTGTAGGATTTTTAATGAATTTATTTGCAAATTATGGTGGAAAACTTTTGTTATTGACCAAATTTGGTCTTAGTTTATCTCAATACTTTGTTATATACCCTTTGTTGGCAATGACAGAGGTCAAACGTTTTCTGTAAGTCTTCACAAGGTTTTCACACACTGTTGCTGGTATTTTGACCCATTCCTCCATGCAGATCTCCTCTAGAGCAGTGATGTTTTGGGGCTGTTGCTGGGCAACACAGACTTTCAACTCCCTCCAAAGATTTTCTATGGGGTTGAGATCTGGAGACTGGCTAGGCCACTCCAGGACCTTAATGTTTCTTACGAAGTCACTCCTTCGTTGCCCGGGCGGTGTGTTTGGGATCATTGTCATGCTGAAAGACCCAGCCACGTTTCATCTTCAATGCCCTTGCTGATGGAAGGATGTTTTCACTCAAAATCTCACGATACATGGCCCCATTCATTCTTTCCTTTACACGGATCAGTCGTCCTGGTCCCTTTGCAGAAAAACAGCCCCAAAGCATGATGTTTCCACCCCCATGCCTCACAGTAAGTATGGTGTTCTTTGGATGCAACTCAGCATTCTTTGTCCTCCAAACACGGCGAGTTGAGTTTTTACCAAAAAGTTATATTTTGGCTTCATCTGATCATATGACATTCTCCCAAACTTCTTCTGGATCATCCAAATGCTCTCTAGCAAACTTCAGACGGGCCTGGACATGTACTGGCTTAAGCGGCGGGACACTCATCTTTTTAAGTGGGAGAACTTGCACAATTGGTGGCTGACTAAATACTTTTTTGCCCCACTCTATATGATTTCCAGTTTACATAGAGTCCAGTGAAATTCTTTCAGGGTCATCATCGGTATCTGCTTGGGGGGGATATACACGGCTGTGACTATAAATCTTTGTTCTTTTGCCCATCTTAATCTTTTCTTTATATTGGCTTTTTCTTTGCAACTCTGCCTAGAAGGCCAGCATCCCGGAGTCGCCACTTCACTGTTGACATTGAGACTGGTGTTTTGCTGGTACTATTTAACGAAGCTGCCAGTTGAGGACTTGTGAGGCATCTGTTTCTCAAACTAGACACTCTAATGTACTTGTCCTCTTGATTAGTTGTGCACCGGGGCCTCCCACTCCTCTTTCTATTCTGGTTAGGGCCAGGTTGCGTTGTTCCGTGAAGGGACTAGTACACAGCGTTGTACGAGATCTTCAGTTTCTTGGCAATGTCTCGCATGGAATAGCCTTAATTTCTCAGAACAAGAATGGACTAACGAGTTTCAGAAGAAATTTGTTTCTGGCCATTTTGAGTCTGTAATCGAACCCACACTTGCTGATGCTCCAGAAGTTCAACTAGTCTAAAGAAGGACAGTTGTATTGCTTCTTTAATCAGTACAACAGTTTTCAGCTGTGCTCACGTAATTGCAAAAGGGTTTTCTAATGATCAATTAGCCTTTTAAAATTATAAACTTGGATTATCTAACACAACGTGCCATTGGAACACAGGAGTGATGGTTGTTGAAAATGTTTCTCTGTACGCCTATGTCGATATTCCCTAAACAATCTGCCGTTTTCAGCTACAGTAGTAATTTACAACAGTAACTTCTCTAGGGTAGGGGGCAGCATTTGGAATTTTGGATGAAAAGCATGCCCAAATTAAACTGCCTTATACTCAGGCCCAGAAGATAGGATATGCATATAATTAGTAGATTTCGATAGAACACTAACGTTTCCAAAACTGTTAAAATAGTGTCTGTGTATAACAGAACTGATTTGGCAGGCGAAAACCTGAGAAAAATCCTACTTCCCGAATTGATTTGTCTTTTTCTATTCAATGCCATTGCGATATCCATTGACTTAGGACTCAAATTGCAGTTCCTATGCCTTCCACTAGATGTCAACAGTCTTTACAAATTATATCAAGCTTGTATTCTGAAAAATGAGGGAGTAAGAGCAGTCTGAATGAGTGGACCCTGCCGTGTCACAAAGCTTTTTCATGCGCGTGACCGAGAGTTTCTTGTTTACCTTTTTATATTGACAACGTTATTGTCCGGTTGAAATATGATCTATTATTTAGGCTAAAAACAACCTGAGGATTGAAAATAAACATTGTTTGACATGTTTCTATGAACTTTACGGATACAATTTCATTTTTTTTGTCTGCCTGTTGTGACTGCGTTTGAGCCTGTGGATTACTGAAGAAAACGTGACCAAAACAGAGGTTTTCAGATATAAAGAGACTTTTCGAACCAAAGGAACATTTATTGAATAAATTAATGTCTTGAGTGCAAACATATGAAGATCATCAAATGTAAGTGATTAATTGTCTCTATTTCTGACTTGTGTAACTCTTCTACTTTGCTGGCTACTGTTTAATGATTTGTCTGCTGGGCTATGTTCTTAAATAAGCCAATGCTTTGGCCGTAAAGCATTTTTGAAATCTGACACTGTGGTTGGATTCACAAGAAGTACATTTTTTAACCTATGTAAAATAGTTCTCTTTTCTGAAATTTTATAATGAGTATTTCTGTATTTGAATTTAGTGCTCTGCAATCTCACTGGATGTTGGCCAGGTGGGACGCTAGCGTCTCACATACCCTAGAGAGGTTAACAATATCTACACTGTATTTCTGATCAATTTGATGTAATTTGAATGGATAAAAAAATATTTTCTTTCAAAAACAAGGACATTCAACTTTTGAACGGTAGTGTATGTTATGTGTTTGTATGCCTATGTTTCTTCACAGTCCCTGCCTTTTTAGTGGAGCTGGGGGTCTCTTTGTGCACAGCAGGCAAATTGAACTTTTGCACCTTACTTCAACGTTTATTGATAACAACCTAGCCACCAACAATACTGACAAGTATCGACTTCCAAGCAGCGGGGATGATAATCAGAATTCGCTCTGTATTTAGGTTGTCCAATTAACGGTCCGCCCAATCCATTTAGGCTTGATCGTGGATGAACTCCAACACACAGAATTCTTGGCATCTTATAACCCTTTTCTGGCCTATTCCATGACTGCCTTTATTTCTGTCTGGTGTCTTTCCGAGGAGATAGAGTTGGCCGTTTATAACTTAATTGCTTGATGAGTGGGCAGAGGCCGTACCTGATTGTGTTTCTCCATTGCTCCCTCTGCCAGCCAAGAGTGTCGGAGAAACAGCGTTTATGATCTTTTAATGCAGGCACTGGTCAGTACCAGAGGTCTAATTGATCTCAGATGGAGGTGGGGCACATACCGACCGACAGACAGACCCACACACTCATGCACATACACAAAGAATTAGGAGGTCCTTACATACAGGATTAAGAGGCTAGTATAATGCTTTAGGGTGTAGTGCCTACTATAAACATTTCATAAAAGGAATTACTCAGTGACAATGTTAAAAAGAATAGTATGACAATGACTAGGATAAGTAGTTATAACAATGATCCCGCTGTATACATACAGTTGAAGTCGGAAGTTTACATACACCATCTGTCATGTTTTGTCTTATATTGTCTTGTCTTTTTGCTTTCCCTTCTGTTCGTTTCCCCCTGCTGGTCTTATTAGGTTCGTTCCCTTTTCTATCCCTCTCTCTCTCCCTCCCTCTCTCTCCTCTCTCTATCGTTCCGTTCCTGCTCCCAGCTGTTCCTCATTCTCCTACTCACTCATTTAGTCTTTCCACACCTGTTCCCTATCTTGTCCTCTGATTAGAGTCCCTATTTCTCCCCTTGTTTTCCGTTTCTGTCCTGTCGGATCCTTGTATATTGTTCGCCGTGCTGTGTCTTGTTTCCTTCAGATGCTGCGTGTGAGCAGGTGTCTGAGTCTGCTACGGTCGGTGCCTTCCCGAGGCAACCTACAGTTTATGGTCGAGTCTCCAGTCTGTCCTCGTCACTACGAGTGGAATTAGTTTTTTATGTTTTGTTTTCTGCTCCGATTTGTCTGGGAGTATTGCCTATTTCCTTTACTGGAATAAAGACTGTTTTCGCCAAGTCGCTTTTGGGTCCTCATTCACCTGCACAACACCATCGCCAAATGTATTTAAACTCAGTTTTTCACAATTCCTGACATTGAATCATAATAAAAATGCCCTGTCTTAGGTCAGTTAGGATCACCACTTAATTTTAAGAATGTGAAATGTCAGAATAATAGTAGAGAGAATGATTTATTTCAGCTTTTATTTCTTTCATCACATTCCCAGTGGGTCAGAAGTTTACATACACTCAATTAGTATTTGGTAGCATTGCCTTTAAATTGATGAACTTGGGTCAAATATTTCAGCTAGCCTTCCACAAACTTCCCACAATAAATTGGGGGAATTTTGGCCCATTCCTCCTGACAGAGCTTGTGTAACTGAGTCAGGTTTGTAGACCTCCTTGCTCGCACACACTTTTTCAGTTCTGACCACAAATTTTCTATGGAATTGAGGTCAGGGCTTTGCAATGGTCACCTGTCCTTTAACTTCTTGGCGACAGAGGGCAGTATTTTCATGTCCGGATGAAATGCATGCCCAAATTCAACTGCCTGCTACTCATCCCCAGAAGATAAGATATGCATATTATTAGTATTGGATAGAAAACACTCTGCAGTTTCTAAAACTGATTGAATCATGTCTGTGAGTATAACATAACTTATTTAGCAGGCGAAACCACGAGGGCAAACCAGATTTTTTGAAGTCACTCTCTTTTCAATGGGATTCCAGAAATTCGAAATTGGTGGAGGTTTTTCCTTTGTGTAATGAAGAAGTAGCCCTGTTCAGAACGAGGGTGACTTGAAGTGTACTGTTCGCTAGCTTTCTGGTCACGCGCCTCTATCTACATATTTCTGCGTTTTGCGTCGCGCCTGCAGGGTTGAAATATGGTTTCTCTCTTTGTTTACAGAGGTGCTATCCTCTGATAATAGCATCGTTGGCTTTCGCGGAAAAGCCTTTTTGAAATCTGACATGTTGGCTGGATTTACAACAAGTGTAGCTTTAATTTGGTATCTTACATGTGTGATTTCATGAAAGTTTGATTTTTATCGTAATTTATTTGAATTTGGCGCTCTGCATTTTCACTGGCTTTTGGCCAGGTGGGACACTAGCATCCCACATATACCAGAGTGGTTAAGCCATTTTGCCACAACTTTGAAAGTATGCTTGGGGTCATTGTCCATTTGGAAGACCCAGTTGCGACCAAGCTTTAACTTCCTGACTGAAGTTCACATCTTGAGATGTTGCTTCAATATATTCATCTAATTTTCCCCCTCATGATGCCATCTATTTTGTGAAGTGCACCAGTCCCTCCTGCAGCAAAGCACCCTCACATCATGATGCTGCCACCCCGTGCTTCATGGTTGGGATGGTATTCTTCGGCTTGCAAGCCTCCCCCTTTTTCCTCCAAACATAATGATGGTAATTTTGGCCAAACAGTTCTATTTTTGTTTCATCAGACCAGAGAACATTTCCCCAAAAAGTACAATCTTTGTCCCCATATGCAGTTGCAAACTGTGGTCTAGCTTTTTTATGGTTGTTTTGGAGTGGCTTCTTCCTTGCTGAGGGGCCTTTCAGGTTATGTCGAAATAGGACTCATTTGACTGTAAATATAGATACTTTTGTACTTGATTCCTCAAGCATCTTCACAAGGTCACACCAAAGCACGTTCATCTCAAGGAGACAGAACGTGTCTCCTTCCTGAGCGGTATGACGGCTGCATGGTCCCATGGTGTTTATACTTGCTTTCTATTGTTTATATAGATGAACGTGGCACCTTCAGGCATTTGGAAATAGCTCCCAAGGATGAACCAGACTTGTGGAGGTCTACAATTTATTTTGTATTTCTTTTGATTTTTCCCATGATGTCAAGCAAAGAGGCACTGAGTTTGAAGTTAGGCCTTGAAATACATCCATAGGTACACCTCCAATTTACTCAAATTATGTTAATTAGCCTATCAGAAGCAACTAAAGCCATGACATTTTCTGGAATTTTCCAAGCTGTATAAGGCTAGGCATCCCGCTTGCGGGACAACTTCCGGTGAAACTGGAGGGCGCTCAATCCAAATAAATAATTATATATTTTTTTATAGAAAACAAATATGTACAAACAAATGACTTATATTGGTTAATAGCTTAAATTATTGTTAATTCAACTGCACTGTCTGATTTACAGTAGGCTTTACAGCTAAAGCGTGCCATGCGATTGTTTGAGGACGGTGACCCACGTGAAAATATTGTTCTATCGGCACACGTTTTATAAATTCACAAATAGCGATTAAATATCAATTACTTTTTGAAAACCTTCCTCTTATTTGTCATCCAAAGTGACCCAGCTACAGCATGTAGTGTCGTGTTGTTAGATAAAATCGTTCTTTATACCCCAAAAAGTGTGTTTAGTTGGCGCCATCGATTTGAGTAATCCACTCGTTCAACACGCAGAAAAAGGAATCCAAAACGCTAACTCTAAACTTTGTTAAAAATGTCAAAATACATTTCTATCTAATCCTCAGATACCCTAAAATGTAATTAATTAATATTAATATAATTAATATTTCATACGGAAATGTTTTATTTTCAATAGGAAAATGATATTAGCCAGTGCGTGTCCTCTTCGTATCGGCGCATACACAAGTCTGTATCCCTGTGGTAAAACACATATTTCTTCCTCGTTTTGGAAGAAACAAGCCTACAACAATGACTACTGACACCCAATGGAAGAAACAGGAAATGCCAACTGGAAGCTAGATTACATTTTTTCCTTATACGTTCTATTGGAAGAGCATGGGCTCTCAAAAACAAAAAAGGATTCAGGTTGGTTTTTCTTTTGATTTTCTCCTACCAAATCTATTGTGTTATAGTCTCCTACATTATTTTAACATTTCTACAAACTCCGAAGTGTCTTCTTTCCAATGGTATAATTATATGCATATCCTGGCTTCAGTGCCTGAGCAACAGGCAGTTTACTTTGGGCGCGTCAGTCGTAAAGGCGTAAATTGAGAAAAAAGGACCCTAGCCCTAACATGTTTTAAAGGCACAGTCAAATTAGTGTATGTAAACCTCTGACCCACTGGAATTGTGATACAGTGAAAATCTGTCTGTAAAAAATTGTTATAAAAATAATGACCTGTCATGTTTTGTCATTGATTATCATGTCTTGTCCCTGTGCTTCCCTTCTATTCGTTTCCCTCTGCTGGTCTTATTAGGTTCTTTCCCTCTTTCTATCCCTCTCTCTCCCCCTCCCTCTCTCCCTCTCTCGCTCTCTCTCTCTATAGTTCCGTTCCTGCTCCCAGCTGTTCCTCATTCTCCTTACTACCTAATTTACTCTTTCACACCTGTCCCCTATTTCTCCCTCTGTTTTCCGCTTCTGTCCTTGTCGGATCCTTGTTTGATGTTTGCTGTTCTGTGTCCTTGTTCCGCCCTGTCGTGTTTTTGCCTTCTTCAGATGCTGCGTGTGAGCAGGTGTCTATGTCAGCTACGGCCTGTGCCTTCCCGAAGCGACCTGCAGTCTGTGGTCGCGTCTCCAGTCGTTCCTCTCTACTGACGAGAGGATTTCAGTTTTCCTGTTTTGTATTTGCCTAAGACTGGAATAAAGACTCTGTTTCTGTTAAGTCGCTTTTGGGTCCTCATTCACCAGCATAACATGACCTAACTGCAAATCCTAACCGACTTGCCAAGACTATAGTTTGTTAACAATAAATTTGTGGAGTGGTTGAAAAGCTAGTTTTAATGGCTCCAACTTAAGTTTATGTAAACTTCCGACTTCAACTGTAGATCCCTTTCAGATTTTAATATTTCTGAGACAACTTTAAATAATTTTAAGTCAGATCACAAATCAAGTCCCCTCGAGTTGTCAACTTAATTGGTACTAATGTAAGCAAGGCAAAAACATTTTTACACATTAAGCGCCGATATCTGCCACCCTTACAACTACAGTACACTGAACAAAAATATAAATGCAACATGCAACAATTTCAAAGATTTTACTGAGTTGTAGTTCACATTTAGAAATCAGTCAATTGAAATAAATAAATTAGGCCCTAATTTATTTCACATGACTGGGAATACAGATATGCATCTGTTGGTCACAGATATTTTTTTAAATGTATGGTTGTGCATTAGACAATCAGTCGGTAACTGGTGTGATCACTATGCGGCGTGACACATCTCCTTTGCATAGAGTTGGTCAGGTTGTTGATTGAGGCCTGTGGAATGTTGACCCATAGATATGCATCTGTTGGTCACAGATATTTTTTTTAAATGTATGGGTGTGCATTAGACAATCAGTCGGTATCTGGTGTGACCACTATGCGGCGCGACACATGTGGCGCTACACATCTCCTTTACATAGAGTTGATCAGGCTGTTGATTGAGGCCTGTGAAATGTTGACCCACTCCTCTTCAATGGCTCTGCGAAGTTGCTGGATATCGTTGGGAACTAGAACACGCTGTCGTACATGTCCAGAGCATCCCAAACGTGCTCAATGGGTGACATGTCTGGTGAGTATGCAGGCCATGTAAGAACTGGGATATTTTCAGCTTCCACGAATTGTGTACAGATCCTTGCGACATGGGGCCATGCTGAAACATGAGGTGAAGGCGGCTGATAAATGGTACGACAATGGGCCTCAGGATCTCGCCACGGTAGTCCATAAGTTTGAGTCAGTCATATCTTTAAATAAATCAATATTTTTATTTTGAAAATAAAATAACTAAGGGAGCCTTGCATAATTATTAGACTATTATGGCCTAAGTCTTAAGATAACACAAGATAACAGAACAGAAGAATACGTATCTTTGGAGAGATTCAGGGGGGCCCTCCCTGTGCCCCAGGGATCGCTGGTGGTCACGGGGATAAAGAAAGTCGCCTCTTGCCGCTGGCAAACTGAAATAAAATGGAAATTAATAATTCATAAATGTTTGAATAGGCTGGGCAACCTATTAGAAATGTCAGAATAATTGGGCTACCATCTCTCGTCAACTTGGCTAGCCGTGGACATACTGTGCTTCCACAGGCCAACAGGTCTCCTTCGTCTGCCATCACAGGCCTTTGTGTGGTGTATCTTGTCACCTCATTGTCAAATCAAATGAAAAATGTTTTGCCACGTGCCGAATGCAACAAGTGTAGACTTTACCGTGAAATGGTTATTTACAACCCCTTAACCAACAGTGCAGTTGAAGAAATTTTTACCAAGTTGGCTAAAATAAAAAGTAACACAATAAGATGAACTATAACAAGGCTATATACAGGGGGCACCGGTACCGAGTCAGTGTGCAGGGGTACAGACTAGTTGAGGTAATCTGTACATGAAAGTGGGGGCGAAGTGACTATGCATAGGTAACAAACAAACAGCGAGTAGCAGCAGTGTACAAAAGGGGGATGAATGTAAATTGTCCATGTGCGATTTTTATGAATTGTTCAGCAGTCTAATGGCCTGGGGGTAGAAGCTGTTGAGGAGCCTTTTCGTCCTAGACTTGGCGCTCCAGTGCCGCTTGCCCTGAGATAGCAGAAAAAACAGTCTATAACTTACTTGCGTGACTGGAGTCTCTGACAATTTTATGGGCTTTCCTCTGACACCGCCTATTATATACTGTAGGTCCTGAATGGCAGGAAGCTTGGCCACAGTGATGTACTGGCCGTTCGCATCTTCTTCATTGGAATCTCTGTCACATTTTCTGAAAAGTCCAGCTCTATTCTCTTGGAGGGGGATGGCAGAGACGCATTGGTTCCTCTGATGGTGGCACAGCCATGGACTATAAAAGTGTGCACACATGGTCATAGACATCTTGCCTATCTTGGACGGAAGCATCCATTCAGTTTGTCCGTGATGTGTACGCCGAGGAACTTACTTCCCTCTCCAGTACTGTCCCATCGATGTGGATAGGGGGGTGCTCCCTCTGCTGTTTTCTAAAGTCCACGATCATCTCCTTTGTTTAGTTGACGTTGAGTGTGAGGTTATTTTCCTGACACCACACTCCGAGGGCCCTCACCTCCTCCCTGTAGGCCGTCTCGTCGTTGTTGGTAATCAAGCCTACCACTGTAGTGTCATCCGCAAACTTGATGACTGAGTTGGAGGCGTGCATGGCCACGCAGTCCTGGGTGAACAGGGAGTACAGGAGAGGGCTCAGAACGCACCCTTGTGGGGCCGCAGTGTTGAGGATCAGCAGGGTGGAGATGTTAACTACCCTCACCACCTGGGGGCGGCCCGTCAGGAAGTCCTGTACCCAGTTGCACAGGGCGGGGTCGAGACCCAGGGTCTCGAGCTTGATGACGAGTTTGGAGGGCACTGTGGTGGTAAATGCTGAGCTGTAGTCGATGAACAGCATTCTCACACAGGTATTCCTCTTGTCCAGATGGGTTAGGGCAGTGTGGCTACGATTGCATCGTCTGTGACAAATTGGAGTGGATCTAGGGTGTCAGGTAGGATGGAGGTGATATGGTCCTTGACTAATCTCTCAAAGCACTTCATGATGACGGAAGTGAGTGCTACAGGGCGGTAGTCGTTTAGCTCAGTTACCTTAGCTTTCTTGGGAACAGGAACAATTGTGGCCCTCTTGAAGCATGTGGGAACAGCAGACTGGGATAGGGATTGATTGAATATGTCCGTAAACACACAGGCCAGCTGTTCTGTGCATGCTCTGAGGACGCGGCTGGGGATGCTGTTTTTGCCTGCAGCCTTGCGAGGGTTAACACGTTTATATTTTTTACTCACATCGGCTGCAGTGAATGAGAGTCCGCAGATTTTGGTAGCGGGCCGTGTCAGTGGCACTGTATTGTCCTCAAAACGAGCAAAGAAGTTGTTTAGTCTGTCTGGGAGCAGGACATCCTGGTCTGCTACGGGGCTGGTTTTCTTTTTGTAATCCGTGATTGACTGTAGACACTGCCACATACCTCTCATGTCTGAGCCTTTGAATTGCGATTCTACTTTGTCTCTATACTGACGCTTAGCTTGTTTGATTGCCTTGCGGAGGGAATAGCTACACTGTTTGTATTCTGTCACCTTGCCCTGGTTAAAAGCAGTTTTGCGCAAATGCTGCCATCAATTCACAGATTCTGCTTTGGGAATGTTTTAATCGTTGCTTTGGGTACGACATCACCGATGCACTTGCTAATAAACTCGCTCACCGAATCAGCGTTTTCGTCCAAGTTTTTGTTTGAAGCAATGCCCAACATATCGCAATCTTGAAGTGTGGAATCAGTTTGGTCGGACCAGAGTTGAACAGACCTGAGCGCGGGAGCTTCCTATTTTAGTCTCTGTCTATAGGCAGGTAGCAACAAAATGTAGTCGTGGTCAGCTTTTCCGAAAGGAGGGCGGGGGAGGGCCTTATATGCGTCGCGGAAGTTAGAATAACAATGATCCAGGGTTTAACCAGCCCTGGTAGCACAATTGATATGCTGATAGAATTTAGGGAGTCTTGTTTTTTGGATTCTTAAATTCCCCAGCTACAATGAATGCAGCCTCAGCATATGTGGTTTCCAGTGTACATAGTCAAAGTTTGTTCAGGGCCATGGATGCGTCTGCTTGGGGGGGGGGGAATATATGCGGCTGTGATTATAATCGAAGAGAATTCTCTTGGTAGATAATGGGGTCGACATTTGATTGTGAGGAATTCTAAGTCAGGTGAACAGAAGGACTTGAGTTCCTGTATGTTGTTATGATCACACCACGTCTCGTTAATCATATGCTTGTTTCTGTCGGTGCGATGCAATCGGCTGGCTGTACCGCCTCTGATAGCGTGTCTCGAATGAGCCATGTTTCCGTGAAGCAAAGAACGTTAGTTTCTTATGTCTCTCTGGAATGCTACCCTTGCTCGGATTTCATCAACCTTGTTGTCAAGGAACTGGACATTGGCGAGTAGTATGCTCGGGAGCGGTGCGCGATGTGCCCATCTACGGAGCCTGACCAGAAGACCGCTTTGTCTGCCCCTTTTACGGGGTCGTTGTTTTGGTTTGCCGGCTGGGATCCGATCCATTGTCCTGGGTGGTGGGCAAAACAGAGCATCCGCTTTGGGAAAGTTGTATTCCTGGTCGTAATGATGGTGAGTTGACGTTGCTCTTATATTCAGTAGTTCCTCCCGACTGTATGTAATTAAACCTAAGATTACCTGGGGTACCAATGTAAGATGGGTTCCGAAAGGTTGTAAGATAGGATCCGGAAGGTTGTCGTCCAGCTCATTTATCCTAAGAGGTGGATTAACAGGGATTAGTTTGACTCCTAATTGTTGTGCCAATTGTTTGTCAATGGAACTACCTGCGGCCCCCGAGTCCACTAGTCCCTCCACTAACTGAGTGACCCAATTAGCAGAAAGAAGAGCCGGGATAAAACTGTCTTTTGATCAAATTAAAAAATGTAGAGGTGTTTACCCGGGCGGAAGTGGAGGGTTTGTGGTCACCCCTTCTTGAGGGGTGAATCGGACAGCGATTGAGTAGGTGGTTACTCTCTCCACAATAGAAGCACAGAACTTCCCCTTTCCCTCCTGAGCAACCAATATACATTTGCCTGTGGCAAGCCCCTTCATCACAACCTTCTCATCCATTTTGCTGCATGTGTTACAGTGATGTTCCGTGGTTATAACCAATTTATGAATGTGATTATGATTGTCCTAGGGAGAGACAAATGAGGGATTCCGGTAGCATAACTTTTCCGTAAGAGAAACAACAGGTAAGAAACTAAAAATAAAATGTAGTTAGGTATAGCTTCAGCAACTGCCAGCTGGCTGCACTTCCTGCAGCAGTTTAATTGTTGTAAATTATTTTTTACACAGCCTGACAAGCTCGAGCCCGGCCCAGCCCGAATCTGCCCCGTTGGGTTCCGGCAGAGAATGACAACTCGCACACGCACAAGTATATCAGTAATAAAGCACAGCTCTACCTTCTTAACAGCTCTATCAACAAGGCCGTTCCTACAGGCCTACAGTTTTGTCACACCTGGACTACTGTTCAGTCATGTGGTCAGGTGCCACAAAAAATGACTTTTTGGCTCAGAACAGGGCAGCACGGCTGGCCCTTGGATGTACACAGAGAGCTAATATTAATAATATGCATGTCAATCTCTCTTGGCTCAATGTGGAGGAGAGATTGACTTCATTACTACTTGTTTTTATGAGAGGTATTGACATGTTGAATGCACCGAGCTGTCTGTTTGAACTGCTGGCGCACAGCTCGGACACCCATGCATTCCCCGGAAGACATGCCACCAGAGGTCTCTTCATAGTCCCCAAGTCCAGAACAGACTATGGGAGACGCTGTCACGCCTTGGTCATTGTATCTTGTGTTTTTGTTATATGTTTGGGTAGGCCAGGGTGTGCCATGGGTTTATATGTTGTATTTCGTATTAGGGTTTGTATTAATTGGGAGTGTGTATTATTAGGGGTGTGTCTAGTTAGGCTTGGCTACCTGAGGCGATTCCTAATTGGAGTCAGCTGATTCTAGTTGTCTCGGATTGGGAACCGTATTTAGGTAGCCTGAGTGCGCGTTGTATTTCGTGGGTGATTGTACCTGTCTTTGTGTTAGTCACCAGATAGGCTGTATTAGTTTCACTCGTTTGTTGTTTTGTATTCTCAGTTATTTCATGTACAGCATTTTCTTCATTAAATGTCATGAGTAACCTACACGCTGCATTTCGGTCTGACTCTCTTCAAACAACAGACGAACGACATTACAGAATCACCCACCACGATTCACAGACCGAGCAGCGTGTGAACTGGCAGGATCTGAAGGTGGACGTTATGGACAACAGAAGCAAGGATTATACGACGTGGGAAGAAATCGACAGGTGGGTGGCCGACCCAGTGCGAGTGCAGGAGCCCGCCTGGGATTCCCTACAGCAATGCGAGGAGGGCTACCGGCGAATCGAATCAACGAAAAAGACACGCCGGAAAAACGGAGAGGCGCTGGTTTAAACAGGCAGCGACAGCTGGAGCAGCAAAGGGAGGATTAACTATTTGGAGAATGGACATGGGAAGACGTGTTGGATGGTAAAGGTTGTTACACTTGGGAGGAGATATTGGCCGGAAGAGATCGCCTCCCATGGGAACAGGTGGAGGCACTAAGGAGAGCAGAGGCAGCGGGAGATAGGAGCCGACGATACGAGGGAACACGGTTGGCAAGGAAACCGGAAAAACAGCCCAAAATAATTATTGGGGGGGAGCTAGAAGGGAGAATAGTTATGCCAGGTAGGAGACCTGCGCATATTCCTGTGCTCACCGTTGGGCTAGAGAGACCGGGCAGGCACCGTGTTATGCTATGGAGCGCACGGTGTTTTCAGTGCAGGAGCATAGCCCGGTGAGGCACATACCAGCTCTTCCTATTGGCCGGGCTAGAGTGGGCATCGAGCCAGGTAAGCTTGGGCAGGCTCGGTGCTCAAGAGCTCCAGTGCGCCTGCACGGTCCGGTCTATCCAGAGCCACCTCTACACACCAGTCCTCCGGTAGCAGCTCCCCGCACCAGGCTTCCTGTGAGTGTCCTCGCGCCAGTACCACCAGTTCCAGCACCACGCACCAGGCCTCCAGTGCGCCTCGCCTGTTCAGCGCAGCCAGTGCTTTTCTCCTCTCCTGCGCTGCCGGAGTCTCCTGTCTGCCCAGCGCCGCCAGTCGGCCCAGCGTCACCAGTCTGCCAGGATCCGCCAGAAGTGACAGTCTGCCAGGATCCGCCAGAAGTGCCAGTCTGCCAAGATCTTCTAGATCGGCCAGACAACCTGAATCATCCAGGTCCACCAGCCAGCCAGGATTTACCGGAGCCTACTACCTGCCTGAGCTTCCTCTCAGTACTGAGCTTCCTTTCAGTACTAGGCTTCCTCTCTGTACTGGGCTTCCTCTCAGTACCGGGCTTCCCCTCAGTACTGGGCTGCTTCTGTCCCGGGCTGCCCCTCTGTCCCGAGCTGCCCCTCTGTCCCGAGCTGCCCCTCTGTCCCGAGCTGCCCCTCTGTCCCGAGCTGCCCCTCTGTCCTGAGCTGTTCCTCTGTCCCGAGCTGCCCCTCTGTCCCGAGCTGCCCCTCTGTCCCGAGCTGCCCCTCTGTCCCGAGCTGCCCCTCTGTCCCAGCCCAGCGGTCCCGAGCTGCCCCTCAGTTATGTGGGGATCAGGGTGAGGACTATTAGGCCATGGTCAGCGGAGAAGGTGGATTATCCTAGGACGCGAAGGGGAGGAACTAGGACATTTATGGAGTGGGGTCCACGTCCTGAGCCAGAACCGCCACAATGGACAGACGCCCACCCGGACCCTCCCTATGCTCTTGAGGTGCGTCCCGGAGTCCGCACCTTAGGGGGGGGTTCTGTCACGCCTTGGTCATTGTATCTTGTGTTTTTGTTATATGTTTGGGTAGGCCAGGGTGTGACATGGGTTTATATGTTGTATTTCGTATTAGGGTTTGTATTAATTGGGAGTGTGTATTATTAGGGGTGTGTCTAGTTAGGCTTGGCTGCCTGAGGCGATTCCTAATTGGAGTCAGCTGATTCTAGTTGTCTCGGATTGGGAACCGTATTTAGGTAGCCTGAGTGCGCGTTGTATTTCGTGGGTGATTGTACCTGTCTTTGTGTTAGTCACCAGATAGGCTGTATTAGTTTCACTCGTTTGTTGTTTTGTATTCTCAGTTATTTCATGTACAGCATTTTCTTCATTAAATGTCATGAGTAACCTACACGCTGCATTTCGGTCTGACTCTCTTCAAACAACAGACGAACGACATTACAGACGCACAGTACTACATAGAGCCATGACTCCATGGAACTCAATTCAACATCAAGTAATCGATGCAAGCAGTGAAATTAGATTTAAAAAATACACCCTATGGATCAGCGGGGGCTATGAGGCAACACAAACATAGGCACAGACACATGCACACTATACACACATGTACACATGGATTATGTACTGTAAATGTGATAGTGGTGGAGTAGGGGCCTGAGGGCACACAGTGTGTTGTGAAATCTGTGAATGTATTGTAATGTTTTTAAAATAGTTTAAACTGCCTTAATTTTGCTGGACCCCAGGAAGACTAGTTGCTGCCTTGGCAGCAGTTAATGGGGATCCATAATAAATAAGAATACAAACACACACACTTTCTCCATCCCACACAGGAATGGAATATAGCAACCCACACATACACACACAATTTATCTCCCACACACACATACTTTCTCTCTCTCTCTCTCTCTCTCTCTCTCTCTCTCTCTCTCTCTCGCACACACACTTTTTGCTGTGCTAGCCGAGTCATACATCTATCGTCGTATACAGCTGTCCTCTGCCGCACCAGTAAATTGATGCTAATGCAGTTAGCTCAGTTGCCTGCCACCGTCCCAACTTGCTCCCAAACACATTGGAGAGTGGGAAGAGAAGGAGGAAAGGAGATGGAGAAAACATATCTCCGGATCCAATTAGGAAAAAGGTGTTCTTGGGAAATGGGTTTGGAATATTTCACAACTGACCCATACACTTTCAGATTGCATGAATATTGCAAATATGGTGAGGTTTCCGCTATCGCATGCATATTAAAGGTAGTCTCACTCAAGTCCTCCGGCGGTGCCGTGAGGTGAATACATCATCATAGTCAAATACCATTAGTAGGATGATTTCCGTTCGTCTCGTATTACATGTGGTATCGAGTATAATGTACTTATGTAAATACTCTACTCTACTACTCTAAGTTTAAATACACCTTACCCAAACACATTTAAACTCAGTTTTTCACAATTCCTGACACTTAATCTAAGTAAAAATGCCCTGTCTTAGGTCAGTTAGGATCACTACTTTATTTGAAGAATGTGAAATGTCAGAATAATAGTAGAGAATTATTTATTTAAACTTGTATTTCTTTCATCACATTCCCAGTGGGACAGAAGTTTACATACACTCAATTAGTATTTGGTAGCATTGTCTTTAAATTAAATAAATTGGGTCTGTCACACCCTGACCGTAGCTATCCTTTATTCTCTATTTTGGTTAGGTTGGGGTATAACTAGGGTGGGCATTCTGGTTTCTTTATTTCTAGGTTGGCTTGGTATGGTTCCCAATCAGAGGCAGCTGTCTATCGTTGTCTCTGAGGATCATATTTTGGCAGCTTTTTCCCACCTGTTTGCTGTGGGATCTTGTTTGTGTATAGTTGTCTTGAGCACTGCATAGCTTCACGTTCTTTATTGTATTTTGCCAGTTCACGTAATAAAGATGATGAACCCAAACCACGCAGCATTTTGATCCAGTTCTTACAACAATGTACGTGACAGGGTCAAACATTTCGGGTAGCCTTCCACAAGCATCCCACATTAAGTTGGGTGAATTTTGGCCCATTCCTCTTGACAGTGCTGTAACTTAGTCAGGTCTCCTTACTCGCACACGCTTTTTCACTTCTGCCCACAAATTTTCTATAGGACTGAGGTCAAGGTTTGTGAAAAATTACTTGTGTAATGCACAAAGTAGATGTCCTAACGGCTGTTGACGGAGGAGGACCAAGGTGCAGCGTGGCGAGTGTACATTTTCTTTATTTAAGATGACGCCGACAAAAATAATAAACACCACAAACAAACCGTGAAGTTGAAGGCTATGTGCCCTAAACAACGTCAACCTCCCACAAAGAAAGGAGGGAAAAAAGGCTACCTAAGTATGGTCCGCAATCAGAGACGATAGACAGCTGTCCCTGATTGAGACCCATACCCGGCCAAAACATAGAAATACAAAATCATAGATAACGTAACATAGAATGCCCACCCCAAATCACACACTGTCCAAACCAAATAGAGACATTAAAAGGCTCTCTAAGGTCAGAGCTTGACATAAATGACTTGCCAAAACTATAGTTTGTTATCAATAAATTTTTGGAGTGGTTGAAAAACAAGACTTAATGACTCCAACCTAAGTGTATGTAAACTTCCGACTTCAACTGTAGCTACTAGTACTCCTCACAATTGCCGTGGTACTGGTAACACATCATAAGCCTTCAAGATGTCCGTGATGAACAGGAAGCAGTCTGCAGTAACAATGGATAATCATTACTGTCAGATGAATGAAACCAATTCTATTCATCAGGACTGTGGATGTGAAAAGAAAGTGGGAATTTAAGAGTAGAGAGTACAAATGTACACAGAGATTGCCTATAAATAATTAGCAGGCAGCATGTCTTGGTTTGAGGGCAGTGCAACTGTCCTGTTGCGTAACAACCACATTTTGGAACGGTGAGTGGATTCTGACATCACGTGCATAAACTCACGCTGTGGCGACCGTTAAAGATTTTTGGAACTCACACGTAAAAAGGTTAAGGACAAAAAAAAGAAGAATTTCTTTGACATTTTTTTTCCAGAATTACCTTAGTGCCCTTTTGCAAACAGGACGCATGTTTTGGAATATTTTTATTCTCTACAAGATTCCTTATATTCACTCTATCATTTACCAATAATGGAAACATTTCTGTAATCTATTTATCACTAGCCACTTTATATTATGTTTACTTACCCTACATTACTCATCTCATATGTATTTACCGTACGCTATACCATCTACTGCATCTTGCCATCTTGATGTAATGTATATAGCCAAATTAAACAATGCCGCTTTATGTTTTCACACCCTACATTACTCATCTCATATGTATATACTGTACTCTATACCATCTACTGCATCTTGCCTATGCGGTTCGGCCATCACTCATTTATATATTTTTATGTACATATTCGTATTCATTCCTTTACACTTGTGTGTATAAGGTAGTTTTTGTGAAATCGTTAGGTTATATCGTTAGATATTACTGCACTGTCGGAACTAGAAGCATTTCGCTACACTTGCATTGATTAGCCCATTTTTACTCCTGAACTTATTTAGGTTTGCCATTAACAAAATGCTTGTATACTTATTCACTCATGACATTTCAGCTTTAGATTTTATACATTTTATAAGAATTTCAAAAAACATAATTCCACTTTGACATTATGGAGTATTGTGGGTTGTCCATTGACAAACAGTCTCAATTTAATTATTTTATATTTAGGTTAAAACTCAACAAATTGTGGAAAAGGTCAAGGGGTGCGGATACTTTCTGAAGTTAAATATGTAGTGTAAATATACCATTTCGCAAATGTCTTTGTATCCATCGGGCTTTCGTCAAAAGTAGCACACTATCTAGGGAATAGAGTGCCATTTGGGATGCATCTAGGGTTCTTTGATCGTACTGAACCGAACTTTAAAGACTAAATTATGTTTCAAGCCAGAGGCTAATCAAATCAAATTGTATTTGTCACATGCGCCGAATACTACATACCTTACAGTGTAATGCTTACTTTCAGGCTCTAACCAAGAATGCAGTAAAAAATAAGAAAAAAAATGAGCAAATATTTAAAGAGCAACCGTAAAATAGCGAGGCTATATATACATTTACATTTACATTTAAGTCATTTAGCAGACGCTCTTATCCAGAGCGACTTACAAATTGGTGCATTCACCTTATGACATCCAGTGGGACAGTCACTTAACAATAGTGCATCTAAAACTTAGGGGGGGGGTGGGGTGAGAGGGATTACTTAACCTATCCTAGGTATTCCTTAAAGAGGTGGGGTTTCAGGTGTCTCCGGAAGGTGGTGATTGACTCCGCTGTCCTGGCGTCGTGAGGGAGTTTGTTCCACCATTGGGGGGCCAGGGCAGCGAACAGTTTTGACTGGGCTGAGCGGGAGCTGTACTTCCTCAGTGGTAGGAAGGCGAGCAGGCCAGAGGTGGATGAACGCAGTGCCCTTGTTTGGGTGTAGGGCCTGATCAGAGCCTGGAGGTACTGAGGTGCCGTTCCCCTCACAGCTCCGTAGGCAAGCACCATGGTCTTGTAGCGGATGCGAGCTTCAACTGGAAGCCAGTGGAGAGAACGGAGGAGCGGGGTGACGTGAGAGAACTTGGGAAGGTTGAACACCAGACGGGCTGCGGCGTTCTGGATGAGTTGAAGGGGTTTAATGGCACAGGCAGGGAGCCCAGCCAACAGCGAGTTGCAGTAATCCAGACGGGAGATGACAAGTGCCTGGATTAGGACCTGCGCCGCTTCCTGTGTGAGGCAGGGTCGTACTCTGCGGATGTTGTAGAGCATGAACCTACAGGAACGGGCCACCGCCTTGATGTTAGTTGAGAACGACAGGGTGTTGTCCAGGATCACGCCAAGGTTCTTGGCGCTCTGGGAGGAGGACACAATGGAGTTGTCAACCGTGATGGCGAGATCATGGAACGGGCAGTCCTTCCCCGGGAGGAAGAGCAGCTCCGTCTTGCCGAGGTTCAGCTTGAGGTGGTGATCCGTCATCCACACTGATATGTCTGCCAGACATGCAGAGATGCGATTCGCCACCTGGTCATCAGACGGGGGAAAGGAGAAGATTAATTGTGTGTCGTCTGCATAGCAATGATAAGAGAGACCATGTGAGGTTATGACAGAGCCAAGTGACTTGGTGTATAGCGAGAATAGGAGAGGGCCAAGAACAGAGCCCTGGGGGACACCAGTGGTGAGAGCGCGTGGTGAGGAGACAGATTCTCGCCACGCCACCTGGTAGGAGCGACCTGTCAGGTAGGACGCAATCCAAGCGTGGGCCGCGCCGGAGATGCCCAACTCGGAGAGGGTGGAGAGGAGGATCTGATGTTTCACAGTATCGAAGGCAGCCGATAGATCTAGAAGGATGAGAGCAGAGGAGAGAGAGTTAGCTTTAGCAGTGCGGAGCGCCTCCGTGATACAGAGGAGAGCAGTCTCAGTTGAATGACTAGTCTTGAAACCTGACTGATTTGGATCAAGAAGGTCATTCAGAGAGAGATAGCGGGAGAGCTGGCCAAGGACGGCACGTTCAAGAGTTTTGGAGAGAAAAGAAAGAAGGGATACTGGTCTGTAATTGTTGACATCGGAGGGATCGAGTGTAGGTTTTTTCAGAAGGGGTGCAACTCTCGCTCTCTTGAAGACGGAAAGGACGTAGCCAACGGTCAGGGATGAGTTGATGAGCGAGGTGAGGTAAGGGAGAAGGTCTCCGGAAATGGTCTGGAGAAGAGAGGAGGGGATAGGGTCAAGCGGGCAGGTTGTTGGGCGGCCGGCCGTCACAAGACGCGAGATTTCATCTGGAGAGAGAGGGGAGAAAGAGGTCAGAGCACAGGGTAGGGCAGTGTGAGCAGAACCAGCGGTGTCGTTTGACTTAGCAAACGAGGATCGGATGTCGTCGACCTTCTTTTCAAAATGGTTGACGAAGTCATCTGCAGAGAGGGAGGAGGGGGGAGGGGCGGAGGATTCAGGAGGGAGGAGAAGGTGGCAAAGAGCTTCCTAGGGTTAGAGGCAGATGCTTGGAATTTAGCGTGGTAGAAAGTGGCTTTAGCAGCAGAGACAGAGGAGGAAAATGTAGAGAGGAGGGAGTGAAAGGATGCCAGGTCCGCAGGGAGGCGAGTTTTCCTCCATTTCCGCTCGGCTGCCCGGAGCCCTGTTCTGTGAGCTCGCAATGAGTCATCGAGCCACGGAGCGGGAGGGGAGGACCGAGCCGGCCTGGAGGATAGGGGACATAGAGAGTCAAGGGATGCAGAGAGGGAGGAGAGGAGGGTTGAGGAGGCAGAATCAGGAGATAGGTGGGAGAAGGTTTGAGCGGAGGGAAGAGATGATAGGATGGAAGAGGAGAGAGTAGCGGGGGAGAGAGAGCGAAGGTTGGGACGGCGCGATACCATCCGAGTAGGGGCAGTGTGGGAGGTGTTGGATGAGAGCGAGAGGGAAAAGGATACAAGGCAGTGGTCGGAGACTTGGAGGGAGTTGCAATGAGGTTAGTGGAAGAACAGCATCTAGTAAAGATGAGGTCGAGCGTATTGCCTGCCTTGTGAGTAGGGGGGAAGGTGAGAGGGTGAGGTCAAAAGAGGAGAGGAGTGGAAAGAAGGAGGCAGAGAGGAAAGAGTCAAAGGTAGACGTGGGGAGGTTAAAGTCGCCCAGAACTGTGAGAGGTGAGCCGTCCTCAGGAAAGGAGCTTATCAAGGCATCAAGCTCATTGATGAACTCTCCGAGGGAACCTGGAGGGCGATAAATGATAAGGATGTTAAGCTTGAAAGGGCTAGTAACTGTGACAGCATGGAATTCAAAGGAGGCGATAGACAGATGGGTAAGGGAGAAAGAGAGAATGACCACTTGGGAGAGATGAGGATCCCGGTGCCACCACCCCGCTGACCAGACGCTCTCGGGGTGTGCGAGAACACGTGGGCGGACGAAGAGAGAGCAGTAGGAGTAGCAGTGTTGTCTGTGGTGATCCATGTTTCCGTCAGTGCCAAGAAGTCGAGGGACTGGAGGGAGGCATAGGCTGAGATGAACTCTGCCTTGTTGACCGCAGATTGGCAGTTCCAGAGGCTACCGGAGACCTGGAACTCCACGTGGGTCGTGCGCGCTGGGACCACCAGAGTAGGGTGGCCGCGGCCACGCGGTGAGGAGCGTTTGTATGGTCTGTGCAGAGAGGAGAGAACAGGGATAAACAGACACATAGTTGACAGGCTACAGAAGAGGCTACGCTAATGCAAAGGAGATTGGAATGACAAGTGGACTACACGTCTCGAATGTTCAGAAAGTTAAGCTACGTAGCAAGAATCTTATTGACTAAAATGATTAAAATGATACAGTACTGCTGAAGTAGGCCAGCTGGCAGTGGGTGCGTTGTTGACACTACACTAATCAAGTCGTTCCGTTGAGTGTAATAGTTTCTGCAGTGTTGCTATTCGGGGGCTAGCAGGCTAGCTAGTAGTGTTGTTTACGTTACGTTGCGTTAAAAGAACGACAATAGATGGCTAGCGAACCTAGAAAATCGCTCTAGACTACACAATTATCTTTGATACAAAGACGTCTATGTAGCTAGCTAAGTAGCTAGCTACGATCAAACAAATCAAACCGTTGTACTGTAATGAAATGAAGTGAAAATGTGATACTACCTGTGAATGCGACCGGGTTGTTGAGTTCTATTCAGAAGACGTTGGCTAGCGTTGGCTAGCTAGCAGAGTCACCTACGTTAAGGACGACAAATAGCTGGCTAGCTAACCTCGGTAAATTAAGATAATCACTCTAAGACTACACACTCTAAACCTAAACAACACAATTATCTTGGATACGATGATACGAAGACAGCAAAGACAGCTATGTAGCTAGCTAACACTAAACTAATCAAGTCGTTCAATTGAGTGTAATAGTTTCTCCAGTGCAGCTAATCAGTGGACGTTAGCTAGCTGGCTAGTGAAGACTACGTTAGGACGGCGAAATACGATAATTACGCAATTATCTTTGATACAAAGACGGCTATGTAGCTAGCTGAGAAGAAATTGCTAAGATAAGACAAATCAAAAATCAGTACAGAGTTAATGTGCGGGGGCACCAGTTAGTTGAAGTAATTGAGGTAGTATGTATATGTAGGTAGAGTTATTAAAGTGACGATGCATAGATGATAAGAGAGTGTCAGCAGTGTACAGGGGGGGGGGAATAGTCTGCGGTAGCCAATTGATTAATGTTCAGGATTCTTATGGCTTGGTGGTAGAAGCTGTTTAGAAGCCTCTTGGACCTAGACTTGCCGCTCCGGTACCGCTTGCCATGCGGTAGCAGAGAGAACAGTCTATGCCTAGGGTGGCTGGGGTCTGACAATTTTTAGGGCCTTTCTCTGACACCGCCTGGTATAGAGCCTGGATGGCAGGAAGCTTGGCCCCGATGATGTACTGGGCCGTATGCACTACCCTCTGTAGTGCCTTGCGGTTGGAGGCCGAGCAGTTGCCATACTAGGCTGTGATGCAACCAGTCAGGACGCTCTCGATGGTGCAGCTGTCGAACCTTTTGAGGATCTGAGGACCTATGACAAACGTTTTCAGTCTCCAGAGGGGGAATAGTTTTTTTCGTGCCCTCTTTACGACTGTCTTGGTGTTCTTGGACCATGTTAATTTGTTGGTGATCTGAACACCAAGGAACTTGAAGCTCTTAACCTGCTCCACTACAGCTCCATTGATGAGAATGGGGGCGTGCTCGGTCCAGTTTTTCCTGTAATCCACAATCATCTCCTTTTTCTTGATCATGTTACGGGAAAGGTTGTTGTCCTGGCATCACACGGCCAGGTCTCTGACCTCCTCCTTATAGCATTTCTCGTCGTTGCCACTGTTGTTTCATCTGCAAACTTAATGATGGTGTTTGAGTCATGACTGGCCGTGCTGTAATGAGTGAACAGGGAGTACAGGAGAGGACTAGGCACGCACACCTGAGGGGCCCCTGTGTTGAGGATCAGTGTGGCGGATGTGTTGTTACCTACAATTACCGGCCGGGGGCGGCCCGTCGCAGTCTAGGATCCAGTTGCAGAGGGAGGTGTTTAGTCCCAGGGTCTTTAGCTTAGTGATGAGCTTTGAGGGCACTATGGTGTTGAACTCTGAGCTGTAGTCAATGAATAGCATTCTTACATAGTTGTTCCTTTTGTCCAGGTGGGAAAGGGCAGTGTGGAGTGCAAAAGAGATTGCATCATCTGTGGATCTGTTAGAGCCTTATGCAAATTGGAGTGGGTTTAGGGATTCTAGGATAATGGTGTTGATGTGAGCCATGAACGGCCTTTCAAAGCAATTCATGGCTACAGACGTGAGTGCTACGGGTTGGTAGTCGTTTAGGCAGGTTGCCTTAGTGTTCTTGGGCACAGAGACTATAGTGGTCTGCTTGAAACATGTTGGTATTATACTCAAACAGGGAGAGGTTGAAAATGTCAGTGATGATACTTGCCAGTTGGTCAGCACATGCTCATAAATCTGTTTGGCCCTGCGGCCTTGGGAATATTGACCTGTTTAAAAGTCTTACATCTGCTGCGGAGAGCTTGATCACACATTCATCTGGAACAGCTGATGCTCTCGTGCATGTTTGTGTTACTTGCCTTGAAAGTGAGCATTGAAGCAGTTTAGCTCGTCTGGTAGGCTCATGTGACTTGGCAGCTCTCGGCTGTGCTTCCGTTTGTATTCTATAATAGTTTGTAAGCCCTGCCACATCTGACAAGCGTTGGAGCCAATGTAGTACGACTCGAACTTAATCCTGTATTGAAGCTTTGCCTGTTTGATGGTTCGTCAGAGGGAATAGCGGGATTTCTTATAAGCTTGCGGGTCCCGCTCCTTGAAATTGGAAGTCCTACCTTTTATCTCAGTGAGGATGTTGCCTGTAATCCATGGCTTCGGGTTGGGGTATGTACGTACTGTCACTGTGGGGACGATGTCATCGATGCACTTATTGATAAAGCCTGTGACTGTGGTGTACTCCTCAATGCCATCAGAAGAATCAGAACATGTTCCTGTCTGTGCTAGCAAAAATGTCCTGTAGCTTATTAGTGTCTGCTTCATCTGACACTTTTTTATTGACCGAGTCACTGGTGCTTCCTGCTTTAATTTTTGCTTGTAAGCAGGAATCAGGAGGATAGAATTATGGTCAAATGGAGGGCTAGGGAGAGCTTCGTGCGCATCTCTGTGTGGAGTAAAGGTGGTCTAGAGTTTTTTTCCCTCTGGTTGCATAGTTAACATTCTGGTGGAAATTTGGTAAAACGGATGTAAGTGTCCCTGCATTAAAGTCCCCGGCCACTAGGAGTGCCGCCTCTGGATGAGTTTTCCTGTTTGCTTTTGGAGGTATACAGCTCATTGAGTGTGGCCTTAGTGCCAGCATCGGTCTGTGGTGGTATGTAGGCAGCTACGAAAAATACAGATAAATTCTCTAGGTAGATAGTGTGGTCTACAGCTTATCATGAGAAACCTTGAGACTTTGTTTGATGTTTGACCCCTTGTCTTAGCAGAGGCTGCTGTTCTATCCTGCCATCGTTCAGCCACGACTCGGTGAAACATAAAATATAATTGTTTTTAATGTCCCGTTGGTAGTTTAATGTTGCTCGTAGGTCATAGATTTTTTTCTCCAATGATTGCCAGTAGAACGGATGGCAGTGGGGGATTACTCGCCCCCTTTTTCTCCAGATAGATTTTTTTCTCCAATGATTGCCAGTAGAACGGATCGCAGTGGGGGATTACCCGCCCCCTTTTTCTCCATCTTCTTCTTCACGCATGGGCATGGGCATGTTCCCAGGAAAGCTTCTACCAATTCGTGGTGAGTAATCGCTGATCTGATGTCCAGAAGATCTTTCAGTCATAAGAGACTGCAGCAGCAATATTATGTACAAAATAAGTTACAAAAATAAGTTACAAACAACACAAACAAACAAAATAACACAGTTGGTTAGGAGCACGTTAAAACTTCAGCCATCCTCTCCTGCGCCAAAGGTGGTATATAATGATATGATAACTAACTTAATATGCACAAAAATACAAAATCAAACTGCCCATTTACAATCGATAAATGTCAAAAAGGAGAGAGGAATTCATAAATTGAGAGAGACTCTGAAAGAACAGACATAGGGAATAGTGTGCCCTTTGGGACGCAACCTAACTAGTGCACTCCTTTTGACCAGAACCCTATGGGAACCCTATGGTCCTGGTAAAAAAGAAAGAATTGGAAGCCATTTGGGATCTAGACCTAGTCTTCAGAAAATGTATATCTGTTGAGATGATGTCTTTATGACAGAGGTAAGTGTTAGATTAAAATTGATTCTGTTCTGTCAGTCCCTCCTGTGTCCTGCTTTAGCTTTAATTAGCTGACGATAAGGAAGCCATTCCTAATTCCCCTCCAGGTATTCAGCTAGATCACACACACTTGCATATACTCCCTCTCTTGCTCTTGCTCTCGCTCTCTCTCTTTCTCTCTCTTACGCACGCACATGCACCCATACATACACTCAAAGGAGTCTGTCTGATTTTTCTTTGAATATTTCAAAGGTGAGTATGTGTGGAGGAAAAAGATAAATACACATTGGTACATAGTGATTACATTAGATCTATGCCATCCAGAGAGGGTCACTGACAGGACTCAGAGCACAATCTATCTCTACACCCTCCATATCAACAGCCTCCACTGTAATGCACAGCAGGTGTGACATTTACTCTTTGTCACTCCTAGGTGCATCTGGACTGTGTTTGTGTGTGTTGGAGTGTGTGATAAGCGTATGGCTGCTGTGGACTCGTGTGTGTGTGTGTGTGTGTGTGTGTGTGTGTGTGTGTGTGTGTGTGTGTGTGTGTGTGTGTGTGTGTGTGTGTGTGTGTGTGTGTGTGTGTGTGTGTGTGTGTGTGTGTGTGTGTGTGTGTGTGTGTGAGGATTTGCGTGAGAGACTGTGTAGTATACAGTTGAAGTCGGAAGTTTACATACACCTTAGCCAAATACATTTAAACTCTGTCACAATTCCTGAAATGTAATCCTAGTAAAAATTCACTGTCTTAGGTCAGTTAGGATAACCACTTTATGTTAAGGATGTGAAATGTCAGAATGATTCATTACAGATTTTATTTCTTTCATCACATTCCCAGTGGGTCAGAAGTTTACCGACACGCAATTCGTATTTGGTAGCATTGCCTTTTAAATTTTGGGTTTAATTTGGGTCAAACGTTACGGGTAGCCTTCACAAACTTCCCACAATAAGTTGGATGAATTTTGGTCCATTCCTCCTGACAGAGCTGGTGTAACTGAGTCAGGTTTGTAGGCCTCCTTTCTCACACACTCTTTTTCAGTTGACATATTTTTTATAGGATTGAGGTCAGGGCTTTATGATGGCCACTCCAACACCTTGACTTTGTTGTCCTTAAGCCATTTTGCCACAAATTTGGAATGAAGCTTGGGGTCATTGTTCATTTGGAAGACCGATTTGCGACCAAGCTTTAACTTCCGGACTGATGTCTTGAGATATTACTTCAATATATCCACATAATTTTCCTCCTCATGAAGCCATCTATTTTGTGAAGTGCACCAGTCCCTCCTGTAGCAAAGCAGAGGACATTTCTCCCAATGTACAGTTGCAAATTTAGTCTTTCTTTTTTATGGTGGTTTTGGAGCAGTGGCTTCTTCCTTGCTGAGCGGCCTTTCAAGTTATGTCAATATAGGGCTTGGTTTACTGTGGATATAGATACTTTTGTACCTGTTTCCTCCAGCATCTTCACAAGGTCCTTTGCTGCTGTTCCGGGATTGATTTGAACTTTTTGCACCAAAATACGTTCATCTCTGGGAGACAGAACGTGTCTCCTTCCTGAGCGGTATGACGAATGCGTGGTCCCATGGTGTTTAAACTTGCGTTGTATTGTTTGTACAGCTGAACGTCGTACCTTCAGGTGTTTGTAAATAGCTCCCAAGGATGAATCAGACTTGCGGAGGTCTACAATTTGTTTTCTGAGGTCTTGGCTGATTTCTTTTGATTTTCCAATGATGTCAAGCAAAGAGGCACTGATCTTGAAGTTAGGCCTTGAAATACATCCACAGGTACACCTCCAATTGACTCAAATGATGTCAATTAGCCTATCAGAAACTTCTAAAGCCATGACATAATTTTCTGGAATTTTACAAGTTGTTTAAAGGCACAGTCAACTTAGTGTATGTAAACGTCTAACCCACTGGAATTGTGATACAGTGAAATAATCTTCCTATAAATAATTGTTAGAAAAATGACTTGTGTGTCAAGCACAAAGTAGATGTACTAACCGACTTGCCAAAACTATAGTTTGTTATCAAGAAATGTGAGGAGTGGTTGAAAAACTAGTTTTAATGACTCCACATAAGTGTATGTTAACTTCAGACCTGTGAGAGGAAACGTGTATGTGTGTGAGAGCGAGAGCTGAGAGGCTGGACATTTGCATGAATCTGTGTACAAGAGAGATGAGAGCCTGTGTATGATATCATGTCTGTGTATGATTGATACTGTACCCCGTGTGTGTGTGTGTGTTTCTCTGTCTCTTGATAACAGGCAAGGGTGATTATGTATGCATGTGTCCTCCCAGTGGACACTACTGATCCCTCTGCCCCATCATTTACACTAAATAGACCCCACGAAGCAATGAAATTACCTCCTCTGGAAAAGAAGGGGACAGATGCCATGCCGACGGTCACTGCAATAAAAGTCTGCTCTGGTGTGTGTATGTGTGTGGCCAGAAGTAAGGGTGAGTGTATGTGTGATATATTGTTGTACTTTTAGTTATTACTGGAGTTATCTTCTTATCTACACATGATGGAGATTGGCACAGCTAGGCAGGTTTGCTCGATTAGGCATAGACCACGCATGGCAACAGGTAAGATTTCCGAACTGATGGTTTAATCTCTGATTACAGTTGTAGGTGCACTCTAGCTCAAACGGAATTGGAATATCTCGACAAGTCAATTTGAGTGTACACCATACAAAACTGTAACAAACCGGATATTAGTTTCCAAAACTGTTAAAATAGCGTCTGTGAGTATAATAGAATTGATTTAGCATGTGAAAACCTGAGAAAAAAACTGGTTTTGTAGTTTTCTATTCAATTCCATTACAGTATCCATTGACTTAGGACTCCATTTGCAGTTCCTATGCCTTCCACTAGATGTCAACAGTCTTTAGAAATTGTTTCAGGCTTGTATTCTTATGATAGAGGGAGTCAGACCAGTCTGAATGAATGAACCCTGACGTGTCACAGAGCTTTTGCATTCGCAATCCCGAGAGAGTGCATTTCTTGTTTACCTTTTATATTGACGACGTTATTGTCCAGTTGAAATATTATCATTTAGGCTAAAAACAGCCTGACGATTGAATATAAACATTGTTTGACATGTTCCTATGAACTTTACGGATACAATTTGGATTTTTGTGTCTGCCTGTTTTAACTGCGTTTGAGCCTGTGGATTACTGAAGAAAACGCGGGAACAAAACAGAGGTTTTTGGATATGAAGAGACTTTATCGGACAAAAGGAACATTTATTGAGTTTATTAATTTGTGAGTGCCACCATATGAAGATCATCAAAGGTAAGGGATTAATTTTTATCTCTATTTCTGAGTTTTGTAACGCTTCTGCTTGGCTGGTTACTGTTTGTAATAATTTGTCAACTGGGCTATGTTCTCAAATAACCGTAAGGTATGCTTTCGCCATAAAGCGTTTTAAAAATCTGACACCGTGGTTGGATTCACAATAAGTTAATCTTTAAACCTATGTAAAATATGTTTTGTTTTCTGAATTTTTATAAATTGGTATTTCTGTATTTGAATTTAGCGCTCTGCAATCTCAATGGATGTTGGCCAGATGGGACGTTAGCGTCCCACATACCCTAGCGAGGTTAAACAGTTTAAAATCACACATCACTTTACTCATTCATTTTATACTATATTTAGAACTCATAACGGAGACTCTTGTATAAACAGAGTTATGCTAATGTGGTATTGTCTCTCAATGAGGTCACAAACATTAAACAAAATGGACCGGTCATAGCCGGATTCTCCACCGACCGTTTACACATTCTCCAAAACATGGACATTGTTCAGTCCTGAAGTTCTGTGATGTAGA
The DNA here is from genome assembly GCF_021184085.1 of Oncorhynchus gorbuscha. Lineage (NCBI taxonomy): Eukaryota > Metazoa > Chordata > Actinopteri > Salmoniformes > Salmonidae > Oncorhynchus > Oncorhynchus gorbuscha. The sequence goes on along the minus strand of NC_060182.1, from coordinate 54,382,376 downwards.
AGTTCCTTTGTTCTACTGTGAACCCTCTCTCTATACTGCATGAGGGAGAGCGTCTCCTCCAGGAATTTACGACCTGAGATAACCGAACCTGGGTGTAAGAGGGAGAGCGGCGAAGGCACTCGCTATACCCAAAGAGGGCCACGTCATGACACCAGTAACCCAAACGAACCCTCATTACAATATGTAAATATCCATCTTGAATAAGTATCTATAGTAAGGGGTGACCATTTATTTGTTTAATATAGAGTACCAGTCAAAATTTTGGACACACCTAATCATTCAAGGGTTATTCTTAATTTGTACTATTTTCTACATTGTAGAGTAATAGAGAAGAAATAAAAACTATGAAAAAAATACATATGGAATTATGTAATAACCAAAAAAGTGTTTAACAAATCAAAATATATTTTAGATTCTAGCCACCCTTCCCGGTGCCAGAAATGTGGATGTCAATTAAATCTAGAATATATTTGGATTTGTTTAACACTTTTTTGGTTACTACATGATTCAATATGTGTTATTTCATAGTGGTGATGTCTTCACTGGTTCTACAATAAATAAAATAGTAGAAATATTGAAAACCCTTGAATGAGTCAGTTGTTGGTTTTGGTTATTGGTTTTCATCCCAGTCACCAGGGAGAGCTGTTAGGGAGTGGCGAATGAGTCACCCTACATGACTAGATTTGCAGACATCAGAGCAAATGTGATAGCCATCTTCTAATGTTTTGTTGCTCTGAAAATCTTATTTCCTTCTGACTTACTTACTTCAAATGAGACGATTCCAGTTGTTTCAATCGCAAATAAGACACTCTTAATTGGTATCTGGGGCATGCCTCGATGGCGACACTAAATGACTATTTAACCAGCCATTGTAATACGGTCGTCTGGAGATGTTCCGAGATAGGCAGGTACCGTTTGAATACCCGAGCATCGGGAGCGCTCACATTTCTGTTGCCTCTTAAATACTGAGTTTCCTTGCATTTCCATTTCGAGTTTCCTTGGTGATGACTGGGGATTGGGGGAATGGGGAATTGGCTCGATCCTTTCAGGAGGCCACAGTATTAAAATACTTTCTTGGTCCTATCACCTGATGAATCAAGCCACCGTTCCCAGTTCTCAGGTCCCTATCTGTCTCTGATATGCTGCATAAAGAGGGGAATAAGGAAGTGTAACACCTCAAGCTGGAAGCCGGTGATAACAGAAAGAAATGCCATGTGTCGAAACGACTGAGCGCGTGTCATTTGTTGTGCATAATGATGTAAGCCCCCTGTGTCTGGGTTTTCTTTGTCGATATGCCATGCAGTAATCCAAAAGGATTCTGGGAACCAGCAGATGCCTGTTGAAGACGGATTAAGACCTGTCATTATCGATGATCGTCTGCCGAAACGGATTGGCTTTCGAAGAACCCATTTCACTCACCTTCCAGCCAATTCCTCACCCTTTGAGAAGACTCATTGCTTTTTCAGTGTGATTATATTGGTCGTATGCATGTTGTTATGAAGGAGAGAAAAGATAGCACAATTTGTAATCACTTTATCTATCATTTGTAGCAGCAGTGCTCAATTGCCTATGTTTAAGTCAATATGCATGAAAATGCATATTTCTTTGCATGGTGTAATGTGATAACAGACCCAATACACTCCCTGCCCCTCGCCCTGGCCCTTCAATGTTTGCAGCTCAATCAACTGCCTAGGGCCAAGGAGGAGGGGTAGGGGGTGAATTGGGACTGGCTGAAGGAGGTTAAAGAATAAAGCTTTCACTCTAATTCTATTTCATCACCTCAGACTTAACTCTTTTTTTACTATGTTTGATGAGGCGTGGCGGCGACTTGTCTGTGGCTGCCAACTATGAAGGGGGACAGAACTGTGACTAGGATTTTATCCGTCTGAAACCCTGCCACCAAGATGCCATCTCCAGGCACTCAGGGAAAGTTGCTTTTGCTCTTCCCCTCGTACGGTACTACTTCTCTGGGGAACACACACACACCGCTGATGGAGTTGAAGTGTGGGTTTACAAGAGGTACCATGATTTCTCTTGGCACCATACTGGGGAGGAATATTCAAGGGGGAGAAATGTTAAAGTTTGGAACGTTAGAAATTGTATTTACTACATCACACACTACTTGGCTTTTCCACAAAAAAGGACTATGCAAATCCCAATGGCAATGAGTTATTTTGAGCATACATTTAATCCAAAACAATTCACACCCATAAAGTAGTCTAGCCCCCTAGAGTCAATCTCATAAGCATAATAAATGGATCCCCATCAAAAATCTGTCTAAGATAGAGATATCAGTCTCAATCCTCGGTATCTGCCAATGGTGGCCTTCTGCATCTGCGGTGGAAGGTAGCCGAGCTACAGTGGTGTTTGTCAGTGGTTTTTGTCAAATATAAATAGGTCTTCTCACGAAAAATTACGAACAGTTTGGGCAACACACTAACATGACCCCTCTATGGAAAGGTGAGACTGTCAAGACTCGTCTGAAGGCGGTAACAGTTAAAAAAGATAATGTAAGTATACACTGAGTGTACAAAACATTAGGAACACATGCTCTTTCCATGACATAGACTGACCAGGTGAAAGCTATGATCCCTTATTGATGCCACTTGTTAAATCCACTTCAATCAGTGAAGATAAAGAGGAGACTGGTTAAAGAAGGATTTTTAAGCCTTGAGACAATTGAGACATTGAATGGCACGCATACACAATCCGAGGGTGAACGGGCAAGACAAAATATTAAATTGTCTTTGAACGTTGCTGGGTTTTTCACGCTCAACAGTTTTCCATGTGTATGGTCCATCACCCATAGGACATCCAACCACCTTGACACAACTGTGGGAAGCATTGGAGTCAACATGGGCCAGAATCCCTGTGGAACACTTTCGACACCTTGTAGAGTCCATTTCCGATGAATTGAGGCCAAAATGGGGTACAACTGAATATTAGGAAGGAGTTCCTAATGTTTTGTACACTCAGTGTATGGAAGTAGTTTAGTGCCCCAAATGTTCTGTTAATATGAGTAAAACATTTTTTTTCCTTATCTTTCTTTCACACTACATGACCAAAAGTATATGGACACCTGCATGTCAAACATCTCATTCTAAAATCATGGGCATTAATATGGAGTTGGTTCCCCTTTGCTGCTATAACCGCCTCCACTCTTCAGGGAAGGCTTTCCACAAGATGTTGGAACATTGCTGCTGGGACTTGCTTCCATTCAGCCAGAAGAGCATCAGTGAGGTTGGGCACTGATGTTGGGCGATTAGGCCTGGCTCGCAGTCTGCGTTCTAATTCATCCCAAAGGTGTTCGATGGGGTTGAGGTCAGGGTTCTGTGCAGGTCAGTCAAGTTCTTCTGCACCGATCTCGACAAACCATTTCTGTATGGACCTCACTCTGTGCACATGGGCATTGTCATGCTGAAGCAGGAAAGGGCCAACCCAAACTTTTGCCACAAAGTTGTAACCACAGAATCGTCTAGAATGTCACTATCCTTAGTATGACCATCTTAAAACAATTCCATATGTTAGCTTAGTAGAACCCCCCCCCCCAGCTTACTCTTAAGGACTGGACCTACCTTACTTGAGTAGGTACTCAGCCAACCAGTAATGCCAGCAAAAAACAGCCCACTGTGATAAAAGTTCCACACATACACCTTAGGGGAATATCTGGGGAAAAACATGCAACATCATTCTGACTTATCTCCACCATAGGCATGTGCAAACACCATCACAGCAACCACCATCTTTTTGTTCCACGGAGGAGGTGGGGATTTAATTGAATGTGTTGCAAGTAATGTGCACTTGCCTGTGTTTCCATACTACCCAATATCAAGCTGCCACAGAGTCTGGCAGCGCGGTCTGCTTACAACTGTCTGGGATCTCTGCCATAGGGGCCAGTCCTCATTAAATAACAGGCTGGCTATATGAACTGTAACAAGACTGCTAATCCACTCCAAATCGGTTTCGGCCCCCTGGTGCTAACATGCAGATTCTGATGCTGCGCCTAATGTAATTTCCCGTCCAGCAGTGATGAGCTGAGCAGACAATGAGAGCTAACTCTCTTTGTCTTTTTGACAGGCCATGGCACTGTTCCCCGCGAGCACAAAAGCCTCTTAAGTCATGCTGAATTTGACTTTCTATTACAGTGTATTACAGTTAAGAAAATTTCAGCCTTCATTCCTTCTTTCTCAGAGCGAAGTATCTCACGACTGTACTTTCTTGTGTTTCAAAGAACTTCTAAGGCCTTTATTTGATTGGACAATCTAATTATACATTTTATTTAACTAGGCAAGTCAGTTAAGAACACATTCTTATTTACAATGACGGCCTACACAGGCCAAACCAGGACGATGCTGGGCCAATTGTGCGCCGCCCTATGGAACTCCCAATCACGGCCAGTTGTGACACAGCCTGGATTTGAACGAGGGTGTCTGTAGTGACACCGCAAGCACTGAGATACAGTGCCAGACCCCTGCGCCACTTGGGAGCCCAACATACACAAAATGAGTTTAAAAACAGACCAACCATGTGTTTTATTTTACCCGGTAAGTTGATTGAGAATACATTCTCATTTACAGCAACAACCTGGGGACTAGTTACAGGGGATAAATGAGACAATAGTAAGCTGGGGATGAGCTGCAACCACCCCATTGATGGTATGGAGGCCAGATTGGGAATTTAGCCAGGGCACCAGGGTTAACAACCCTACTCTTACAATAAGTGCCATGGGATCTTTAGTGAACACAGAGAGTCAGGACACCTGTTTAACATCCCATCCAAAAGACAGCGCCCTACACAGTACAATATCCCCAATCACTGCTGTGGGGAATTAGGATATTTTTGGGGGACCAGAGGAAAGGGTGCCTCCTAGTAGCCATCCAACACCACTTCCAGCAGCATCTGGTCACCCATCCAGGCACCAACCCTGCTTATTTTCAGAAGCAAGCCAGCAGTGGGATCAGGGCAGTATGCTGCTGTGTAGATTCACAGACAAGTAATTAGCAACATAAATGTAATCAGGTAATGGTCAAAGACAATCAAAGATGAGTAATTGTAATTTAAAATCTCATTCAAGCTACAGTATTGGGATTGTTATGTCACACTCTTTCCCCATACTCATACGAGATAATCTCACACCACTATCTACTATATCCGACAATGACTACATGTACTCACACTAAATCAATTATCAGTTTAGAGTGAACTAAATTCTTCTCATTATGTAATTGCCCAACCACACATTTTTTTTACATCACCCTCAGATTTGACCAGATTGCTCGCACTACAGCCAAGACGCAACCAAACCTCAGATTTCTGAATAAAGCAGTTTTTCGGTCTCCTCAGTTGTTCTGTTAGCTCGATTCTGGCACACTGCTCTTTGACTCAACCTTCCCTTATCCTCTCTGTCTTTCCAAAACTTGACTATCTCTTCAAAAAAGCCAAACAATTATGAAAGGAGTAGGACTGCTCCACTCCTTAAAAAATAATTTAAGCAGTTAAACTCTGAGCAGTTGGTTATGGCAAGGCACGAGTAATCGCCCCCTACTCAAGCAATTTAGCCCTCCCACCGTCCCATTGTCTAGTCACAAACACGTCACAATAAGTGAAGAAATTACCAACAGCAGATTGCTACTGTATGATTACCACAATGGACTGGTGGACTGTGATTAGTTGACCCCAACCAATCAGCTTTAACCTTTCAAGTAGGGTATTGTTGTTTTTCAACTTTATTTAACCAGGTAGGCTAGTTGAGAACAAGTTCTCATTTGCAACTGCGACCTGGCCAAGATAAAGCATAGCAGTGTGAACAGGCAACACAGAGTTACACATGGAGTAAACAATTAACAAGTCAATAACACAGTAGAAAAAAAGGGGAGTCTATATACATTGTGTATAAAAGGCATGAGGAGGTAGGCGAATAATTACAATTTTGCAGATTAACACTGGAGTGATAAATGATCAGATGGTCATGTACAGGTAGAGATATTGGTGTGCAAAAGAGCAGAAAAGTAAATAAATAAAAACAGTATGGGGATGAGGTAGGTGAAAATGGGTGGGCTATTTACCAATAGTGATCGGTTAGCTGCTCAGATAGCAGATGTTTGAAGTTGGTGAGGGAGATAAAAGTCTCCAACTTCAGCGATTTTTTTTTTGCAATTCGTTCCAGTCACAGGCAGCAGAGAACTGGAACGAAAGGCGGCCAAATGAGGTGTTGGCTTTAGGGATGATCAGTGAGATACACCTGCTGGAGCGCGTGCTACGGATGGGTGTTGCCATCGTGACCAGTGAACTGAGATACGGTGGAGCTTTACCTAGCATGGACTTGTAGATGACCTGGAGCCAGTGGGTCTGGCGACGAATATGTAGCGAGGACCAGCCGACTAGAGCATACAAGTCGCAGTGGTGGGTGGTATAAGGTGCTTTAGTGACAAAACGGATGGCACTGTGATAAACTGCATCCAGTTTGCTGAGTAGAGTGTAACTATCCACTAAACCTAACCCTAATCTTAGCAAACATTTGCTTATCAACAATTAATTTGATAGTATGACTATCTGTTGATCATCTATATGGGACCATAGAAATAAAGTATAACAACAGATACTCTGTAGGGTCAAGTGTAGAGTATATTTGAAAATTGAGATTTTTTTTCTGAAGGTTTGATAACATTACTCAGTTATCAGACCCCCACTCTCTTCTCTATAGATGACAAATGTCATGTGATATATCATCTATAAATCACATTACGAGAGGTCATCTGATACATTTCTTTGTTAGACTCGTGAAGAACTTCAAAGGCAGAGTAAAAACAAGATGGTTTTGCACATAATCCTAGTAGTCCTAGTAGTCCAATTTGATTGATCATTGAGGTAATTTTTTTCTGATGAAGTACCATTTCATACTGCTGAGAGTGGAAATGTCATCCAAAAATATCATTCATTGTCTGATGGAGATTCTTGTATTTTGAACTGACATCATCTCAAACAGGGTGTACTTTCTCTCTCTATTCTTGGCCTCTTTTGAAATAGTATTTTTACCACTGCAATAAGCAGTCTATGCTGGGTAACAAATAATGCTAATATATATATATATATATTAGCTATATATATATATATATATATATATATATATATATATATATATATATATATATATATATATATATATATATATATACACACACATCACAAAACGTCTTGCTACATCATGCCCCCTACTGAACACGATCGAGGTAGGCGACAGAAGAACATCTCTTACATCAGACGATCCTTCCGTTCCGTACCGAGGCCATATTTACCCTTCTAGTCGAGGGAAAATATGCAGTGTTAAATTGTCGGGTTACACTTCCTACCATCAGCACTGTTTGCTCAATATTTCTCTTTGTTTAAGATGGCTCCGTTCTCTTGTCAAATCTGTCTACCCTGGAGACGGGAGGGCCTAATAAAGAGCTGCAGATTCTCTTTCATTGCCTTGAAAAGGAAGCAAGGCCGAACATCTCGCTTTGTTAAAGCCTCAGCGTAATTATACAAATGATACAATTATACATATTTTTCATCAAAAACATTTTGTTGTGACGGTCATAAATGACAAAGTTGCATTTCATGAGAATTCAATACAAGAAGTGCTTGAATTATCTTAACAGCGCCCTAGCAGCACTGTTAAGGGCTGTGGAATCACTGTGATTTTGAAAATGCACTCTAGTTAAAAATGTTGTTTAAACCAAGGAATGGAGGACACCGAACTGCTGGGATTGAAACGTTCCTGCTCAGTTCCATCATATATCTGGCATAGGAAAATCACCAAAAACCCTGAAATGTCCACTATAACATTTTCTGCCAAGATAGAACTGCCAAAGGGGGCGGTGTTGCAATATACTGCAGAGACAGCCCGCAGAGTTCTGTCTTACTATCCAGGTCAGCACCAAAACAATTCAAGCTTCTACTTAAAAATATTTACCTTTCCAGAAACAAGTCTCTCGTTGTCGCTTGCTATTATAGACCACCATCTGCCCCCAGCTGTGCCCTGGACACCATATGTGAATTGATTGCCCCCCATCTATCTTCTGAGCTCGTGCTGCTAGGTGACCTAAACTGGGACATGCTTAACACATCCTACAATCTAAGCTCGATGCCATCAATCTCACACAAATGATCAATGAACCTACCAGTTACAACCCCTCATCCGTAAACACGGGCACCCTCATAGATATCGTCCTAACTAACTCACCCTTCAAATACACCTCTGCTGTTTTCAACCAAGATCTCAGCAATCACTGCCTTATTGCCTGCATCCGTAATAGGTCTGCGGTCAAATGACCACCCCTCATCATTGTCAAACGCTCCCGAAAACACTTCAGCGAACAAGCCTTTCTAATCGACCTGGCCGGGGTATCCTGGAATGATATTGACCTCATCCCGTCAGTAGAGGATGCCTGGTTATTCTTTAAAAGTGCCTTCCTCACCATCTTAACTAAGCATGGTCCGTTCAAAAAATGTAGAACCAGGAATAGATATAGACCTTGGTTCACTCCAGACCTGTCTGCCCTTGACCAGCACAAACACATCCTGTGGTGTTCTGCATTAGCAGAATTAATTGCAAAAATCACTGAAGCTGGAGACTCTTACCTCCCTCACTAGCTTTAAGCACCAGCTGTCTGAGCAGCTCACAGATCATTGCACCTGTAAATAGCCCATCCAACTACCTCATCCCCATACTGTATTTATTTATTTATCTTGCTGTTTTGCAACGCTGTATTACTACTTGCACATTCATCTTCTGCACATCAATCACACTAGTGTCTAATTGGTATATTGTAATTACTTCACCACCATGGCCTATTTATTGCCTTACCTCCCTTTTCTTACCTCATTTGCACACACTGTATATAGATTTTCTTCAACTGTATTATTGACTGTATGTTTTGTTTATTCCATGTGTAACTTTGTTGTTGTATGTGTCAAACTGCTTTGCTTTATTCTTGGCCAGGTCGCAGTTGTAAATGAGAACTTGTTCTCAATTTGCCTACCTGGCTAAATAAAGGTGAAACAATGTTATTTATTTTTTCATGTAAATTCTCCCAGCTATCGATATAGAAGCCGGGATATCATGCAGTCTCCGCCATCCACCAATCGTTGTTTTTAAATCCACTATATCATTACAGCCTCGTATCCTTAAAGCATGTACATTTGATGATTATTATGAATATATCATTGCTTTTCATGCTAATCTTAAAAGCCAGAGGTCCACTGATGCTGCATAAACAATGACCAGCTTTGCATGGAAGTTCCTATATCCTTTTTCACGGGCTTCAAAATCACTCCAGCTAGCACACTGGGTACAGTGTCAAAACATATCTTGATAATGGCTGCACACCTATTCATATAATTCATTAACCAGTGGAAACAGCTTGTGTTCAACAGGGAAACACCTAACAAACCTGAACAAAAACAAGCTAACAGGTGTGCATATGTAGTAGCGGCTAAAGTATTGAGACACAAGAATGTAAAAGTGGAAACACTAGTGATGGGCATTCAAAGTATTTTTGGTGAGCTGGATCATTTGGCTCCGTTCAGCTAATAGAGACGTTCATTTTGCTACCAAATGGCTCTTTGTTCAGTAGTCAGAAGTCTCTAATGTAAAACCTAAAACTTTGCCTGCCATGACATCAGATTGTGACATGTGAGATCAAATTAATTTATACCTGACCAAATTATTAGATGGAATGCAAATGTTTTTAGATTTTTGGCTGCACTTTACAATAACAACGTAATAAAGCATTTATAATGGATTAGTAAATAGTTTATTCATAAGATGATTAATATAGGTCCTTATAAACCATTTTCTAATCATTAGTTAAGTATTTGTGTGTGGCTTCATCTTCCTTTTGAGAGGGTGGAGACCAACCAGAACTCTCCATTTCTAACATGTATGGACCTAGAATTTAATCAAGCAGCTGACCAAATTATGATTTTAGTTTTGGGTTAGCGGAGATTAGACTGCAATCCACACTTTGGTTTTGGTAGAAAAGTCACTGCCAAGAAACGCTTATGTTAGTATTTTCTGACTAAAAACTTTATTTAGTCAGCATAGTGTGTCTGAAGATACACATCACACTTCACATCAGACTGTTTTCTAATAAAATGTTCAATATATTTTCTTAAACATCCTCTGTATTGTGTGCTTATTGTTTAAGCATTGATATGTTATAGGGGCCATTTTGAAACCTTAAGTAGCATCAGGTACTGCTGGAATGTCTACCAAGGGCATGTCCATTTTTTTGGTTATAATTTACACTAGTCACTCAAAATATTTATAAAGTCTAAAAAAAACAACACTTTAGATGAGGCCATACAAAAATACTTAACGAATGATTAGAAATTGTTTGATAAAGTCATATATTAAACATCTTATGAAGGATCTTATGAATCGTTATTAGATACTTATTCAAAAATTTAACACTAACGTTGATTAGAAATGTGTGAGTAACTAGGTCTCTAACATTTACAAATGTGGGAGGAATGATTAAGAAATTATAAATAAACGAATAATCCATTATAAATGTGTTATTACGTGGAGTAATTATAAAGTGCTACCAGAATGTATTTTATGCACTACAAAAATGCGCTTGGACCGGAATGATGCTCTCTCCTCACTTTATATTGTCCTGCAGTGAGGAATTACCATATTCAGAGAATGTTTTTAAAATTGCAGATAATCATGGTCTTGAGCTCAAAAGCAATAGTAACAGTATGTTATTCGGGGAGCCAAATTATCTGTCCAAAAATACCAGTTCGTTCCCTAATGACCCATTGCTAGTGAACACAATCTAGCTCTGAGCCTGTGTGGGTTCGCGCTGAACTCTCATCTATTGTAGTCATGTTGGTTTGCAGTTCACATACAATGGCATGTGTGGTCTTAAGTAAGTATTAAGGAACATGTGTATGCTATTAGTTCATATATCTCTTTATGTAACAAGTTTAAAACTGACTCTAAATTGCTGAAATATATTCAGAATCATTATGAGGTTACAGTAAGACATTTTGTATGGAGTATGCTCTGTATGGAGTACAGCAGTGCTGAGATGGACATCAGCTGACAGAGGGCGAAATCAGGAGAACGGGCACATGGAATTGAACGGCTTGAATGGAATGAAGGGAACAGCATGAAATGTATTCAAATGAATTGCATTTTTCTTTTTTGAAGTAGGATCATTTTTTAAAAACATTTATGAATGCACCACTTTGCATTCAGTCTTTGCATGTTTTTTTTCTGTTCCATTCATTACATTCCCAGCCATTACAATGAGGCCTTCTTCCCCATTTCTTACTCCACTGATGTAGAATGTGGTTCTCTAGTGTCCGAGGCGGTGAGTAGGTAGCTGTGCTGCCGTGGCAAGAAAAAAGCTTAGAGATGAGTCAATACTCCAACATTATACTCGTTGAACGCTCACTCTCACCTTCTACAACTACTGCTGCTGCTGGTGTAGGTTAGTGCAGGCCAAGGAAGTGGTAAGGAAGGAAGGGGAATGTGTATGTGAAGTAACTTGTGCACATACAATGAACATGTTGTATTTCTCTCTCACACACACACACACACACACACACACACACACACACACACACACACACACACACACACACACACACACACACACACACACACACACACACACACACACACACACACACACACACACACACACACACACACACACACACACACACACACACACACACACACACACACACACACACACACACACACACACACACACACAGTATATGTATTTTCTTTAAAGTACACACCTTTGGGCAGTGTTAGCATGAAACACGCACATAAACAGACCTCTAACCCTGACATATTAAACAGCATGCTGTTACTCATCCGATGCCGGACAAAACATAAACACCTCAGATTATGTCAAATAGGGTCAGAAAATTAGATAATTGACGTTAAAGATGAAGAAATGACCCAATGTTTAATTAAGCTCAACCGCTTAACTTTTCCAATGAGTAAGAAGACATGGTTGTCTTATGGTATGGTGGGGTAAACTTTGGGCAACATTATCTCCTGAATGTTTTGGCATTCATGTCCAAAAAGTAACTTTCTGACCACTTCTACCATGCTCAAATATGTATGGAAAGTTATGTTCAAATCAAAAGGAGTGAGTTCAAAAAGGGATTGAAATTAAATGGAATGACCCTATATCAAATCAAATTTTATTTTGTCACATGCACCAAACACAAAATGCTTACTTACAAACCCTTAACCGGCAATGCACTTTTAAGAAAAATAAGTGTTAGGTAAAAAATACATATGGAAGAAATAAAATTAACAAATAATTAAAGAGCAGCAGTAAAAGTACAGTAGCGAGGCTATATACAGGTAGTACGAGGTACAGAGACAATGTGCGGGGGCACAGGTAAGTCGAGGTAATTGAGGTAATATGTACATGTAGGCAGAGTTAAAGTGACTATGCATAGATTATGACCTGTTGGACCTAGACGTGGCGCTCCGGTACCGCTTGCCGTGTGGTAGCATAGAGAACAGTCTATGACTAGGGTGGCACCAGACAGTGATGGAACCCATCAGGATGCTCTTGATGGTGCAGCTGTAGAACTTTTTGAGGATCTGAGGACCCATGCCAAATCTTTTCAGTCTCCTGAGGGAAAATAAGCTTTGTCGTGACCGAGGGCGTGCTCGGTCCTCCTTTTCCTGTAGTCCACAACCATCTCCTTTGTCTTGATCACGTTGAGGGAGAGGTTGTTATCCTGGCACCACACGGCCATGTCTCTGACCTCCTCCCTATAGGCTCATAGTCTCATTGTTGTCGTTGATGTGGCCTACCAGTGTTGTGTGGTCAGCAAACTTAATGATTGTTTTGGAGTCGTGCCTGGCCATGCAGTCATGGGTGAACAGGGAGTACAGAGGGGACTGAGAACGCACCCCTGAGGGGCTCCATCGTTGGGGATCAGCGTGGCAGATGTGTTGTTATCTACGCTTACCACCTGGGGTGCGGCCCGTCAGGAATCCAGCATCGAGTTGCAGAGGGAAGTGTTTTATTTCCATGGTCCTTTGCTTGGTGATGAGCTTTGAGGGCACTATGGTGTTGAACGCTGAGCTGTAGTCAATGAATAGCATTCTCATGTAGGTGTTCCTTTACTCCAGGTGGGAAAGGGCAGTGTGGAGTGCAATAGATATTGCATCATCTGTGGATCTGTTGGGGCGGTATGCAAATTTGGGTGGGTCTAGAGTTTCTGGGATAATGGTGTTGATGTGAACCATGACCAGCCTTTCAACACTTCATGGCTACAGACGTGAAGTGTACTATGGGTCAGTAGTCACTTAGGCAGGTTACCTTAGTGTTCTTGGGCACAGGCACTATGGTGGTCTGCTTAAAACATGTTGATATTACAGACTCAGTTTGAAAATGTCAGTGAAGACACTTGCCAGTTGGTCAGACATGCTTGGAGTGCATGTACTGGTAATCCGTCTGTCCCTACGGCCTTGTGAATGTTGACCTATTTAAAGGTTTTACTTACAGAGAGCTTGATCACACAGTCATCTGGAACAGCTGATGCTCTCATGCATGTTTCAATGTTACTTGCCTCGAAGCGAGCATAGAGGTAATGTAGCTGGTCTGGTATTCTTGTGTCACTGGGCAGCTCGTGGTTGTGCTTCCCTTTGTAGTCTGTAATAGTTTGCAAGCACTGCTATATCCAACGAGCATCGGAGCCAATGTAGTACGATTCAATCTTAGTTCTGTATTGAAGGTTTGCCTGTTTGATGGCATGTCTAAGGGCATAGCGAGAATTCCTCTCAGCGTATGGGTTAGAGTCCCACTCCTTGAAAGCGGCAGCTCTACCCTTTAGCTCAGTGCGGATGTTGCCTGTAATCCATGACTTCTGTTTGGTGTATGTACCTACAGTCACTGTGGGGGCAACGTCATAAATGCATTTATTGATGAAGCCAGTGACTGATGTGGTGTACTCCTCAATGCCATCGTAAGAATCCCGGAACATATTCCTGTCTGTGCTAGCAAAACAGTCCTGTAGCTTAGCATCGGCTTCATCTGACATTTCTTTATTTGATCGAGTCTCTGGTGCTTCCTGCTTTAGTTTTGGCTTGTAAGCAGGAATCAGGAGGATAGAATTATGGTTGGATTTGTCAAATGGAGGGCGAGGGAGAGCTTATTACGTGTCCAAAGTGTCTCTGTGTGTGGAGTAGGTGGTCCAGAGTTTTTTTCCCTCTGCTTGCACATTTAACATCACGGTAGAAATGAGGGAAAATGGATTTAAGTTTCCCTGCATTAAAGTCCCCGGCACTAGGAGTGCAGTCTCTGGATTAGCATTTTCATGTTTGCTTATGGCCTTATACAGCTTATTGAGTGCGGACTTAGTGGCAGCATCGGTTTGTGGTGGTATATAGGCAGCTATGAAAAATATAGATGAAAAGTCTCTTGGTAAATATTGTGGTCTACAGCTTATCATGAGATACTCTACCTCAGGTGAACAAAACCTTGAGACTTCCTTAATATTAGATTTAGTGCACCAGCTGTGTTTACAAATATACACAGACCGCCACCCCTTGTCTTCCCGGAGGCAGCTATTCTATCTTGCCGATGCAGCAAAAACCCCGCCAGCTGTATTTTATCAATGTCGTCGTTCAGCCACGACTCAGTGAAACATAAGATATGACAGTTTTTAATGTTCCATTGGTAGGCTATTCGTGGTTGTAGCTCACCTATTTTGTTATCCAATGTACATTGTACATTGGCTAATAGGACGGCTGGTAGAGGCAGGTTACTCGCCGTAGGATCCTTACAAGGCAACGCAACATACACTATCGGTCAAAAGTTTTAGAACACCTACTCATTCAAGGGTTTTTCTTTATTTTTACTATTAACTACATTGTAGAATAACAGTGAAAAGATCAAAACTAGGAAATAACATATATGGAATCATGTAGTAACCAAAAAAGTGTTTAACAAACCAAAATATATTTTATATTTGAGATTCTTCAAATAGCCACCCTTTGCCTTGATGACAGCTTTGCACACTCTTGGCATTCTCTCAAACAGCTTCCTGAGGTAAACCCTGGAAGGCATTTCAATTAACAGGTGTGCCTTGTTAAAAGTTCATTTGTGTAATTTCTTATTGCGTTTGAGCCAATAAGTTGTGTTGTGACAAGGTAGGGGTGGTATACAAATGATAGCCCTATTTGGTAAAAGACAGAGTCCATACTTTGGCAAGAACAGCTCAAATAGGCAAAGAGAAATGACAGTCCATCATTACATTAAGAAAGATTTCAAGAACTTTGAAAGTTTCTTCAAGTGTAGTTGCAATAACCATCAAGCGCTAAAATGAAACTGGCTCTCATGAGGATCAACACAGGAATGGAAGACCCACCCAGAGTTACCTCTGCTGCAGAGGATAAGTTCATTGGAGCCTCAGAAATTGCAGCCCAAATAAATGCTTCACAGAGTTCAAGTAACAGACACATGTCAACATCAACTGCTCAGAGGAGAGGAGAGTTTGAATCAGGCCTTCATGGTCGAATTGTGCAACAAAACTACTACTAAAGGACACCGATAAGAAGAGGAGACTTGCTTGGGCCAATAAACACAAGCAATGGACATTAGCCCTTTGGACATTTGTCCTTTGGTCGGGAGTCCAAATGGGACATTTCTGCTTCCAACCGCCGTGACTTTTGGGACACGTGTGGGTGATCTGATGATTTCCACATTTGCATTTCCCACCGTGAAGCACGGAGGAAGAGGTTTTGTGGTGTGGGTGTGCTTTCCTGGTGAGACTGTCTGATTTATTTAGAATTCAAGGCACACTTAACTAACATGGCTAACACTGCATTCTGCAGCGATACGCCATCACATCTGGTTTGGACTTAGTGGAACTATCACTTGTTTTTCAACAGGACAATGACCCAAAATACTACATGATTTCATGATCCATATGTGTTATTTCATAGTGTTCACTATGAATGTCTTCACTATTATACTCACAAGAGACGACAGCAGAAACATTATGTACAAAATAAGTTACAAATAACTTGAAAATCACACACAATAACAAAATTGTTAAGCCCGTAAAATGGCAGCCATCTCCTCCGGCACCATTATTTTTTTTTGTATACACATAGGCTCTGTGTCACGACTTCCACCAAAGTTGGCTCCTCTCCTTGTTTAGGCGGAGTTCGGTGGTCGATGTCACCGGCTTTCTAGCCATCGCCTGTCGTGGTAATTTCCTGTATTACTAAGTGAAAGGAGAGTTTACAAACCTCACACAAGTCAGAGTTATACTTTAAACTTCATTTTTTAATAATATGAGCTTCACCCTAGCCCTGTGACTCTCAGATCAATTCAGTGTCTAAAAATCTATTCTGAGAGTGTCAACATAATGTCAATTGAGATGACATGACAAACCACAAGTCTTAGGAAAACTGCACAAAGGGTCTTTTACTTGAGAGAGGAGTATCCCATAGCCAGATAGCATTAGCTATAAATTATCGTTCAGTTTGCTCTCTAAGACGAGGTTCTACTTCTCGTTCTTGGTACTTCCTTTCACCAAAACATTACCTCATCCAATGGCATATATCAATTGTCAATTCTAGATACATCCATCTCAAATACAACCCACCCCTGGACAAGCTCCCTGTGAGGAGTGAGTCTCTAGGTCATATACTATGAAAGATAAGTTTCAACATCAGAGGGGACATACAATGGTTCCAGACACTGCCATACTCCTCCCCCCCAATGGGAAAAGGAGGAAGTGACTGGAGTACAGACATTGTGGAGCCCTTCACATGGTTTCACAGATATATTCATTATGAAGACAATGTTCAAACCTGACTTCTCCCTTTCTGATATTCTGCCTATTACCAGACATGTAAAAGACAAAGCCTTAGAATATAAGAAAGAAAGAGACCAAAAGAGAGGTGAGGGAGTTTTCGTGTAATTGGCAGCAGTTTTGAGAGGGCACATTTTGGGCTGTGGAGTTCTGGCCTCAAGGGCAAAAACTGTTCCAAGTTTTCTTAATTACCTGACTATTATTTTCAGAGACGCACTTAATATCATACAATTCTAAATTTTAATTACAACTGATGCTAATTCAAAAGCATGGGAATTCTGTTTTTTTATAATGAAGAAATCACAAGACAATCTTGATTAATCCATATTGAGTTCTATGCAGAAGTTTTATCAAACTAGATGTCTCCAAATCTAGTCTTACCATGTTTATGACAAATCACATTAGCTGATCATATTAGCATCCACACACTGAGTTGATAGTAAATAAACCTCACTGTCTGATGGGTCTTATTATGGGTGAAGGTAGGAATGGTTGCAATTAGAGAGATCAAATCGATTAATCTTCTTAAAATGCATTTAGAATGACAAGTGAGCCTCCAGGCCACCGTAGTGGCCAACTTGGATGGATGACATATGGACGATAAGGACGATAGCTTGTGACAGAGACCTCCCCTTGTCGTTGTTTATGCATTCACTTGCAATTCATTTCTTAATGAATAGAGACCACAAACGGAACCGTTCCTCCACTTCATCTACAGGCATTGGTTCGCTACATTGCTGTGCATGGGATAGAACCTAAAGGATATTTTATATTGAGAAGCAATTTATAGAGCTTAGTTATTTGTTATTTTTGGCCGCTCGTCATTCCCTTCTTTCATAAGAAAAAGACACAAGCAGTTGGAATGTCTACAACAATGTCAATGAAGTCATCTGTTTTATCCCCCCCCATTTGGTGTGCATTGACCTTCAACCGTGACATGTCGATGGTGATATTTAAACCCTAGAGGAAGGGAAAAAGGGAAAGGGAATCATGGACCTCTTTGTTGCCCTAACCTATAAAGATGGAGAGGGTGTACAGAGAGAGAGAGAGAGATACAAGGAGAGAGACACAGAGTCAGAGGAAGTGAGGTTCTCCCCTGTTTACCAAAGAGAGAGCAGGTCCATTTTCCGTTCTCATCAGCATCAGCATCAGAGAGAGATACTGTACAGTCTGTGATAGAGCAAATACAAGTGAGAGAGACAGAGCAAGAAAACACATAGAAAGAAGGAGAGAGAAAGCTGTTGCAAATTCTCCTAGGCCATACAGACAGTGAATGCAAACACATGGATTTGAAATACAATTATTCACACAAGGGAGTTTTGGCCCGAGGGGCCAAATGGTGTGTGTGCGTTGCGTGTGTGTCTATGTGTGTGTTTGAGCGGCTCAATGTCTCACACTCCTCCAGCTCCCAGCTGCCCCATGGCTCATGGAAGCAGTGTTGTTATCTTTCTCTCTCTCTTTCTCTCCCCTTCCTGCCCCCCACCCTCTCTCTCTATCTCTCTCTCTCTATCCCTCTCTCTCTCTCTCTCTCTCTCTCTCTCTCTCTCTCTCTCTCTCTGTCTCTTGCTCTCTTTCACTCTTCCTCTGTACCTCCTCCCTTTTTGTTATACCCAGTGCTTGCCTGCCTTGCTTCCCGGCTCAAATGCTGGGCTTAGCGTCTATTGGGCGCAGGCCACTGCTTTGAAAATGGCGTCAAAGCTTCGGTCCAAAAGCGGCTTAGGCCAAACCGCGGATACGGATGTCCTAGTGTGAGTCTCTTTGGTCATCCTCATTCCTCCCCGCCCCCCTCGCCTTGTCTTGGCGGTCTGGAGGAGAAGTATGCATGCCGTGTGATTACAGCCCCGACTGAGAGCGGGCGCCACCACATGGAGCCCCATGGCTCTCCGGGGCCCGAGACAAGCTCAAAGTATCTGACTGACTTACGCCTGTTCATCATTAAGCTTTGCAGCAGTGCTTAATCTGTGTGGCTGGGTGGGGTTGATTGAAGTGTGATGAATGAATGCTGTAGTGTAATACCTTTTTCGAGTCTGTTTTCATGTTGTGTGAACATAATGCTTATGCGATTTTCGAGGCCAGATTGACAGGAAGACTTTCTCTAAGTGATCTTATTGTTTTGGGGGTTGCTAATGTCTATAACTGTAGATGCAGACGACTTTAACCTTTTACTGCAGTGGGCTAAATCAGGGTCACAAAACGTGATTCTTGGTAGTCTTTGAAACAAAAGTATACACCTCACACACATGGCTGTGGGCTTAAAAAAGAATACACATGTACCATGTCAGATATAGAGTTGTAATTTATTCCATTTTTTGTTTGCATCCCAATATAACACTTTATATACATCAGAGAAGACTGATATATAACAAAAGTGGGTAACACTTTACTTGATAACCATGTCATAACAGCTGACATAGTGTTATATTATGGCTGGTCATGACACCTACATAACAGTGTCAAAACCCACACAACCTACCACGGTAGTTATTTTATAGCTGCTGCACTCTGGAGCACGTTCTCTGATGAAACACGCTTCAATGGGCCTAAACAGCTACCCTGGGGAATTCCTGCTTCTACCTGGATTATGTTTGAGCGGCTTCCATTAAAGAACACCCTTTGTGTTCTGTTAGACAAGTAACTCTTTATCCACATTATCGCAGGGGGTGTAAAGCCATAACATGTTTTTCCACCAAGTCTAACAAGACAGGCCTACAGTTATTTTATCATCAAATTCTCTCAGCCAATCATCAGTAATTTGTGTAAGTGCCGTGCTTGTTGACTGTCCTTCCCTATACGCGTGCTGAAAGTCTGTCAATTTGTTTACTGTGAAATGGCATTGTATCTGGTCAAACACATTTTTTTCCAGAAGTTTGCTAAGGGTTGGTAACAGACTGATTGGTTGGCTATTTGAGCCAGTAAAGGGGGCTTTACAATTCTTGGGTAGCGAAATGACTTTAGCTTCCCTCCAGGCCTGAGTGCACACACTTTCTAGTAGGCTTAAATTGAAGATGTGGCAAATAGGAGTGGCATTATTGTTTGCTATTATCCTCAGTAATTTTCCATCTAGATTGTCAGAGCCCGGTGGCTTGTGTATGTATTCCTCCTGTTACAACGTTTTTGACTAATATTATTATTATAAATGTTAGTCTACACCTGTTGTTTACAAAGCATGTGACAATAAAACAAGTACAACAGGTGGGTCTAATTCTGAATGCTGATTGGTTAATACCACATTCCAGCTGGTGTCCACCGGCTAAATCTATGTTAAAATGCCTATTTACTCTGTTCCATCTGACTGTGCAATCCACTGTCTCAGCCCAACCAAGAAATGTGTAAACTTGATCTCCACTATAAAAAGAATTTAGACATTATATCACATTTCTTTTAGACTAACATTTTGTTTTTAACAGCGGAGATTTTTATAAACCTTGCTGTCTGTCTCGCCGACATTTGCAACATTGTTTCTATATTAAAATTCCATCTTCAGCTGTTCCTTAGTAATGAACGTGTTGGGAGTCGGGGCGAGACATACAGGTAGGCAGCGTTTCTCAGCCAGTCGAAATCATGAATCAGCTGGCATCATTTTTATGGATATACAATTGAAGTCGGAAGTCGGAAGTTTACATACACTTCAGCCAAATACATTTAAACTCAGTTTTTCCACAGTTCCTGACATTTAATCCTAGTAAGAATTCCCTGTCTTAGGTCAGTTAGGATCACCATTTTATTTTAACAATGTGAAATGTCAGAATAATAGCAGAGAGAATGATTTATTTCAGCTTGTATTTCTTTCATCACATTCTAAGTGGGCCAGAAGTTTACATACACTCAAATAATATTTGGTAGCATTCCCTTTAAATAGTTTATCTTGGGTCAAACATTTTGGGTAGCCTTCCACAAGCTTCCCACAATAAGTTGGGTGAATTTTGGCCCATTCCTCGTGACAGAGCTGGTTTAACTGAGTCAGGTTTGTAGGCCTCCTTGTTCAGTTCTGCCCACACATTTTCTAAAGGATTGAGGTCACCGCTTTGTGATGGCCACTCCAATACCTTGACTTTGTTGTCCTTAAGCCATTTTTCCATAACTTTGCAAGTATGCTTGGGGTCATTGTCCATTTGGAAGTCCCATTTGCGACCAAGGTTTAACTTCCTGACTGATGTCTTGAGATGTTGCTTCAATATATCCACATACCTTTCCTTGCTCATGATGCCATCTAAGTCCACCAGTCCATCCTGCAGCAAAGCACCCCCACAACATGATGCTGTCACCCCTTGCCTCCCCCTTTTGTATTAATGTATCCAAATAAATGTCACTAGAAAACAGCTATAACAATTGCTAAAGCAGCAACATTGCTGTTATTCTGGCTGCACTTTTGGACTTAACTGTAAGTTAGCCGTAGTTGGCTAGCTAGCAAGCAAGGGATAAGTACGTTTACCAGCTAGTACGACAATAGAACATTTAGAATGAACGACTATGTCACGTTCATAGATACAGAACAAGTAGACTGAATGACTGGGTCACGTCTCTAGCAACCGAACCGATAGAATGAACGACCAGTTGGCTTGGGTAGCAACCCTAGATTTGTGTTGGGACTATATCTTGTAGAAGGATTAAATGGTATGAACAAATTAATCAAAATAACATTTTTAATGAAAATATGGAAATCATTATTTGAATATGTTGGTAACCCATTGTATAAAAGTGATAATGCCCTCGAAGCTGGTGTTTGGAGGATATATTAGCCTATGCCAATATCCTCCAAACACCAGCTTCAGGCTGCAGGTACGGGTGTCGTTGGAGGTGTGTCCAACCCATAGGTTCCATCTTGAATTAGGCTGCCGGCCCAATGTTTGGAAAGCCTATGATCGCGTTCCCCTTCTCAGACGTTGCGCTCATCAACCAATGGTTGCATGCCACGCCTTTATATAACATATGATGTGGTCAGCTGATACATAAAATACCTACCAAGGCTTTGTAAGATCTGGCATGCGTCAGCAACTGAGCAGAGGAGCACAACATTTGTTTGTTGTGCTCTCTCTCTCTTGCGCTCTCTCTCATTGTGCTCTATTTGTTGAGTATAGCCTTCCCATTCTCTGCCTCAGGGAAACTTACAGCTGAATCAAACTTTTTTAGACACACTTTGTGCTTCAACACCCCCTTTTCATGTCAACTTGGAGCAAAGGCAAATAGTTCCCAGCCTCAAGTGATGCCCTGGTGCACTGACATTCTGAAGCACAAACACAATGTGGTAGGGATTCTGGAGGCTTGGCTCTGTGTGGGCTAGACTATGCGGAGGGGGCCTTCAGGTGAAACTGCCCGAGGATATGCCTGTCTTGTTGTGACCTCAGAGAGATATGAGTGAAAACTGAGAGAAAACACAAGACTGAGTGCGGTACAGAGTGGCCTTGCTAGCGGGCTAACCCCCTGGCTAACAACAAAGCTCTCTGTTGGAGAGGGACAGCGTGAAGAACAACTGTCACCTCATCAAAGCCTGCCGGATTACCTGTGGGAGTGTGTCTGTGTCATTGACTTTGTATGCCTGTGAAAATGTACTTGAAGATACTGTATGTGCCATATATAGGAATTAAATTGTGTGTCATAGGAAGTGCGTGTGTGTATGCCAAAGGAAAATGTATGTGTATTTTATGAATTCAGTTGGGTGCATGCATAAGATGTGGAAGTGTGTACATAGGTTATTGTGTTTTACTTTCCAGTGTGTGTGTGTGTGTGTGTGTGTGTGTGCACAAGCATTCATGTGAGCATTTCTAGTCTTCTTTAGTCCTGTCTCCGTCAAGGTCATTCTCTGTCTCTAACCTGGAATGAAACAAAGAACTGAAAATTGTCTAAACTTTTCAAAAGGTCTACATATCAGAGCAGGTCATTTTAGACTCTACAACCTTGGCTGAGATTCAGAATACAATTTATGCCATTAAATTTGGCTATGTCCAACTTTAAACTACCATTGGCTGATGAAAGACCTGCTGCAATTAATATATTTCATTCACCTCATAGTTTGTCAGTCCTACTTTGTGTTTAGATTTATATTGTACCTTCTTAACTGGGGCGGGGCGGCAGGGTAGCCTAGTGGTTAGAGAGTTGGACTTGTAACCGGAAGGTTGCAAGTTCAAATCCCTGAGCTGACAAGGTACAAATATGTTGTTCTACCCCTGAACAGGCAGTTAACCCACTGTTCCTAGGCCATCATTGGAAATAATAATTTGTTCTTAACTGACTTGCCTAGTTAAATAAAGGTAAAAAAGTGTTGTAAATATGATTTCAAATGAATTTCCAGATAAGGTACAGATTATGTTAAAAACTATACATTTCTATGGCTAAATCATTTATTTAATATCAACCACAAAACAAGATAATTATAGCAAATATATTTAGGTATGTTTAAAAAAACGTGCTTATTACACACACTCATTTTAAAACCGATTTAACTTAATTTCCCTCGTAAATTGTAATTCAATGTGGTCTGTTTTCTGCCAACTGCCAACTGAAGCATGACTCAGTCGTTCTCCATCATTGCATTTCTATTGTGATGACCCCCCCCCAGATGTGCTATCACGCGCTAGGAGTTCGCTGTCTATGCAAGTGTGAGTGGCATCAACTCTCAGTTTGTGTGGGGAGGTAAAAAGTACAGTGGGATCTTACTCATGCCACACTCATATCATTCAGACCAGCAATGGCCAAGGTCGTGTTAAATGTGTTTTTCAAAAGTGGGTACTTCTTACATGCTGACCGGACACGTTGCATGCGCGAGGGCCATTAAATAAATGTGGAAATCCATGTTATTCAATTATTGCACCCACACTGCTCGCGCATGCCAATGAGCGTCTGCGACGCCAAGGGCTAAAATAGAACTCATTCCCATTTCCTGCCTCTCCCATCTCCTCATTGGTTTATAGAAGCAGGTACCCATGTGCCATCTCCTCATTGGTTATACCCACGTGGGTGATTGAAAGACGAACTGTTTTGCCTGTAGTCGTGGTAATACAATTAAAGTTTAGATGCGATCACCATATAAATTAAACAATGAAAAATCCTGGATGGAGGAGAGATGACTAGAAATGATTCGGTTGGCCGTTTTATGTGTTGATTAATTGTCGGAGTAGAGGTCCTTGTGCATTTCAGGTAAAATAACAACTCAATGTTTATATCCCAGGACAAATTATCTCGCAAGAGCAAGCTAGCTAAATAGGACAAATTAACATTAGCTAGCAAGTGCAAGCTAACTAGCTAAATTGCCATACATGTTTAATGCTTTTCGACCTGTCCCCAAATTAATGTCATTTGTTCAGAGTTTGTTTTGATATTTTAACCTGCGTGTCGTTATCATGTTTGGTGTGGTGGGGGCAAAATAAATGTATGCACGATAGCTCACGATAGTGCAAGAGCGCAGCCGGTTTGGGTTCCGTGTTAGGGCTTGGTGCCTTTTTTCTCCATTTCCACTTGAATGACGTTCCCAAAGTAAACTGCCTGTAGCTCAGGCCCTGAAGCCAGGATATGCATATAATTGGTTCCATTGGAAAGAAAACACTTTTAAGTTTGTGGAAATGTTAAAATAATTAAAGAGAATATAACACACTAGATATGGTAGGAGAAAATGAAAAGAAAACGTGTTTTGACTTGTTGAAACTAAGTTTAGGGGAAGGTTTTCGGATTCCTTTCTCTGCAGGTTGATTACTCAGATCAATGGTGCCAACTAAACTGACTTTTTGGGATATAGATTTTTTAACCTTTATTTTACTAGGCAAGTCAGTTAAGAATGAATTATTATTTTCAACAACGGCCTAGGAACAGTGGGTTAACTGCCTTGCTCGGGCAGAATGACAGATTTTTACCTTGTCAGCTCGGGGATTCGATCTTGCAACTTTTCATTTACTTGTCATACACTCTAACCACTAGGCTACCTGTCACCCTATCCTACAAAGAAGGATTTTATCTAACAAAATGATACTACATGTTATAGCTGGGACCCTTTGGATGACAAATCAGTGGAAGATTTTCAAAAAGTAAGTGAATATTTAATCTTTATATGTGAATGTATAAAAACTGTGCCGGTGGAAAAATATTGTAATGTGGGGCGCCGTCCTCAAACATTCGCACGGCAAGTTTTCTCTGTAATAGCTACTTTAAATCGGACAGTGCAGTTAGATTAACAAGAATTTAAGCTTTCAGCCGATATAAGACACTTATATGTACCTATATCTTTCAAAACCATAATATTTATGGTTATTTATTTGAATTATGCGCCCTCCAGTTTCACCGGAAGTTGTCCCTCTAGCTGGACACTGATCCAAGAAGGGCAAAATATCATCAATATTTTCCATTGCCTTGCCTTATCTGTCTGGACGTTCAATTATGCAAGGCTGCCCGCTCGCATATGTTCATCTGATTCAAGACAATTGGTTTGGTCAAAATATTTTCTCATGATCTTTTCACATCACCCTTCTATTCATTATTGAGTCAAAATAATGCCAATGGTGTGAGCATTATGCCAGTTTAGGTTAAACTTTAAAAAACATACCTGTTGCTGAGGTGTATCATTTTCGGACCATATAACTACACAGAACTCTTTGAATATATATTTGTAATGGTTTTTAAGGGGCAACAAAGAGACCAAAGATAACCCTGAAGGAGCTGCAAAGCTCCATAGCGGAGATTGGAGTATCTGTCCATAGGACCACTTTAAGCCGTACATTCCACAGAGCAGCATCATGCTGTGGGGATGTTTTCCATTGGCAGGGAATGAAAAAATGGTCAGAATTGAAGAAACTATAGATGGCGCTAAATACGGGGAAATTCTGGAGGGAAACCTGTTTGTCTTCCAGAGATTTGAGACTAGGATGCAGGTTCACCTTCCAGCAGGACAATGACCAAAAGCATACTGCTAAAGCAACACTCAAGTGGTTTAAGGGGAAACATTTAAATGTCCTGGAATGGCCTAGTCAAAGCCCAGACCTCAATCCAATTGAGAATCTGTGGTATGACTTAAAGATTGCTGTACACCAGTGGAACCCATCCAAGTTGAAGGAGCTGGAGCAGTTTTGCCTTGAAGAATGGGCAAAGATCCCAGTGGCTAGATGTGCCAAGCTTATAGAGACAATACCACAAGAGACTTGCAGCTGTAATTGCTGCAAAAGGTGGCTCTACAAAGTATAGACTTTGGGGGGGGGGTGAATAGTTCTGCATGCTCAAGTTCTGTTTTTTTTGTCTTATTTCTTTTTGTTTCACAAAAAGTAGTGGTAGCCATGTTGTGTAAATCAAATGATACAAAAAATATATTTTAATATCAGGTTGTAAGGGAACAAAATAGGAAAAATTACAAGGGGGTGAATACTTCCGCAAGCCAATGTAATTCATATTATTGACCATAGTGGAATAACCTTGAAATGTGTGATATGCTATCTACAGTAGGCCTATTCCAAATCTATTTTCCATGTATTAAATGTCAATGGTTATTGGTAAATTTGGAAAATGGAACGCTGCAAGGGCAGTCAGGAACTGTCTCCCAAAAGTACATCTGCTACTACTAACATTGCTTGTGCTACTACAACAAAACTCCATAACAAACTATTGCCATACCAAATACTCAAAATCAAACTCTTCCTTACTTCTGCCTCAACCTACAATAATGGCTGCTATGGGTGCACAACTGCTATACTACCACTCTCCTTCATTCATACCACTCCTACTTAACATGTCCCTACAAATAAATACATTCTATCACAACTCAGGATATTACCCAGATGCAGACACAGGAGGCAGATAGTACAGCTCTCAGATGATTTATTGAAAACACGGGGCAGGCAAAATGCAGGATGAGAACAGGCAGGGATTCATGATCAGGTCAGAGCCAGCAGGTACAGGGTGGCAAGCAGGCTCAGGGTCAAGGCAGGAAGAATAGTCAGAACCGGGAGAACTAGGAAACAGAACTTGAAAAAAAGGAAGGCAGTATAGCAGGAGACAAGCACAAAGACAGGTGAAACAAATGCATGGTTTGAACCCAGGTCTTCTGCATGCCACAAGACTGCAAGAACCTGCTGAGCTAAAGCCTTCTGTCTTTTAATATTACAAATATACCTGCTGCCAGTGCCGTGTCTATGGAATGGCATCTGACATCACATGTGCCATTGCTATTTTTTTAATCTACAGATTTCACCACTCCCTCTTTGATGAACTTGTATTCCAGTAATTCTAAGGTACGACATAGCAACTGTACCCACCCAAACAGCAACCACTACGGATGTCAGTAATGTCACAAAGAAAACGTTGGCTTGTTGGCACCAGGAAAACTTCCCAAAGATCAAACTCATGAATAGCGAGTGTGTCCTAAATGTCACTCTATTCCATCTGTAGTGCACTACTTTTGACCAGGAACCATAGGGCTGTGGTCGATTGTAGTACACTATTTAGGGGAAATGGTGCTATATGAGACGCAACCAATGACTCTGCTGGGATTGATGAAAAATAAGAGCTAATTAAAAGCAAACAGGAACCCACTCCCTTCGCTCCCTTCATCTATCGCTAACTCTGCATTCCCTCCCCTCCCTCTACCTTTCCTCTCTATCTGACAGTGCACAGTTTTGTTTCTGGCTTTGAATAACTAGGTTGCGAAGACGCTGACAATGTTTTTTAGTGATGCGGAATCAGGGGATTGTTGTCTTTCTGCTGACCCACACACACACACACACACACACACACACACACACACACACACACACACACACACACACACACACACACACACACACACACACACACACACACACACACACACACACACACACACACACACACACACACACACACACACACACACACACACAGCTCCCTTTTTTACCTCCTGTTTCCGTGATTCGTTTTCAAAGACTAATGCTTATGTGATGTGACCATAAATATTTCTGTTCATTTTACATTTCATGGGATCGGGAGATTTACATTATCCTTGCTCTGCTTACTTTGTGGATCACTTATGTTTTCAAAAATAAAACACTAGCGGGAGACACAGAAATGTGAAGCGTTGGTACACCACTTTAGGGGTTTTCAGCAGTCTAGACAACTGGAATACAAGGCAGAGGCTGAAACTACTGGCATTGACACTAAGTCATGTCCCTGCATATCAGCCTTGCAGTCGCAATTGTGTTGTGACCGTTCTAGCTAGAACGCCCGGGAATTGTTTACTCCCTGGTGCAACATAAGTCAGAGATTGGTTTTCAAACATGGCACTGCACGCACAGGTGGCTGGTGGCACTTTAATTGGGAGGACGAGCACATAGTAATGGCTAGGACGGCATAAATGGAATGGTATCAATTCACTCCATTCCAGCCATTAGTATGAGCCGTCCCCTCAGCAGCATCCTGTGCAACAATAGTAGAGTGAGAAGACTGTAGCACAGGGGTCCCCAAACTTTTTCCTGTGAGGGCCACATAACTTTTCCCTTCTCTGATGGGGGGCTGGTGTCAGTTTGTAACAGAAAAAGTGTGACGATCGTAGGGGAGCTTAAAAAATTTATTGTTTTCCAGAAAGCCACACATAACCAAATAACCCTTTCCAGGTTCTTTACAGAAAAAAAGTCAGGAAACAAATAATAACACTATTAATGAAATAAATAATAACTAAATAACCCTCTCTGAGTTCTTCACAGAAAAAAACAGGAAATAAATAATAACTAAATAACTCTCTCTGGGTTCTTCATAGAAAAAAAAGCCATGGAACATTAACTTTCTGTCGTGCCATGCACAATCTTAACAGATAAAAGTTCAGCTCAGTTGTCAGAGCAGAATCTCTCTGACACATATGAGCAGTCTCTTAAAGTTCTTGTGTTCCTTCCTTATAATCCTTTTGTAGGTTCCAGTAGGCTTGTAGACACCGCTGTTTGCAGCTCTCTCTCATCAACTTCCCTGTGAAAACCACAAAAGAAGCAGGTTGAGAAACTGAACTAAGTGATACAGCACCTACACAGCACAATACATTTCACTACCAGTATGATGTAAAGATGGATTTTATCCCAGTAGATTTTATTATGATTATATTTGTTTATGCTCAGAATGACTCATTCAAGTCAGAAAAGTGAGCTTACCTATGTATGTTCATCAGTGTGAACTGTGGGCCTGCATCTGGCTGGTGAGAAGTTGAATATCAGGTTCCATTCTAGTTACAGCCAGTCTCAAGCACTGATGCAAATGTTCATCTGTCAATCTTGATCTCATCGGGGTTTTCAGCAGTTTCATGCGAGAAAAGGTTTTCTCGCAGATATATGTGCTGCCAAAAACTGTGGACATTTTCATTGCGTGTTTTTTGATGTTTGGATATGTGTCGTTTGGGAGGGCGGCATAGAAGTCAATGAGACTGTTGGGCTTGAATGCGTCTTTCAGAACATCACAGTTCTGTAACTCAGCCAACTCAAACTGATATGAAGGCTGGGCTTCATCAATGTCGGCAACAAAGGGGTTCTGAAAAAGACGGATTTCTTTTGCATGAACATGTAGTTCACTGAATCGCACACCGAACTCCGCCTTCAGCATTTCCAGTGCTTCCACGCACTTTTCAGCTGGGAACGGGACCGCTGGGTTCTCTGTCGACAGGTTTTGGGTAGCAGGAAGATGGACGAAGTTGCGCTTTTTCACTTGTTCCAAAAGCAGCGCTAATTTCACCTCAAATGCTTTTATGTGTGAATACATGTCGCAAATGAGTTTCCCCTCGCCTTGTAGCTGCAAGTTAAGGCTGTTAAGTATTTCTGTCACGTCTGTTAAAAATGCGAGGTGCCATTTCCATTCTGGGTCGATCAGCTTTGGGACCGTTTTGTCTTTTAAATGAAGAAATGCGTTAATTTCGGGTAGCAGCTCGTAAAAACGCCTCAAAACTCTGCCCAGGCTCAGCCATCAGGCCTCTGTGTAGTACAGCACATCTCCGTGCGTAGACTCCAGTTCAGACAGGAATTCTTGGAACTGCCTGTGTTTAAGTCCCTTTGCTCTGATGAAGTTTATGCACGACACCACAACCTTCATTACAGAATCCCACGTCAACACTTTGCAGCACAGTGCTTGCTGGTGAATTAGGCAGTGGACTCGTAGCGGGGGCGGTGAGACCCCTTTTTTCCAACTCCCGGTTCATGCGTCCTATTAGACCGCGAGTTTCGCCCACCATGCTAGGAGCCCCGTCAGTCGTGATGCTAGCTAGCTTTGACCAGTCCAGGTCCAACTTCTCCATGGTTTGGCACACTTTGTCAAAAATATCCTCTCCCGTTGTAGTCCCTTTGAGACTTTGGAGGGCTGCCAGCTCCTCGCATATCTCAAAGTTTGCGCTAACTCCACAAATAAAAATGAGCAGTTGCGCTGTGTCTTGCACGTCCGTGCTCTCATCCAGTGCTAATGAAAAAAAGTCAAATTCTTTCGTCTTCTGCTGCAGCTGGGCATATACATTACTCCCGATTTCTTCAACGCGTCTGGTGATTGTACTCGCCGACAGACTTACGGCATTAAATGCATCTTTCTTCTCGGGACACACCTCCTCCGCGACAGCATCCATACATTTCTTAACAAACTCTCCGTCAGTGAAAGGCTTACCGCTTCTTGCTATCAGTTTAGCAACCCGAAAGCTGGCCCGAACTGATGCCTGGTTCAGCTGAGCTTGGCGTACAAATGTATTCTGCTGAGATAGTAGTCCACTTTTTAGCTTTGAGAGTTTGTCTGCTCGTATTTGGCCTTGCAAGCTATCGTACTTGTCTTTGTGACGGGATTCATAGTGTCGGCGAAGATTGTATTCTTTGAATACCGCCACCGTCTCTTGACAGATGAGACAAACAGCCTTTTCTTTGCATTGAACAAAAAAATAATTGTTTGTCCACTGCAGGTTAAATACCCTGCATTCTGAATCAATTTTTCTCTTACCTAACCTTTTCGCCATTATTCCGTTCTCTCTTTGACAGGGCCGGGCCTAGGATTTTTTTTCTGGAGGCCAAATAGGAAAAAGATTCGATAGCGTCTCTGGTATTGTTCAGAGGGCCGGGCCAAATGTGCTGACGGGCCGTATCCGGCCCGCGGGCCGTAGTTTGGTGACCACTGCTGTAGCAGAACAGCTATTTATGCTTATACCACAGCACTGTTGAATACTTATTTCTGACGGACATTAAAACCAGATAATGGGACAGTTGGAAAAGATATCGGGACACCTTGCAATTATGACACAATATACATGCAGATCATACTTGCTACAAACTTACAGAAAGCTAAACCAACAAGCACACAAACTGAAATTGCATACACTGGAAACGCTGGTCCAATGGAAAAAAACGTAACTCGTTCAGAAGCAATTGATTTGTTTTTGCAGAGAGATATTTTTTGGGGAGTATCTGATGTACAAACATGGTGAGCCATGAACGTGAATTTCTCCAGTCCCTACTGTAGTCATGTCACAAGTGGAGCTATGCTGTCAAATCCTCTCACATTAAATTTCTAGTTTGACTAGCTGTTTTCAGCAACTGATAATTTGGTTGTCATATTGGCAGGTTTTCTAGCTACAAACTAAACTCCGCAAAATAAAAAAAAGTCCTCTCGCTGTTAACTGTGTTTTTTTCCCAGCAAACTTCTTAAGGCTAGGGGGCAGTATTTTGCCGTCCGGATGAAAAGCGTGCCCAAAGTAAACTGCCTGTTACTCAGGCCCAGAAGCTAGGATATGCTAGCTTCAATATATATATATCGGTAGAATTGGATAGAAAACACTAAAGTTTCTAAAACTGTTAAAATAATGTCTGTGAGTTTAACGGAACTGATTTGGCAGGCGGAACCCCGAGGACAATCCATCCAGGGAAAAATAAGAATTGAGGTCAATGGATTTTCCAATTGTTTTCTATGGGAAACCCGATTTATTAGGACCCAAATTGCAGTTCCTATGGCTTCTACTAGATGCAACATTCTTTAGAAATTGTTGTTTTTCTTTTGAGAAATGAAGAAGTAGTCCTATTCTTTCCATGTGCCACTCAGAAGGACTCTAGTCTTTTGGTGCTCGTGAACAGGTGCACACTCCTCATTATTTTTGTTCGGTATTGGAAACAGATTATTCCGTCTGAAATTTTATCGATTATTTACATTTTAGGGTACCTGAGGTTGGATTAGAAACGTTGCTTGAAATGTTTGGATAAAGCTTACAGGCGAGTTGGAACCTGTGTATTTCTGAATCAAAAGCGCCAAATAAATTGACATTTTTGGGACATAAAGAAGGACTTTATCGAACAAAACAACCATTCATTATGTAACTGAGCAATTTGGGATTGCAGCAAAGCACCCCCGTGCTTCATGGTTGGGATGGTGTTCTTCGGCTTGCAAGCCTCCCCCTTCATGCATACCACTCGCACCGCTCCCTTCGGCTCAATACCCACATTCGCCCGGGACGCGGGGAGCGCAGGCATAGAACGCACTGCACCCTCCCAGCACCTTGGAGACACAGCACGCAGCGCCGGTCCAGGATACCCTGGACCGAAACGACGTACTGGAGACCAAACACGCTGGGCTGGCACAACATGCCCTGGCTGGATGCCTACTCTCACATGGCACTTGCGGGGGGCTGGCCTATAGCCCACCGGGCTATGAGCGCGTACCGGCGACACCGTGCGTTTGATCGGAGGACCAATTTGCAGCATTGTAAGTGTTCATGATGTAATATTTAATGAATCAAAACTGAACACTGAAATACAAAAAACAATAAAGTGAACAAACGAAAACTGAAACAGTCCTGTCTGGTGACATACAAAGACAGAAAATAAACACTTGACGAAACACAGGTGGAAAAAGGCTACCTAAGTATGATTCACAATCAGAGACAACTAACGACACCTGCCTCTGATTGAGAACCATACTAGGCCGAACACAGCAACCAACATAGAAAAACAAACAGACTGCCCACCCCAACTCACGCCCTGACCATACTAAAACAAAGACAAAACAAAGGAACTAAGGTCAGAATGTGACAACAATGTAAATGAAATCAACATTATTATTTATTTTACAAATTCTTATTTTCAATGACAGCCTAGGAACAGTGGGTTGACTGCCTGTTCAGGGGCAGAATTACATATTTGTACCTTGTTAGCTCAGGGATATGAACTTGCAACCTTTCAGTTACTAGTCCAACGCTCTAACCACTACGCTACCCTGCTGCCCCAATCATCACACCATTGTTGTTCTAAATTAAATCAACCTCTTAACCCTCATCATTCAGTTAGGCCTAATTTAAATTTGATTGTGAAGTATCGCCCATTCAATCCATTTGTCATTCATTCAGTGGGCTGGCATCATTTGCTTTGCTGGTGTTACGGATACAGTTATCCTGTGTGTGTGTGTATCCTGTGTGTGTGTTTCTTTTCTCTCCTTCTCCCCTCACAGGTGAAAACCATCACTCCCCAATCAGTCAACAATCAATCATCAATCAGAAAACACACCCCTAAGCTAGACTAGCCTACTTTAACACACACCCCTTAGAGAGTTCAAAAACAGAGGAAGGTACTGCTGTCTCCTCTGCTACTACTGCTATGATAGTGGACTGTCATATTGATGAGGTTGATGGCTTGGAGTTGCGAAATACTCAGCAGCAGTGTGTTAGATTGCCCAACTCAGAAATGCTGCTGTCTATCCAATCCGGTCTGGTTCATTTAACGGATGGACAGGCCAATGATATTGTGAGGCTACTACACAGTTTTCCATGTCTCTTTAATGACGTTCCTACTCGCACAAATGTGTTGGAACATGACATTAATGTTGGAAATGCTACACCTATCAAGCAACACCCATATCGTATCAATGCTTCCAAGAGGAAGATAATGAGCGATGAGGTGAGATATTTGTTGGGGAATGACCTGGCTAAGCCAAGTTCAAACCCTTGGAGTTCTCCTTGCATTCTGGTTCCTAAACCTGATGGTACATCCAGGTTATGTACGGATTATCGAAAGGTAAATTCTGTCACAATGCCAGATTCGTTCCCGTTACCCCGACTGGACGACTGTATCGACACTATTGGTGCTGCTAAGTATGTAACTAAGTTAGACCTCTTAAAAGGTTACTGGCAGGTTCCGTTAACTTCACGTGCTTCTGAGATTTCTGCCTTTGTGACCCCAGCCATTTCCTACAGTACTCAGTCATGGTTTTTGGGATGCGAAATGCACCAGCCACTTTCCAACGACTGGTTAACTCCGTATTAGCTGGCGTTCCTAATTGTAGTGCATACCTTGATGACCTAGTGATATATTCGTCTGAGTGGTCAGATCATGTTGACTCGCTAAGGGTAGTATGTGAACGGTTGGCAGCTGCTTCTCTAACCCTGAACTTGGCAAAGTGCGAGTTTGGGAAGGCTACTGTTACCTATCTCGGTAAAGAGGTTGGCCATGGACAGGTGCGCCCTGTTGGTGCCAAGGTCTTGGCTATAACTGCATTCCCTGCACCTACCACCAGACGAGAGCTACGCCGCTTTCTAGGGATGGTTGGCTACTACCGTAGCTTCTGTAAAAATTTCTCTGCGGTAGTTGCTCCATTGACCGATTAGTCCGGCTAGATCATTTGTGTGGTCCGCTGATTGTAAGAGAGCTTTTGAATCAGCAAAAGCACTCTTATGTAGTACACCTGTACTTGCTGCTCCAGATTTTGAACAACCGTTCAAACTTGAGGTAGATGCTAGTGCCAGAGGTGCTGGTGCTGTTCTACTGCAGCAGGACAAGAGTGGAGTGGATCATCCTGTTTGTTATTTTTCACGTAAATTTAATAAATGTCAAACAAACTATGCGACAATAGAACAAGAAGCTCTTGCTTTGTTGTTGGCTCTGCAATACTTTGAAGTATATATTGGTTCCAGTGCCCTACCCGTGATTGTATATACTGACCATAACCCCTTAGTTTTTCTCCACCGAATGTACAACCAGAACCAGCGCCTTATGCGTTGGGCGCTGATTGTACAAAATTATAATTTGGAGATCCGCCACAAAAAGGGATTCGTAACATAAGTGGAGCCTCGTCCGGGATCTGTCATAACTGACACCCATGCCGCTCATGTAGATTGTTGTAGTGGTATAGTTCAGTGTTGAGCGTCATAGCTGAAGTAGCATTAGTGTTTGCTATTTTCTTTGGCACTTACATTTACATTACATTTAAGTCATTTAGCAGACGCTCTTATCCAGAGCGACTTACAACTTGGTGCATTCACCTTATGACATCCAGTGGGACAGTCACTTAACAATAGTGCATCTAAAACTTAGGGGGGGTGGGGTGAGAGGGATTACTTATCCTATCCTAGGTATTCCTTAAAGAGGTGGGGTTTCAGGTGTCTCCGGAAGGTGGTGATTGACTCCGCTGTCCTGGCGTCGTGAGGGAGTTTGTTCCACCATTGGGGGGCCAGGGCAGCGAACAGTTTTGACTGGGCTGAGCGGGAGCTGTACTTCCTCAGTGGTAGGGAGGCGAGCAGGCCAGAGGTGGATGAACGCAGTGCCCTTGTTTGGGTGTAGGGCCTGATCAGAGCCTGGAGGTACTGAGGTGCCGTTCCCCTCACAGCTCCGTAGGCAAGCACCATGGTCTTGTAGCGGATGCGAGCTTCAACTGGAAGCCAGTGGAGAGAACGGAGGAGCGGGGTGACGTGAGAGAACTTGGGAAGGTTGAACACCAGACGGGCTGCGGCGTTCTGGATGAGTTGAAGGGGTTTAATGGCACAGGCAGGGAGCCCAGCCAACAGCGAGTTGCAGTAATCCAGACGGGAGATGACAAGTGCCTGGATTAGGACCTGCACCGCTTCCTGTGTGAGGCAGGGTCGTACTCTGCGGATGTTGTAGAGCATGAACCTACAGGAACGGGCCACCGCCTTGATGTTGGTTGAGAACGACAGGGTGTTGTCCAGGATCACGCCAAGGTTCTTGGCGCTCTGGGAGGAGGACACAATTGAGTTGTCAACCGTGATGGCGAGATCATGGAACGGGCAGTCCTTCCCCGGGAGGAAGAGCAGCTCCGTCTTGCCGAGGTTCAGCTTGAGGTGGTGATCCGTCATCCACACTGATATGTCTGCCAGACATGCAGAGATGCGATTCGCCACCTGGTCATCAGAAGGGGGAAAGAAGAAGATTAATTGTGTGTCGTCTGCATAGCAATGATAAGAGAGACCATGTGAGGTTATGACAGAGCCAAGTGACTTGGTGTATAGCGAGAATAGGAGAGGGCCAAGAACAGAGCCCTGGGGGACACCAGTGGTGAGAGCGCGTGGTGAGGAGACAGATTCTCGCCACGCCACCTGGTAGGAGCGACCTGTCAGGTAGGACGCAATCCAAGCGTGGGCCGCGCCGGAGATGCCCAACTCGGAGAGGGTGGAGAGGAGGATCTGATGGTTCACAGTATCGAAGGCAGCCGATAGATCTAGAAGGATGAGAGCAGAGGAGAGAGAGTTAGCTTTAGCAGTGCGGAGCGCCTCCGTGATACAGAGGAGAGCAGTCTCAGTTGAATGACTAGTCTTGAAACCTGACTGATTTGGATCAAGAAGGTCATTCAGAGAGAGATAGCGGGAGAGCTGGCCAAGGACGGCACGTTCAAGAGTTTTGGAGAGAAAAGAAAGAAGGGATACTGGTCTGTAATTGTTGACATCGGAGGGATCGAGTGTAGGTTTTTTCAGAAGGGGTGCAACTCTCGCTCTCTTGAAGACGGAAGGGACGTAGCCAGCGGTCAGGGATGAGTTGATGAGCGAGGTGAGGTAAGGGAGAAGGTCTCCGGAAATGGTCTGGAGAAGAGAGGAGGGGATAGGGTCAAGCGGGCAGGTTGTTGGGCGGCCGGCCGTCACAAGACGCGAGATTTCATCTGGAGAGAGAGGGGAGAAAGAGGTCAGAGCACAGGGTAGGGCAGTGTGAGCAGAACCAGCGGTGTCGTTTGACTTAGCAAACGAGGATCGGATGTCGTCGACCTTCTTTTCAAAATGGTTGACGAAGTCATCTGCAGAGAGGGAGGAGGGGGGAGGGGGCGGAGGATTCAGGAGGGAGGAGAAGGTGGCAAAGAGCTTCCTAGGGTTAGAGGCAGATGCTTGGAATTTAGCGTGGTAGAAAGTGGCTTTAGCAGCAGAGACAGCGGAGGAAAATGTAGAGAGGAGGGAGTGAAAGGATGCCAGGTCCGCAGGGAGGCGAGTTTTCCTCCATTTCCGCTCGGCTGCCCGGAGCCCTGTTCTGTGAGCTCGCAATGAGTCATCGAGCCACGGAGCGGGAGGGAGGACCGAGCCGGCCTGGAGGATAGGGGACATAGAGCGTCAAGGGATGCAGAGAGGGAGGAGAGGAGGGTTGAGGAGGCAGAATCAGGAGATAGGTGGGAGAAGGTTTGAGCGGAGGGAAGAGATGATAGGATGGAAGAGGAGAGAGTAGCGGGGAGAGAGAGCGAAGGTTGGGACGGCGCGATACCATCCGAGTAGGGGCAGTGTGGGAGGTGTTGGATGAGAGCGAGAGGGAAAAGGATACAAGGCAGTGGTCGGAGACTTGGAGGGGAGTTGCAATGAGGTTAGTGGAAGAACAGCATCTAGTAAAGATGAGGTCGAGAGTATTGCCTGCCTTGTGAGTAGGGGGGGAAGGTGAGAGGGTGAGGTCAAAAGAGGAGAGGAGTGGAAAGAAGGAGGCAGAGAGGAAAGAGTCAAAGGTAGACGTGGGGAGGTTAAAGTCGCCCAGAACTGTGAGAGGTGAGCCGTCCTCAGGAAAGGAGCTTATCAAGGCATCAAACTCATTGATGAACTCTCTGAGGGAACCTGGAGGGCGATAAATGATAAGGATGTTAAGCTTGAAAGGGCTAGTAACTGTGACAGCATGGAATTCAAAGGAGGCGATAGACAGATGGGTAAGGGGAGAAAGAGAGAATGACCACTTGGGAGAGATGAGGATCCCGGTGCCACCACCCCGCTGACCAGACGCTCTCGGGGTGTGCGAGAACACGTGGGCGGACGAAGAGAGAGCAGTAGGAGTAGCAGTGTTGTCTGTGGTGATCCATGTTTCCGTCAGTGCCAAGAAGTCGAGGGACTGGAGGGAGGCATAGGCTGAGATGAACTCTGCCTTGTTGACCGCAGATTGGCAGTTCCAGAGGCTACCGGAGACCTGGAACTCCACGTGGGTCGTGCGCGCTGAGACCACCAGAGTAGGGTGGCCGCGGCCACGCGGTGAGGAGCGTTTGTATGGTCTGTGCAGAGAGGAGAGAACAGGGATAAACAGACACATAGTTGACAGGCTACAGAAGAGGCTACGCTAATGCAAAGGAGATTGGAATGACAAGTGGACTACACGTCTCGAATGTTCAGAAAGTTAAGCTACGTAGCAAGAATCTTATTGACTAAAATGATTAAAATGATACAGTACTGCTGAAGTAGGCCAGCTGGCAGTGGGTGCGTTGTTGACACTACACTAATCAAGTCGTTCCGTTGAGTGTAATAGTTTCTGCAGTGTTGCTATTCGGGGGCTAGCAGGCTAGCTAGCAGTGTTGTTTACGTTACGTTGCGTTAAAAGAACGACAATAGATGGCTAGCGAACCTAGAAAATCGCTCTAGACTACACAATTATCTTTGATACAAAGACGGCTATGTAGCTAGCTAAGTAGCTAGCTACGATCAAACAAATCAAACCGTTGTACTGTAATGAAATTAAGTGAAAATGTGATACTACCTGTGAATGCGACCGGGTAGTTGAGTTCTATACAGAAGACGTTGGCTAGCGTTGGCTAGCTAGCAGAGTCACCTACGTTAAGGACGACAAATAGCTGGCTAGCTAACCTCGGTAAATTAAGATAATCACTCTAAGACTACACACTCTAAACCTAAACAACACAATTATCTTGGATACGATGATACGGAGACAGCAAAGACAGCTATGTAGCTAGCTAACACTAAACTAATCAAGTCGTTCAGTTGAGTGTAATAGTTTCTCCAGTGCAGCTAATCAGTGGACGTTAGCTAGCTGGCTAGTGAAGACTACGTTAGGACGGCGAAATACGATAATTACGCAATTATCTTTGATACAAAGACGGCTATGTAGCTAGCTGAGAAGAAATTGCTAAGATTAGACAAATCAAACCGTTGTGATATAATGAAATATAATGAAAAAGTTATACTACCCGTGGGAGCGAAGTGCAGATGCGACCACTCGCTCCAACCGGAACCGGAAGACACTTGTGAAGTAGTGTAAAATGACTACTTTTGATTTGAGATCATTTTTGGATAACCCTTCGTGGGAGGTTTTAGACAAATGTCGTAGAGTTGATTTAATGACCTTGGCTGACCATTATTCAGTATCGATTCCGCAGAGTTTAGTTAAGGCGGAGGTTAAACGGCTAGTATTAAATGTATTGTTGGAAGAGCAGGTGCTTGTGTTACCGCTGCCTGAGTCTACTACCCCTGTAGGGGATGTTGCTGCTCCTGTAAGCCCATTGGTGTCTGATAATGAGGGCGAGGCTAAAACACCAGCCACATTGTCCCGTTTTGATCCACTCTCCCCACTGTCAAATGGTGATGCCAGGAGGGATGTCCGTTTAGCACAGTTCCAATTGGAGGTGGAAGAGAGAGCCCAAATTAGGCGAGAGACTCTCCAGTTGGAGATGTGTAAAATAGAAGCAGAAAAAGAATGAGAACAACGGCATTTGGAGATGTGTAAAATTGAGGCAGACAGAGAACAAAGGCAGTTGGAGTTCAAAATGCGCCAGATGGAACTGGAGGCAGAGACAGCGAGACTAGCCTCCGGTCCTACTGTGCCTGTTTGTGAGCCGTCCTCACCTGCTGTGTCAAACACGTTTGACATTAGTAGGCAGATTGCCTTAGTACCTTTGTTCAGAGAGTCAGAGGTTGACTCCTATTTTTGTGTATTTGAGCGTATAGCCGTAGCATTGAAATGGCCTGAAGAGGTATGGTGCCTATTACTTCAGTGTAAATTAACTGGTAAAGCCCAAGAGGTTTTGTCAGCGTTACCTCTGGAGGACAGTTTGAATTACGAAGTGGTCAAAGCTACTGTTCTTCGTGCCTATGAGCTTGTGCCCGAGGCATACCGACAGAGATTTAGGTCTCATAGAAAGTCTTCTAGTAAGACTTATGTGGAATTTGCTAGAGACAAGGGAAATCTGTTTGATAAATGGCATGCTGCTAGTAAGGTAACTGATTTCAACTCTCTCCGGGAGTTAATCTTGTTGGAAGAGTTAAAAAATTGCTTACCCGAACGCATTGTAGTTTACCTAAACGAGCAGAAAGTATCCTGTCTGGCAGAAGCGTCTGTGTTGGCAGACGAGTTTGTGTTGACGCACAAGAGTGTGTTTTCGTCTCAAACCGAGAGTAGAGCCACTGAGTTTCCTACCTTTAGCCCTAGTCGGCCAGCAGTAGTATATCAAGCACGCCAGAAGAATGAGCGTCCCTGTTTCTATTGTCATAAAGTAGGACATATGATTAATGATTGCTTCCTGCTTAAACGCAAACAAGGGATGCCTCTTCGTGCCAAGCCACCAACAGGTGTTGCTCTAATTCGTACGGTTAAGAGGTCTGCAACAAAACAGGTGCCTCAGGGTAACTGTAGTTTGAAAGTCTCAGTCCCCGACCGCCGTTATGAACCATTCATTTTCGAGGGGTTTGTGTCCCTAACGAATGACGAAGCGTCTCAACGACCGGTTAAAATCCTTAGATACTGGTGCGGCGCAGTCGTTTATATTGTCTGATGTGTTGCCCTTATCTGACGATACATATTGTGGTTCCAGTGTGTTAGTGCAGGGTATTGAAATGGGTTTTGTCCCAGTGCCATTGCACTTTGTGAAAGTACACTCTGAGTTAATCAGTGGAATATTCAGAGTGGGGGTACGTCCTATGTTGCCAGTGAAAGGTGTGACCTTTATAATGGGTAACTATATTGCCGGAGGAAAGGTAGTACCCGTATTGGAAGTATTGGATAAAAGTGACCACTCTCTCTCGAATGAGCTGGCACAGAGTTATCCACATGTGTTCCCCGCTTGTGCTGTCACTCGTGCACAGGCACTACAAGAGGGTGACGTGATAGATTTGTCGAACACTGTTCTGTTCAAAGAGGTTGATCAAGAGGATGGATTGTGTGATACCTCTGAGAAGCTGATCGCCTCTGACAAACAGCCCAGGAAAGAATCAAAGAACGTTGAACTTATTGCTGATGCAATACAGTTACCAGTCACTCGTGAGCAGCTGATTGCTAACCAAAAGGTTGACAACAAGCTTGCTAAATGTTTTTCTAGTGTTGTCTCATTGGAAGATGTGAAGAAGAAGAACGTGGCTTACTTCATTGATGGTAATCTCCTCATGCGTAAATGGAAATCCCATGTTGACGCGGATGGAGATTGGAATGCTGTTTACCAAATAGTGATTCCTACAGCCTTTCGACAAAATGTGTTATCCCTTGCTCATGATCACCAGTGGTCTGGTCATTTAGGAATCACAAAAACTTATGATCGGATCCTTCGACATTTCTTTTGGCCGGGTTTAAAACAAGATGTGGCTCAGTTCTGTCGGACATGCCACACATGTCAGATAACAGGAAAACCAAATCAGGTTATTCCTCCCGCTCCTCTTTGTCCCATACCTGTCATAGGTGAACCATTCGAGCATGTGGTGGTTGATTGTGTCGGACCGTTACCGAAGACAAAAATCGGGTAACCAGTTTTTGTTAACGATAATGTGTTGGCAGTTGCTTTGTCTCGTGTGTGAAAATGATTTCTGTATGTTTTGCAAGGCTGTTGCTTTGTAGTGAGTATTCATTGAAATACTGTAGTCGCAACCCCTAGGGTTGCTCTTTTAAGGGTGGGAGTGTTACGGATACAGTTATCCTGTGTGTGTGTGTATCCTGTGTGTGTGTTTCTTTTCTCTCCTTCTCCCCTCACAGGTGAAAACCATCACTCCCCAATCAGTCAACAATCAATCATCAATCAGAAGACACACCTCCTCCTATTTCCTGACCTATCACAGTTCCTTCCCTATGGTTTAAAAACCCCATCGTTTGTTCTAGAGCTCAGCTCAGCTCAATCTCTCTGTAAATGCCATGTCTGTAGGTCTCTGTGTTTCACTCTCGCTTTGTGTCTTAACCTCTCTTTTGTTTAAAGCACCTCCATAGCACTTTGTCATCACCTGTGAGTATTGTTTTTGGTTATGGTGTTTGTTTGTTTGCTGGTGGGAAAAAGGGGAAACCAAGACAAGTCGCCCATGGGCATACACTACCCGTAGGTGAACTTTGTTAAATACACTAGTTAGAACTGGGCGGACCACCCACTGTATTTTTGGTTAGTTAGTTAGTTGTTGTTAAAGTAGGCTAGTCTAGCTTATGGGTGTGTTTTTGTATATTTATTGTTTCTTTCCTTGGGTCCAGCTCAGCCCCTTTTCCTGCTCCCCCCATTACCATGTGTTTTATAAATAAACCTAGAGTTTGACGGTAGATTTCTGTTGTCGTGGTTATTTCGTGCACACTTTTACTTTGTCACAATAATAATTTGCATGAGTTATGTTACGGGTCTCATTACCATCCCCCCTAGACTGTCGGGCCAAAAGGGATTCGTAACAGCTGGATAGAGTAAAGGATATGTTTTGCATTATTCCAAATGCCTATTGTAATATGTAGCATGTTTTCTTTCCCTTACAATACATTTGATTAGTAATATAGTTATAGTACAAAAAGCAGTCCCATAACAGCTTCCTTTTACAAAGTAAAACGTAAACGAGAATGGTATAAACCCGCAAGGCGTGAGGACAAATTTGCTGCTGATAAATAGGCATAATACAAACTCATCATTACGCTGACTTTCTAAATTCAATCAACCTCTTCACCCTCCTTGTCTTTCAGTAAGGCCTCATTCAAATTTATTTGTGAAGTAAGGTGCCCATTCGTCCATTCATTCAGTGAGGAAAGAGACGCATTACCGCCTGGCTGGGTACCAATGTCCTACAGCACATTGTCTTGGCGGATTAAGTTGGGAATAGGTGTGAAAAAACAGGTACAAAGGCTCTAAATACTTTTCTGTTTGTAATTTTAAAATTATGACAAATGAGCAGTGTAAAATACAAACATTTGGGAAAAGTCAGGGAAGGAGCAGGACATACAGTAGCTTTTTTGTTCTTGACTGAATTCGATTTTTTACAAAATCAAATATCAGTGGCCGTTGGCCTATGGCGGTTCTAGTGTTAATGCCATTTTTAGGTTCTCTGCTGTGTGCATCTCCTCCATGTTCTCAGTGATCAGTACGTGGAACTTGATGTCCCACTTCTCATCAATGTGATGGCTTGTTTCAGTATGACGTGTTCACAGACGTCCAACAATCTGTGTTGAGCTAGCACTTTGTACTTGCAGAGCAATCATTGTACAATTTATCCATTCGGCCCGTCATAGTTTTTCAACATGACATATTGTAGTTTGGTTTGATATATGCCATTAGGGCATTGAAGCTGACATCCTCTACCATATCAACTGCAATCATTTCTGTAATCACTCCGTCCCTTATCGCACTTCTTTTGTGTGAAAAGCCTGTCTAATGTCTGTTGTTGGGGGCCTGTGCTGCTGCCAGAAACGTTTTGGGTCTGATGCTGCCCCCCTTTCAGATGTTTAGGCATTGTGCCTGTACTGCCACTGTAGCTCAATTCCACCTTGCAAATTTAGCATTTTTATATAACTTCTCAAAGTTTTGCCATACACGACTTCGCTGTTGTCCCTTCCCGGTCTCACTCCCTGACATTTTTCCAACTGTTAACGACGATGACTTTGGTATCCATAGCAAATCATTTGAAAGATACATATTTCCTCCTACTAACATTACAGCATTGTTGTATTAGGCATTTGATTCATTTACATTTGTCCCTTCATGATGGTGATCATGACCTGTTAGTGGTGGTTTTGTGATAACTGCACTATTATTTTCATTTTGTGAAGAAAAAACCCCATTGTTTTTTAGTTAGGGAATTTTCCTGAATGTTAATAACGTTCCCAACTTTTACACATTCACAACCTAGACACTACTCACTTGAAAATACTCATTGAAAATATCTGTCTAGCTAGCCAATTTTGTGGGAGCGTATCAGGCTAGTATATGCTCCTGTACAGTTTAATTGGACTAAAGTAACTTTGACGTGACTGTGTTGCTTAATAATGACTTGGTTTGACGTGCGTTTGAGAGGATTTCGAAGACCTAAAG
This sequence comes from Oncorhynchus gorbuscha, assembly GCF_021184085.1. Classification (NCBI taxonomy): domain Eukaryota; kingdom Metazoa; phylum Chordata; class Actinopteri; order Salmoniformes; family Salmonidae; genus Oncorhynchus; species Oncorhynchus gorbuscha. The sequence goes on along the minus strand of NC_060182.1, from coordinate 54,338,357 downwards.
GTGTGCTAATTTGGGCTACATTGGCTGGTATATTGTTTTGTTTTTTTAGAAAATGCTAAAGTTAACTCTTGGTGGCTGTGACAAGGTAAAAAAAAATCTCAATGTAGATTGCAGTATCCCCCTGTCCAGACTTTGACTGTGTTCGGGTAGGGAAACAAATCATTCATTTTGTAAAATGGGTGAACTATGCCATTAATGCTTAGACCTTCACTCTAGCTATTTTGCCCCTTGGGGCCACCGTACATATAGTAAGAAATGACTGCTGACCGCTTGCAAGAAGAGGGAGGAGAGCTGTCTGTGTGTACAGTCGCCATTGGTAACAAAATAAGGACCAAAGTGGAGTTAGGCCTTTTTCTTCAGAAACAATTGCATAGTAAGAAGCTGTGTTGCGTGATTCATGGTGTTAATCCATCCTCACTTTTCTCCAATAACTGCCATTAAACTGTGTAACTGTTTTAAAGTCACAATTGGGCTCCTGGTAATATCCCTTTGGTTTCCTTCCTTTCCAGCAACTGAGTTAGGAAGGACGCCTGTATCTTGGTAGTGACTGGGTGTACACCATTCAGTATAATTAAGACTAGTTTCAGGAAACTAGGCATATGTCGTGCACCACTACTTTACAGGAGCACCGTTTGAACGTAAGCAAAAATGTTTGAGTGTGCCAGAGCTCAGAATAACTAATGAAATTACGAACGCATAACACCCGTTGAATATGGCCGGTGTCAGTAAACGTTGACAAAAACACATCACTAAATTGTTGCCAGCAGCATAGTTGCAGTCACCAACGCTATAGACAACATAAAACAGCCTAACCAGCTCTGTTAGGGCAGGTAAAATGTTCAGAGTGAGCTGTTCTCTCATTTGTGTCTGGAAGTATCTAGCAAGCTAGCCAATGTTAGCCAGCTAGCTTGCATGCTTGACTGCTGTTGTTAGGACAGAACGCTCGGATCAACCCTACTCTTCAGCCAGAGCGTCCAGTGTGTGCTCTGAACGCTCCTTAAAGAGATGGGCGGGGCAAAAACTTAAGAGGGTTTGAACGATTCTGAATGGGGTAGACATAGAGGAGCTCTCCAGTAGGTGTACCAAATTATTCAAAGACCATTTTCTCAAGTGAGGTTACAAGTTTATCAAATTTCAAGGCAGAATTATAATTACTTTCCCATTGTTCCTCAACTGTGAGGTATGATATAAACTCAGCGAAAAAATAAATGGGACCCTGTCAGGACCCTGTCTTTCAGAGAATTTTTTAAAATCCAAATAACTTCACAGATCTTCATTTTAAAGGGTTTAAACACTTTTTCCCATGTTTGTTCAATGAACCATAAGCAATTCATGAACATGCACCTGTGGAACGGTCATTAAGACTAACAGCTTACAGACGGTAGGAAATTAAGGTCACAGTTATGAAAACTTAGAACACTAAAGAGGTCTTTCCACTGACTCTGAAAAACACCAAAAGAAAGATGCCACAGGGTCCCTGCTGATCTGCGTGAACGTGCCTTAAACATGCTGCAAGGAGGCATGAGGACTGCAGATGTGGCCAGGTCAATACATTACAATGTCTGTACTGAGACGCCTAAAACAGAGCTACAGGGAGACAGGATGGAAACCTGATCGTCCTCGCAGTTCGTCCTCGCACGTGTAACAACACCTACACAGGATCGGGACATTCGAACATCACACCTGGGGACAGGTACAGGATTGCAACAACAACTGCCCGACTTACACCAGGAATGCACAATGCCTCCATCAGTGCTCAGACTGTCCTCAATAGGCTGTTGTAAGGCAGGTCCTCACCAGACATCACCGGCAACATCGTCAGCTATGGGCACAAACCCCCCATTGCTGGACCAGACAGGACTGGCAAAAAGTGCTCTACACTGACAAGTCACGGTTCTGTCTCACCAGGGGTGATGGACAGATTCGCGTTTATAATCGAAGGAATGAACGTTACATTGAGTACTCTGGAGCCTGTACTCTGGCGCGAGATCGATTTGGAGGTGGAGGGCACGTCATGGTCTGGAGCGGTGTGTCACAGCATCATCAGACTGAGCTTGTTGTTATTGCAGGCAATCCCAATGCTGTGTGTTACAGGGAAGACATCCTCCTCCCTCATGTGGTACCCTTCCTGCAGGCTGGGACCTGTAGGATCGGAGGGTGAGGGCTAGGGTCATTCCGCCCAGAAATGTCCGGGAACTTGCAGGTGCCTTGGTGGAAGAGTGCGGTAACATCTCACAGCAAGAACCGGCAAATCTGGTGCAGTCCATGAGGAAGAGATGCACTGCAGTACTTAATGCAGCTGGTGGCCATACTGTTACATTTGATCTTGAACCCCCCCCCCCCCGCCCTTTATTCAGTGACACATTATTAATTTATGTTAGTCACATGTCTGTGGAACTTGTTCAGTTTATGTCTCAGTTGTTGAATCTTGTCACATGTTAAGTTTGCTAAAAATAAACGCAGTTGACACTGAGAGCACGTTTCTTTCTTTGCTGAGTTTATGATATCCGATGTAAAAAACACAATTTCAAAGACCAAATCGAGCCGGTCACAATAAATAACTTCACCATGCTCAATGTCTGTTTTTTTTCTGGATCTTGCAGACAATGTTTTTTTCTCTTACTGGCAGGCAGAGGTCATCTCTCTCTCTCTTCCAAACTTTTCAGGTCTTGTTAAGAAAAGTGTCAAGATTTAATAGATAGAGCCCGATTAGTTAGCCTTTTATCTTACCCACTGCACTGTGCAATAATCTCTCCGCCATCTTTACCTTCTCAAATGAAAGATTACTGTATTTCACAGTCTATTTCTCCACTATATCCCTCTCTAATTATCTCTCTCCCTCCCTCGATCTCTCTCTCATGAGTACTGTATTCGCACACTGTCAGGAAAGTTCTGCAAATGAAGCAAGTGGTGTGAGGCACTTCTCCCAGAGGGCTGATGGTGTGTTTGTGTACCTGTGTGTGTAGAGGTGCTGAGCTAACTCCTCCCTAGAGACCTCATTTGAAGTGAGATTCTGAGGCTGAACGAGTCTTGACTGCCAGGGATTAGTAGAACGGTCTCTCTCCAAAGCCTGCAACTCCTTAAACCTGGAGCCATGACCTCCTCTCTCTCTCTCTCTCTCTCTCTCTCTCTCTCTCTCTCTCTCTCCTTTCTTCTCACTCCATCATTCCTAACGCTGTCCTCCACCACCTCCACCCATCCATTGCCAGCCAGCCATCAAGCTTTCAGGACCATCTTGATGCACTTCAAAATCGGACTTCTAAAAATATAGTGTACCGGCACTAACTCATTGCAAATCGGGTCAAGGAAGAAGCTGTGAAAAAGCAAAAGTTTCCACAGATATGCCTATGCTGGTGTAGCGTTGTGGACTGTGTCTGAGGGGATGTAAATGCACTGACTGGACAATGCTAGAATGCAAATGTTTTGTTCTGAATGGTTTATCTGCAGTTTTATCAGCAGAAGAATGCAATTGAAAATAATATACCATCACAAGTCACCTTCATCAACTGGCTTCAGTGAACCAAACCACACTATATCGATAAACCATTATTGTGACTTGCAATAAAAGCCACCATAACATGTTAAAAAAACATTTGATTGCCGTTTCCATTTGTGTTTACCAAAGTCATAGAAATCGATAGTGGTCGGTGGTTGGTTTCGACAGTGACTAAGGCCCTGTTTGCATTAGCATGTCTGGGCTCTCTTCCTACTTCAGTTTTCATCAACAAAGCTGAAGCTCCCATTAACTGTGTTTACTGAAGCATGAGAGCGCAGGTAGCCGACTGCTGAATAGATATGCAAGGGCATTTGGAGAGGCATGGAGAAAATCCCATTCAAAACGGATTTGGGGGCGTGCTCCCTGAGGCCATTTCAACAGCTGCCGCTAAGAAGGCAACAACCTGAATCAGAATAACTTTGCTGATCAGAAAGGGTGAGTCAATTAGTCACCTGGTCAACAAATTAATGATCGTCTCACCATCACCGGTCCCCCCTCGATAGTGTCTTCGTCTCCTTAAATATGACTGATGTCACCATAATCACTGCCGAATTACAAAGCATGGCGGTCTTAATTGGCCTCTTGAAAATGCTTATGGGAAAAAAAGATATGGAAACTAAACCCCAGAAACTCCCTTGATTATTATTTTTTTTATTTTATTATCTCCAGTCTCTTTATCTACGTCTATTTCATTTTTTTATATCACCACATTACCGCCATTGACATGTGCAAATTGGTTTCATCTTGATTATCTCTCTGGTTGTCTACATCCACGCTGCGTATGGGCTCCGATAGGTTGCTAATTTTATATTAATCCCAGTTTGATATCCTTAAGGGAAGGTTGGGCTTATTCGTATTCGCAAATACAAAGATCAGGGCTATGATGGGCAGGTGGTGATTGTCTTGAGGTTAGAGAGAAGCATGAGTTACCAAAGGGTTATCGGTTTGTGTCCCAGGGCTGACAGGAAGAGTTGGTGGGGTTGTGAGCTAGTGACAGGAAGGGTTACTGGAATCAGAATCTCACGTGCGGCCTAAAGCATGTGTCCTTGAGCACTTCACTCCCTCACCTTTTCCAGGGGTGCTAAATCTGCCTCTAGACCTGCTGCATTGCTTCTAGCATCTCATGAGTGTGTACAGTATTTGTTGCGAATAATGAAGAGCAGCAAAAACATTTTTTGGGGGGGGCTAATGGAAGGCTTGTTAGTGCCTGAATAACTGTGATGTTTCAACCTTATTAACACCCCTGATGTGTACCAGGCCCTCATACACACAAATGTCAAAACTCTTAGGCTGCATTTACACAGGCATCGTTATTCTGATATTTGTTTCACTAATTGTGTCCTTTGACCAATCGGATCAGCTCTGAAAAAGAACTGATGTCAAACGACCAAAGCGTTCCAGAGAACAGCCAAGGTGTTCTTGAGACCAAAGCGGCACCATACAGTATGAACTCTTAGATCTGATTGGTGAGGGAGATGGATGACTGGCAACTGTAATGTATGCAGAGGAGTGAGTGGTGTCTATGCCTCTCCATATTAATATTGTGTGTTCAGGCTTAGGGCTGTGGTGGTCATGAAAAGGCTGTGGTGGTCATGACATTTTGTCAGCCAGTGATGCCGGAATGTGTACATTTGAAAAAGTCTAATAAATTCATGTAATATACCCTACATCTTCACAATAAATCCATTATTTATTTTAGATAGGTCTTGACTCACGATATGAAGACAATTTTGTCTATTTCAGAAGAACGGAATAACATGCTCTGAGTTGTCCTGATCTGGCTATGCCAAATGGCTGTGGGCTACACTAGTTCACTTAGCAGACAAGATTGGCTTAGAATTTAGATTTTTTAATACATTGCATGATTGCGACTCTAATGATCATTTGAAAAAAGTTGCTTGAAAGGCATGAGCTCTGCTTAGTTTTTTTGTGCAGACTGTACACACTACATCAGTTACGCATTCAGCATTTGACAAGCACTTGATAATGCCTAGAATTTCACGGCGGCATCCCCTTTGTGTAGCCGTAATTCATCCTAAAAAAATCCATGTCGTTTGCGGCCAGTGGCCATTGCACCCTTCTCTGTGAGTGCTGAGCATTCCATCACATGATTGGGTCTTTTTCACAGGCTACAAGTGAAAACAGACACATCAGGACGCAACTGCGCTTGTCCTTATCCAATTTCGAGGGACATATAGAAGATATTGGAAGAACTGTCCACATTTACTTTTCATCAGCCAACAAAATGAGTAGGCCTAACGAACAGCAAAAGCACTAGCCTATGTCAATCTACTATCCCCCATGGTACAAAGGTCAACCTATTCTATTCTGTGCGAGAAATAAATATTCCAAACATAGTCTGGGACAGTTGTGTTATGTGAGAGATCCCAAATTAATACAACCACTGGCTGACACAACAGATCAGAACGTTAGCTTAAAATGTGTTATGCAGGTGAGTGAGGACCCAAAAGCGGTTTAACAGAAACAGAGTCTTTTAATGTCCAAACACAGGGAAGACATATATCCTCTTCAGATGTATCGATTGACAAAATAGACAACCCGCAGAGAGGGCGACAAATAAATCATAAAGTCCTCTGATCTTTACAGGAGAGTCCCCTTCTAGCAGCAGAGGAGAATAGCAGGGTTAGCGGCAACAGACTGCTGGTCTGTCCGGGTAGGCACGGGTTGTAGAGGACAGAGGTACCTGATCACACGTAGCATCTGATGAAGAGGCAGATTACGACAGGACGGGACAAGGGTGAAGCAAACGAGAATCTGACAAAGACAGAAGCAGAAACAGAGAGAGAAATAGAGACCTAATCAGAGGGGAAAAAGGGAACAGGTGGGAGAGAGTAAACGAGGTAGTTAGAGGAGATGAGGAACAGCTGGGGGAAGGAAAGGAAGAGAAGGTAACCTAATACGACCAGCAGGGGGAAACGAAGTGAAGAGAAAGAACAGGAACAAGACATAACATGACAATACATGACAGTACCCCCCCACTCACCGAGCGCCTCCTGGCGCACTCGAGGAGGAAACCTGGCGGCAACGGAGGAAATCATCGATCAGCGAATGGGCCAGCACGTCCCGAGATGGAACCCAACTCCTTTCCTCAGGACCGTACCCCTCCCAATCCACTAGGTACTGATGACCACGGCCCCGAGGACGCATGTCCAAAATCTTACGGACCCTGTAGATAGGTGCGCCCCCGACAAGGATGGGGGGGGGGAGACGAACGGGGGCGCGAAGAAAGGGCTTAACACAGGAGACATGGAAGACCGGGTGGACGCGACGAAGATGAGATGTCGCGGAAGAAGAAGTCGCACTGCGACAGGATTAATGACCTGAGAAATACGGAACGGACCAATGAACCGCGGGGTGAACTTGCGAGAAGCTGTCTTAAGGGGAAGGTTTTGAGTGGAGAGCCATACTCTCTGACCGCGACAATATCTAGGACTCTTAGTCCGACGCTTATTAGCGGCTCTCACAGTCTGCGCCCTATAACGGCAAAGTGCCTGAGCGGAGGGGACGCTGGACTCGGCGAGCTGGGACGAGAACAGAGGAGGCTGGTACCCGAGGCTACTCTGAAAAGGAGATAGCCCGGTCGCAGACGAAGGAAGCGAGTTGTGAGCGTATTCTGCCCAGGGGAGCTGTTCTGCCCAAGACGCAGGGTTACGAAAATAAAGACTGCGTATGATGCGACCAATAGTCTGATTGGCCCGTTCTGCTTGACCGTTAGACTGGGGGTGAAAACCGGAAGAGAGACTGACGGAAGCCCCAATCAAACGGCAAAACTCCCTCCAAAATTGAGACGTGAATTGCGGACCCCTGTCCGAAACGGCGTTTGACGGAAGGCCATGAATTCTGAAAACATTCTCAATGATGATTTGTGCCGTCTCTTTAGCAGAAGAAAGCTTAGCGAGGGGAATAAAATGAGCAGCCTTAGAGAACCTATCGACAACCGTTAGAATAACAGTCTTCCCCGCTGACGAAGGCAGTCCAGGTAATAAAGTATAAGGCGATTTGAGACCACGGTCGAGAGGGAATGGAAAGCGGTCTGAGATGGCCGGCACGAGGGGAGTTACCGGACTTAGTCTGCGCGCAGTCCGAACAAGCAGCCACGAAACGACGCGTGTCACGCTCCTGAGTGGGCCACCAAAAACGCTGGTGAATAGAAGAAAGCGTACCCCGAACGCCGGGGTGGCCGGCTAACTTGGCAGAGTGAGCCCACTGAAGAACGGCCAGACGAGTAGGAACGGGAACGAAAAGAAGGTGCCTAGGACAAGCGCGCGGCGACGGAGTGTGAGTGAGTGCTTGCTTTACCTGCCTCTCAATTCCCCAGACAGTCAACCCGACAACACGCCCCTCAGGGAGAATCCCCTCGGGGTCGGTGGAGGCTACTGAAGAACTGAAGAGACGGGATAAAGCATCAGGCTTGGTGTTCTTAGAGCCCGGACGATAAGAAGTAAAGAACTCGAAACGAGCGAAAAACAGCGCCCAACGAGCCTGACGCGCATTAAGTCGTTTGGCAGAACGGATGTACTCAAGGTTCCTATGGTCAGTCCAAACGACAAAAGGAACGGTCGCCCCCTCCAACCAAGGTCGCCATTCGCCTAGGGCTAAGCGGATGGCGAGCAGTTCGCGGTTTCCCACATCATAGTTACGTTCCGACGGCGACAGGCGATGAGAAAAATACGCGCAAGGGTGGACCTTGTCGTCAGAACGGGAGCGCTGGGAAAGAATGGCTCCCACGCCCACCTCTGACGCGTCAACCTCGACAATGAACTGTCTAGAGACGTCAGGTGTAACAAGGATAGGTGCGGATGTAAAACGCTTCTTGAGGAGATCAAAAGCTCCCTGGGCAGAAACGGACCACTTAAAGCACGTCTTGACAGAAGTAAGGGCTGTGAGAGGAGCTGCCACCTGACCGAAATTACGGATGAAACGACGATAGAAATTCACGAAGCCGAGAAAGCGCTGCAGCTTTCGTGTCCTCTCCCCTAACCGTCTGAGAGGAATGTCATGTTCCCGAGCCCAGGCTTCGTCCATAAAACAGCCCTCCACCCCAGAGTCTATCAAGGCACTGCAGGAAGCTGCCGAAGACAAGGTAGTACAGGATCTTGAAGGAGAGACCTGAGTAGTAGCGCTCACCAGTAGCCCTCCGCTTACTGATGAGCTCTGGCTTTTACTGGACATGAAGTGACAAAATGACCAGCGGAACCGCAATAGAGACAGAGGCGGTTGGTGATTCTCCGTTCCCTCTCCTTAGGCGAGATGCGAATACCCCCCCAGCTGCATAGGCTCAGCACCCGAGCCAGTGGAGGAAGATGGTAGTGATGCGGAGAGGGGGGCAACGGATAACGCAAGCTCCCTTCCACGAGCTCGGTGACGAAGATAGGATAGGATAAAGTAATCCTTCTCACCCCCCTCCCCCCCCTTAAAATATTTAGATGCACTATTGTAAAGTGGTTGTTCCACTGGATGTCATAAGGTGAATGCACCAATTTGTAAGTCGCTCTGGATAAGAGCGTCTGCTAAATGACTTAAATGTAATGTTAAATGAAGATCAACCCGTCGTTCTATGCGAATAGCGAGTACAATCAAGGAATCCACGCTGGAAGGAACCTCCCGGGAGAGAATCTCATCCTTTATCTCCGCGCGCGGAGACCCTCCAGAAAACGAGCAAGCAAAGCCGGGTCGTTCCAGTCACTGGAGGCAGCAAGAGTGCGAAACTCTATAGAGTAATCAGTTATGGATCGATTACCTTGACATAGGGAAGACAGGGCCCTGGAAGCTTCTTCCCCAAAAACAGAACGATCAAAAACCCGTATCTCCTCCTTAAAGTTCTGATACTGGTTAGTACACTCAGCCCTCGCCTCCCAGATTGCCGTGCCCCACTCACAAGCCCGTCCAGTAAGGAGAGATATGACGTAGGCGATACGAGCTGTGCCCCTGGAGTAAGTGTTGGGCTGGAGAGAAAACACAATATCACACTGGGTGAGGAACGAGCGGCATTCAGTGGGTTCCCCAGAGTAACACGGCGGGTTATTAATTCTGGGCTCCGGAGACTCGGAAGCCCTGGAAGTGGCCGGTGGATCGAGGCGGAGATGGTGAATATGTTTCGAGAGGTCGGAGACTTGGGCGGCCAGGGTCTCAACGGCATGTCGAGCAGCAGACAATTCCTGCTCGTGTCTGCCTAGCATCGCTCCCTGGATCTCGACGGCTGGGTCCATTCTTGGTCAGATTCTTCTGTTATGCAGGTGAGTGAGGACCCAAAAGCGGTTTAACAGAAACAGAGTCTTTTAATGTCCAAACACAGGGAAGACATATATCCTCTTCAGATGTATCGATTGACAAAATAGACAACCCGCAGAGAGGGCGACAAATAAATCATAAAGTCCTCTGATCTTTACAGGAGAGTCCCCTTCTAGCAGCAGAGGAGAATAGCAGGGTTAGCGGCAACAGACTGCTGGTCTCTCCGGGTAGGCGCGGGTTGTAGAGGATAGAGGTACCTGATCACACGTAGCATGTGAAGCAAACGAGAATCTGACAAAGACAGAAGCAGAAACAGAGAGAGAAATAGAGACCTAATCAGAGGGAAAAAAGGGAACAGGTGGGAGAGAGTAAACGAGGTAGTTAGAGGAGATGAGGAACAGCTGGGGGAAGGAAAGGAAGAGAAGGTAACCTAATACGACCAGCAGGGGGAAACGAAGTGAATAGAAAGAACAGGAACAAGACATAACATGACAATACATGACAAAATGTTGATAAACTATTAGGCTATTTCTTCACATTATAAGCGCAGCAATGCACACATGGTAGTAGGCTATAAGCATGAATGTTCCATTAGCGGAAAACACCATTATCAAAAGTGACTGCAAATGTGATTATGCAAGTAATGCTTTTATTATAAAGGTGCATTTTTATGGTGAAAATGATCTTCCCCGAACTTGGAACTTCTGTGCTGTTTATGCCAGTTAGTCTCTAAACCCCTTGTAAAGTGGATTCATGTGCTTAATTTTAAGAAGTTATTTGGCCACTTTAGTTGTGATACAAACCTAATCAAAACATTTTGGCCTATGGCCTAGACTACATGAGGTGTGCGACTATCATTTACATTACATTTAAGTCATTTAGCAGACGCTCTTATCCAGAGCGACTTACAAATTGGTGCATTCACCTTATGACATCCAGTGGGACAGTCACTTAACAATAGTGCATCTAAAACTTAGGGGGGTGAGAGGGATTACTTATCCTATCCTAGGTATTCCTTAAAGAGGTGGGGTTTCAGGTGTCTCCGGAAGGTGGTGATTGACTCCGCTGTCCTGGCGTCGTGAGGGAGTTTGTTCCACCATTGGGGGCCAGGGCAGCGAACAGTTTTGACTGGGCTGAGCGGGAGCTGTACTTCCTCAGTGGTAGGGAGGCGAGCAGGCCAGAGGTGGATGAACGCAGTGCCCTTGTTTGGGTGTAGGGCCTGATCAGAGCCTGGAGGTACTGAGGTGCCGTTCCCCTCACAGCTCCGTAGGCAAGCACCATGGTCTTGTAGCGGATGCGAGCTTCAACTGGAAGCCAGTGGAGAGAACGGAGGAGCGGGGTGACGTGAGAGAACTTGGGAAGGTTGAACACCAGACGGGCTGCGGCGTTCTGGATGAGTTGAAGGGGTTTAATGGCACAGGCAGGGAGCCCAGCCAACAGCGAGTTGCAGTAATCCAGACGGGAGATGACAAGTGCCTGGATTAGGACCTGCGCCGCTTCCTGTGTGAGGCAGGGTCGTACTCTGCGGATGTTGTAGAGCATGAACCTACAGGAACGGGCCACCGCCTTGATGTTGGTTGAGAACGACAGGGTGTTGTCCAGGATCACGCCAAGGTTCTTGGCGCTCTGGGAGGAGGACATAATGGAGTTGTCAACCGTGATGGCGAGATCATGGAACGGGCAGTCCTTCCCCGGGAGGAAGAGCAGCTCTGTCTTGCCGAGGTTCAGCTTGAGGTGGTGATCCGTCATCCACACTGATATGTCTGCCAGACATGCAGAGATGCGATTCGCCACCTGGTCATCAGAAGGGGGAAAGGAGAAGATTAATTGTGTGTCGTCTGCATAGCAATGATAAGAGAGACCATGTGAGGTTATGACAGAGCCAAGTGACTTGGTGTATAGCGAGAATAGGAGAGGGCCAAGAACAGAGCCCTGGGGGACACCAGTGGTGAGAGCGCGTGGTGAGGAGACAGATTCTCGCCACGCCACCTGGTAGGAGCGACCTGTCAGGTAGGACGCAATCCAAGCGTGGGCCGCGCCGGAGATGCCCAACTCGGAGAGGGTGGAGAGGAGGATCTGATGGTTCACAGTATCGAAGGCAGCCGACAGATCTAGAAGGATGAGAGCAGAGGAGAGAGAGTTAGCTTTAGCAGTGCGGAGCGCCTCCGTGATACAGAGGAGAGCAGTCTCAGTTGAATGACTAGTCTTGAAACCTGACTGATTTGGATCAAGAAGGTCATTCAGAGAGAGATAGCGGGAGAGCTGGCCAAGGACGGCACGTTCAAGAGTTTGAGAGAAAAGAAAGAAGGGATACTGGTCTGTAATTTACATTTACATTTAAGTCATTTAGCAGACGCTCTTATCCAGAGCGACTTACAAATTGGATTGTTGACATCGGAGGGATCGAGTGTAGGTTTTTTCAGAAGGGGTGCAACTCTCGCTCTCTTGAAGACGGAAGGGACGTAGCCAGCGGTCAGGGATGAGTTGATGAGCGAGGTGAGGTAAGGGAGAAGGTCTCCGGAAATGGTCTGGAGAAGAGAGGAGGGGATAGGGTCAAGCGGGCAGGTTGTTGGGCGGCCGGCCGTCACAAGACGCGAGATTTCATCTGGAGAGAGAGGGGAGAAAGAGGTCAGAGCACAGGGTAGGGCAGTGTGAGCAGAACCAGCGGTGTCGTTTGACTTAGCAAACGAGGATCGGATGTCGTCGACCTTCTTTTCAAAATGGTTGACGAAGTCATCTGCAGAGAGGGAGGAGGGGGGAGGGGGCGGAGGATTCAGGAGGGAGGAGAAGGTGGCAAAGAGCTTCCTAGGGTTAGAGGCAGATGCTTGGAATTTAGCGTGGTAGAAAGTGGCTTTAGCAGCAGAGACAGAGGAGGAAAATGTAGAGAGGAGGGAGTGAAAGGATGCCAGGTCCGCAGGGAGGCGAGTTTTCCTCCATTTCCGCTCGGCTGCCCGGAGCCCTGTTCTGTGAGCTCGCAATGAGTCATCGAGCCACGGAGCGGGAGGGGAGGACCGAGCCGGCCTGGAGGATAGGGGACATAGAGAGTCAAGGGATGCAGAGAGGGAGGAGAGGAGGGTTGAGGAGGCAGAATCAGGAGATAGGTGGGAGAAGGTTTGAGCGGAGGGAAGAGATGATAGGATGGAAGAGGAGAGAGTAGCGGGGGAGAGAGAGCGAAGGTTGGGACGGCGCGATACCATCCGAGTAGGGGCAGTGTGGGAGGTGTTGGATGAGAGCGAGAGGGAAAAGGATACAAGGCAGTGGTCGGAGACTTGGAGGGGAGTTGCAATGAGGTTAGTGGAGGAACAGCATCTAGTAAAGATGAGGTCGAGCGTATTGCCTGCCTTGTGAGTAGGGGGAAGGTGAGAGGGTGAGGTCAAAAGAGGAGAGGAGTGGAAAGAAGGAGGCAGAGAGGAAAGAGTCAAAGGTAGACGTGGGGAGGTTAAAGTCGCCCAGAACTGTGAGAGGTGAGCCGTCCTCAGGAAAGGAGCTTATCAAGGCATCAAGCTCATTGATGAACTCTCCGAGGGAACCTGGAGGGCGATAAATGATAAGGATGTTAAGCTTGAAAGGGCTAGTAACTGTGACAGCATGGAATTCAAAGGAGGCGATAGACAGATGGGTAAGGGGAGAAAGAGAGAATGACCACTTGGGAGAGATGAGGATCCCGGTGCCACCACCCCGCTGACCAGACGCTCTCGGGGTGTGCGAGAACACGTGGGCGGACGAAGAGAGAGCAGTAGGAGTAGCAGTGTTGTCTGTGGTGATCCATGTTTCCGTCAGTGCCAAGAAGTCGAGGGACTGGAGGGAGGCATAGGCTGAGATGAACTCTGCCTTGTTGACCGCAGATTGGCAGTTCCAGAGGCTACCGGAGACCTGGAACTCCACGTGGGTCGTGCGCGCTGGGACCACCAGAGTAGGGTGGCCGCGGCCACGCGGTGAGGAGCGTTTGTATGGTCTGTGCAGAGAGGAGAGAACAGGGATAAACAGACACACAGTTGACAGGCTACAGAAGAGGCTACGCTAATGCAAATGAGATTGGAATGACAAGTGGACTACACGTCTCGAATGTTCAGAAAGTTAAGCTACGTAGCAAGAATCTTATTGACTAAAATGATTAAAATGATACAGTACTGCTGAAGTAGGCCAGCTGGCAGTGGGTGCGTTGTTGACACTACACTAATCAAGTCGTTCCGTTGAGTGTAATAGTTTCTGCAGTGTTGCTATTCGGGGCTAGCTGGCTAGCTAGCAGTGTTTACGTTACGTTGCGTTAAAAGAACGACAATAGCTGGCTAGCGAACCTAGAAAATCGCTCTAGACTACACAATTATCTTTGATACAAAGACGGCTATGTAGCTAGCTACGATCAAACAAATCAAACCGTTGTACTGTAATGAAATGAAGTGAAAATGTGATACTACCTGTGAATGCGACCGGGTAGTTGAGTTCTATACAGAAGACGTTGGCTAGCGTTGGCTAGCTAGCAGAGTCACCTATGTTAAGGACGACAAATAGCTGGCTAGCTAACCTCGGTAAATTAAGATAATCACTCTAAGACTACACACTCTAAACCTAAACAACACAATTATCTTGGATACGATGATACGAAGACAGCAAAGGCAGCTATGTAGCTAGCTAACACTACACTAATCAAGTCGTTCAGTTGAGTGTAATAGTTTCTCCAGTGCAGCTAATCAGTGGACGTTAGCTAGCTGGCTAGTGAAGACTACGTTAGGACGGCGAAATACGATAATTACGCAATTATCTTTGATACAAAGACGGCTATGTAGCTAGCTGAGAAGAAATGGCTAAGATTAGACAAATCAAACCGTTGTGATATAATGAAATATAATGAAAAAGTTATACTACCCGCGGGAGCGGGAGCGAAGTGCAGATGCGACCACTCGCTCCAACCGGACTATGATTAGAAAAAGTAGCCAAAAAAAAGGCAGTTTATTATGCTTTGCATCATTCACAAGTGATTTTTAAAATTATTATTTTATTTCACTTTATTTGACCAGGTAGGCTAGTTTTCATTTACAACTGCGACCTGGCCAAGATAAAGCAAAGCAGTTCGGCATGTACAACAGAGTTACACATAAACAAACATAGACAATTTCTACTGTATTACTGACTATATACAGTGTGTGCAAATGAGGTAAGATAAGGGAGGTAAGGCTAATATTGTCACCCATTAGACTATTATTGATTTAATCTTGTCTTTAGATATACAAAATAATATATGTTTGAATTTGGACCCGAATCATGCACCTGTCTCGAAACAGGGGGAGAGGGGATAAAATACATGTCATCTATGCAGTTAAATAGTGAATAGAGGATGTTTTTCCCGTGGTTTATTGTCATGTCAGACAAGTAGACTAACCTCCTGTTGTAAAGATAGACATTGTACTTAATATTAGGAAAGTTGAGAAATAAATATAGTAGGCCTAGCCTATAAAAGGCTGATTGAATACCTCTCCTAAAAAGAGGATCCAATCTGTTTTCTCACGTAATTGCATAGCCTATAGAAATGTTGAGCAACATGGGCTCTCGTTAAGTGTTTGATTAGATTTTCAAACACAATTGCATTGATGTCAGAGTGATTAGAGGGACAATTGAGTGCTGAATACCAGACAGTTAGCACGTTTGGTAGGCTACTAATGACCATCAGCAGCATCACAGCTTGGAGAAGCCTAATTACTGTGACTAAACGGTCACATGGAATTTGACTGCCTTCATGACTTGTGACCGCCGGTGTGGTGGGAATATGCTCACCGCAACAGCCCTATTCAGGTTTACACACATCAATGATCTGTTTGTGTATGAGTCAAAGAGAGGGGGAGAGAAAGAGAGAGAGGAATGACATTGTGAAGATGAAAAACCCATCATCCTTTTGACCCAGCTGACAAAGAGCCAATGCCATGTTCCTTTCCATGAAACACTGTGCATTTTCTTTGTATTATTTAAATAATATTTTGCTGCTCATCTTCAGTAGTTTACTGTGTTTATTCCACTGCAAATAAATAGAAACATAAGTGCATACCAAAGTTTTTGGTAAAATGACAAAGACAATTTCTAGATGTAGTATATTGGTTGAGGTGCATTGGACGTTTGCATTGCCAGGAAATGTAGTTTTTATTGACATGACACAATACCTCAATAGCTAAAGAAAAAGGTAAATCAGTTGTTCAATTAATTTAATTGGAGTCCAGTTAATTCAACCCAGGATTCACGCGGACCATTGGACAAGGAATTATGGGAAGAAAACCTCAATGCAAATAAAGAAGAACAAAACACTGTTTCAATTATTGACTACAACGGAAATTGGTTTGACCTTTAAGTCTGCAACAGTATGTGACATTGTTCAGTGCACATTAATCATAAAATTATTTTATCTTTTTTCAGATTGAATTGATTACAAGGGAGCATAATGTCATTGACCCTTTGTACCATAGAACAATGAAGAAGGATTATCTGAAGTACTTGTGTGATATACATTTTTAAGACAAGAATGAAAGGCAATAAGACTAAAAACATCAGTGTAAGAGAAGAAATATGGGTCCCACTTTACAATGTGTCTCACATTACATGAGAGTGTTGCATATGCATTTGTAGGCTACTGTGTAAAAACAGTGTTATAAATACTGTATATACACTACCGTTCAAAAGTTTGGGGTCACTTAGAAATGTCCTTGTTTCTGAAAGAAGAGCACATTTTTGTCCATTAAAATAACATCAAATAAATCAGAAATACAGTGTAGACATTGTTATTGTTGTAAATGACAATTGTAGCTGGAAACAGAAGAGTTTTTATGGAATATCTACATAGGAGTACAGAGGCCCATTATCAGCAACCATCACTCCTGTGCTCCAATGTGTTCCAATGGCAACTGGAAGCTTCATTAAATAGTACCGCAAAACACCAGTCTCAACATCAACAGTGAAGAGGCGTCCCCGGGATGCTGTCCTTCTAGGCAGAGTTGCAAAGAAAAAGCCATTTCTCAGATTGGCCAATAAAAATAAAATATTAAGATGGGAAAAGGAACACAGTCACTGGACAGAGGAACTCTGCCTAGAAGGCCAGCATCCCAGAGTCTCCTCTTCACTGTTGACTTAGAGACTGGTGTTTTGCGGGTACTATTCAATGAAGCAGCCAGTTGAGCACTTGTGAGGCAGTTGTTTCTCAAACTAGAGACTAATGTACTTGACCTCTTGCTTAGTTGTGCATTGGGGCCTCCCACTCCTCTTTCAATTCTGTTTAGGGACAGTTTGCGCTGTTCTGTGAAGTGAATAGTACCCTGAGTTGTACGAGATCTTCAGTTTCTTGACAATTTCTCGAATGGAATGGCCTTCATTTCTCAGAACATGAATAGACTGCCGAATTTCAGAAGAAAGGTACTTGTTTCTGGCCATTTTGAGCCTGTAGTCGAACCCACAAATGCTGATGCTCCAGATATTCAACTAGTCTAAAGAAGGCCAGATTTATTGCTTCTTTAATCAGGACAACAGTTTTCAGCTGTGCTTACATAATTGCAAAAGGGTTTTCTAATGATCAATTAGCCTTTTAAAATGATAACCTTGAATTAGCTGACATAACGTGCCATTGGAACACAGGAGTGATGGTTGCTTATAATGGGCCTTTGTATGCCTATGTAGATATTCCATTAAAAATTATCAATTTTCAGCTACAATAGGCATTTCCAACATTTACAATGTCTACAACGTATTTCTGATCAATTTTATGTTATTTTAACTTGTTATGGCGGGGGGCAATAATGAGTAGCTTGGATGAATAAGGTGCCCAGAGTAAACTGCCTGCTACTCAGGCCCAGTTGCTAATATATGCATAATATTAGTATTTGGATAGAAAACACTCTGAAGTTTCTAAAACTGTTTGAATGATGTCTGTGAGTATAACAGAATGCATATCGCAGGCAAAAACCTGAGAAAAAATCCAACTAGGAAGTAGGATATCTGAGGTTTATAGGTTTTCAACTCATTGCCTATCGAATACACAGTGTCTATGGGGTCATGTTGCACTTCCTAAGGCTTCCATTAGATTGCAACCATTTTTAGATCCTTGTGTGATGCTTCTACTATGCAGTGGGTGCGAATTAGAGGGGAATGAGTCAGAGGTCTGCCAGAGAGGCATGAGCTGGTCAAGCGCGTTAACCTGAGAGTTAGCAAATTGCAATTCTACAGACAAAGGAATTCTCCGGTTGGAACATTATTGAAGATTTCTGTAATAGAGACAGTAGATCTAGCTGGTCTGTCATAATATAGTAGAGACAGTAGATCTAGCTGGTCTGTCATAATATAATAAAGACAGTAGATCTAAATCCTAAAGATTGATTCTACACATTGTTTGACATGTTTCTACAGACTGTAACAGAACTTTGTAACTTTTAGTCTGGACCTAGTGATCGCGCCTCATGAATTTGGATTACTGGGCTAAACGCGCAATCAAAAAGGAGGTATTTGGACATAAATTCTAGACTTTATCAAACAAATCAAACATTTATTGTGGAACTGGGATTCGTGGGAGTGCATTCTGATGAAGATCATCAAAGGTAAGTGCATATTTATAATTATATTTCTTACTTCTGTTGACTCCACGACATGGTGGATATCTGAATGGCTTGATTTTGTTGTCTGAGCACTGTACTCAGATTATTGCATGGTGTGCTTTTTAAGTCAGAGCTTTTTTGAAATCTGACACAGCAGTTGCATTAAGGAGAAGTTTATCTAAAGTTCCATGTATAACACTTGTATCTTTTATTAATGTTTATTATGTTTATTTAGTATTTCTGTAAATTGATGTGGCTCTCTGCAAAATCACCAGATGTTTTGTAACTACTAAACATAACGCGCCAATGTAAACTCAGATTTGTTTTATATAATATGAACTTTATCGAACAAAACATACATGTATTGTGTAACATGAAGTCCTATGAGTGTCATCTGATGAAGTTTTAATGGACAAAAAATGAGCTTTTCTTTCAAAAACAAATATATTTCTCAGTGACCCCAAAATTTGAACGTTAGTGTACATCGGCCCACTGCAAATTTAGCTGCTTAGCGATTTCGGTATCAAATGTAACATCACGAGTCTGCACCATGCACTCTCACTAAGAACTCGTTTCTAGGCCCTCATCTCTCTGTACACCAAGTCACTTGGCTCCGTCATATCCTTACGTGGTCTCCTATTAGTGCTATGCAGAAGACACTCAACTACTTTTCTCCTTCCTCCTTTTGACACCCACATGGCGACATGCATCTCTGCGTACTTGGCAGATATCTTGGCATGGATGTCGGCCCACCACCTCAAGCTCAACCTCAAAAAGACGGAGCTGCTCTTCCTCCCGGGGAAGGCCTGCCCGCTCCAAGACCTCTAAATCACATCTGGCAACTCTACGGTGTCCCCCTTCCAAAGTGCAAAGAACCATGGCGTGACCCTGGGCAACACCCTGTTGTTCTCCGCAAACATCAAAGCAATAACTCGCTACTGGTTCATGCTAAACAACATCCATAGAGTATGATCCTACCTCAGACAGGAAGTGGCACATGTCCTAATCCAGGTACTTGACATCTCCCATCTGGATTACTTCAACTCGCTGTTGACTGGGCTCACCACTTAGGCCATTAACCTCTTCAGTCGACCCTCTACTTTTTCGAACATTCTGTTAAAACTCGCGCAACATTTCAGCGCCCTGCTACTCATGCCAGGAATATAGTATATGCATATGATTAGTATGTGTGGATAGAAAACACTCAGACGTTTATAAAACTGGTTAAATCACGGCTGTGACTTTAACAGAACGTGCATTTCATTGAAAAGTGCAGGAAAATCTGATCACTGAAAGTGGAAAAATATATCCATCCACCGCTTCAACCGATTGTTATGGGCGAAAGACATTAAATAGGGCTGAGGTTGCAGTACCTACAGCTTCCACATGATGTCAACAGTCTTGTCATTTGCCAATTCTTTGTTTCTTGGTCAAACGAACAAGAGACAGGCTTTTTCTTCAGGTCTCTGACCGGATATTTTGGTTGAGAAATACACGGACAGTATTTCAAGACGGACCCCTATAGAAAACACTTCGTCTCGTGATTAATTTGATCGCTTATTAACGTTTACTAATACCTAAAGTTGCATTACAAAAGTATTTCGAAGTGTTTTGTGAAAGTTTATTGTCGACTTTTTGAATTAAAAAAAATGACGTTACGTTATGAAACGCTATTTTTTTCCGTTTATCACAGTCTTCATAGATCGATATCTAGGCTATATATGGACCGATTTAATCGAAAAAAGACCCAATAGTGATTATGGGACATCTAGGAGTGCCAACAAAGAAGATGGTCAAAGGTAATGAATGTTTTATATTTTATTTGTGCGGTTTGTGTAGCGCTGACTATGCTAATTATTTTGTTTACGTCCCCTGCGGGTCTTTTGGGGTGTTACATGCTATCAGATAATAGCTTCTCATGCTTTCGCCGAAAAGCTTTTTAAAAATCTGACTTGTTGCCTGGATTCACAACGAGTGTAGCTTTAATTCAATACCCTGCATGTGTATTTTAATGAACGTTTGAGTTTTAACTAATACTATTAGCATTTAGCGTAGCGCATTTGCATTTCCAGAGCTCTAGATGGGACGCCTGCGTGCCAGGTAGGAGCAAGAGGTTAAACACCTGCAATTTATCCAGAATTCCACAGAAAGCTTGTTGTTATCCAATTTCACCCCCACGGTGTTCCCACTGATGTTGTTAAATCTATTATTTCATCGACTTTTCTCACACACAACCCCCTGGTTGAACACATGCAGTTGAAATCAGAAGTTTACATACACCTTAGCCAAATACATTTAAACTCAGTTTGTCACAATTCAATTTAACATCTAATCCTAGTCTTAAATTAGTTAGGATCACCACTTTATTTTAAGAATGTGAAATGTCAGAATAATAGAAGAGAGAATGATTTATATCAGCTTTTTTTCAGCTTTTATTTCTTTCATCACATTCCCAGCGGGTCAGAAGTTTACAAACCCTCAATTAGTATTTGGTAACATTGCCTTTACATTTTTTAACTTGGGTCAAACGTTTCGGGTAGCCTCCCTCAAGCTTCCCACAATAAGTTGTGTGAATTTTGGCCCATTCCTCCTGACAGAGCTGGTGTAACTAGGTCAGGTTTGTAGGCCTCCTTACTCGCACAAGCTTTTTTCAGTTCTGCCCAAACATTTTCTATTGGATTGAGGTCAGGGCTTTGTGATGGCCACTCCAATACCTTGACTTTGTTGTTCTTAACATCCCAGTGCACCGAACACGTTAGCGGGGTTAAATTCGACAACATACGGTGATCGCTACATAAATAGTCTTATTAAACATTCATGAAAATACAAGTGTAATGAATGGTCTTTTGTTTGATAAAATCAATTTTTATAGCCTATCACGAAACATTTTGTGAACCGCTTGTGTCGTGAATTCCGTGTCATTCCATTTGACGACACATTTGATGTAAATACACACACTAAACGTGACTTTTCCAGTCATGTTTGGTTTCATTGCAATCAACTGGTTTGTTTGTAACCCAACCAAACCTGATGGGTCATTTCGCGGGACGTATTGACTGAAAGAAACCGATTTGAAGACAACAAGTAATGACATCATTGTGCAGCAATGATATGACCGCTGTTTCGTTGATTGACTGTATTTTAACCCAATGACCACTGATCGTCTTGGAATCTAGCTGGGTAGATAGCCAATGAGCTGAGGTAAACGGCAACATGTAATGTGTATGTGTTGGAAGACCAACCCATGTAGTAAACTTTGGCGTAAAGAGGGTAATTCCCATTGAAGATTCATAACGGAAGGAGCCACGCATGTTACGCACAGCATTGTTTTGGTAAAGCGCATCTTTAGCTGTTTATATATCAATCAGTATGGCGACTAAGTCAGGGAAAGCTAAATCTAAGTCTAGATATACAGATGTACACACAATTTTGGAAGAAATTGATCGGGAATGTGAGACGGAGATTGTTGGAGGACAATTCATTTAGCGATAACCCAAATGGAGGAATATTTTTTTGAACGGAGAGGACATAATTTTGGACTGGTAAGTTATTCCCATGCTAATGCCGTTGTTTGAAATTAACAATATAAAATATTTTTTGTGATTTTTAAAATTTTAGTAGCAATATATAAAAATGTAATGTAATAAAATGTGAGATGCGTGTGTCTGCCGCCCCACCCCACCCCCACATGAAATAGCCTATTTGAGGCTGTTGAGGGGAGGGCAGGCCCACAACGATGGCCAAAGTGAAATGGAGACAGTAGATACAGCTGGTCTGTTGTAATATAATAAAAACAGTAGATCTAAATGGTTTTGCCAACTACTTTAATTACTTTTTCATTGGCAAGATAAACAAACTTAGGGATGACATGTCAGCAACAACCACTGACACTACACATCCAAGTATATCTGACCAATTATGAAAGGTAAGAATTGTACTTTTGAATTCCATACAGTCAGTGTGGAAGAGGTGAAAAAAGTATTGTTGTCTATCAACAATGACAAGCCACCGGGGTATGACAACCTTTTTTTATGGAAAATTACTAAGGATAATAACGGCCAATTTTTTCACTCATATTTGCCACTTCTTCAATATAAGCCTACTAGAAAGTGTGTGCGCTCATGCCCGGAGGGAAGCTAAAGTCATTCCGCTACCCACAAATAGTAAAGCCCCATTTACTGGCTCAAATAGCCAACCAATCAGTCTGTTACCAACCCTTAGCAAACTTCTGGAAAAAATAGGTTTGACCACATACCATGCCATTTCACAGTAAACAAATTGACAACAGACTTTCAGCACGTGTGTAGGGAAGAACATTCAACAAGCACGGCACTTACACAAATGACTGATGATTGGCTGAGAGAAATTAATGATATTATGGGGGCTGTCTTGTTAGATTTCAGTGCAGCTTTTGACATCATCGTTCTTAATCTGCTGCTGGAAAAATGTAGAGTGGCTTGCAAAAGTATTCACCCCCTTAGCATTTTTCCTATTTTGTTGCCTTACAACCTGTAATTAAAATGTATTTTTGGGGGGTTTGTATCATTTGATTTACACAACATACCTACCACTTTGAAGATGCAAAATACTTTTGGGGTGAAAAAAAAGAAATAAGACAAAAAAACAGAACTTGAGTGTGCATAACTCTTCACCCCCCAAAATCAATACTTTGTTGAGCCACCTTTTGCAGCAATTACAGCTTGTCATATCTAGCCACTGGGATGTTTAACATTCTTCGAAGCAAAACCGCTCCAGCTCCTTCTTTAAGTCATACCACAGATTCTCAATTGTATTGAGGTCTGGGCTTTGACTAGGCCAATCCAACACATTTAAATGTTTCCCCTTAATCCACCCGAGTGTTGCTTTCGCAGTATGCTTAGTGTCATTGTCCTGCTGGAAGGTGAACCTCTGTCCCAGTCTCAAATCTCTGGAAGACAAACAGGTTTCCCTCCAGAATTTCCCTGTATTTAGCGCGATCCATCATTCCTTACATTCTTACCAGTTTCCCAGTCCCTGCCAATGAAAAACATCCCCACAGATACTACAATCTTCGCTATGGCGCTCTGAAGCTCCTCCAGGGTCATATTTGGTATCTTTGTTGCCCCTGATTAATTCCCTCTATGCCTGGTCCTTGGATTTTGGTGGGCGGCCCTCTCTTGGCAGGTTTGTTGTGGTGCCATATACTTTCCATTTTTAATAATGAATTTAATGTTGCTCCGTGGGATGTTCAAAGTTTCTGATATTTTTTTATAACCCAACCCCGATCTGTACTTCTCCACAATTTTGTCCCTGACCTGTTTGAAGAGCTCCCTGGTCTACATCGTGACGCTTGCTTGGTGAAAAATCAATTTCAATTACAGGTTGTAATGCACCAAAATAGGAAAAATTTCAAGCGGGGTGAATACTTTTGCAAGGCACTTGTAAGTTCATTAGAGTTAACTGCACTTCAGAAATTGCAGCCCAAATAAATGCTTCACAGAGTTCAAGTAACAGACATCTCAACATTAACTGTTCAGAGGAGACTGCGT
The DNA here is from genome assembly GCF_021184085.1 of Oncorhynchus gorbuscha. NCBI lineage: Eukaryota > Metazoa > Chordata > Actinopteri > Salmoniformes > Salmonidae > Oncorhynchus > Oncorhynchus gorbuscha. The sequence continues at coordinate 54,314,517 of NC_060182.1, read as the reverse complement.
GTATCAGACTTTCACGGTCGAATTGCTGCAAAGAAACCACTACTAAAGGACACCAATAATAAGAAGAGACTTGCTTGGGCCAAGAAACATGAGCAATGGACAATAGACCGGTCGAAATCTGTCCTTTGAGTCCAAATTAGATTTTTGGTTCCAGCCGCCTCTTTGTGAGACGCAGAGTAGGTGAACGGATGATCTCCAAATGTGTGGTTCCCACCGTGAAGCATGGAGGAGGAGGTGTGATGTGTGGGGGTGCGTTGCTGGTGACACTGTCTGTAATTTATTTAGAATTCAAGGCACTCTTAACCAGCATGGCTTCCACAGCATTCTGCAGCGATATGCCATCCCATCTGTTTTATGCTTAGGGGGATCATTTGTTTTTCAACAGGACAATGACCCAACACACTTCCAGGCTCTGTAAGGGCTATTTGACCAAGAAGGAGAGTGATGGAGTGCTGCATCAGATGACCTGGCCTCCACAATCACCCTACCTCAACCCAATTAAGATGGTTTGGGATGAGTTGGACTACAGAGTTAAGGAAAATCAGTCAACAAGTGCCCAGCATATGTAGGAACTCCTTCAATCAAGACTGTTGGACAAACATGCAAGGTGCTTGTTGAGAGAATGCCAAGAGTGTGCAAAGCTGTCATCAAGCAAAGGGTGGCTAATTTGAAGAATCTCAAATATTTTTGTTTAACATTTCTTTGGTTACTACATTATTCCTTATCTGTTATTTCATAGTTTGATGTCTTCACTATTATTCTACAATGTAGAAAATAGTAAAAAATAAAGAAAAATCCTTGAATGAGTAGGTGTGTCCAAACTTTTGACTGATACATTTGAACTTTTTGTCTCAATAACTGATTAAGATAATTGATTGACATAGAGATTTTTACCTACTCAAAGCACTTTATGTTGTAGGTGGGGAACTCACCTACCATCCATCACCATTGTGTTTCAATGGTGCTAAACTATTTCCAGTTACCTAAATAGCGTCTTGTAAATATGCCACTTCCAATTCATTTTTAAGAATGAGCAATGAAAAATAAGGGAGGGAACAATTCAAAGTCTATTTAACCTTTTGTGCTAGGAAGATAGGATGAGTTAAATGGCTTACATATCGACGAGCTCTCACAATCTCACATCAGAATTAGACGTTCATCCATGTTTCTCAAATGTACAATTTCAAAGTTGTTTCAAATGTCAGATTTTGAAGTCTTTAAGGTTAAGTTTAGGCATTAACTCAGAAATCTTAAGGTTAGGCATTAACTCCGAATGGTTAAGGTAAGGATTAAGGTTTGGGATAGGCTAAAATTAAAGTCTCAAAAACAACTTTGTATCGCTAGATTCAAACATGCAACCTTTGGCACCAGAGGCAGATGCTTATGCTCATCCGCGTCCACAACAACCTAGCAAAATCGTCTGGTTTCCATTTCATCTTCCGTCGTGGACGGACGTCCGATACTGACTTCTATCACGGGTGACCTGACTGTACGTAGAGGCATGGGAGTGGGATGGGGTAGTGATTAAGCTATACATGTAAATTCCTACAGTACATATCAACATGCATTCTGCCATTTGCACAAGTCTCTATTTCTCAACTGACAACCGAACAAAGACATAATGAGGCTTTCGGAATGTCACATCGTGTTTTCTTTATAAACAGAAGAAACAGAGTCATATACAATAAGTAAAAATGAGAGGTTGGTTTATTGCGACAGTAATATGTTACATTAAGGTGGTGCCGACTATAAAAATGTATCAACGGGGAGAGGGATTCGGTGTGTTGGCGAAGCTCTCGGTCCTGTGTAGCTCAGTTGGTAGAGCATGGCGCTTGTAACGCCAGGGTAGTGGGTTCGATCCCCAGGACCACCCATACGTAGAATGTATGCACGCATGACTGTAAGTCGCTTTGGATAAAAGCGTCTGCTAAATGGCATATATATGAGCATTTTCTAAAGAGTGCTCGCACAAATTGTGCAGGGAAGTTCAACATGATTTCATGGCAGTAAAATTAGCATTTTATCCCTTAGCTTCCATGGTGTTTACAGTCCAGAAGAAAACATGTTTTCCTTTTCCCATTTTAGGAAAGGAAGTATATATTGGAAAGGAAGTAAGATTTGGTGGAATTTTGGCTCAGATTAGACTTTAGTAACACAGACAGAGGCCCCACACCGCCGTGAGACTGCACATAAGCTTTTTCAAAGATGGCAGAATTGTTCATGTCTCTCTGTTTAAAACTTCTGCTTTTGTAATTGCCGCATGTAAATGACTGGCGATGCTCGGGTACACACTCATCCAGCCTGCTCGAAGAGAACGCCATTGATGCATGCCTATTGGTCTTCACAAATGATTTGTTGTGTCAAGTTTAACAAGTCGTGCAGCCACGAGCACTGTTTTGTTTTGTTGGAAGCTTGCTGGGTTAATGTGTGGGGCCTCTGTCTCTGTTACTATTTCTGCTGCAGGGTGTAGACTTAATAATGCCATGTATCATGATTTTAATGAATGAGCAAATTTAGCAGTTTGGTATGTCACCTGAGAAAGCTGATTTGTACTTTAAGGTGCTTCTCTAAGTTAGTGTTGGTAGATTAAATTACAATCTCCAGCACAATCCGAGCCAACATTACGCCCACCAAATCTTACTTCCACAGATACTTCCTTTCCTAAAATGGGAAAAAGGTAATTATTTTTTTATCCAGGACTGTAAACACCATGGCCCATATTTATCAAGGGTCTCAGAGTAGAAGTGTTGGTCTAGGATCACTTTTAGATCATAATGAATAGCACTACATGGACAGGGGGGAACTGACCTCAGATCAGCACTCCTACTCTAAGACATCTGATACATATGGCCCCATGTTTTAGTACACAGCAATTGTCCAGTGTTACCTAGTGTTGATTTTTCAGTGTACCATAACAATTAACACAGTAAGTGTTAAATTAACACTCATTGGTGTAATAGAATCCCCGTGGAGTGTTAATACCATAGTTGAATCAAAACTACGCCCATCATTATCATATTTCCCAGCATGCTCTATTGCAGGTATATTTAAAAAAATGTTTCTTTCAATACCAACATTTTTGCATGTACATTGATGGATTAATTAACCCTATGCTACTCAAATATAAATTACATACATTTTCTAAACTAAAACAATATGTCTCATATCATAGTCTTCCCAACCCTGGCAGTCATTCTGAATGCAGGTTGCTGGTGATTAAAATGCCAAAGATTGGATATCCCCACTCTGGATGAATTTCAATTACATATTACTTTGCAAACTAGCATAATGTGACTTGCAGGCCTTCTGTGGCCTGTAAACCATGAGTTTCAGGCCACTTAATTGGGGTAAATCTAATCTCTCAAAATAAGGCCTCATGAAACACATATTGTGTTAAATAATTACATTGTAATGTTTACATATTTGTTCAGGATCTCCCTTGGTGAAGTACACAGGACTGAACATGGATGAATGCAACAGGCACGTCTTTGTAACTAACAGTCATGGGTTCTAACTCTACAATTCAAACGAAAATCAAGGCACTCTGGGAAATATGCAAATAAGGCTTTACGCTAAGTAGTGTGTTAATTTAACACTGGAGAATTTGCTGTGTATGCACCCTATTTTTGAGTGGAGCGATACATACCATAAAAAATAGACGAATAATAATATAATTATATGATTCTATTTGTATGGTGCATCGAGTACTATACACAGTTCGGCCATTGTCACCATGACCTTGTCACCAATGTGCCTCATCTAATTGGCCCAACTTGGATTTATTCAATGAGAGGGCTCAGATTGGTGCTTCTTTCACAAAGGTCAAAGTAAACGTAATGAATAGCAGTCAAGATGTGTGGGTTAATGTGATGTAGGTACAGTAGATAGGTAGGTACACTACATACTTTTGTTAGATATCTTTGCTTGATAACCATTCATTGGGGAATTAGAATGAACCCAATCTGACTTTGAGAAATTAATGAAAATGACATTCACATGTTCCATTCACACTCTTCTTCAATGTCCATTCACACACTTCTTGAATGACTCATTTTATTCTGTTTTGATCATCAGCAAATGATGGAGCAATAAGGATGATCCTTAAAAACGGAGGTGGTATAGTTTATTACAAATTGAATACACTATACTCTTGTTTGAAGTACAAAATAGTGGTATATTTGCATGTGTATATCTTTCTGAAGTAATTTATATATGTCCAATCATACAGCCTGTAGGGAGCTCAATCTGTTTCCCTTTATTCTCTCGCTCTCTTTTCCCTTTTCTCTCACTCCTCTCTGCCATTATTTCTCTCTCTGCTCATCCTTTCTCTTCTCTTTCCTCTCTCTATACTTTCTTTAAGCTGATCGTATTGTGGGACTGATGGCTTTTGGAAGAGTAGTGAGTCGGGACACGGAGGCCCCGAGATGATGCTTTATCAACGGCTAACATGCAGCGGCTGAGAGGCTGAGACATACAGGCCTTCAAGTTTATGACTAACTAAATTATTTCCGTAGATAGTAGTCGCGGCCTGGCCTGGCTGGTGAGGAGAGGAGAAGAAAGAGATGGTTGGTTCACTGTCGCAGAGAGAACTGTGATGGAGGCTAGCTGCAGTGCCTTGCAAAAGTATTCACCCCCTTTGGCGTTTTTCCTATTTTGTTGCATTACAACCTGTAATTTAAATGTATTTTTTATTTGGAATTCATGTAATGGACATACACAAAATAGTCCAAATTGGTGAAGTGAATTTTTTTAAATTACTTATTTCAAAAAATTCTAAAAAAATGTAAACGGAAAAGTGGTGCGTGCATGTGTTTTCATCGCCTTTCCTATGAAGCCCCTAAATAAGATCTGGTGCAACCAACTACCTTCAGAAGTCACATAATAAGTTAAATAAAGTCCACCTCTGTGCAATCTAAGTGTCACATGATCTGTCACATGGCTGGTTACTGTTTAATAATTTGTCAACTGGGCTATGTTCTGGGCTAGGTATATTCTGAGCTAGGTATGCTTTCGCCGAAAAGCATTTTATATATACTGTGGCTGGTTTAACAAGATGTTCATCTTTAAACCTATGTAAAATAAGTTTTGTTTTCTGAATTTTAATAATGAGCATTTGCTCATGCAACCTCACTGGATGTTGGCCAGATGGGACCCTAGTGTCCCACATACCCTAGAGTGGTTAAAGAAAAAAATAAGCGAACATGTTTGTTGTTCGCCAAAAGGCATGTGGGAGACTCCCCAAACATATGAAAGAAGGTGCTTTTGTCAGATGAGACTAAAATGTAGCTTTTTTGCCATCAAGGAATACGCTGTCTGTCTGGCGCAAACCCAACACCTCTCATCACCCCAAGAACACAATCCCTATTGCTGTGGGGATGTTTTTCATTGTTAGGGACTGGGAAACTGGTAAGAATTGAAGGAATGATGGATGGTGCTAAATACAGGGAAATTCTGGAGGGAAACCTGTTTCAGTCTTCCAGAGATTTGAGACTGGAGGTTCACCTTCCAGTAGGACAACGACCCTAAGCATTCTGTGAAAGCAACACTCAAGTGGTTTAAGAGGAAACATTTAAATGTCTTTGAATGGCCTAGTCAAAGCCCAGACCTCAATCCAATTGAGAATCTGTGGTATGACTTAAAGATTGCTGTACTCCAACGAAATCCATCCACCTTGAAGGAGCTGGAGCAGTTTTACCTTGAAGAATGGGCAAAAAACGCAGTGGTTAGATGTGCCAAGCTCATAGAGACATACCCCAAGATACTTGCAGCTGTAATTGCTGCAAAAGGTGGCTCTACAAAGTATTGACTTTGGCGGGTTAATAGTTATGCACTCTCAAGTTTTCTGTTTTATTGTCTTGGTTCTTGTTTGTTTCACCCCCCCAAAAATGTTGCATCTTCAAAGTGATTGGCATGTTGTGTAAATGAAATGATACAAACCCCCCAAAAATCAATTTTAATTCCAGGTTGTAAGGCAACGGAATTGGAAAAATGCCAAGGGGGTAAATACCTTCGCAATACACTGTCCTTAAGTCCTCTCTCTCTTTCTCTCTGGTTCGCTGCTTTCATATCTCTCTCTCAACCACGACAAGAAGGTTCTCCCGGATTAGGTTCTCCAGACTCTCCTGGACCACTACTCAAACAAGGTCAAAGAAAAACCTGATATCTCCTTCAGTGTGGTCGACACGGAGGTGAACAGAGCAAATTTAGTCAGACACCATTAATTTCCGAGACTCCACGGTTTCCATTGTTCTATAATGAATAATTGGCTGCGGTAGGCTGACCATACGTTCCACGACAATCAATAAATGATTGACACTGACGCCTCTGGGGAAATTGAGCTAGCACACTGGAGTTAACCATGGTGTTTTAAAAGTAAAGATGAAGGACAGAGTGTTAACTGGGGTTTCAGAGTCTCCTCCTCCTAAATGGCATAGTCTCATCAGAAAGTCAACAAAGTAACAGCACTATCTTCAGCAAAATAAAACCTGGTCAAAAGGATTAGATGACAACACTTCTAATTTGCCTTGGTTTTGCCCTAATTAATTAACAGCTAGTTAAATGTTGACTAGTGATCTACCATGATTACAAAGACCTTACCAGGAGAAGACTACTAACTAACTTTCATAAAAGGTGTATTACCACCACCGACCTCCGTTCGTCTTTCAGTCACCCACGTGGGTATAACCAATGAGGAGATGGCACGTGGGTAATTAGGCAAGATAGTTAAGAACAAATTCTTATTTACAATGTCGACCTTCACAGGCCAAACCCCAATTGTGCGCTTCCCTATGGGACTCCCAATCACGTCCGGTTGTGATACAGCCTGGAATCAAACCAGGGTCTGTAGTGATGCCTCTTGCAGTGCCTTAGACCACTGTGTCACTCGGGAGTGATTGATCTAATTGGCCAATAGATGAATTAAAGTGGTGAGTACTGGCACAGAGGGATTTTTCCCTGCACAGGTAATAGCTTTCCAGGAAGGAGGAGGGTTGGCCACCCCTGGTCTAGCCCTATCACACTGGAGTGATTGGTCTAATTGGCCAAAGCACCAATCAGAGTGTGAGTACTCCCACAGAGGGATTTTGAGTTTTCCCTCCACATTTGGCCATGCTGCAAGGAATTCCTGTCACCCAACTTCTGTGTCGTGATCATTTGGCACCAAATGGAATAACATGGATTGAAACAAACAGGGAGGGATGGACTTTAATAAACAAGACCTTGATATCAGCCTTCCATGACATTAAAAAAGATTCAGTTGGGAATCAGAAATGGTGTTCAGCTTCTGTGAAGCTATTGAGTCACAGTTCCTTTCATTAGTATTGTGTTGTAGCTTTCTCTGAAGGAAGAACTCCCTTCACACATGGTGGCATTATGGCTTGGGTTAGGCTGTTTTCCCATTCTGTTCTCTCGTCTTGCACTTTTTCCACAAGATGCATGAAGCAATCAAGTTCAATTCAGTGTATTACATTCAGATTTCCCAGATATACACTGAGCAAAAATATAAATGCAACATGCAATAATTTCAATTTTTTTACTGAGTTACAGTTCATGTAAGGAAATCAGTCAATTGAAATAAATAAATGAATCCCTAAGATTTGAATTGATGGTGTTCACGACTGGGAACACATATGCATCTGTAGATCAGAGATACCTTAAAAAAAAGGTTGGGACGTGGATCAGAAAACCAGTCAGTATCTGGTGTGACCACCATGTGCCACCATGTTGATCAGGCTGATTGTGGCCTGTGGAATGTTATCCCACTCCTCTTCAGTGGCTGTGTGAAATTGCTGGATATTGGTGGGAACTGGAACAGAGCTGCCCAAACGTGCTCAATGTATGACATGTCTGGTGAGTATGCAGGCCATGGAAGAACTGGGACCTTTTCAGCTTCCAGGAATTGTGTACATGGGGCTGTGCATTATATGCTGAAACATGAGATGGTGGCTGCGGATGAATGTCACGACAATGGGCCTCAGGATCTCGTCACAGTATCACAGTGCATTCAAATTGACATAGATTAAATGCAATTATGTTCGTTGTTTGTAGTTTGTGCCAGCGCATTCCATAACCCCACTGCCATCATGGGGCACTGTTCACAAATCATGCATTCCGATTCCTGCATTGATTTTAATGGACACATGATGTGTGTAAAATACTTTTTTGAAGGTTGTACTGATTATAATGAGCTAATGCTAAGCTATATGTGGCTCCATGTTTGTTGACATCATAGAATGCATTCTGGTTCTCTTGTATGCGTCTGTCAGACCAAAGATGTTATAACAAAACGAGGAGTAAGCTTCCGGAAGTTCAAAATAATATAATAATAATAATAATATATGCCATTTAGCAGACGCATACCCCCACTTCAACATGCATTCTGCAAACAGACCCAACTCATCATGTCACCTCCTATCTTTGGTTGACGAGAAAAAAAACAAAATGGCTGCGTGCACAAACTACCGATCGTCGGATTACTTACGAGTTACTCAATTATTTCGATCACAGGTGAACTCACCCGTGATGTGATGAATTGTAAATAGTAATTGCTATTAGCTAATTCATTTTATGGTTTCTGTCAGCCGAGAGTCAGCTAATGTGACTGCTTGTGCTAGGTCACTCTTTCCTCAGTTAGCACTATGACTAATGTAGCCTATATTTTCCAGTTTGGATGAGAATTGTGTTATGCTGTCACTACTTCTGTGAATGTCTGAACAGTGCATCAAAAAATAGACTGCTCACATTGAAGGACATAACTTTGTAAAAATACTGTGTTTGTGCAAAATGTTTCTGTTAAACCGTGTGGCCAGGTCAAATGCTGACGGTTGTGTTAATCATAACTGGACATTCTAAATAAGTGTTCTAATCTTACCAGTTTGAGTGTACGCTACAGGGACCACTGTAGAATGATCATACCTGTGTGTTCGTACGTGTCAAAGGGTTAATAACAAGGTCTTATTAAGTCAGTCGTTTCTTTATCATACAAAAATTACCAGAAGCCGTTGCTCTCTTAATTTGTGTCCACAAAAAAACTTCAGAAAAGGAGTTATTGCACCATTATTTCTCACAGATGACCTGCTATCTTGCTAGCTGCGAAGAGCGTAAATGCGATTTGCCTAGCTACCTGTTGAAATTGCATTTATGTCTTCATATTTCACACACAGTATAAGGTCACTGGCATTTAGAAGTACAGAAACAGTACATAATACCCACACTTTTTCCCAGACAGGTTTATTTTTGTAAGTGTGATAACTTTTTTTGCTACCTTGCCTTGCTTTCAGTGTCTGGGTAGCTCGAGGAGAGAGGAAGAGAGAGAGTAATTTCTTCTTCTCATTATCATTCGTTCCCAACCTGGCTCATCACCTCATGTTTCGAGTTGATAGTGAGACACCACCTCGAGCTCTAGGGCGGTGTTCCAAATGGCACCCTAGATCCTTCCAACTCTACTCTGGACCTCGAAGCCAGTTCCACTGCAGTTTGTCATTGTTCCCCTCTAATTAGGGATTTAGAACTTGACAACAGATGAGTGCAATTAATTATCAGGTGGAATAGAAATTCAGCAGGTTCCAGACCTCGCAGAGTAAGAGTTGAACACCCCTGCCCTAGATAGTGCACATCTTTTGACCAGGGTCTATTGGGCTTTGGTCAAAAGTAGAGCATTATGTAGGGAACAGGGTGTCATAAGGGACGCGTCATAGCTGTCTTTCATTTTAAAACTTAGGCCAGACTCGTCTATTTATCTCAGCCCCCAGAATCCCCCATTCCCTTGAAGCCCAAAAACACAAAAGGCACTGCGTACATCCATACATACAGTTTCTTAGATACTCAACAGAATTGACAGACCATGATATTGAGGAGGAGAAAATGGTGGAGTGAATAGTCAAAGTACATCCCTTTCCTCATACTTGGACACTAGCTGGTATCAATAAGTTTTGCAGCATCATATTTGATCAGTTGTCACTGCCTGGGATGTATAACAGAAGGACAGAAGACAGGGAGGAATACATAAGCATACATGAGGTTTCTTAGATACTCGTCAGTGCATGACTTTGAGAAGAGGGATAGTGATGGTTAGGGTTGCAAAGCTACTGGAAATGTTCCAAAGTAATCAGAATCTTTGGTAACTTTGGAAAATAACAAGTAAGCTATGGCAATCTATGGTAACTTTGGTAATTTATACCTGAATAACTTTTACATTTTTCCATATTGCCCATTAGTTTAGTGAATATACCATATGGTTCAAGAGAAAATAGCCAAATTAATTAAGAAAGCAGCAACAACGGCCTTATTTTAAATGAACTATTCCAATTACCACCAGTTTGGCAGCAAAACATATACAACAAAGATACATTGACATAGCAAAATATATAAAGGATATTTCAAGCTGAAACCCTCACATTTAACACAAATGGTATTCACTAAGTTCATGGTTTATATTTAGGATAGTGTTTTAGAGCCTTGTCATTCTCTTTTTGTATTTAAAAATGATCTTATTTGATATACGGCCATGCAGACCGTATCTCTCACAGTATCACTTTAGAATTAGACGTTTATCCACGTTTCTCAATGGGTCAATTTTTGAAGTTGCGCCACATGTAACATTTCTTGTGTTTTTGACACCCTGGGTTGATTCCTCCTGTTCAGTATCTTCCCGTTTCTCCAAACGTCAAATTTAGAAGGTTAAAGGTTTTGGATATGGTTAAAACATTACGTTTAGCCACTCATTCTTAAGGGTTAAGGCTTTGGGGTAAAAAATAATTGTCGACCACTGGGACTGACCATACAACCTTCTGATCCACAGTCATGGGATTTACACCCATCCGCCACCCAAGACTTCTTGATAGCTCTCACTGTTGCCCTTAGTTTTGAAGGAATTTCCTGATATCCTCGGGACATGGATAGACATCCAATTTTAAAGTCACTCTTGAGCGATCTACCTGAAATACAGACACCATTGATAATCTGAAGTACCCAAAAATGCAATAGATGTCATCTGTTTAAGCGGTAATAAACAGTTGAAACAATAACAAAGTGTCATCCCTACCCTGAGGGATGCAGCTGGAGAAATGTTACCATTCTGAAATTCATAGACAGAGCTATGGATGAAAGGACTGACCATCCATTATATCACAATTACACTTTTAACCATGTTTAGAAGCAATATCTTTTTTTGAGGTAAATGTTGGTTTACATTTACTTTGTTTACAAATATTGCAGTAAAACAAGCTTATATTTTGGGTTCTCATGGGGAACGACAGTTAAACTAAGTGCATGAGGCATTTATTTATAAGTTGTGTTCTTCAAGAATCAATCGGTACATATCATTTAATATAAGTCCAAAAATGTATGTAGCAACTACAGATTTCCCCTTTAAAATTAAAAAAATACCTTGACATTTACCAAAATTTTGCTAGTTTATTGTAATTACATTTACATTTAAGTCATTTAGCAGACGCTCTTATCCAGAGCGACTTACAAATTGGTGCATTCACCTTATGACATCCAGTGGAACAGCCACTTTACAATAGTGCATCTAAATATTTTAAGGGGGGTGAGAAGGATTACTTTATCCTATCCTAAGTATTCCTTAAAGAGGTGGGGTTTCAAGTGTCTCCGGAAGGTGGTGATTGACTCCGCTGTCCTGGCGTCGTGAGGGAGTTTGTTCCACCATTGGGGAGCCAGAGCAGCGAACAGTTTTGACTGGGCTGAGCGGGAACTGTACTTCCTCAGTGGTAGGGAGGCGAGCAGGCCAGAGGTGGATGAACGCAGTGCCCTTGTTTGGGTGTAGGGCCTGATCAGAGCCTGGAGGTACTGAGGTGCCGTTCCCCTCACAGCTCCGTAGGCAAGCACCATGGTCTTGTAGCGGATGCGAGCTTCAACTGGAAGCCAGTGGAGAGAGCGGAGGAGCGGGGTGACGTGAGAGAACTTGGGAAGGTTGAACACTAGACGGGCTGCGGCGTTCTGGATGAGTTGTAGGGGTTTAATGGCACAGGCAGGGAGCCCAGCCAACAGCGAGTTGCAGTAATCCAGACGGGAGATGACAAGTGCCTGGATTAGGACCTGCGCCGCTTCCTGTGTGAGGCAGGGTCGTACTCTGCGGATGTTGTAGAGCATGAACCTACAGGAACGGGCCACCGCCTTGATGTTAGTTGAGAACGACAGGGTGTTGTCCAGGATCACGCCAAGGTTCTTAGCGCTCTGGGAGGAGGACACAATGGAGTTGTCAACCGTGATGGCGAGATCATGGAACGGGCAGTCCTTCCCCGGGAGGAAGAGCAGCTCCGTCTTGCCGAAGTTCAGCTTGAGGTGGTGATCAGTCATCCACACTGATATGTCTGCCAGACATGCAGAGATGCGATTCGCCACCTGGTCATCAGAAGGGGGAAAGGAGAAGATTAATTGTGTGTCGTCTGCATAGCAATGATAGGAGAGACCATGTGAGGTTATGATAGAGCCAAGTCACTTGGTGTATAGCGAGAATAGGAGAGGGCCTAGAACAGAGCCCTGGGGGACACCAGTGGTGAGAGCGCGTGGTGAGGAGACAGATTCTCGCCACGCCACCTGGTAGGAGCGACCTGTCAGGTAGGACGCAATCCAAGCGTGGGCCGCGCCGGAGATGCCCAACTCGGAGAGGGTGGAGAGGAGGATCTGATGGTTCACAGTATCGAAGGCAGCCGATAGGTCTAGAAGGATGAGAGCAGAGGAGAGAGAGTTAGCTTTAGCGTTGCGGAGCGCCTCCGTGATACAGAGAAGAGCAGTCTCAGTTGAATGACTAGTCTTGAAACCTGACTGATTTGGATCAAGAAGGTCATTCTGAGAGAGATAGCGGGAGAGCTGACCAAGGACGGCACGTTCAAGAGTTTTGGAGAGAAAAGAAAGAAGGGATACTGGTCTGTAGTTGTTAACATCGGAGGGATCGAGTGTAGGTTTTTTCAGAAGGGGTGCAACTCTCGCTCTCTTGAAGCCGGAAGGGACGTAGCCAGCGGTCAGGGATAAGTTGATGAGCGAGGTGAGGTAAGGGAGAAGGTCTCCGGAAATGGTCTGGAGAAGAGAGGAGGGGATAGGGTCGAGCGGGCAGGTTGTTGGGCGGCCGGCCGGCCGTCACAAGACGCGAGATTTCATCTGGAGAGAGAGGGGAGAAAGAGGTCAGAGCACAGGGTAGGGCAGTGTGAGCAGAACCAGCGGTGTCCTTTGACTTAGCAAACGAGGATCGGATGTCGTCGACCTTCTTTTCAAAATGGTTGACGAAGTCATCTGCAGAGAGGGAGGAGGGGGGGGAGGGGGAGGAGGATTCAGGAGGGAGGAGAAGGTGGCAAAGAGCTTCCTAGGGTTAGAGGCAGATGCTTGGAGTTTAGAGTGGTAGAAAGTGGCTTTAGCAGCAGAGACAGAGGAGGAAAATGTAGAGAGGAGGGAGTGAAAGGATGCCAGGTCCGCAGGGAGGCGAGTTTTCCTTCATTTCCGCTCGGCTGCCCGGAGCCCTGTTCTGTGAGCTCGCAATGAGTCGTCAAGCCACGGAGCGGGAGGGGAGGACCGAGCCAGCCTGGAAGATAGGGGACATAGAGAGTCAAAGGATGCAGAAAGGGAGGAGAGGAGGGTTGAGGAGGCAGAATCAGGAGATAGGTTGGAGAAGGTTTGAGCAGAGGGAAGAGATAATAGGATGGAAGAGTAATATACCCTCCCTTTGCAAACCTAGTGATTGGAATGATGTATAGGCACCACTCCTGATAGGAAGTCAATCCTGTAGCGATAGAGAGAGACATTCAAATTGACACCTCCTCTCTGTCATGTTTTGTCATTAATTATCATGTCTTGTCCCTGTGCTTCCCCTTCTATTCGTTTCCCTCTGCTGGTCTTATTAGGTTCTTTCCCTCTTTTTATCCCTCTCTCTCCCCCTCCCTCTCTCACTCTCTCGCTCTCTCTTCTCTCTATCGTTCCGTTCCTGCTCCCAGCTGTTCCTATGCCCCTAATCATCATTTAGTCTTCCCACACCTGTTCCCGATCCTTTTCCCTGATTAGAGTCCCTATTTCTCTCCTTGTTTCCCGTACCTGCCCTGTCGGATCCTCATCTATAATTCACCGTGCTGTGTCTATGTTTTGCCCTGTCGTGTCGTGTTTCCCTCAGATGCTGCGTGGTGAGCAGGTGTCTGAGTCTGCTAGGTTCAAGTGCCTTCCCGAGGCAACCTGCAGTTCTCGATCAAGTCTCCAGTCTGTTCTCGTCTTTACGAGTAGTATTATGCTTTTTGTTTTGTAAAGTTTCTTACTGGATTAAAAACTCTGTTTTCGCCAAGTCGCTTTTGGGTCCTCATTCACCTGCATAACACTCTCCTTCATCTACACACTCAACTTCTAACACATGGGAAGGATAAAGCAACATAAACAATGCCTAGATGGTTTTATCTTTCAACAGTCAAATACCTCCGTAACACTTCTGAGTCCGGAGGGAGACAAGAAAAGGATGACAGTTTACACTATTGAGCCAGAGAACTGATCACACTGTAGTCAAAACATGGCTTTGGTCTAAACATGACAAAAACATATACAAAAAAAACTTGTTTCTTGTGTGCTTTAATATTGTGTGAATGAGTATTCACTTCACGAGTCATGCCAGGATAGTTGAAGAGGAATCAGGCTGTCCTACTTAATTAAGGGAGCTACTTGTGGGGTCTAGGATAGCTTCTGGCATCGGACAGGTTTGACGGCAGGTGGTACTATCAGGAGGCTAGACATGTATAACAGGGTACATTGGCAAGATACTGTACATGTAGAGATTATCCTAAATGAACATGACATGGATAATATTACTGAACAACTCACTTGTAAGGATCACATGGCAAGAAGTGGCTGTTGGCGTGTTGGTGGAACACTGGATGTTCTGGTGGCATGCAGGTGGCTTACTGGCGGTGCTTATGGCGTACTGGTGATGGCTGATAACATTTAGATAAAACATCAAGTTACATTACCTCATCTTATGTGTTATTTGCATAATTACATATCACATATTACATGGAGATACTTATTGTTGATCTTTATGTAATATCTTCTATTGATGACAGACTAATATAAAAATATTTTAATATCACTTCAGGTATTTGGCCCATCGGAGCTTTGTGTGCTGATGCTTGGTGTTCCTGGGCAGCAGGAACATGGTGGTGATACCTTCATGTGTCTTCCTCCGCATCCGTCAGGAGTTTTTCGACACTGAAGGAGTCTACACAGGATTCAACTAAATCGAGGTGTCTCTCAACCACTTCAGGTTCTCAGGGATGGACATTTGCTGGAGCTCCTCAGCATGAGCACCAGAGTCAAAGTAGAGGTAGTTCATCAAAGCATCAATGTAGTCTGAAATTGTAATTAGAATGAAAGATTGTTCCAGGGTGGCAGGCGGCCTAGCGGTTAAGAGCATTGGGCCTTAACCGAAAGGTCACTGGTTTCGAATCCCAGAGCCGGGAAAGTGGAAAAGTCTGCCGTTCTGCCCTTGAACAAGGCAGTTAACCCCCAACAACAACTGCTTCCAGGGTGCCAATGACGTGGATGTCGATTAAGGCAGCCCCACACGCCTCTCTTCCACCCCATTTCCTCCAGCGCCAGGTGAGTGAAGTTGTTTGCTAGTGGAGGGATGGTGTTGACCAGTATGTGTTGCAGAGGCTTCCTCTCTGGGCCATACTGAGAGCGTATGTAGCGGGAGAAGGCTGAAAGGTATGTCTTGTTGAATGTATACCAGAAGGTTGATGGCTAAGGAATGCCTGTGGGAAGAAGCCCAGGGTTAGGGTGGCACTGCACTTGGGCAGGGAAACCATCTGGTCCAGGCAGAGATAGCTTCAGTCTGCAAGGCACTGAGGAAGTAGTTAATCACCATGATGGTGAGGGGGACTGAGAAGGCTATGAAGGAGCCCACCAGGACAAAACTGTCAGCAGGCAGCTGTCATCTTTGAACACCGTAGTGGGGTCTCACAGACCTAGGACAGGAATGGCCATGGAGATACCTACAGAGAAAAAAAGAGAGTTTAGTGGGATGTGTGTGTGAGAGTGCATGTGTGTGTGTGTGTGTTTGTGTACCACATATTACTTCATCTTCTTCATCATAAACAGATGTTTTAATTAACATGTTCTGGTAACTTTTGTGGAAGGGTCTATAGAGATCAGTCTTCACTTTCCCCTGTGTCACTGAAGCTATGGCTTCCTCCTTGTCAGGTCTATTGTACTGGGCACACAGGGGTTCTGGGATGAAGAGCTCACACACCTTTTCCTCATATGGTGCTGGATCAGGGATGAGCTCAATGAAGAGGACATCCAGCAGTCTTTCTATGTAGCCTGTAATGTTTGTGAAAAGGAAAATATTAGATTAAGGAGTAATTAATTTAATTTCCTTTACTTTTCTGATTTAGGATGTTAAAATATTCCAGTGTCATTTCTGGGGATGTTGGAAATGTAGTCTACAGGAAATATGCATATACAAAAATCATGTTTATTTTTGGAATGTTTGTGTATCCAAAATGATTTAACAGATTATAAATAAACTATTGGAATTCATGGTATGTTGGGGGAATTTTCACCCGCTTCATGGAATGCTTCCCCTTTTTGGAGTTGGGAAAGTTCAGCACTCCCTCTGCAGTTGCTGCGGTTTGCATTCTCA
The DNA here is from genome assembly GCF_021184085.1 of Oncorhynchus gorbuscha. Taxonomy (NCBI): domain Eukaryota; kingdom Metazoa; phylum Chordata; class Actinopteri; order Salmoniformes; family Salmonidae; genus Oncorhynchus; species Oncorhynchus gorbuscha. The sequence continues at coordinate 54,297,887 of NC_060182.1, read as the reverse complement.
TTCAAGTGTAATCCTGCCAGGTACAGCCTGCCAGGTACAGCCTAAAATGATAAAGGTTCTTAGGCGCAAACCATAGAAAGACACTGTGGAACTCTTCAAGGGTGGTGAGGGGACAGGTTTGAGACGTCTTTTCGTAGCCATTTGTTGAGAAGCTGCTTCTCCAACTATTAGGTTGGTTTGGTCGCTAGAATATTAGTAGAATGTAAAAAGAAGAATTTTAGAAATAGGATATAAACACCATGCAGATTAGAATATATTATAATTGTGTTGCATGGGTATCATAATTACAGTACATACCAGGCTTCAGCCATTTGTTGCAAGCACTTGGGGAAAAGAGGGTCCTCGTGGTCATGGCCATTCTGTATATGATTTACCACCACCTGGCAACCCTCTTTAACCCCACTTGCCATACCGACCAGTACAGGTGGTTTTTAATGCTCCCAATCCACTTCTTCACAGACTGGCACCCTTTGTCCCTGGCTACTGCTTCTACTTTTCTGGTGATATCTAATAAGGTGATATTAACAATAAGAATACATTGGAAGTTACACACTATGCTCAACAGAATATTTGCTTCGATGAAACACAACTTAAAATTTGTTGGAATTATGCTTTCTCACTGGGAGTAGAGTTTACACTTTTGAAACTATTCCATTGGTGGCATTGTACTAGACAAGTTCAAATGTCTTACCTTTAACCACAGGGCCATGAACTGTAGTAATGGACGTGGTGTTAAACATCTGAATTGTAATTCCTGTGTTAACATGGCAACAGCTGCACCACAGGAAGAACAGCTATTTTGGGGTTATGTGTCACCTACCTGAGTGGCACGGGGAGTCTGCCCTCATGTCCCCTCCAATGACAACCCCTTCCTCCCTCTTTGCCATGGACTGTATGAGTTCTGCCTGTGTACAGAGAATAGTCAGCACCATGTAGGAGCTGGTGTGATTTGTACACGTGGTGCGTTAAATTGTCTTCATGCACAGAGCTGTCTGCATCTGTAAAGAGTAAAGACATAGTCCTTAAGAGTCTATTGACTCACCCATGCGTCAATCGAAGAAACATAATAATAAATGAATCCCCATCAAAACCTGTCAGTTTAAGCTAGAGATATCAGTTTTTGCATGGGCCGCCGAGCTGCAGCGGTGTTTGTCAGACCATGAGACATCCCGAAAACCGGTCTTCTCAAGAAAACATCTATAGGGTCCGAATGGTGTCCTCCATTTTGCTCTACGACCCCCACAAGTGTCACGAGACTGACCTGAAGGTAACCTATACAAATGAATGAAAGTATGGAGGTAGTTTTGTGCCCCAAAAAATATGTATATATTTCCTGAGCTTTCTAATATCTTCTACTGTAGATATAGGACAGACACTTCAAAAACTTAATTTATTTTTTGACTGTATTTTTTTTTACATTTATGATTGTTTTATCCAATGCCCAGTTCTCTGCTGCCAGTGACTGGAACGAACTGCAAAAATCTCTGAAACTGGAAACACTTATCTCCCTCACTAGCTTTAAGCACCAACTGTCAGAGCATCTTACAGATTACTGCACCTGTACATAGCCCACCTATAATTTAGCCCAAACAACTACCTCTTTCCCAACTGTATTTAATTTATTTATTTATTTTGCTCCTTTGCACCCCATTATTTTTATGTCTACTTTGCACATTCTTCCATTGCAAAACTACCATTCCAGTGTTTTACTTGCTATATTGTATTTACTTTGCCACCATGGCCTTTTTTGCCTTTACCTCCCTTCTCACCTCATTTGCTCACATTGTATATAGACTTGTTTATACTGTATTATTGACTGTATGTTTGTTTTACTCCATGTGTAACTCTGTGTCGTTGTATCTGTCGAACTGCTTTGCTTTATCTTGGCCAGGTCGCAATTGTAAATGAGAACTTGTTCTCAACTTGCCTACCTGGTTAAATAAAGGTGAAATAAAATAAATAAAATAAATTGTAGTATAGGCCAAATTCAATATTTAATCAAATATTTTTGACCTAAATTATCCAAATGTGTCCTAATATTCTAAATCAAATAGCTAAATGATCCATGGTATGACCATCTTAAAACAATTCCATATGATGCTTAGTAGACCTTAGTAGGCTTTGACTTTTAACTACATGATTTTTCAACTGAAATTGCAATTGAGCATAAGAACATATCCTGTTCTTGCCTTCTCTATCTGTATAAAAGATGGTCCTGAGAACTATATGGCAGCAGATAGGTGAAGGTTGACAGCTGGAATTTTGCCAATGAGGGGCTGGCTCTCCCACTATCTGTGGTATGAGCAGTTGGCACATTTCCGCTCCACAGACAACAATGTCCCGATCACAAATTTAGAGATGTTGCACACCCTTGTGCAAATGGGACAGTCTTGGAATAGTCCCAAGAGGCAATCCTCATACGCAAGGTACTTTGCAATGTCCTGGATGGGAGTAGGAGGTCGTCTGCAGAGAATTTAACACGAACACACACAACCTAGATAATATCTGTTGAAAGGTCTTACTTTACATGTGGAAAGCAATGTAAGTAAAGGTGATCTCATAATGAATTGCAATCACATTCTCCCATCCTTGTCTCAAGCATCTTAGAAAATATTATCAAAAGTCTATCCACTTAGACCTCCTCCAATTAGGAACGAGATAGAGGTGAGAAACAGAGACAAATGGATGGAAGGAAGCAGTGATTGGTTATGTAGTAAATAAAGCTGTTAAGAGACATTTATAGCAGTGCGACAACCCCTCCCAGTCCCAATTCACTCTCAAGCCCTCCACCTAGCCCTAATCCTTCGTTCAGTGGTATCAGTAAGGTGAGAAATTTAGTGTAAGCTCCACTACTATACTTATAGGCTATCTATTCAACCTATTTTTTTATAAAAATATATGTACATTGGGGGATGGTACTATTACTAAAACAGAAAGTGGTTGTTAAAAATGTCATTTTAGAGTATGGTATAGCAAGTATCTAGTGACATACTGATGAATTGTAGAGTCACCTAAAGCTGATACACTGGGATGGTATGAGGGATCATCTGGATCGTGTAACATCATTATGGAGTCATCAACACTTTCCAAACACTCCATCCATGACCGCTTAGCTGGTGGAGGTTTAGATTATTCGTTTTTCACAGGAGTCGATGCTAATGCTAGGCCAAAGTTATCTACTGGCATGGTAGTGTTAACTGCCATGTTTTAATGGACTTGGTTGTCTGGGAAGGCTGTGCAGAGGAGATGATGAAATTACTACAATATTTTGAACATAATTATACTATCAACACAGTTATTTTAGGAGCAACCCAAATTGAGTCCTTGTATTCGGCTGTAGAGTTACCATGGAAAGCTGAGTGGCAACTGTTCTTCTTCCTCTCTTGGGGTGTTGGGGTTTGTCTGTGAGTCTATATATCGCCTTGCCTTTGGTCTGGGTTCCCATTGACAACCCAAATTTCTCTTATAGTGGGCATTGTGGGAGACTTTGGTGTAACCTGACATTACATTTATTATCAATAAATTTGTATAATGTATTCATCACAGGCTAAATGCTCACTAACTAGCCCTAATCTCTGGAAGATAGCCGACTCTGCGTTATACCTTTTCCGTCCAACATTTTATCCGTCAATTTCCCTCCAATACTTGTTACACTCCAACATTATACTCATTGTTTCCCTCCAATTTGTCTCCCTCCAACATTATAACATTACCTGTTTCCCACAAAACATATCTAATTTGAATCTATTTTGGCTAGCTATAATTTTACCCATGACTCTGCTCTCTTACCTAAATCAACCACTATAAACTATAACGTTAACGATTTAGCTACATCATGCAACATCAACCATACATTTAGCCTAACATTTGCACGATTCCCCATCCAAATCATATAAAAAAACATATACAGTGCATTCGGAAAGTATTCCGACCCCTTCCCCTTTTCCACATTTATATACGTTACAGCCTTATTCAAAAATTGGCTGTAGCGTATATAAAGGGGAAGGGGTCGGAATACTTTATTATTATTTTTTCCCCCCATCAATCTACACACAATACCCAATAATAACTAAGCGAAAACAGTTCATTTAGATTTTTTACAAAAAAATACAAAACAGAAATACCTTATTTACATAAGTACTGCTATGAAACTTAAAATTGAGCTTGGATGCATCCTGTTTCCATTGATCACCCTTGATGTTTCGACAGCTTGATTGGAGTGCACCTGTGGTAAATTCAATTGATTGACCATGATTTGGAAAGGCACACACCTGTCTATATAAGATCCCACAGTTGACAGTGCATGTCAAACCATGAGGTCAAAGGAATTGTCCGTAGAGTGCCGAGACAGGATTTCGTCAAGGCACAGATCTGGGGAAGGGTACCAAAAAATGTCTGCAGCATTGAAGGTCCCCAAGAACACAGTGGCCTACATCATTCTTAAATGGAAGAAGTTTGGAACCACCATAACTCTTCCTAGAGCTGGCCGCCCGGCCAATCGGGGGAGAAGGGCCTTGGTCAGTGAAGTGACCAAGAACCTGATGGGAGAGTTCCTCTGTAGAGATAGGAGAACCTTCTAGCAGCACTCCACCAATCAGGTCTTTATGGTAGAGTGGCCAGATGGAAGCCACTCCTCAGTAAAAGGCACATGAGAGCCCGCTTGGAGTTTGCAAAAAGACACCTAAAGGACTCTGACCATGAGAAACACAATTCTCTGGTCTGATGAAACCAAGATTGAACTCTGTGGTCTGAATGCAAATTGTCACTTTTGGATGAAACCTGGTACCATCCTTAGGGTGAGGCATGGTGGTAGCAGCATCGTGCTGTGGGGATTCATTTCAGCGGCAGGGACTGGGTCATGATCAAGTGAAAGCTGAACCGCGCAAGTACATCTGCTCAAGAACTCAGCAAAGGTTCACCTTCCAACAGGACAATGACCCTAAGCACACAGCCAAGACAACGTAGGAGTGGCTTCGGGACAAGTCACTGAATTTCTGGCCCAGCCAGAGCCAGACTTGAATCCGATCGAACATCTCTGGAGAGACCTACAAATAGCTGTGCAGCAAGGCTCCCCATCCTCCACTTTGGCCTTTTTTTTGTTGTTGCCGTATATAGACTTGTTTCTACTGCATTATTGACTGCATGTTTATTTTACTCCATGTGTAACTCTGTGTCGTTGTATGTGTCGAACTGCTTTGCTTTATCTTGGCCAGGTCGCAATTGTAAATGAGAACTTGTTCTCAACTTGCCTACCTGGTTAAATAAAGGTGAAATAAAAAATAAATGTAAAAAATAAATCCTACCCGACAGAGTGAAGTCACTTTGCATAGATAATAAACAGCGAGTAGCAGCAGTGTACAAAACAAATGGGGGGGGGGGGGGGGGTGGTCAATGTAATAGCCCGGTGGCCATTTGATTAATTGTTCAGCAGTCTTATGCCTTGGGGGTAGAAGCTGTTAAGGAGCCTTTTGGTCCTAGACTTGGTGCTAGGGTACTGCTTGCCGTGCGGTAGCGGATAAAACTGTCTATGACTTGGGTGACTGGAGTCTCTGACAATTGTATGGGCTTTACTCTGACAATGCCTATTATAGAGGTCCTGGATTGCAGGAAGCTTGGCCCCAGTGATGTACTGGGCTGTGCGTACTACCCTCTGTAGCGCCTTACTGTCAGGATACTCTCAATGGTGCAGCTGTATAACTTTTTGAGGATCTGGGGACCCATGCCAAATATTTTCAGTCTCCTGAATGGGAAAAGGTTTTGTCTTGCCCTCTTCACGACGGTCTTGGTGTGTTTGGACCATGATAGATCGTTGGTGATGTGGACACCGAGAAACTTCAAGGTCTCGACCCGCTCCACTACAGCCTCGTTGATGTTAATGGGAGCCTGTTCGGCCTGCCTTTTCCTGTAGTCCACAATCAGCTCCTTTGTCTTTCTCACATTGAGGGAGAGGTTGTTGTCCTGGCACCACACTGCCAGTTCTCTGAACTACTGCCTATAAGCTGTCTCATCATTGATGAGGGATTCCAAGATGGCTTAGCAGTCAGACGCATTTGTCCTTCGTCTTGTCGTGTCCCATGTATATATATTTTTATATATTTTTCTAAACACTTATTTCAAAATACTCTCCTGCAACCCGCCTCACCCAATGTGGTGTGGACCTGCTTTTTCTCTAACAAATTTTATTTAGCCACTTACTTGTATCTCTCCAACATATACTTGCCAGCTAACTAGCCAGCTAACGGTCAGCTAACCTTAGCTCGGAAAGCTCCCACCAGTTTGTACAACGCGATTCAACCAGAGCAAACCGGACCTATTTTTTTTCTCTCCATATCCCCGGATTCCTATCGCAAGCTCTGAACCTTCTCACCTTCCGACCTTCGCAGCTAACGTCCCCCGAATGCTAGCTGTCTGGAGCACAACGGACTGTTGGCTTACGAGGCCCATCGAATACATTCCGAAGCCACTAGCTAGCAGTCAGCTATCCTTTGCTAGCGGTCATCAGCTACCCTTTATCCCGGACAACTCTCGCCAGTCTGTACAGCATGACTCAAACCAGAGCTAGTCGGACTTATTCTTCTCGATATCCCCGGATTCCTACCGCAAGCTCGGAACCTATTTTTTAAATATTTTTTTCATTTAAAACATTTTTATTAGGATATTTTTTTTCCTCCTGGAATTATAGCATCTAACGACCCCTGAACGCACAGCCGCTAATCTGCGGCCTGCTAGCTATCTTAAGCACATTGGACTGCTGAATTAAGAGGCCCTTCGGACATATTTCTTCGCCCTCTATACATATTTTTTAAATTAGCCTGGTTTACCACACAGAGCTCTGCTGATCCGTCCACTGATGTAACTGCACGAGGGGGGCACAACAGATTTCCCTCCGTCGCGTCATCCTTCTAAGGCCTTTCTGTTAGCCTGCTAGCCCCGTGCCGCTAGATGCTTGAAGCCACGCACTGGACTTGTATGATCACCCGGCTACGCATGCCTTTCCCTAACGTTACCATGCCGTGTCGATTGCTGTTCTGGTTTGTAAACTATTGTTTTATTTCACTGTAGAGCCTCTAGCACTGCTCAACACGCCTCGGCTAACAATTGAGTTCCACCCCCCACACACGCAGTGACATCACCTGCTATTTCTAGAGGCAATATCTCTTTCATTATCACTATATGCACAGGTTTACCTCCACTGTATTCACATCCTACTATACCATTGTCTGTACATTATGCCTTGAATATATTCTACCGTGCCCAGAAATCTGCTCCTTTTACTCTCTGTTCTGAACGTACTAGGCGTTCAGTTCTGTTAGCCTTTAGCCGTACCCTTATCCTACTCCTCCTCTGTTCCTCCGGTGATGTAGAGGTTAATCCAGGCCCTGCGGTGTCTACCTCCACTCCCATCCCCCAGGTTCTCTCATCTGTTGACTTCTGCATCCGTAAAAGCCTTGGTTTCATGCATGTTAACATTAGAAGCTTCCTCCCTACATTTGTTTTATTCACTGCCCTAGCACACTACACCAATCCAGATGTCCTAGCCGTGTCTAAATCCTGGCTTAGGAAGGCCACCAAAAACCTTGACATTTCCATTCCTAACTATAACATTTTCCGACAAGATAGAACTACCAAAGGGGCGGTGTTGCAATTTACTGCAAAGATAACCTGCAGAGTTCTGTCTCTAAAAATGAACCTTTCTAGAAACAAGTCTCTCGCCGTTGCCGCTTGCTATAGACCACCTTCTGCCCCCAGCTGTGCCCTCGACACCATATGTGATTTGATTGCCCCTCATCTATCTTCTGAGCTCGTGCTGCTAGGTGACCTAAACTGGGACATGCTTACAATCTAAGCTTGATGCCCTTAATCTCACACAATTTATCAATGAACCTACCAGATATAACCCCAAATCCGTAAACACGGGCACCCTCATAGATATCATCTTAACTAACTCACCCTCCAAATACACCTCTGCTGTTTTCAACCAAGATCTCAGCGATCACTGCCTCATTGCATGCATGTGTAATGGGTCTGCAAACAAATGACCACCCCTCATCACTGTCAAACGCTCCCTAAAACACTTCTGCGAGCAGGCCTTTCTAATCGACCTGGCCGGGGTATCATGGAATGACATTGACCTCATCCCGACAGAAGAGGATGCCTGGTTATTCTTTAAAAGTGCCTTCCTCACCATCTTAAATAGGCATGCCCATTCAAAAAATGTAGAACCAGGAATAGGTATAGTCCTTGGTTCACTCCAGACCTGTCTGCCCTTGACCAGCACAAAAACATCCTGTGAAATTCTGCATTAGCATCGAATAGCCCCCGTGATATGCAACTTTTCAGGGAAGTTAGGAACCAATATACACAGGCAGTTAGGAAAGCTAAGGCTAGCTTTTTTAAAAGGAAATTTGCATCCTGCAAACTCAAAGTACTGGGACACTGTAAAGTCCATGGAGAATAAGAGCACCTCATCCCAGCTACCCACTGCTCTGAGGCTAGGAAACACTGTTACAACCGACAAACACTGTTACAATCACTATAATTGAGAATTTCAATAAGCATTTCTCTACGGCTGGCCATGCTTTCCACCTGGCTACCCCTACCCCAGTCAACTGCCCGGCACCCTCCACAGCGACCCGCCCAAGCCCCCACCATTTCTCCTTCACCCATATCCAGATAGCTGATGTTCTGAAAGAACTGCAAAATCTGGACCCCTACAAATCAACCGGGCTAGACAATCTGGATCCTCTCTTTCTTAAATTATCTGCATCTCTAAGGTCTTCGAAAGCCAAGTTTTAACAAACAGATTACTTACCATTTTGATTCACATCGTACCTTTTCCGCTATGCAATCTGGTTTCCGAGCTGGTCATGGGTGCACCTCAGCCAGGCTCAAGGTCCTTACCGATATCATAACCGCCATCAATAAGAAACATTACTGTGCAGCTGTATTCATCGACCGGGCAAAGGTTTTCAATTCTGTCAATCACCACATTCTTATTGGCAGACTCAACAGCCTTGGTTTCTCAAATGATTGCCTCGCCTGGTTCATCAACTACTTCTCTGATAGAGCTCAGTGTGTCAAATCGGAGGGCCTGTTGTCTGGACCTCTGGCAGTCTCTATGGGAGTGCCACAGGGTTCAATTCTCGGGCTGACTCTCTTCTCTGTATACATCAATGATGTCGCTCTTGCTGCTGGTGATTCTATAATTCACCTCTACGCAGACGACACCATTCTGTATCCTTCTGGCCCTTCTTTGGACACTGTGTTAACTAACCTCCAGACGAGCTTCAATGCCATACAATTCTCCTTCCAACTGCTCTTAAACGCAATTAAAATTAAATGCATGCTGTTCAACCGATCATTGCCTGCACCTGCCTGCCCATCCAGCATCATTACTCTGGACGTCTCTGACTGAATACGTGGATAACTACAAATACATAGGTGTCTGGCTAGACTGGAAACTCTCCTTCCAGACTCACATTAAGCATCTCCTATCAAAAATTAAATCTAGAATCTGCTTCCTATTTCAAACTAAGTACACACCTCTGAGGGGCCCTTGTGTTGAGGATCACCGTAGCAGACATGATTTTGCCTACCCTTACCACCTGGGGGTGGCCCGTTATGTGACTAAACTGAATAAAAAGAAGGAAGTATACTATGAGACAAATATAAATTATATAAAGTATTACATGAAGTTACATGAAATTTTGGACAAAAGGGCAAACTACATATTTTATTAAATCAAATGGCTCATTCATCACAAAGCCCACTGATATTGCCAATTACTTTAATGTTTTTTTTAAATTGGGAAGATTAGCAAACTTAGGCATGACATGCCAGCAACAAACGCTGACACTACACATCTAAGTATAACTGATCAAATGGTGAAAGACAAGCATTGTCATTTTGAATTCTGTAAATTGAGTGTGGAGCAGGTGTAAAAATGATTGTTCTCTGCCAACATTTACAAGCCAACGGTTCTGACAACTTGGATGGAAAATGACAGAGGATAATAGCAACGATATTGCCATTCCTATTTGCATCTCCTATTTGCCATATCTTCAATTTAAGCCTACTAGAAAGTGTGTGCCCTCAGGCCTGGAGGGAAGCATAAGTCATTCCGCTACCTAAGACTAGTAAATCCCCTTTCCTGGCTCAAATAGCAGACCAATTATTCTGTTTCTTTAGGGGAAAAGATGTTCGACCAGATACAATGCTATTTTACAGGAAACAAATGGACAACAGACTGTCAGCATGCTTATGGAAAACATTCAACAAGCAAAGCACTTACACAAATGACTGATGATTAGCTTTGTGAAATTGAAGATTAAAAAATATTTGGGGGGCTGTTTTTTTAGACTTCAGTGCAGCTTTTGACATTATTCGTCATAGTCTGCAGCATGAAAAACTTGTGTTCTGGCTTTACACCCCCTGCTATATTGTGGATGAAGAGTTACCTGTCTAATATAACACAGAGGGTGTTCTTTAATGGAAGCATCTCCAACATAATCCAGGTAGAATCAGGAATTCCCCAAGGCACCTGTCTTGGACCATTACTTTTTTTCAATCTTTACTAACGACATGAGTATAACCAGTGTGTCTATGTATGTGGATGACTCAACACTACACACATCAGCTACTACAGTGACTGAGATGACTGCAACACTTAAAGAGTTGCAGTTAGTTTCAGAATGGGTGGCCTAAGTATTATAAAAACTAAAAGCATTGTATTTGGGACAAATCATTCACTAAACCCTAGTTTTGTCGCACCTGGACTATGGTTCAGTTGTGCTATTCAGTTAGGACAGGACTGCTGTTAGGACAGAACGCTTAGCTCAACCATACTCCTCAGCCAGTGCATCCAGTGTGCGCTCTGAATGCTCTGAATTTACAAACGGAAAATCTGACAGTGCTCTGAGATTACAGACAGGGCTATAGTTTAAGAGGGTGGGAACGATACTGAATGGGTGTAGACAAAGAAGAGCTCTCCAATGGGTGTACCAAAATATTCAAAGAATATTTTCTCAAAAGCGCGGGGCAGAATTACTTCCACATTGTTCCTCAACCGTAGTGTATGATATGCAATTTATTTTAGCTCTGAGTCTCTACTTTCATCCAATGTAAAAAAAACAATAACAATATACTTTGCTACATTAAGACTGAATTGAGCCAGTAGGTCACATATTAGCTTTTGTCAGAAGCTGATAAAGACAAGAAATTACAAAGCTAATTTGACCTATGTACTAAAAATCTATTCAAATTTCATTTGTCACATACACGTGTTTAGCAGATGTTATGGCGAGTGTAGTGAAGTGCTTGTGTTTCAAGCTCTAACATTGCAATAATATCTAACAATTTCACAACAATACACACATCTAAAGTAAAGGAATGGAATTAGAATATATAAATATTTGGATGAGCAATGTCACAGCGGCATAGAATAAGATACAGTAGAATGGTATAGAAGACAGTATATACATGTGAGTTGAGCAATGCAAAATATATAAACATTAATAATTATTAATAATAATAATAATAACGTGACCAGTGTTCCATATGACTCTTTGCAAACTGGAATCCATATATCCGGAGGCTGCATTCATTGTAGCTGGGGATTTTAACAAGGCTAATCTGATAACAAGACTCCCTAAATTTTATCAGCATATCGATTGCGCAACCAGGATGGGAAAAACCTTGGATCATTGCTATTCCAACTTCCGCGACGCATATAAGGCCCTGCCCCGCCCTCCTTTCGGAAAAGCTGACCACGACTCCATTTTGTTGATCCCTGCCTACAGACAGAAACTAAAACAAGAAGCTCACGCGCTGAGGTCTGTTCAACGCTGGTCCGACCAATCTGATTCCACACTCCAAGACTGCTTCCATCACGTGGACTGGGATATGTTCCGTATTGTTTCAGACGACAACATTGCCGAATACGCTGATTCGGTGTGTGAGTTCATTAGAATGTGCGTTGAAGATGTCGTTCCCATAGCAACGATTAAAACATTCCCCAACCAGAAACCGTGGATTGATGGCTGTCAGGATATGGCCAGGGTTGTTCCGGTTTTTGGTCACTAGATGCCCCCATTGTGCCTTTTGTCCTTTTGTTTTCCCTTGATCCCCATTATTATTTGCACCTGTGCCTCGTTTCCCCTGATTGTATTTAAACCCTTTGTTTTCCTCTGTTCTTTGCTCTGTGTTTGTATGTTAGCACCCAGCCCTAGTACTCTGAGAACTATTGTTGATCCCGGTGGACTCTCTTGTGGAATTCTGTTTTTTGTTCTTGTTAGTTTGTTTTTTGAGTATCTTTTGAGGCTTTTTGTGCTTTACCTTCCACCTTGTGGATTTACCTTTTTTTGTCTTGGAGGATTACCTTTGTTCTTGTAGGATTCCTTTTGAGGTTGTGGAGTTACATGTTTTCCTGAAGAACTTCACTTTTTACTTCATTAAATACACCGTCTCAAGTACTACTGTGTCTGCCTCATCTTCTGGGTTCTGCCGACTATTCGTGGCTCAGTTGGTTAAGTGACTATTTCTCACTCCGGAGACCCGGGTTCGTAACCGGGTCCTGACAGATGGCAGCATTCGCGTGAAACTGAAAGCGCGAACCACTGCTTTTAATCAGGGCAAGGTGACTGGAAACATGACCGAATACAAACAGTGTAACTATTCCCTCCGCAAGGCAATCAAACAAGCTAAGCATCAGTATAGAGACAAAGTAGAATCTCAATTCAACGGCTCAGACACGAGGTATGTGGCAGGGTCTACAGTCAATCACGGATTACAAAAAGAAAACCAGCACCGTCACGGACCAGGATGTCTTGCTCCCAGGCAGACTAAATAACTTTTTTGCCCGCTTTGAGGACAATACAGTGCCACTGACACTGCCCGCAACTAAAACATGCGGATTCTCCTTCACTGCAGCCGATGTGAGGAAAACATTTAAACGTGTCAACCCTCGCAGGGCTGCAGGCCCAGACGGCATCCCCAGCCGCGCCCTCAGAGCATACGCAGACCAGCTGGCTGGTGTGTTTACGGACATATTCAATCAATCCCTATCCCAGTCTGTTGTTCCCACATGCTTCAAGAGGGCCACCATTGTTCCTGTTCCCAAGAAAGCTAAGGTAACTGAGCTAAACGACTACCGCCCTGTAGCACTCACTTCCGTCATCATGAAGTGCTTTGAGAGACTAGTCAAGGACCATATCACCTCCACCCTACCTGACACCCTAGACCCACTCCAATTTGCTTACCGCCCAAATAGGTCTACAGACGATGCAATCTCAACCACACTGCACACTTCCCTAACCCATGTGGACAAGAGGAATACCTATGTGAGAATGCTGTTCATCGACTACAGTTCGGCATTTAACACCATAGTGCCCTCCAAGCTCGTCATCAAGCTCGAGACCCTGGGTCTCGACCCCGCCCTGTGCAACTGGGTACTGGACTTCCTGATGGGCCACCCCCAGGTGGTGAGGGTAGGCAACAACATCTCCAACCCGCTGATCCTCAACACTGGGGCCCCACAAGGGTGCGTTCTGAGCCCTCTCCTGTACTCCCTGTTCACCCACGACTGCGTGGCCACGCACACCTCCAACTCAATCATCAAGTTTGCGGATGACACAATAGTGGTAGGCTTGATTACCAACAACGACGAGACGGCCTACAGGGAGGAGGAGAGGGCCCTCAGAGTGTGGTGTCAGGAAAATAACCTCACACTCAATGTCAACAAAACTAAGGAGATGATTGTGGACTTCAGGAAACAGCAGAGGGAACACCCCCCTATCCACATAGATGGAACAGTAGTGGAGGGGGTAGTAAGTTTTAAGTTCCTCAGCGTACACATCACAGACAGACTGAATTGGTCCACCCACACAGACAGCATTGTGAAGAAGGCGCAGCAGCGCCTCTTCAACCTCAGCCGAAATTCGGCTTGTCACCAAAAGCACTCACAAACTTCTACAGATGCACAATCGAGAGCATCCTGTCGGGCTGTATCACCGCCTGGTACGGCAACTGCTCCGCCCACAACCGTAAGGCTCTCCAGAGGGTAGTGAGGTCTGCACAACACATCACCGGGGGCAAACTACCTGCCCGACAGGACACCTACACCACCCGATGTCACAGGAAGGCCATAAAGATCATCAAGGACAGCAACCACCCGAGCCACTGCCTGTTCACCCCGCTATCATCCAGAAGGCGAGGTCAGTACAGGTGCATCAAAGCTGGGACCGAGAGACTGAAAAACAGCTTCTATCTCAAGGCCATCAGACTGTTAAACAGCCACCACTAACATTGAGTGGCTGCTGCCAACACACTGACTCAACTCCAGCCACTTTAATAATGGGAATTGATGGGAAATTATGTAAAATATATCACTAGCCACTTTAAACAATGCTACCTAATATAGTGTTTACATACCCTACATTATTAATCGCATATGTATACGTATATACTGTACTCTATATCATCTACTGCATCCTTATGTAATACATGTATCACTAGCCACTTTAACTATGCCACTTTGTTTACATACTCATCTCATATGTATATACTGCACTCAATACCATCTACTGTATCTTGCCTATGCCGCTCTGTACCATCACTCATTCATATATCTTTATGTACATATTCTTTATCCCCTTACACTTGTGTCTATAAGGTAGTAGTTTTGGAATTGTTAGCTAGATTACTTGTTGGTTATTACTGCATTGTCGGAACTAGAAGCACAAGCATTTCACTACACTCGCACTAACATCTGCTAACCATGTGTATGTGACAAAAAACATTTGATTTGATTTTGATTTGATTGTTAACAAGGCTTTTCAGCATCAGCAGCTTTACTGCTAGAGTACTGTAGCTTTATTGATTTACTGTACTTCAACAACAGAGTAGATTATATTGATCTACTCCAGCCTTCAACATCAATGAAGACAAAGTGATGCCCATTGAAGAAGGGGAGATAAGTCCACTACACCTAGCACATTTCTCTATGTAACCACTAAAACGGCTCTTCTGTTGTTATTTATGCCAGTTTCCTCTGGAATCAAGTCATCACTGACATCCTCCGTTGGATAATTACAGCCAACATGATCTTGATAGCCCTGGATCCCAGACACGCTCCCCAGACTCGTTTCCCCCATCAAGAGGAGATTTGTAGCGGGGTGAAGACAGACAGCGTAGGCCCCACCAGCTTAATCCCCCCGGAGGCTTTCTTCCTCGCTCTCTCTCCGCCGGCTCGCTCCCCCTGTTTGCCATCCGTCTGGGCTCGGCAACCGAGGACAGATGTTATCTCGTACAGAGCAGAGAGTAGTAAAGGGGAGCCACAAGGGCTAGGGGAGGGGCGCCAAGTCGGATGGTTTGCCAATTGCAAAGTGAGATGTACTGCAATGGGTTCCGAGGTCAACTCAAGCCAAAGACTTACCTCAGGTTGCCTGTTTTCCCAGCATACATATCACCGCCTGGCTGGGTCTACTGCCGCTAGTGTGTCTGGGAAACTCAGTGTGTGACCATTTGATTGTCTCTATTCAAAATGTACGGTTCTCCCCCATTTATGCCTTTTCAGTGTAATTAAAATGTTAAGCCTTGAAGAGTGAATAAGTTCGCTTTATTTAAGGATTCATTCAGTTCTGAGCAGTAATTGAAAGAACAGACTGAGCAGAACTGTTTTTTTAATCAACAGTATTCAAATAGGAAATTAATTAACTGTTATGTTTTGATGAATAGTAAGTTTTGGTTGAAATAGTTTGGAGGAAATTGGTTTATGGCATCAATACACTTGGAAAGTGGATATGTCACAAACGTTTACATCACTGGAGACGCCTGCTAGCGAATAGATATTTTGCCCCACAGTTAGCCAATATGATCTGTGGTTTTAGATAGTTACTGCTCCAATAGTATTTAAAATCTAACTGCTAACTTGTCAATTACATGTCTTAAAAAATGACTTTGTGTCTCCCGATGTGTTTACTTTTAGAAATGCTTGTTCCATATTCACTTTCCATGCATATTGCAACTGATCTGTGGTGATGATACTACTACGAAAATCTCAGACACATCTAGAGCTTCTCTCTTTCTCCTTTTCTTTCTATCCCCCCCCCCCCAAGAACAGGCGTCTCTGAAAGAGGCATGCATCCCACATAAAAAGCCTCTACCCCCATTTGAGTTCTCTTTTTTCAGATTGGGTGATTGTCAGGCTGGGTGATTGAGGAACAGGAAATGGAGGAAAGGCATGACCTGCCTTTTTACAGGAGCCAGGAAGAGAGAGAGCTGGGGAGTCAGAGCTATAGACAGAGAAATTGAGAGGGTGACAGAGAGCGAGAGGAAGACGGACAGAGAGAAATGGTGAGATAGTTGTACTATCAGATTCTCTACATCTGACTCACACTATGATAGAACAGGCAACGAATAATCAAACAGAGTTATGAAAGTTGCCACCCAAATTATTCCAATAGGACACCCCTTCCTTCCTCTTGGCTTCTCGTCACACCGCCCATCCTCGTAGGGCTACATTCAAAGTGGGTCATATGTTGGAAGCAGAAGCGGAAGAAATGAACAGATCATTCAAAGAGACTTGCGTCCCAAATGGCACCCTATTCCCTATATAATGCACTACTTTTCACCAAGGCCCTATGATCAAAAGTATTACAATAACTAGGGTTTAGGGTGCCGCCCTCAAATTCTCCCGGATGTACTGATGTCGCCTCGTTCATCCTTAATAACATTTTACCTTTATTTAACCAGGCAAGTCAGTTAAGAACAAATTCTTATTTTCAATGACGGCTTGGGAACAGTGGGTTAACGACAGATTTGTACCTTGTCAGCTCAGGGGTTTGAACTCGTAACCTTCTGGTTACTAGTCCAACACTCTAACCACTAGGCTACCCTGCCGCCCCAAATGGCTGTTGATGAGGCCTGGAAATGTACGGTTGCTTTTCCTTTGACATAGTTTACAGAGATTTAAACAAGCTAGTAAGGAGCCTGTGGTTGAGTGATCTGGGTTCAATCCCCTCATGTACCCTTCCCACTGTTACTCTCCATCATCTGCCCCCCCCCCCCCTCTGTATCCATTGCTGTCTCAGTAAAGCATAAGACCTAGAAAAATAACTCTACTCAAAAAACAAGGTAGCTAGTGGCACTGCTCTGGTGGTGGAATTGATTTGATGATGTGTTTGGGTGTACCACTGTCTAAAATATCCTCAAATGCCCATTAAAGGTAATACAGGAGTTACGGCAACACAGCTTGTGAGAAATGTTGACGCAAAAGTATAAAGATGGGATATCTAACGTTGCTTGGAAAATAAGGTAAATAGGGATTTTAATTCATTAATAAAATTGTCCATTGTTAGTTTCAGCTTGATCGTTACAAAATGTCTTACTTCAATGGAACTATGAGTGGCTCTTTGTACTTGAACTGAACTCATTCAAAATCCCATCCTTTGTTTGGCATTGAATTGTACAGTGCCAGTCCTACATAACTCCTCTTACTTTAAACTTCATGTGAAACTCGACGAGGGGCAATGAGGCTTGCCACTGGGGAAGTAAAACAGTGAGTGGACAGAATGTGAAGCTACCACAATTGCAGTAACAAATCAATAGGAGGAGATTGACTGAACTAACATTATAGAATTTTTGGGGGCCAAGACTCCAATCTCTGTTATTCCTTTTTATTTCTGAGTCGACCTTCACCTTATGTGCCTTTCTGTATTGCTGCTTCCTTAATTTTTTCCTTCTACCTTTCTTTAAAGGTACATTCTGTTAATTGAAAAATAAATTCATGTAGACAACGCTCATGACCCATTCATGTTATATTCGTCAAGAATTAATGGCTAAATATGAATAATTAAAATGACCATTGAACAGATATCAGACAGTTCCTTTAAAAAGTACCTTCAAATCTTGTTATGGTGATTGTGACCCATATGTCCTTCACTGTAGAAAGAAAACATTTATTCTACTGTTGCTAACCTTCTGTTCTGATCTCAGACTTTTGTATCGGGTTGAACCTTGGCAGTGCCCTTCGAAAGCTGCAGGGGGGCAACATAAGTGGTCATTTGAAACAAGGCATGACCACTACATGTTCCCATTTCAAGTAAACATGCCCTTCATGGATTTGTTCCCATTACGCTTAACATGTATGGTCAAATAAAGAAGTGGTGTTAGTGTTAATGCTGAAGTCTTTATCGTGTGTGTGTGTGTGTGTGTGTGTAACAGTACAACTTTAGACCGTCCCCTCGCCCATACCCGGACGTGAACCAGGGACCCTCTGCACACATCAACAACAGTCACCCACGAAGCATCGTTACCCATCGCCCCACAAAAGCCGCGGCCCTTGCAGGGGAACCAGTACTTCAAGGTCTCAGAGCAAGTGACGTCACCGATTGAAACACTATTTAGCGCGCACCACCGCTAACTAAGCTAGCCGTTTCACATCTGTTACGTGTGTGTGTGTGTGTGGATTCCATTCAGCACCCACAGTCCTTGTACCCAGTGAAAGAGAGAAGTGTCACCACATTGCTCGAACTGCATGTGCTTTGAATTTCTGTTCTCAAGCTCACCTAAAATGAGAGAGTCTGTTACTATGGGGTGAATCGATTGTTGCTGTGTGAGTGGCACAGCTTTGTGCTGTCCTGAAATGAGTGGAGCTGTCCACGGTGCTGAAATGGAAGCAATGAACCTCATAGCGTCAATGCTTTCATAACAAAAAGGTCAATTAGCAGATGCTCTTATCCAGAGCGACTTACAGCAATTAGGGTTAAGTGCCTTGCTCAAGGGCAGGCACATTGACAAATTTACACCTAGTCAGTTTAGGGATTCGAATCAGCAACCTGGCCCAACACTCTTAAAACCGTTGGCCTACCTGCCACGTCATACTTGCCAGTGTGGTAATGATTGAGTGGAGGTGTCCATACATTAAAATGCAGCCATGTCTTACATTTAATGGATTATTAATCCACAAACTCCAAAAACAAAGCAGTCGCATAACTAATAAACACAGGTCTGCATTAGGCATTAATGGTTAGTCCCATGATGCCTGCATTTTATTACAGTGTTTGTGGAAAAAAACAAGCAGACAGACGTGGTATATAGTAAACTGTGAATAAATATTGTTGCTTAGAATAAACATTGACCTACGAATGCTGCAATCAAGACATTGTGTGAACATAATGACGCTTCCGATCTACTTCCTTCTGTGTTGGTATTACAGTTTTACATAATGCCGGTAGTATCCACCACATTTTTTTTGGAACACTTTTAAAACACGGAAGCCAAATGCTGAAAGTATGGATACAACTTCCTCCGCGCATGATCATAATTCACATTCCACTAAAATCTCAACATAAGCCTTGCAAAAGTATTCATACCTCTTGGCGTTTTCTTTTTTGTTGTAATTTTGTAATTTTAAATGAATTTTATTTGGATTTCAAGTAATGAACAAACACAAAATCGGCCAAATTGGTGAAGTGAAATGACAAAATGTACTTGTTTAAAAAAGTGGTGCGTGCAAATGTATTCAACCCCTTTGTTCCTCCCAGCTGCCCACTGCACTGAGGCTAAGGTAACACTGTCACCACCGATAAATCCACGATAATCAAGAATTTCAATAAGCATTTCTCTACGGCTGGCCATGCTTTCCTCCTGGCTACCCCAACCCCAGCCAACAGCTCCGCACCCCGCACAGCTACTTGCCCAAGCTTCCCCAGCTTCTCCTTCACCCAAATCCAGAATGCAGATGTTCTCAAAGAGATGCAAAATCTGGACCCCTACAAATCAGCTGGGCTAGACAATCTGGACCCTCTCTTTCTAAAATTAAAAAATCCGCCTCCATTGTTGCAACCCCTGTTACTAGCCTGTTCAACCTCTCTTTCGTATCGTCCGAGATCCCTAAAGATTGGAAAGCTGCCGCGGTCATCTCCCACTTCAAAGGGGGTGACACTCTAAACCCAAAATATTACAGACCTATATCCATCCTACCCTGTCTTTCTAATATCTTTGAAAGCCAAGTTAATAAACAGAATACTGACTATTTCGAATTCCACCATACCTTCAACTACTCTACTCAGCAAACTGGATGCAGTCTATCACAGTGCCATCAGTTTTGTCACCAAAGCCCCTTATACCACCCACTACTGCTATATGTATGCTCTAGTCGGCTGGCCCTCGCTACATATTCGTCGCCAGACCCACTGGTCATCTATAAGTCAATGCTAGGTAAAGCTCCGCCTTATCTCAGCTCACTGGTCACGATAACAACACCCACCCGTAGCACGCGCCACAACAGGTATATCTCACTGGTCATCCCCAAAGCCAACACTTCCTTTGGCTGCCTTTCCTTCCAGTTCTCCGCTGCCAGTGACTGGAACTAATTGAAAAAAGCTGAAGCTGGAGACTTATATTTCCCTCACTAACTTTAAACATCAGCTAACCGATCACTGCAGTTCTACATAGCCCATCTGTAAATAGTCCACCCAATCTACCTACCTCATCCCCATAATGTTTTTATTTTACATTTCTGCTCTTTTACACACCAGTATTTCTACTTGCACATCACAATCTGCTCATCTATCACTCCAGTGTTAATTTGCTAAATTGTAATTACTTCGCTACTATGGCCTATTTATTGCCTTAGTGAAATTAAAAAATGAAAACAATTAAAAGCCCCCTAAATAAGATCTGGTGCAACCAATTACCTTCAGAGGTCACATAATTAGTTAGATTGCACACAGGTGGACTTTATTTAAGTGTGACATGATCTCAGTATGTATACACCTGTTCCGAATGGCCCCAGAGTCCGCACCGCCAAGCAATCGGCACCATGAAGACCAAGGAGCTATCCAAACAGGTCACGGACAAGGTTGTGGGGAAGTACAGATCAGGGTTGGGTTATAAAAACATATGTGGAACTTTGAACATCCCACGGAGCACAATTAAATCCATTATTAAAAAAATGGAAACAATATGGCACCTGCCAAGAGAGGGCCTCCCACCAAAACTCACGGGCCAGGCAAGGAGGGAATTAATAAAAAATGCAACAAAGAGACCAAAGATAACCCTGAAGGAGCTGCAAAGCTCCACAGTGGAGATTGGAGTATCTGTCCATAGGAACACTTTCAGCTGTACACTCCACAGAGTTGAGCTTGATGGAAGAGTGGCCATAAAGTCCTTGTTGAAAGAAAAAAATGAACAAACACGTTTGGTGTTAGCCAAAATGCATGTGGGAGACTCCCCAAACATATGGAAGAAGGTACTCTGGTCAGATAAGACTAAAATTGGGCTTTTTGGCCATCAAGGAAAACACTATGTCTGGCGCAAATCCAACATCTCTCATCCCCCCGAGAATGCCATCCCCACAGTTAAGCATGGTGGAGCAGTTGGAGCAGTTCTGCCGTGAAGAATGGGCAAACAT
This sequence comes from Oncorhynchus gorbuscha, assembly GCF_021184085.1. NCBI lineage: Eukaryota > Metazoa > Chordata > Actinopteri > Salmoniformes > Salmonidae > Oncorhynchus > Oncorhynchus gorbuscha. The sequence goes on along the minus strand of NC_060182.1, from coordinate 54,276,475 downwards.
CCCAGTGGCTAAATCTGCAAAGTTTGTAGAGACATACCCCAAGAAACTTGCAGCTGTAAATGCTGCAATTGGTGGCTCTACAAAGTTTTGAGTTTGGGGGGGTGGATACTTATGCACGCCCAAGTTTTCAGTTTTTTGTGTTATTTCTTGTTTGTTTCACAATAAAAAATATTTTGCACCTTCAAAGTGGTAGGCATGTTGTGTACATTTTTTTATTTTACCTTTTATTTAACTAGGCAAGTCAGTTAAGAACAAATTCTTATTTTCAATGACGGCCTAGGAACAGTGGGTTAACTGCCTTGTTCAGGGTCAGAATTACAGATTTGTACCTTGTCAGCTCAGGGATTTGAACTTGCAACTCTAACCAGTAGGCTACGCTGCCGCCCCAAATAAAATCAAATGATACAAACCCCCCCCAAAAAAAATCAATTTTAATTCCAGGTTAAAGGCAACAAAACAGGAAAAAATGCCAGGGCGGGTGAATACTTTCACAAGCCACAGTACATCCTGAACAACGACACCATATTACTGGCCTGATAATGTGCCTAAAACTGCTGAGGCTAAAAACCCATAACTGAATCAAATGGTTGCCCAGTCAAGCAGGCTATATGCAATTATTTAGAAATTGCATTCAAAACACAAGGCTTTTGAGCGGTTATTCAAATGACAGACTGTTCACTGCAGTTTACAGACTTTTCAAAATCTTTGTACTCACTTGAAAACAATAATAACATTCGTCATTACATTGTGCTGTTGTAGCCTAGGTAGGATACATTTCTTGTCCATTTAAAATTAGCTGGTATCCGGGGACTGGGAGGGAGTGCACATAGTGTAGGCTACCTATGATTTCATTATCTGATTTAAAACCTCTCTTGGGTAGGAGGCAGTATTTTGAATTTTGGATGAATGAGGTGCCCAATGTAAACTGCCTGTTACTCAGGCCCAGAAGCTAGGATATGCATATGCATGGTAATATTGGATAGAAAACACTAAAGTTTCCAAAACTGTTAAAATAATGTCTCTGAGTATAACAGAACTGATATGGCAGGCAAAAAAACTGTGGGAAGTGGGATATTTTTGTTGTGGGTACTTTTCCATTGACTGCCTTTACAGTATGTCTACAGCTTCCACTAGAGGTCAACAGTCTTTAGACATTGTTTCAGGCTTTTATTCTGAAAAATTAGGAGAAATGACAACACTGAAATGACCACTGAGTGGTCGGTCAAATGAACCAGAGCTTTTTGCATGCGCCCTCCGTTCTTTTTCCTTTGTATTGAATATGCTATTGTCCGGTTGAAATATTTTCAATTATAAAGACAATAGACAACCTGAGGATTACTAAAAAACATTGTTTGAACAAACTTTACCGGTACTATTTGGACGTATTCGTCTGTATGTTGTGACCGCCATTGAGCCAGTGGATTACTGAACAAAACGCGCAAGCAAAACTGAGTTTTTGGGACATAAAGAGGGACTTTATCGAACAAAACAAACTTTTATTGTGTAACCGGGACTCTTGTGACAACAACCAGATGAAGCTTATCAAAGGTAAGTGATACATTTTATTGCTATTTCTGACTTTTGTGACTCCTCTACTTGGCTTGAAAATGTTTGTATGCTTTTGTAAGCGGTGCGCTGTCCTCAGATAATTGCATGGTATGCTTTCGCCTTAAAGCTGTTTGGAAATCTGACAAAGTGGCTGGATTAACAAGAAGTTAATCTTTAAGCCAATGTATAACACTTGAATATTTCTAAATGTTTCATTTGACTATTTCTGTATTTTGAATCTGGCGCTCTGCAATTTCACAGGATGTTGGCCAGGTGATGGGATGTTTGTCATGTTTTGTCATAGATTGTCATGTCTTGTCCCTGTGCTTCCTCTTCTATTCGTTTCCCCCTGCTGGTCTTATTAGGTTCTTTCCCTCTTTCTATCCCTCTCTCTCCCCCTCCCTCTCTCTCTCTCTCTCTCTATCGTTCCGTTCCTGCTCCCAGCTGTTCCTCATTCTCCTAACTACCTCATTTACTCTTTCACACCTGTTCCCTATTTTGCCCTCTGATTAAGTCCCTATTTCTCTCTCTGTTTTCGCTTCTGTCCTTGTCGGATCCTTGTTTGCTGTTCTGTGTCCTTGTTCCGTCCTGTCGTGTTTTTGCCTTCTTCAGATGCTGCGTGTGAGCAGGTGTCTATATCAGCTACGGCCTGCGCCTTCCCGAAGCGACCTGCAGTCTGTGGTCGCATCTCCTGTTGTTCCCCTCTACTGACTAGAGGGCTTCAGTTTTCCTGTTTGGACTTTACCTGTGATAGTATCCAGGATTATCGTTTTTGTTAAAGACTGGAATAAACTCTGTTTCTGTTAAGTCGCTTTTGGGTCCTCATTCACCTACATAACAATGTTGGCCTGCCCATAAGACGTTAACTTTTTTTATTTCACTGTGTCAATTTACTGCATATGTTCACTGCAGTATGAAGCCTAACATTAAGCATTTTAATTATGGGCTAATGTGTATACGCTTCTAACCTAGGCTGTAGGCGACATTTTGAAACTGCCTGTCTTTGGTCTGTTTTGCAAATACGCCTACTGCCGCGGCTATACCTTTTAATTCTTGTTGAGTCCCAGCAAAAACTAGACTACAAAAGCTTGTTGAACAATTATTTAGCCTCATTTTTTTTAGCCCACTAATAGCCTATTGGACGAGAGATACATGCTTGATCTTGGTTGCTGTAGACCTATGCAGTCATTTCGGCATGAAACAAAATAGGATGTTTGAGCGGTTATTCAAATTACTTCACTTTACAGCCTATGGACTCTAATTGTGTATCCACTGATAGCAATAATACATCCCTCCATTGCACTGTGTTGTTGTAGCCAAGGTATAGTAATTATCTTGTCTACAAACGTAGGCCTAGGCCTAATCAATAGTGGAGCTTTGAGTGCCCTGGGACCACAAAGCACAGCCTGGAGGAGCTTTCTTCAGAAATATTGTTCCAGAATCTTAATTTTTTTCATAGGCAACCCTGGTCCTGGAGCGCTGAAGGCACTTCATGTTTTAGATTTTACCAACCTGGAAGACCAGTTGTGTTGATTTAAGGCAATAATTTAACTGATTTAATTATCTCAGTTGGTCAGGTGTGGTGCTTATTTGAAACAAATCCTACCCCTGGACTATAGCCTATCTACAATTGACCATTCCTCTTCTTGTGAAATCCCAGGAAAAGCTATAGGATATTTTTATACTAGGACTAATAGTTTATTTGGGGAAAGAAGTTGGCTTGGTCTTGCTAATTGCTGAAGGTAAAACAGAACTACAGCATTGACAATGCATGTCGGGGAATGGTGAGGAGACAATCGCTTTTTGCCTGTTATGATAACTTTGTAGCACTGATGCATTGTAAACAATTGCACAGGACAGACAGTGATGAGAACAGTAAAAAGAAGACAAAGGAATTGACAACCAGTTGAAAAATGGAAAGGGGCTGGGCCTTCCCAATTTGTTATACTACTACTGGTCAGAAAATATATCTATATGTGTTTACTTGGTTTCTACATTTGAAAACAAGGATGGTCCTACTTGGGCTATCATGGAGTTAGTCGTCCAACTTCTCCTGTCTTGTTACTGTGCTCCACACTGCTTATGAATCTTTGCCCCTATGTTTTGAACCCCATTGTTAAGAACTCCCTTAAAATCTGGTCCCAATTCCGAAATCATTTTAGCCTTAAACAAGCAAGTGGCTTCTCTCCATTAACATCTAATCATCTTTTCCCAGCATCGCAGATTGAAACAGCATTCCAATTCTGGCATAGGAATGGTCTGGTGTTTTTTAGTGACCTATTTGTTGATAACACATTTGTCTCATTCGATACTCTGAGGGTTGAACATAATATTCCCAATCAACACAATCTCACATTCAATTCGTGCAAATACAGTGCATTCGGAAAGTGTTCAGAACACTTGACTTTTTCCACATTTTATATTACAGCCTTATTCTAAAATGTATTAACTTGTTTTCCTCCCTCATCAATCTACACACAATATCCCATAATGACAAAAAAACAGGTTTTTAGAAATATTTGCAAATGTATTCAAAATAAATAAAAAACAATACATTTACATAAGTATTCAGACCCTTTCCTCAGTACTTTGTTGAAGCACCTTTGGCAGTGATTACAGCCTCAAGTCTTCTTGGGTATGAAAAAAATATCTAATCCTGTTTGTCATTATGGGGTATTATGGGGTATTTGAATACATTTTAGAATAAGGTTGTATGTAACGTAACAAAATGTGTAAAAAGTCAATGGGTCTGAAAACCTTCAAAAGGCACTGTATATATTAATGTCAAAGCTGTTTTCTATGCTTGTTTGGGATACTATGTCGAAATTTATGAGGGTTGCCTGATTGGGGTAAAATGCTGTATTCGTTTTTTTTTGTGGTATCAATGAAGATATTTGATTTGGGAATGGGGATACATTTTCATAATGGGAAATTAATTCATCAATAAATGTGGGAAAACAGATGACCTCCAAAATAAAATTGCTTGGGTTAAATTACCCTGGTGCAACTGCATGGCATTTGCAACTATAACGAGTCTGGACTATGATCAATTATTAAGACATGTCAATGCAGTTAAACAGGTTAATGTAAAATAATTAATTATGTTGGCTAACACTTATGGCTCTTCCAGGGCTCTTCCAGATGATTATTACAGTCGTGTCAAATACTTAGGCTATTGTAACAAGGCATATGCCAGCATTTTAGGCCTACTGCCTCTGCCCAGAGGACTACTAGGCTTTCATGGCAACAGCCGTTAGTGCTCACTTTGCCACGCATGAGCCCTAGTTAGAGTCCCTGTTGCAGATTTCACTTTCTTCCGCTACACTGGTGGCAGCGTTCGGATCACATCCAGCTCACGTCTAGTTATGTGATGAAGTGGTGGGAAGCATTCTGTTACTCAACATTGTGTTGGGTGTAATTTAATTAATCTAGTGAACAATGGATAAGCAATACTGGGCGTGACGGATAGAAGTAGTCACTACAGGTGTGATGAAGCCTTGCATCAAAGTTGCCTGACGTTGAATGGACAGCACTATGCCCTGCCCAGTTATTCAGAAGAAAAATCCTCTGTGACTGTCTAATTTACATAAGTTAACTTACCAGTGTGGACCCAAAACAAAGACATTCTACACATTTACAAACTACCTGCTTAAAGTGTTTAGAACCATGGTGTTATTTTGTTACTAAAGCTTATACAGGCATGTAAAATAACCTGACAATGATCAACATCATATGGGGTAGAGAAATAATGTAAGTCTGTCATGCAGCAAAACATAACTATCCTTTTTTTTAGGATGCAAACCAGTAATATGAATCACTGTTGATCCATCCTGTCCTGATCAACTGAGATGGATGTAGGATTTTCTACGGCTTAGAATCAAGACCTTTCCCAGTCATGAAGGACGAAGCTAGGCCCCCCTTGGTTCTCAATGGCGAAGACTGAACACAAGTTAGGAGTTATGTCAGACTGTCCTATACCACTTTTTAAAGGTGATTTCACTTCATTATTATAGTATCATTATTATAGGGTTGTGAATCCCATAGCCGAATGGATTCAGACTGAGCATTTCTTACTGGGAATTGCTACTGACATTGAACATTGGTTATGGTATTTAATTAATTTCAGACTCTCCTATGCCACTATTCCCAACATATTATGCTCCATATGTTGTAAATAAACAATTTTTAAGGTGATATGACTTGTATCATTATTGTGCTGTGAAACCCATAGCCAATTTGGATTCAGACTGAGCATTTCTCACCATTTACTTACGGAGAGTAATTTCCTTTTTATAGCAGGTAGCAAGCATCCTTTCATTTACAGTAGTGTGTTGATTAATTATTGCTTTCTTCAATGGAAATGCAGAATATGTATAGAAATGCCAAATATACCAAAAAACGAAATCAAGCAGAGATTTGCAACCATGTTAATCATTACTGAAACATGCAAACTGCAAACATTTAATGCCAATACTGTTAACTATTCTTATGTTCACTTAATACTTTGGGATACTGGTGCACTTGTAGTCAGAAAGGCCCTTTTTTGTGTAGGCAACAGTAGGCCTACCCGATTTTCTTCTTTATGCATTTAAAATAAGGCTCACATTTTTTGGGATACATTACACCATTGCTTTCATTATGCAGTCTGTACAAGGCCGAATGTCAAATTTTGGTAGTGATGAAGGAATTTCATTGGGCAATGGGGATACATTTTTATGATACACATATACACAAACACTTACACACATATGTGACCCAATTCAGGAAACTACATGTTTGTCACGACTTCACAGGAGAGCTGTTGGAATGTTAAAAAAAAAGTATTTTTTGGGCAGAATTATCTTCTCAAACATGTGAACTTTCATGTGCCAGAATTTCAAACTTGTATGCCATCTGTAAATACGAATAACATTGTGAAATTACGAGCATAGTTGGTTTAGCCACAGAAAAAGGGAGCAACCCATGACAGCCATGATTGGCTGAGATAATGAGTGGGCTGGACATACCGAGAGGTGAGTTTGGATTGATCTGCCATATAGTAATAATAATATAATAATATATGCCATTTAGCAGACGCTTTTATCCAAAGCGACTTACAGTCATGTGTGCATACATTCTACGTATGGGTGGTCCCGGGAATTGAACCCAGTACCCTGGCATTACAAGCACCATGCTCTACCAACTGAGCTACAGAAGGACCACGCGTCTGTCTATTGGAGCTGTTCAGAATGTTTAGGAAATCGTGTCAAACGCGGCTTTAAAAAATATATATTGCGTAGTAAAACTGCATAAACCTAAAGTCAAGTTAAAGTGTACTGTTAGCTAGCTGACATTGTGTATGCTCTCCACTTTCTGGAGGCCCGGGTTTAGAAATCACTGGAATTCGAGGAGAATTACATTGTCAAACTAAGGCAACCATGCATGGCATGAGACGTGTCCAACCATGATGAATACTGGTAAGATAGTCTAGCTATCAGACAGAAAGTGGTTTCATTTCAAGTGTACTGTTAGCTAGCTAACTTTAGCTGACTGGGTCACTAGCTAACATTATGTGTATGATCTTATTCTTCGTATCTCAGACACATTTGCTTGACTAGTTATAGCCTTATAACCTGGTTGGTTAGCTACCTGCTGTTTCATGCCATGTAGTAAAGTCATGAGTTGTGATTATGGTCCATTGTTTAGATAGCTAGCTAGCTACATGTCTTAACAAAAGACTCCACTCTAATGTTGACAAAGTATTTTCATTTCAAGTGTACTGTTAGCTAGCTAACGTTAGCTTGCTGGCTCACTGACTAACAGTACGTCATGCGTTGGGATTCATTGTTTACCTAGCTAGCTATCTAGCTACATTTCTTAACAAAAGACTCGTTTTAGTGTGCCAAAGCGCAGAATAACTGGTGCATTTTTGAAGGCTCAACACCCGTTGAATATGTCCGGTGTCAGTAAACGTCTGCAACAAAGTGTAATTCAGTTGTTGCCAGCTGCACAGTTAGTCGCCATCATTCTGGATAACATGAAAATAGCCTAACCAGCTCTGCTAGGGTGAATTAAATGGTCAGAGTGGGGTATTCTCTCATCTGTCTGGAGGTAGCTAGCCAATATTAACCAGTTAGCTTGGTGTCACTCCATCCTTGCTGTGTCTAGATATTATGGTAATGCCATTGCAGGCTCTGAGTGCCTTTAAGCACCGTAGTTTGTCACTCCACCCTTGCTGTGTGTGTGTGTGTGTGTGTGTGTGTGTGTGTGTGTGTGTGTGTGTGTGTGTGTGTGTGTGTGTGTGTGTGTGTGTGTGTGTGTGTGTGTGTGTGTGTGTGTGTGTGTGTGTGTGTGTGTGTGTGTGTGTGTGTGTCATGTTTTGTCTTATATTGTCTTGTCATTTTGCTTTTCCTTCTGTTCGTTTTCCCCCTGCTGGTCTTTTTAGGTTCGTTCCCCTTTTTCTCTCTCCCTCCCTCTCTCTCTTCTCTCTATCGTTCCGTTCCTGCTCCCAGCTGTTCCTATTCCCCTAATCAATCATTTAGTCTTCCCACACCTGTTCCCTATCTTTTCCCCTGATTAGAGTCCCTATTTCTCCCCTTGTTTTCCGTTTCTGCCCTGTCGGATCCTTGTATATTGTTCACCGTGCTGTGTCTTTGTATCGCCCTGTCGTGTCGTGTTTCCCTCAGATGCTGCGTGGTGAGCAGGTGTCTGAGTCTGCTACGGTCAAGTGCCTTCCCGAGGCAACCTGCAGTTTATTATCGAGTCTCCAGTCAGTTCTCGTGATTACGAGTGGAATTGTTTTTTATGCTTTATTTACCGCTCCGATTTGTCTAGGAGTATTGCTATTTCCTTAAACTGGATTAAAGACTCTGTTTTCGCCAAGTCGCTTTTGGGTCCTCATTCACCTGCATAACAGTGTGTGTGTGTGTGTGTGTGTGTGTGTGAGAGAGAGAGAGAGAGCTTTTCTTTCACATCTGTTGGGAGAAATGACTGATTTACAGTTCATGAGGGTTGCTTAATCACACATATGAAGTTTTGAAAATATCTGACCTTTTTAACCCTTCAAAACTGCATATATGACACCATTTTAAGGCACTTCTGGATGGCACAGGAAGCTATAAGTAAACACATATCTTGATTGGGGTAGGCTCTTACATAATCATGAGATTTAAGTCTATATGTTAAGAACTGACTGATTTACACAGGGTTGAATGCACAATATATCACAAACTGCTGGTTGGGTATGGAAAAACATTTTTTGGGGTGATTTTAACCACATCCGGCTGCTCCAGGAACCTTAGAATCAACACAGGTAGACCTCATAGTGGCCTGATTGATTGTAATCAAAAACAGGTTCTTAAGACATTCATAACCCACATAGGCTTCAGGTTGAATTTAGTGGAGCAGGCAATCTATTCCTATGGGGAGAGTCAATGCAAACTGTTTGATGTAAGCACCTTCTTTTAACTGTTAAGGGTTAATGACACATGGTCAAGGCTAGGCTTGCACAGATCGGGAGGACCTCAGGAATGTTCCTGAGGTCGAATTGTGCTTCTCACCCTAAAGGTTCTCCCACTGTCACCCAAAAGCACCTGAAATGTAGGTGCAGGCTTCATTTTGGGACTTATTTTTTTCACGGTCACTGCACTCAGACTGAGCGAGCTACGGTCAAGAGGGGCATCTCAATGAACTCGGCACAGCCTAGAGATTATGGTAATGCCATTGCAGGCTCTGAGTGTCTTTAAGCACCGCACTTTGCCACTCCATTCTTGCTGTGTGTGTGTGAGAGAGCTTTTCTTTAACATCTGTTGGGAGAAATGACTGATTTACAGTTCATGAGGGTTGCCTAATCACAAATATGAGGTTTTGGAAAGATGTGAAAATCATTGAAAATCACAGAAATCTCGCAGAGCTCCGAAACACACTTAAAAAAGATTTGTCTGAACACGCTGCAACTGGATATGTAACTTTTTGGGGGGGAAAAACACCTTTATTTGAACATCACCAATTGTACACTGTACGATTTCTCTTAAATTATGATAGATAAATGGCTGGTTGTTTTTTTCCTGACACCGTAGGTTTATGTACTTTAACGTGAAGCGCTCAAATTAGCTCTCTATATTCATTTTTGACCTTTATTCCCAGAAAAATGGCCATAACTCAAAAAGCGTTGAGCCTTGACGCCATCTTGTTCGGGGCCAACTGCCCATTACGCCAAACCTATGCTCACCAAGTTTCGTCTTCAAAGTCTTTTCCGTTAAGGAGAAAAGGCCACATCGTGATTGGTGATGTTTGTACATTTGCAATATGATTCCATATGATTCGCGCTCTGGTGGGATTTACCGGGAAAATTTGAAAATGTTCTAAAACGGAAACCGAATGTCCGAGAGACTTCATTCGATGACTTCCCGGAAGATCTGACTCCCGTGCATGGCCCGCCTCCGTCTGCGAATTTTACAAACATTTGCGGGCGTCTAGTAAGGGACCGTACATTTGCAATATGGAGTTTCTCATCGACCATACGGCAAATGTCAAAATGTTCCCTTCCGTATGAAATAACATATTCAATCATGTAGTAACCAAAAGAGTGTTTAAAAAAATCTAAATATATATAATATTTTAGATTCTTACATTTACATTTACATTTAAGTCATTTAGCAGACGCTCTTATCCAGAGCGACTTACAAATTGGTGCATTCACCTTATGACATCCAGTGGAACAGCCACTTTACAATAGTGCATCTAAATATTTTAAGGGGGGTGAGAAGGATTACTTTATCCTATCCTAGGTATTCCTTAAAGAGGTGGGGTTTCAGGTGTCTCCGGAAGGTGGTGATTGACTCCGCTGTCCTGGCGTCGTGAGGGAGTTTGTTCCACCATTGGGGAGCCAGAGCAGCGAACAGTTTTGACTGGGCTGAACGGGAACTGTACTTCCTCAGTGGTAGGGAGGCGAGCAGGCCAGAGGTGGATGAACGTAGTGCCCTTGTTTGGGTGTAGGGCCTGATCAGAGCCTGGAGGTACTGAGGTGCCGTTCCCCTCACAGCTCCGTAGGCAAGCACCATGGTCTTGTAGCGGATGCGAGCTTCAACTGGAAGCCAGTGGAGAGAGCGGAGGAGCGGGGTGACGTGAGAGAACTTGGGAAGGTTGAACACTAGACGGGCTGCGGCGTTCTGGATGAGTTGTAGGGGTTTAATGGCACAGGCAGGGAGCCCAGCCAACAGCGAGTTGCAGTAATCCAGACGGGAGATGACAAGTGCCTGGATTAGGACCTGCGCCGCTTCCTGTGTGAGGCAGGGTCGTACTCTGCGGATGTTGTAGAGCATGAACCTACAGGAACGGGCCACCGCCTTGATGTTAGTTGAGAACGACAGGGTGTTGTCCAGGATCACGCCAAGGTTCTTAGCGCTCTGGGAGGAGGACACAATGGAGTTGTCAACCGTGATGGCGAGATCATGGAACGGGCAGTCCTTCCCCGGGAGGAAGAGCATAGTGAGAATGGTGTATAGCGAGAATAGGAGAGGGCCTAGAACAGAGCCCTGGGGGACACCAGTGGTGAGAGCGCGTGGTGAGGAGACAGATTCTCGCCACGCCACCTGGTAGGAGCGACCTGTCAGGTAGGACGCAATCCAAGCGTGGGCCGCGCCGGAGATGCCCAACTCGGAGAGGGTGGAGAGGAGGATCTGATGGTTCACAGTATTGAAGGCAGCCGATAGGTCTAGAAGGATGAGAGCAGAGGAGAGAGAGTTAGCTTTAGCGATGCGGAGCGCCTCCTTGATACAGAGAAGAGCAGTCTCAGTTGAATGACTAGTCTTGAAACCTGACTGATTTGGATCAAGAAGGTCATTCTGAGAGAGATAGCGGGAGAGCTGACCAAGGACGGCACGTTCAAGAGTTTTGGAGAGAAAAGAAAGAAGGGATACTGGTCTGTAGTTGTTGACATCGGAGGGATCGAGTGTAGGTTTTTTCAGAAGGGGTGCAACTCTCGCTCTCTTGAAGACGGAAGGGACGTAGCCAGCGGTCAGGGATAAGTTGATGAGCGAGGTGAGGTAAGGGAGAATGTCTCCGGAAATGGTCTGGAGAAGAGAGGAGGGGATAGGGTCGAGCGGGCAGGTTGTTGGGCGGCCGGCCGTCACAAGACGCGAGATTTCATCTGGAGAGAGAGGGGAGAAAGAGGTCAGAGCACAGGGTAGGGCAGTGTGAGCAGAACCAGCCGTGTCGTTTGACTTAGCAAACGAGGATCGGATGTCGTCGACCTTCTTTTCAAAATGGTTGACGAAGTCATCTGCAGAGAGGGAGGAGGGGGGGGGAGGAGGATTCAGGAGGGAGGAGAAGGTGGCAAAGAGCTTCCTAGGGTTAGAGGCAGATGCTTGGAATTTAGAGTGGTAGAAAGTGGCTTTAGCAGCAGAGACAGAGGAGGAAAATGTAGAGAGGAGGGAGTGAAAGGATGCCAGGTCCGCAGGGAGGCGAGTTTTCCTCCATTTCCGCTCGGCTGCCCGGAGCCCTGTTCTGTGTTCTGTGAGCAATGAGTCGTCAAGCCACGGAGCGGGAGGGGAGAACCGAGCCGGCCTGGAAGATAGGGGACATAGAGAGTCAAAGGATGCAGAAAGGGAGGAGAGGAGGGTTGAGGAGGCAGAATCAGGAGATAGGTTGGAGAAGGTTTGAGCAGAGGGAAGAGATGATAGGATGGAAGAGGAGAGAGTAGCGGGGGAGAGAGAGCGAAGGTTGGGACGGCGCGATACCATCCGAGTAGGGGCAGTGTGGGAAGTGTTGGATGAGAGCGAGAGGGAAAAGGATACAAGGTAGTGGTCGGAGACTTGGAGGGGAGTTGCAATGAGGTTAGTGGAAAAACAGCATCTAGTAAAGATGAGGTCGAGCGTATTGCCTGCCTTGTGAGTAGGGGGGGGAAGGTGAGAGGGTGAGGTCAAAAGAGGAGAGAGATTCTTCAAAGTAGCGACCTTTTTCCTTGTTGCACACTCTTGGAATTCTCTCAACCAGCTTCACCTGGAATGCTTTTTCAACAGTTTTTTAATAATTGTTCCTACATATGCTGAGCACTTGTTGGCTGCTTTTCCTTCACTCTGCGGTCCAACTCAACCTAAACCATCTCAATTGGTTTGAGGTTGGGTGATTGTGGAGGCCAGGTGCAGCACTCTTGCTTGGCCAAATAGCCCTTACACAGCCTGGAGATGTGTTTCATTTTCCCATTGAAAAACAACTGATAGTCCCACTAAGCGCAAAACAGATGGGATGGCGTATGACTGGTGAATGCTGTGGTAGACATGCTGGTTAAGTATGCCTTGAATTCTAAATAAATCACAGGCTAAATCATGGAGTGATACCAGCAAAGCACCCCCACACCATTACACCGCTTTCTTCATGCTTCACGGTGGGAACCACACATGCGGAGATCGTCCGTTCACCAACTCTGCGTCTCACAAAGACACGGCAGTTGGAACTAAAATCTCAAATTTGGACATATCAGACCAAAGGACAGATTTCCGCTGGTATAATGTCCATTGCTCATGTTTCCTGGCCCAAGCTTGTCTCTTCTTCTTACTGGTGTCTTTTAGTAGTGGTTTCATTGCAGCAAGTTGACCATGAAGGCCTGATTCACACAGTCTCTTCTGAACAGTTGATGTTGATGTGTCTGTTACATGTAATCCGTGAACCATTTGTTTGGGCTGCAAGTCAATCAAGTCATTGACGGTTCTATCTGCTACCACATGTCAAGCAGTACCGGAGCTCCATGTCTAGGACCTAATGGCTCCTTAACAGCTTTTACCCCAAGCCATAATTCTGCTGAACAACTAAACTAATCAAATGGTCACCTGGACAATTTACATTGACCCCCCCTTTTTTTACACTACTGCTACTCACTGTTTATTATCTATGCATATTCGCTTTACAAATGACCTCAATTAACCTGTACCCCCACACATTGACCCGGTACCCCCTGTATATAGCCTCGTTATTGTTATGTAAATGTATTGTTACGTTTTGATTGATTACATTTTTTTTACCTCATTTAGTAAAACTTTTTTTTACTCTTTCTTGAACTGCATTGTTGGTTAAGGGCTTGTAAAGTCAGCATTTCACGGTAAGGTCTACACCTGTTGTATTCAGCAAATGACAAATAACATTTGATTTGATGACCTTATCCTCTCCAGCAGAGGTAACTCTGGGTCTTCCTTTCCTGTGGCGGTCCTCATGAGAGCCAGTTTCATCATAGCGCTTGATGGTTTTTGCGACTGCACTTGAAGAAAATTTAGAAATTCTTGAAATTTTCCAGATTGACTGACTTTCATGTTTTAAAGTCTTTTCTCTTTCCTTATTTGAGCTGTTCTTGCCATAATATGGACTTGGTATTTTATCCAAATAGGGCTATCTTCTGTATACCACCCCTACTTTGTCACAACACAACTGACCAGCTCAAACGCATTAAGGAATGAAATTCCCCTAATTAACTTTTAACAAGGCACACATGTTAATTGAAATGCATTCCAGGTGACTACCTCATGAATCTGTTTGTGAGTATGCCATGAGTGTGCAAAGCTGTCATCAAGGCAAAGGGTGTCTACTTTGAAGAATCTCAAATATAAAATATATACACTTTTTTGGTTACTACAATATGTGCTATTCATAGTTTTAATGTCTTCACTATTATTCTACAATGCAGAAAATTGTAAAAATAAAGATCCCCCCTACACTGAAATAAATATAAATAACACTTACACTTATTTACTTGACTTTTATACTCCTTCAACTAATTTACTGTGGCAAGTTTGCCACCAGTGCTCCAGTAGGGAAGTAAAGCAGAAGTCGAATCAATCACTTCCATTGTTTGGCTGTGCCCATAGCAATGTTTGAAAATGAGGTGAATAGGGACCATCCTTGCCTGAGATTTTAACTGCTGGCTATCTGGTACCCTTCCAATTAAATACTTAAATTAAGTGATAATGCCAGATTAGTCGAGACGAAGTTGAGGGCCGGCAAACCGTGCCAAAATATCCTCCAAACACTGGCTTCGAGGGCATTATCACTTTTTACCAACATATTTAAATAATGATTAACAGACTTTCATTACGTTATTTTTTATTAATTCATTAATACTGTTTCATCATTCCACAACATATAGTCCTGACACAAATCTAGGGTTGCTACTTAAGCTTTCTGGTCATTTGTTCTGTATCTATGGACCTGAACCAGTCATTCATTCTAAATGTTCCATTGCCACACTGGTTGGCAACGTTCTTATCCCTTGCTTGCTAGCTAGCCAACCACGAGTAATTTACAGTCACATCAAACAGTGCAGCCAGAATATCAACAGAAGCTCTTGGATTAAGATGTTTTCTTGTGACATTTATTTGGGTGCATCCATAGCAATGAGGCAGGATTTCCCCTGGCATAGAAAATATGCTCTCTTGTCAGGAATTAGCCAACAACACAGCTAACACAATCACTTCAAATTGAAGCTGGAAAGACTGCAAACTAGCTGCACTTTGTTTTGTACATATACATAAAAATGATGCCAGGTGATTCATGATTTCGACTGGCTGAGAAACGCTGCCTGTTTGTCTCATCCCGATTCCCGACATGTTCATTACTATGGGACAGCTGGAGATCAAATTTGTATATTGAAACAATGTTGCAAATGTCGGCGGGACAGACAGCAAGGTTTTATACAAATCTCCGCTGTTGAAAGCTAGATGTTAGTCTAAAAGTAATGTGAGATAATGTCTAGATGCTTTTCATATTGGAGGTCAAGTTTATAAATTGCCTGGCTGGGCTGATGAGACAGTGGATTGCACAGTCAGATGGAACAGAGTAAATGGGCATTTTAATGGAATAGATTTAGCCAGTGGCAACTTGGAATGTGGTTTTAACCAATCAACATTCAGGATTCGACCCACCAGTTGTATAAATGTATATATATATATATACACCTAGATCACTTGCAGTGGTGTTCTTACTTCTGCTGAGCAATATCATGCAATGTACTGCTATTTCTTTCATTATAAGTGTATAAGGCTACGTTGACAGTCAGACGCATGAACACGGTTGAAATCATGTATGACCTTCAATAAATCATTGCATTTTGTTTGTCCATCAAAAGTGCAACTCAAATGAAGTATAGTCGGACCAGTAGCATTTGTAAAAAGAACAACTGTTTGTGCATTTTTTTGTCAGGTGATGCACTTCTGTTGTCATCCTTCCGGCAACAGATGACTCCCACTTAAAAAGTTTTGGCTCCATCCAAAATTCTCAGACACAAAATCCCAGTATTTTAGTGCCCAAAAATTGAAATATGCACACACGTGCACACTTTCTATGAGTATAAAACACACACACAGGCCTACTCACTTTTTATCCTCCCACACACAGACCCCCCCCCCCCCACACACACACACACTAATGCGTTCCCCTCACTAATACTGTATCATTAAATCCTTATCTCTTTCCAATGGAGTTGGCTGATTAGCATTTAAAAATAGTATCCTAATGCCTTGGTGAGCAGGGGGAGCCATAATGAAATCAAATTAAAGCACATACCAAGGGAGACCTGTGGGAGTCCCTTTATGTACTGGGTGGGCCAAGTCAGCACACTGCAGGGAGGTAGGGGATTGGTTGCCTGCATTCCCTACCCGGCCACTTCTTCCCACCACCATGCCTAGCTAGCTTTACTGTTAAACTCAGGCATTGTTTTAATCACAGCAGCTGAGATAGCACACTGAATGCTTTCCTTCTCCTCCCTCCCCCTCATTTCCCTCTATCGTCCCTAATTTATCCTCTCTCTAACTCATATTTCCCTCTCTCTCTGTCCTCTCCTTCGATGTATGGTTCCACCTCTCCAAAGCGTGGCATCCCTGCATGCGGTCACATACCGGGCAAGACTAGCAGCGCCCTGCGGGACAACATTAATTATTGAGGGAAAGAAAGGGAAAGAGTAGGTGTGTGCCAGCGTGGGGTCGTGTGTGTTATGAGACAGTGTGCTTTTCGTGTGTGTGTGTGTGTGTGTGTGTGTGTGTGTGTGTGTGTGTGTGTGTGTGTGTGTGTGTGTGTGTGTGTGTGTGTGTGTGTGTGTGTGTGTGTGTGTGTGTGTGTGTGTGTGTGTGTGTGTGTGTGTGTGTGTGTGTGTGTGTGTGTGTGTGTGTGTGTGTGTGTGTGTGTGTAAAGACAGAGGTCAAGAGAATACATGTGTGAGAGAAGCTGTATTTCACATGTGTGTGCATGTCTATGTGCGAGTGTGCGTTTTTGTATACCTACTGCCTTCAAAGTATTCACACCTCTTAACTTTTTCCACATTTTGTTGTGTCACTGGCCTAAACACAATACCCCATAATGTCAAAGTGGAATTACGTTTATAGAAATGTTTACAAATTAATAAAAAATTAAAAGCTGAAATGTCATGAGTCAATAATTACTCAACCCCTTTGTTATGGCAAAAATACACATTTGCTCAAGTCACGTAAGTTGCATGGACAATAATAGGGTTTAACATGATTTTTTAATGACTAATTAGTCTCTGTACCCCACACATACAATTATATGTAAGGTCCCTCAGTTGAGCAGCGAATTCAAATCACAGATTCAACCACAAAGACCAGGAATGTATTCCAATGCCTGGCAAAGCACGACACCTATTGGTAGATGGGTAAAAAAAAGCGTAAATTGAATATCCATTTGTGCATGGTGAAGTTATGAATTACACTTTGGATGGTGTATCATTACACCTAGCCACTACAAAGATACAGGCGTCCTTCTTAACTCAGTTGACAGAGAGGAAATAAACCACTCAAAGATTTCACCATGAAGCCAATTGTGACTTTAAAACAGTTACAGAATTTAATGGCTATGATAGGAGAAAACCTAGGATGGATCAACAACATTGTAGTGATCAGGATTCTCCAACCCTGTACCTGGAGAGCTACCCTTCTGTCATTTTTCATTCTAACCCCTGTTGTAACTCCTGCTTCAGTTTATCAACCATCTAATTATTAGAATCAGATTAGGGTTGGAGTGAATACCTATAGGACAGCAGCTCTCAAGGAACAGGGTTGGAAAGCCCAGTTGTATACTGAACAAAAATATAAACGCAACATGCAACGATTTCAAAGATTTTACTGAGTTACACTTCATAGAAGGAAATCAGTCAATTGAAATAAATTCATTAGGCACTAATCTATGGATTTCACATGACTGGGCAGGGGCGCAGCCATGGTTGGGCCGGGGTGGGGCAATGGCACACCCACTGGGGAGCCAGGCTCAGCCAATCAGAATGAGTTTTTCCCCACAAAAGGGCTTTATAACAGACAGAAATACTCCTCAACATCCCCCTCCCTAATCACTAACAGGGATGTAAAACAAACATGGAACATTTCAGGGATCTTTTATACCAGCTCTTTACATGTAGCGTTTTATATTTTTGTTCAGTATAGTTACTCCACAATAGTAACAAATGACAGAGTGAAAAGAAGGAAGCCTGTACTGAATAAAAATATTCCAAATCATGCATCCTGTTTGCAATACGGCACTAAAGTAAAACTGCAAAATATGTGGCAAAGATATTAACTTCATGTCCTGAATACAAAACGTTATGTTTGGGGCAAATCCAACACATCACTGAATATCACTCTTCATATTTTCAAGCATGGTGCTATCTGCATTATGTTATGGATATGCTTGTCATCTGCAAGAACTATGGATATTTTTAGGATAAAAATAAATGGAATAGAGCTAAGCACAGGCAAAATCCTAGAAGGAAACCTAGTTCAGTCTGCTTTCCAACAGACACTCCGAGATAAATTCACCTTTCAGCACAACAATAACCTAAAGACAAGGCCAAATACTGCATAAACTGGAGTTGCTTACCAAGACAAAATTCAATGTTCCTGAGTGGCCGAGTTACAGTTTTGACTTAAATCAGCTTGAAAATCAATGATGACCTTGAAAATGGCTGTCTAACAATGATCATCCACCATATTGACAGAGGATGAATAATTTTCAAAATGATAATGTGCAAATATTGTACAACCCTGGTGTGCAAAGCTTTTAGAGACTTACCCAGAAAGACACAGCTGAAAACTCTGACATAGATGACTCCAACAGGTATTGACTCAGGGTTAGGAATACTTATGTACATTTGATCTGTATTTAATTTCCAAAACTTTAAAAAAGTGGTTGATAAGACCTATGCAATCCCACACAGTAGATGTTACGTGGGTGTCTGTTTTAACTTATCCCATCAGCTGGCATTAGTATTCTACTATATCTTAGTACCCATTAGAGCAATACAGTGACCACTCAACTGATCTGGACTTGTTATGCTAACAGCCTGGTTGGTGGGCTATATGCAAGGTTAATGGTTTGTGGCATGCTGAGGTCATTACCGTTCCCACAACCATTTCATTTGGTGTCAGAAGTGGGATCTTGTCAGGCCAGTGTCATCATTAGTAGTGATTAAATATAGACATTAAGTAATACTGTTCTTACTCAGGGTTCATTTGCTTATATTAGCTGCATCCCAAATGGCATCCTATTTCTTACATGGTGTACTACCTTTAACCAGATCCCTATGGGTTTTGGTCAAAAGTAGTACAATATATAGTGAATAGGGTGCCATTTGGGAAGGTGTCAGGATACATAGTTTACATTTCATTTCAGTCATTTAGCAGACGCTCTTATCCAGAGCGACTTACAGGAGCAATTAGGGTTAAGAGCCTTGCTCAAGGACACGTCGAGAGATTTTTCACACAGTCGGCTCGGGGACTTGGAACAGAAACCTTTCGGTTACTGGCTCAATGCTCTTAACAGGTATGCAACACAATGAAAGGTAATTGAATTCTTGAAATATACGGAAAGGAACATCAGAGTTACACTACGTAACATTCCACTGATGCGTCAAAGGTCACAATCAGTTACATCAGTTACGTCAATGTTAAAGCTGCAATATGTAACTTTTTGGGAGAACCAAACAAATTCACGTAGAGATTTGAGATACTGATCTGTCATTCTCGTTGAAAGCAAGTTTAAGTAGCGGTAGATATGTACTATGTGTGTGCTATTTGTGTTTCCTAGTTTTGTTTTTGCGTCTTTCACTTTCAGTTTTGTACACCAGCTTCAAACAGCTGAAAATGCAATATTTTTGCTTATGGAAAATATATTTCACAGCGGTTTAGATGGTACAATGATTCTCCACACTATACATGAACTAAAATTAGGCGAACTATTAGAATTTTAGCAACCAGAAAATGGTGGAATGATTTCTGCATAGTGCACCTTTAACCATTTCCAACCAATGAAATCAGTTGCCGAAGGACCTCTTTGGTCGGCAAACCACATCCAAAAAGCTGAATCTCATTCAGGCCACCTGCACTCCATTGAACACAGCAACAGAGGTAACCCATCTCACATCTCATTCTATTGTTCCGGTGCCAGCTGTTTAATTTCCACCAGGGTTGTCACATGCATGTTACTTACACTCCACATAAACATAGCAACAATTGTAACCCATCTTGCACTCTATCTCTGTTTATTGTTTTGGTTGCAGCTTTATAATTTCTGCCTTTTTTCGACTATCACTCGTTCACTTCCTTTATTTGGCAGGAATGGGGTGGTGGGGGTTTCTGCTATTGCGCAGCCTGTTTTATTTATTAGCGTCAGATAAAAATACATCCATCCCTAACACTGTCTGCCAACTACCCAGGTATATCTCTTCTTTGCCCTTGGGGAGAGAACCTTGCTAGACATTGCTAGCGGTTGCAAATGGCTAAACCTATGACCTCTATTTAGGAGGAATAATGGGGTGTTTAAAGCACACTGGCAGTGTCCTTCACCCATGTGAATATCCATCTGATAAGAGGGAACAGGGAGAAATGGGTGGAGGACTCATGGCACTGAACTAAGGGGGGAGACTTACATCTGGGCTGCCAAAAACCTCTGGCAGCATGCAGGCTGTCTGGAAAACTGGATAGTCCATGGAAGGGGTCTGACTCAGCAGTGCAGCGGGTTTCGATGTATCAGAGGGAAGGATAGAAGGGATGCAGGGAAGTGAAGTTATTGGGGGTTAGCAGTAATGGTGTGTTCAGTTGGGGGTGGGGGTGGGGTTTGGGAATTAACGAGAGGGAGGGAGGTGGTGTTGGGGGACAGCAGTGATGGTGTGATGAGGGGTGGGGGTTGTGAGGGTTTTTGTGAGCCGATTTATGAGAACTAGTGTTTGGATGACACAAGGAAATGGTACAGTGTTTCATCGGTACAGAGGTAAAACAGCGAGACAGGCAGCATGTTTAAGGTGACACCATTCATTCTCGCTTAGCTCACTCATGGCGTCATTGTGGTTTGCAGGGACGGTACAGTATGTCACTTCCCCTCCGTTTGGGCTCGAGGTGGGAAGGGGATGACATTGTGTTTGACAGTGGCACATTGTTGACTGGCATGTTGTAAAATGCTGGTTTTATTCCTAGTAATTACTATTTATTTAACCTCTCTTGACGGTACTGATATCCACCTCAAAAGCATTTATAAAGACTAGATGGCCTCATACATGTTTAATGTATGTTTTGCTGAGAAACAACCTCACACTGTCCTTTACACGGGGACTGGTAGTAGTGTCACGACTTCCACCGAAGTCGGTTCCTCTCCTTGTTCGGGTGGCATTCGGCAATCTGCATAACGGGTCTTCTAGCCATCGTCGATCCACTTTTCATTTTCCATTTGTTTTGTCTTGTTTTCCTACACACCTGATTTTCATTTCCCTCATTAAGTGGTGTATTTAACCCTCTGTTCCTTCCATGTCTTTGTGTGGAATTGTTTGTTGTAAGTGCTTGTGTACATGTTGACTGGTGCGCGACGGGTTTTGTACCTATGTCTTGTGATTCTTTATGCCGTTTGTTTTGGTATTAAACTGCTCCGGTTATTACCTAGTTCTGCTCTCCTGCGTCTGACTTCCCTGCCACCGGTTACACACCCCTCACAAGTAGATAAGACACAGTAGTTGGCAAGCTACAGTTCAATAATATTCACTGACAGCATGACTCATCGTGGATTGTCATTGGATATTCATATTCATGCCATGCTTGGTTATGATAGAATTAATAATAATTGATTGGACTAAAGTAGAGCTTTTCTAGACACCAAACAACTTTACATACTAAGGGGAAGCGCACCTCATCCACCACAAAATGTGTCGCATTCACTTGGGTGATGCACGTCAACCGATTTGCGCCAGAACGCTCACCACACATCAGCTATCAGGTGGAGAGGTGAGGAGTGATATATGCTAATTAGGAATGATGGGGATGATTAGGTGGCCATGATGGAAAGGGGGCCAGTTTGAATATTTAGCCAGAATACCGGGGTTAACAACCCTAATCTTACGATAAGTGCCATGGAATTTCTAGTAACCACAGAGAGTCAGGACACTCGTTTAACATCCCATTCAAAAGAAGGCATCCTATGCAGGGCGATGTCCCCTTCACTGCCCTAGGGCATTGATCTTAAGACCAGAGGGAAGAGTACCCCCTACTTGACCCTCCAACACCACTTCCAGCAGCATCTGGTCTCCCATCTGCTTAGCTTCAGAAGCAAGCCAGCAGTGGGATGCAGGGTGGTATGTTGCTGGCAAATTGTCAAATTGATGGCCTTGGAACAAAAATGGTGCCACATTGAATTTAAGAATATGTCATGAAACCTACATTTTTCCACTGCATTATTCAAATACAAATGTCAATATCAAAATATCTCAATATCATCACTGTCGCCTATGTTTAGATATTTCCTGAAAAATATCTGTTTCTGTGAAAATCACTTTCTACAGATATAACTTTGACAACTGAACAAAGCATATGCATCTGAAATGCGGATGAGCCACTTGCCTACGTGTGCCATCATTTTGTTCGCAATTAACCCACCGTGACTCTCGGTGGTGTGCGTCTCTGTACAAAAATGTCAATCAGGGCTTGGTGGAGTCAGAGTGTATTTGTTCTCCTCGAGACACACAAAGGAACACCGTCTAGTTTGCTGTCAGCAACAAAGGTTCACTTCAGCAGGTGGCCTACTATTGACTAACAATGTACATAGACAAGCTGCTTGAATTGCTTCAGACGTGCAGAGCCCATGGCCGAGTGGATCGCGTCTGACTCCTGACACATGTAAGACCCTGGAGACCATGATTTCGATCCCCGTGTCCACCCTTCCCATTGTTTTTCCCACTTGCCTGTCTCCCCCTCTGAGTTGATACACTATACAAAAACATGTGGACACCCCTTCAAATTAGTGAATTAGGCTATTTCAGCCACCCCCATTGCTGACAGGTGTATAAAATTGAGCACACAGCTATGCGCTCTCCATAGACAAACATTGACAGTATAATAACCTTACTAAAGAGTTCAGTGACTTTCAACGTGGCACCGTCACCGTTTACATGTGCACAGTATTCTGGATAGTAGCTCATATCCTGCTTAAGGTCTTATTCGGGATAAGCTGTTTACATGCACCTTTTATATCCCGCTCACTGGTATCCCTGTATCCCTGAAATGCAAATGTGCATGTAATGTGTTATCTTTGACACTGTTATCCAAGGAGAGAGTATTTAAACCACATAAAATGTTATGCACCCAAGACAAAACTGAAGTGTTATCAGAAACATGTTTCATTGTTTTCTCAGCTTTTAATTTCCTAAAACCGTCAAACTGATGACATTTGGACATTTTGCACCGGACCGATCTTTCCATTCTTTTGGAGTTATTGCGTTTTCTCCCTGGTTTCCTAAACAAAACAGACAACTTTACCGGTGATTATTCATTCTATAGACGTTCCGGTTGGAGCGAGTGGTCGCATCTGCACGTCGCTCCAACGGGTAGTATAACTTTTTCATTATATTTCATTATATTTCATTATATTTCATTATATATTTCATTATATCACAACGGTTTGATTTGTCTTATCTTAGCAATTTCTTCTCAGCTAGCTACATAGCCGTCTTTGTATCAAAGATAATTGCGTAATTATCGTATTTCGCCGTCCTAACGTAGTCTTCACTAGCCAGCTAGCTAACGTCCACTGATTAGCTGCACTGAGAAACTTTTACACTCAACTGAACGACTTGATTAGTTTAGTGTTAGCTACCTACATAGCTGTCTTTGCTGTCTTCGTATCATCGTATCATCGTATCCAAGATAATTGTGTTGTTTAGGTTTAGAGTGTGTAGTCTTAGAGTGATTATCTTAATTTACCGAGGTTAGCTAGCCAGCTATTTGTCGTCCTTAACGTAGGTGACTCTGCTAGCTAGCCAACAGCTAGCCAACGCTAGCCAACGTCTTCTGTATAGAACTCAACTACCCGGTCGCATTCACAGGTTGTATCACATTTTCACTTCATTTCATTACAGTACAACGGTTTGATTTGTTTGATCGTAGCTAGCTACTTAGCTAGCTACATAGCCGTCTTTGTATCAAAGATAATTGTGTAGTCTAGAGCGATTTTCTAGGTTCGCTAGCCATCTATTGTCGTTCTTTTAACGCAACGTAACGTAAACAACACTGCTAGCTAGCCTGCTAGCCCCGAATAGCAACACTGCAGAAACTATTACACTCAACGGAATGACTTGATTAGTGTAGTGTCAACAACGCACCCACTGCCAGCTGGCCTACTTCAGCAGTACTGTATCATTTTAATCATTTTAGTCAATAAGATTCTTGCTACGTAGCTTAACTTTCTGAACATTCGAGACGTGTAGTCCACTTGTCATTCCAATCTCCTTTGCATTAGCGTAGCCTCTTCTGTAGCCTGTCAACTATGTGTCTGTTTATCCCTGTTCTCTCCTCTCTGCACAGACCATACAAACGCTCCTCACCGCGTGGCCGCGGCCACCCTACTCTGGTGGTCCCAGCGCGCACGACCCACGTGGAGTTCCAGGTCTCCGGTAGCCTCTGGAACTGCCAATCTGCGGTCAACAAGGCAGAGTTCATCTCAGCCTATGCCTCCCTCCAGTCCCTCGACTTCTTGGCACTGACGGAAACATGGATCACCACAGACAACACTGCTACTCCTACTGCTCTCTCTTCGTCCGCCCACGTGTTCTCGCACACCCCGAGAGCATCTGGTCAGCGGGGTGGTGGCACCGGGATCCTCATCTCTCCCAAGTGGTCATTCTCTCTTTCTCCCCTTACCCATCTGTCTATCGCCTCCTTTGAATTCCATGCTGTCACAGTTACTAGCCCTTTCAAGCTTAACATCCTTATCATTTATCGCCCTCCAGGTTCCCTCGGAGAGTTCATCAATGAGCTTGATGCCTTGATAAGCTCCTTTCCTGAGGACGGCTCACCTCTCACAGTTCTGGGCGACTTTAACCTCCCCACGTCTACCTTTGACTCTTTCCTCTCTGCCTCCTTCTTTCCACTCCTCTCCTCTTTTGACCTCACCCTCTCACCTTCCCCCCTACTCACAAGGCAGGCAATACGCTCGACCTCATCTTTACTAGATGCTGTTCTTCCACTAACCTCACTGCAACTCCCCTCCAAGTCTCCGACCACTGCCTTGTATCCTTTTCCCTCTCGCTCTCATCCAACACCTCCCACACTGCCCCTACTCGGATGGTATCGCGCCGTCCCAACCTTCGCTCTCTCTCCCCGCTACTCTCTCCTCTTCCATCCTATCATCTCTTCCCTCCGCTCAAACCTTCTCCCACCTATCTCCTGATTCTGCCTCCTCAACCCTCCTCTCCTCCCTCTCTGCATCCCTTGACTCTCTATGTCCCCTATCCTCCAGGCTGGCTCGGTCCTCCCCTCCCGCTCCGTGGCTCGATGACTCATTGCGAGCTCACAGAACAGGGCTCCGGGCAGCCGAGCGGAAATGGAGGAAAACTCGCCTCCCTGCGGACCTGGCATCCTTTCACTCCCTCCTCTCTACATTTTCCTCCTCTGTCTCTGCTGCTAAAGCCACTTTCTACCACGCTAAATTCCAAGCATCTGCCTCTAACCCTAGGAAGCTCTTTGCCACCTTCTCCTCCCTCCTGAATCCTCCGCCCCCTCCCCCCTCCTCCCTCTCTGCAGATGACTTCGTCAACCATTTTGAAAAGAAGGTCGACGACATCCGATCCTCGTTTGCTAAGTCAAACGACACCGCTGGTTCTGCTCACACTGCCCTACCCTGTGCTCTGACCTCTTTCTCCCCTCTCTCTCCAGATGAAATCTCGCGTCTTGTGACGGCCGGCCGCCCAACAACCTGCCCGCTTGACCCTATCCCCTCCTCTCTTCTCCAGACCATTTCCGGAGACCTTCTCCCTTACCTCACCTCGCTCATCAACTCATCCCTGACCGTTGGCTACGTCCCTTCCGTCTTCAAGAGAGCGAGAGTTGCACCCCTTCTGAAAAAACCTACACTCGATCCCTCCGATGTCAACAATTACAGACCAGTATCCCTTCTTTCTTTTCTCTCCAAAACTCTTGAACGTGCCGTCCTTGGCCAGCTCTCCCGCTATCTCTCTCTGAATGACCTTCTTGATCCAAATCAGTCAGGTTTCAAGACTAGTCATTCAACTGAGACTGCTCTCCTCTGTATCACGGAGGCGCTCCGCACTGCTAAAGCTAACTCTCTCTCCTCTGCTCTCATCCTTCTAGATCTATCGGCTGCCTTCGATACTGTGAACCATCAGATCCTCCTCTCCACCCTCTCCGAGTTGGGCATCTCCGGCGCGGCCCACGCTTGGATTGCGTCCTACCTGACAGGTCGCTCCTACCAGGTGGCGTGGCGAGAATCTGTCTCCTCACCACGCGCTCTCACCACTGGTGTCCCCCAGGGCTCTGTTCTTGGCCCTCTCCTATTCTCGCTATACACCAAGTCACTTGGCTCTGTCATAACCTCACATGGTCTCTCTTATCATTGCTATGCAGACGACACACAATTAATCTTCTCCTTTCCCCCTTCTGATGACCAGGTGGCGAATCGCATCTCTGCATGTCTGGCAGACATATCAGTGTGGATGACGGATCACCACCTCAAGCTGAACCTCGGCAAGACGGAGCTGCTCTTCCTCCCGGGGAAGGACTGCCCGTTCCATGATCTCGCCATCACGGTCGACAACTCCATTGTGTCCTCCTCCCAGAGCGCCAAGAACCTTGGCGTGATCCTGGACAACACCCTGTCGTTCTCAACTAACATCAAGGCGGTGGCCCGTTCCTGTAGGTTCATGCTCTACAACATCCGCAGAGTACGACCCTGCCTCACACAGGAAGCGGCGCAGGTCCTAATCCAGGCACTTGTCATCTCCCGTCTGGATTACTGCAACTCGCTGTTGGCTGGGCTCCCTGCCTGTGCCATTAAACCCCTTCAACTCATCCAGAACGCCGCAGCCCGTCTGGTGTTCAACCTTCCCAAGTTCTCTCACGTCACCCCGCTCCTCCGTTCTCTCCACTGGCTTCCAGTTGAAGCTCGCATCCGCTACAAGACCATGGTGCTTGCCTACGGAGCTGTGAGGGGAACGGCACCTCAGTACCTCCAGGCTCTGATCAGGCCCTACACCCAAACAAGGGCACTGCGTTCATCCACCTCTGGCCTGCTCGCCTCCCTACCACTGAGGAAGTACAGCTCCCGCTCAGCCCAGTCAAAACTGTTCGCTGCCCTGGCCCCCCAATGGTGGAACAAACTCCCTCACGACGCCAGGACAGCGGAGTCAATCACCACCTTCCGGAGACACCTGAAACCCCACCTCTTTAAGGAATACCTAGGATAGGTTAAGTAATCCCTCTCACCCCACCCCCCTAAGTTTTAGATGCACTATTGTTAAGTGACTGTCCCACTGGATGTCATAAGGTGAATGCACCAATTTGTAAGTCGCTCTGGATAAGAGCGTCTGCTAAATGACTTAAATGTAATGTAAATGTAAAAATTGTTCCGGTGAGTACTACTTCATTTAGTCCTCTGGGGCAACAAGTTATGACAGAAGAAAAGCTGCATGTATCTTACTATAGTTGACAAACAATGGCCTACCAAATGTCGGAAATATAAGCAGAAAACTAAATTAGGGGTGAAAGTAGATAGCAGGCTATATGGTCTAGTGCAGAGTATCAGTAAAATACATTGTGGTGGATCGAGCTGAGCATGTAGTCTACTTTTTGAAGAGATATGTTTGACAGAGGAAAAACATCATCACACAACACCCATGATATGTGAAACTGAGCCTGCACAGACCGCGAAAAACTACAGTAAATGAAATCAGAGATTTACATGCCACAGTATCCTTTCTAAGATCTGCATATCCCAGGTATCTTATCCCAGTTTTTCATAACTGGGATACATGCTTTTTTCAGGGTTACTGTAAACAGGATATGATGTTTATATGCGTCAACTCAAAAACAGGATATTGGTGTGCATGTAAACTAGGTCAGTTTTTCTTGGAAAGAAATTGGCATGAAGCATTGCCTGGAAAACATCCCCACCCATCCCTTTTTTAAAAACTCTTTCCAGACTAGCCTCTCATTTTGTAAGATAACTATACCTTGGCACTCATGCATTTCTGCCTGTTGCGATGAGCGAAACAATGGTGTCTCAAATTGGTTATTTTGGAAATAGAGGGAAGACAATTGCATAGCAGAGAGGTCTGTCACTCAGACCCTTGCTTTAGAAGACGGTAAGAATTTAATACAATGATGAAACCCTTTACAATGGTCCAAAAGCTTTTAGAATAACTGAATAGGTTTTGACTAAGAATTTGAAATGTAACTTCTCATGCTTATGAAAGGAGCACCAATCGAAAGCCCAGAAGTGACTCAGTTTTTCTCCCATTAGAGGCTAACCAAAACAAGTAGAAAGGGAAAAATGTCAGAGGCTGCTTGCTGATTGATTAATTAATGAATTGTTTTACTTTTATAAAAATTAGAAACATTCTCTAAACTAATTAAATATGTTACTTGCTGCACCTGTTAGTGAAATGGTTGTTCCAGTTAGGATGCTTAGTCTTCCAAACCCTGTTAGTCATTCTGAATACACTCAGTGTAGAAAACATTAAGAACACCTTCCTAATATTGAGTCACCTTCCCCTTTGCCCCCAGAACATCAGGCCATTGAGGGCATCAGGGCATCAGGTGTCGAAAGCGTTCCATAATGATGCTGGCCCACATCGTCTCAAGTTGGCTGGATGTCCTTTGGGTGGTGGACCTTACTTGATACACATGGGAAACTGTTGAGCGTGAAAAACCCAGCAGCGTTGCAGTTCTTGACACAAACCGGTGCGCCTGGCACCTACTAACATACCCCGTATTTTGTCTTGCCCATTCATCAGACATAGACAATCCATATCTCAATTGTTTCAAGGCTTATAAATTATTATTGAATCTATCTCCTCCCCTTTATCTATACTGATTGAAGTGGAGTTAAGAAGTGACATCAATAAGGGATCATGGCTTTCACCTGGATTCATCTGGTCAGTGTATATTTTTTAACACTGGAGAATATTCTGTATGGCAGTTCTGCCCAAATTGTAATGCAAATAACGACATTAATTCAGAAATACAATACATTATGTAAAAGTATTATGTAAAAGTAAGTAAAAGTATTTGAAAGGTAGCATTTGCAATCAAACATAGGTACCATTTGACCATTTAGAACGTGTTAAAACGTTCTTCAGGCCTGGGAAGGCCGACATCCTGCTCTGCACCCATCCGAACAGATGCTGCTGATGCTGCTGACAACCTGTTCCTACCAGAAATGTGTAACGCTCAGAGGATCGCAAGGTTCACATTTCACATGAAGTAAAATCAATGTTTTGTTCTGATCTTCAGCTAGGCACCAAAGCCTAACTGTGAACTGCTGTACCAATGATAAGTGGCGAAATAAAGACCATGGCATTCGTCACCCGTTACTAATGCAACATGAACCAGCATTTTTATTTGAGATTACAACTGCGGTAGCCGGCAGAAAACCAGCTTTCTACCTCTGATACACCACCAAACATTAAGGAGTACTTACAGACTGTTCCACAATAGCTGCTCAAAATACATTATTCACAAAGTGAACACATAGCGAGCTAACTAACCAATGCACATTCTCATAATGAAATAATAAACATGGGACAAGGTAAGGATAACAATGTCCAAGCTCAGACGGTTTTAGTAACTACATCCACACACCCCCCCCTTGCCACAGCTTCCTGTGTACGGGCAAATATGGATAGTGCAAGGTCAGTCACCTTGCCAGGAAATCTCTAGCACATCATCACTCACACACACCGCCCACCCCCAGTCCGGTGCAGGGAACAGCAGGCCATTAGCACGGAGGGAATCTCCCCAAGTTTTAGAGAGGGTTCCTCTCTAAAATACTTTTCAACATTAAGCACCCGTCCATCGTATCCATGCCGCAATTAAGAATGAAGCGGGAAAGGTGGAATTTCATCGGAAATGGCTGCCCGACAATAAATTGTTAGGAAAGAGAAACAATGAGAAATGGAGAGTGGCTGGAGAGAGGGAGGTTAGAGGAGGAGAAAGGCTGAGATCACAGGAGGTTGGTGGCACCTTAATTGGGGAGGGTGGGCTTGTGGTAATGGCTGAAGTGGAATGAGTGGAATGGTTTCAAATACATGCCATTCCATTCGCGCCGTTCCCGACGTTATTATGAGCCTTTCAGCAGCCTCCACTGGTTGAGATAGGAGGCTAGAGAAGATGGGTAGATGTGTCAGCCAGGTCAACCGCGATACAGGTCATTATCAAGTAGGTTTTAGTTTTTCTAGGGTGTTGTGGATGGCGGATGTGCGTAAGCATCTGCCTCTGGTGCCGAAAGTTGCATGTTTGAATCTAGCCATAGATTAAGCCTATCCCAAGCATTAGCCCTTACCGTATCCATTCAGACTTAATGACTAAACTTAACCTTTAACTCTTAAAAATATGAGGGTTTGGAAGAACTTCGGAATTTGATGTTTGAGAAACATGGATGCCTAATTCTGACGTGAGACTGTGAGAGCTAGCTGAGATGTGTATTTGGAATAGAAAAAAGATAGAGAGGGGGTTTGAATGTAGGGATCCTCAAATCCTAGCTTCGAGGTTAGCAGCATTGCTGCTTCTCTTACTTGATTGATTACTCGCCAGAGTCCTCTCACCTGGTGTCCTGGGTCTGAATCTGTTCCTGATTGTATCCCTTATGGATTCTCTATGTAGAGTCAGTAAATATGAGCGATATCAGCTGCCAATGTAGTTATAGGTGATGTAATGTATCAGTGGTACTTCACCTCACTCTTTACATTCCCAATCATACTAAAACCCTTACCCTTATGCCATCAATATTATTATTATTATCATTATTATAATGATATTATTATCATTATTGCTATTATTCGGAGTGTTATGAGTGGTGATTGAATTGTAAAAAATTCCAGATCTTGACTCCCCTTAATTGACAGGTGAGAGGCAATTTGAGTTATTTTGAAAATAAAGGACTCCGGGAATCTATGTTCATCACGATTGTGGCGGTCGAACGATGCATCGTCATTTCCCCACCAGAAATGACAGTGCTTGCTGTGCCTGCGGCTCCTTTAGATGAAGAATCTTGGGCGGTGCTTGGAAACTCTGAGTGTTCCTCTCTCCTATGGCAACAAATGGGGCTGTCAGGCTGTTTAGGCTTCACCAGCGACATGGTGGAGGCGCTCTTATGGCCATCCGTATGCTGTCTGAGTGGAAGCCGAGTCGCAGCAGTGAGGGGAATAGGAGGGCCGCCGCCATGGATCTCTTGGCTCAGCAGGCAGATCTGGGAACAGCTGCTAGGAGCGATTGTTTGACAAATCAATGGTTTTAGGGCTGACAAGAGGGCACTAGGCGCCAGGCAACGTTTTATCCACACACTCACAGAGGGGACTCCAGGGGACTCCAGTCTCCCAGTGGAGGCTGGGAACTCTGTTCCTCACTGGCTGAAATAGCTGGTCAGATGGTGGGAGTTTAGGATGGCAGTAGTATGGTGGTTTATGGGGAAGTGGCATGGTGGATGGCAGTGGAAGGCTTGTTTATGAGGACACAGCCGAGTGATCTTGGGGTTGGGAGAGTGTGTCCACACCTGAGCTATAGGGATGCAGGCCAGTTCTGGAACCCCAAGGTAGAGGATATGGGCCAGGCAGCAAGTGTCAGTAAAAACCAAGCTGGGTTACATGTGGGGACTCAAGTCATGTAATGCCCTAGAAAAGGATAAGCTATTCCCTTCAAAAGGAATGGGTGGTAGTGCTTTTAAGTGTCACTATTGTGTATAAGGGTCTAGAATTAGGACTACATTCCCCCAACATTACAAATTGTACGACGAGGTGAGTTGTTTGGGCCAAAATATAGTATGGAAATGGGATTTGTCCGAATATTTGGGTTATCACTTATAATTTGAGATAGTAATGCTGAAACTGATTGCTTATTATTGCAGTACTGAAGCAGCAACAGAACAACCACAGTGCATTATGACATTTGTATAAAGCCTGACACATATTTTTTATATTATTTAACCTTTATTTATTTATACAGATGTAGGATATTAATTTGACCTGTGTTGTTTCAGCAACATAATCCTGCAGCAACAGGATTTGAAGGTTTAGTCCATAATGAATTAGCTGGTAAAACTAAGTCTACATGAAAAGTGGAATACTGTTAATATAACCGTGTGTTAGTGCGGGTTTTCAATTAATTTATATAAATCACGAAGCTCATCTGGATTTCCTGCGCCGCAGGAACATTCTCAAAAACAAAATAGTGATCAAATTAAGATCCTACATCTGTATACATCCACCTCAAAGTAACAGATAATATCACTGTTCTATCTTTGCTCTGTGAGACATTAAATACTGTACATATCATAATGTTTATATTCTACCACTGCACTCTCATTTTACCATAACACACTCTGCCAATAAATCATGACAATGGAGGACACATTTCAGAAACAAACTCAGATTATTCATTTTGGTGAATTTCTACATGTACTGTCGGAATTACAACCGCAGAGAGCTTGTCGAATGGTGCTCTATTCCCCTATATTCGCCTCCCCAAGGACGCTTTAAATTCCTACCATTTCCAATTACAACTGGTCTAGGATTTAATGACTGCATTATCAATGATCTGTGTCAGAGGCAAACGAAAGAACAGAGCCTAACCAACTAATTACTACATATTTTTATAAAACTTTTGAGCACTCAAATTAGTTTTTGGGGTTAGTTTTCTTTTCCATATTAAGGGATGTAACTTCATGGATGTTCTCTTACAGCCCAATTAAAAGAGACAGGAAATGTAAAATAAGCATCCATCTAAAGACGGCGGTAATTTTGTGTCCTTTGCGTTGCATTTAATTGAGCTAAATGCTAATCGCTAACTCTCTGTATATGGTGGACTTTGTCCACTCTAACTTAATTTATCGCTCTCCTTCTTCCTCCTCCTTATCCTGAAGAGTTTGAAGGGGTCTAGATGGGCAAGGATAGATGGCCGTCCTTGATGAGTTGGCTTCAGCGAGACTGCGCACTGCATCCGGAGAGACAGGAGAGACAGACAAATAGAAAACACAGTAAAAGTAGAACACAGTGGAGAAAGTGTTTGGAAGGACGTTAGGAAAATACAGATGGTGAAGGACACATGCACTGGCCAACTTTCCTGTTATACACAATGTTGCAAGTAAGAAGTAACAATAGGTTCGTGGACCGTGTTAATACTCCTCAATCCTAATAATTATACTGTATATATTAGTTCAAGTGTATGTAGAAAGTACATTATATACTCCCTCTTCAGATTTGTTTAAACACTAGCCCAGCTTTTATCGCTGTTTTTTCAGAACGAGGCATTGAAGCAACATATTGATTTTGGTGGCTTAGAAATGTCTGGGTGCCTGCGTATGTGTAAAGAATCCCAGAGAGACTCTTTTTGACTCTCAGACTCCTCACCGGTCTCATGGAGGGAGCAAACAGGTTCAATTATTTCACACAGAGGTCCAGAAAATAGGTAACCATTTTCTCTTTTTTTGCCAAGCAATTTGTTAGACGTATAGAGGAGCACTCTGTTGCTACTCAAGTCCAACGCTGACACAGCCCTTGGTGAGCCCCTTGGTACCTAGCTAGACCCATCTTCTCTCATTTTGCATTTGATTACTGTGCTTGTGTGTGTGTGAGTACATTCAAGTGTCTTTAACTGAAGCCTCTTTCTGTGTATGTGTGTACCATGGGTTGGTACCATAAGTTGTATGTGTAATGAATGTCCAACATTCCTGTATACGTGTGTGAATACATGAGCTTGTGAATATGCCTTTTGTGTGCACATACAGTGCCTTCGGAAAGTATTCAGACCCCTTGACTTTTTCCACATTTTGTTATGTTTACAGCCTTATTCTAAAAGTGACTACTGGATTTTTCCCCACATCAATCTACAAACAATACCCCATGAAGACAAAGAAAAATGTTTTTTAGACATTTCTGTTAATAAAAAATAAAAACTTAAATATCACTTTTACATAAGAATTAAAAGCCTCTAATGAGTACTTTGTTGAAGCAACTTTGGCAGTGTTTAGAGTATCGAGTCGTCTAGTGTATGATGCTACAAGCTTGGCCCACCTGTATTTGGAGAGTTTCTCCCATTCTTCTCTGCAGATCCTCTCAAGCTCTGTCAGCTTGGATGGGAAGCATTGCTGCACAGCTATCAGGTCTTTCCAGAGATGTTCAATCGGGTTCAAGTCCGGGCTCTGGCTGGGCCACTCAAGGACATTCAGAGACTTGTCCTGAAGCCACTCCTGCGTTGTCTTGGCTGTGTGATTAGGTTCATTGTCCTGTTGGAAGGTGAACCTTCGCTCCAGTCTGAGGTCCTGAGCGCTCTGGAGCAGATCATCGTCAAGGGTATCTCTGTACTTTGCTCTGTTAATTTAACCTCAATCCTTACTAGTCTCTCAGTCCCTGCCTCTGAAAAACATTTCCACAGCATAATGCTGCCACCACCATGCTTCGCCGTACGGATGGTGCCAGATTTCCTCCATATGTGACATTTTGCATTCAGGCCAAAGAGTTCAATCTTGGTTTCATCAGACCAGAGAATATTGTTTGTCATGGTCTGAGAGTTTAAGGTGCCTTTTGGTAAACTCCAAGTGGGCTATCATATGTATTTTACTGAGGAGTGGCTTCTGTCTGGCCACTGTTCCTAGAGCTGACTGCCTGATTGGTGGAGGGCTGCAGAGATGGTTGTCCTTCTGGAAGGTTCTCTCCTCTTCACAGAGGAACTCTAGAACTCTGTCAGAGTGACCATTGGGTTTTTGGTCACCTCCCTGCCTTTCTCCCCCAATTTCTCAATTTGGCCAGGCAGTCAGCTCTAGGAACAGTCTTTGTGGTTCCAAATTTGGAGTAGGAGGCCACTGTGTTCCTTGGGACCTTCAATGCTGCAGAACTGCCATAGTTCCCTTCCCAAGATGTGTGCCTGGACACAATCCTGTCTCAGAGCTCTACGGAAAATTCCTTCAAACTCATGGCTTCGTTTTTGCTCTGACATGCAGTGTCAACTGTGGGACCTCATATACAGTCGTGGCCAAAAGTTTTGAGAATGACACAAATATTAATTTTCACAAAGTTTGTTGCTTCAGTGTCTTTAGATATTTTTTAATACTGAAGTATAATTACAAGCATTTCATACGTGTCAAAGGCTTTTATTGACAATTACATGAAGTTGATGCAAAGAGTCAATATTTGCAATGTTGACCTTTCTCTCTCAAGACCTCTGCAATCCACCCTGGCATGCTGTCAATTAACTTCTAGGCCACATCCTGACTGATGGCAGACCATTCTTGTATAATCAATGCTTGTAGTTTATCAGAATTTGTGGGTTTTGGTTTGTCCACAGTCCTCCTGAGGATTGACCACAACTTCTCAATGGGATTAAAGTCTGGGGAGTTTCCTGGCCCAAAATATTGATGTTTTCTTCCTCGAGCCACTTAGTTATCACTACTGCCTTATGACAAGGTGCTCCATCATGCTGGAAAAGGCATTGTTCGTCACCAAACTGTTCCTGGATGGTGTGTTGGTACCATTCTTTACTCATGGCTGTGTTCTTCGGCAAAATTGTGAGTGAGCCCACTCCCTTGGCTGAGAAACAACCCCACACATGAATGGTCTCAGGATGCTTTACTGTTGGCATGACACAGGACTGATGGTAGCGCTCACCTTGTCTTCTCCGAACAAGCTTTTTTTCCGGATGCCCCAAACAATTTGAAAGGGGATTCATCAGAGACAATGACTTTACCCCAGTCCTCAGCAGTCCAATCCCCGTACCTTTTGCAGAATATCAGTCTGTCCCTGATGCTTTTCCTGGAAAGAAGTGGCTTCTTTGCTACCCTTCTTGACTCCAGGCCATCCTCCAAAAGTCTTCGCCTCACTCTGTGTGCAGATGCACTCACACCTGCCTGCTGCCATTCCTGAGCAAGCTATGTAATGGTAGTGACCCGATCCCGCAGCTGAATCAACTTTAGGAGACGGTCCTGGCGCTTGCTGGACTTTCTTGGGCACCCTGAAACCTTCTTCACAACAATTGAACCGCTCTCCTTGAAGTTCTTGATGATCTGATAAATGGTTGATTTAGGTGCAATCTTACTGGCAGCAATATCCTTGCATGTGAAGCCCTTATTATGCAAAGCAATGATGACGGCACGTGTTTCCTTGCAGGTAACCATGATTGACAGAGGAAGAACAATAATTCCAAGCACCACCCTACTTTTGAAGCTTCCAATCTGTTATTCGAACTCAATCAGCATGACAGAGTGATCTTCAGTCTTGTCCTCGTCAACACTCACAACTGTTAATGAGAGAATCACTGACATAATGTCAGCTGTTGCTTTTGTGGCAGGGCTGAATTGCAGTGGAAATGTTTTTGGGGGATTCAGTTCATTTGCATGGCAAAGAGGGACTTTGCAATTAATTGCAATTCATGTGATCACTCTTCATAACATTCTGGAGTATATGCAAATTGCCATCATACAAACTGAGGCAGCAGACTTTGTGAAACTGAATAATTGTGTCATTCTCAAAACTTTTGGCCACGACTGTAGACACGTGTGTTCCTTTCAAAATCATGTCCAATCAATTAAATATACCACAGATGGACTCCAGTCAAGTTGTAGAAACATCTCAAGGATGATCAATGGAAACAGTATGCACCTGAGCTCAATTTCAAGTCTCGTAGCAAAGGGTCTGAATAATTATGTAAACAAGGTATTTCTGTTTTTTTATTTTGAATACATTTGCAGAAATGTCAGACTTGTTTTTCGCTTTGTCTTAATTGGGTATTGTGTGTGGATTGCTGATTAAAAAGTTATATTGGATGCATTTTAGAATAGCGCTGTATAAACTAACAAAATGTGAAAAAAGTCCAGGGGTCTGAATACTTTCCGAAGTCACTGTACGTGAGTGAGTACACTGTGTGTGTGTGCATCTCCAAGTGCATAATGTATTGCTGCCTACTCACCTGACACAACATCCTCATCACCCTTTGGCCTTGACACCATCAAGGGCGGCAAGGTAGCCTAGTGGTTAGAGCGTTGGACTAGTAACCGGAAAGTTGCAAGTTTCAAACCCCTGAGCTGACAAGGTAAAAATCTGTCGTTCTGCCTCTGAACAGGCAGTTAACCCACTGTTCCTAGGCCGTCATTGAAAATAAGAATTTGTTCTTAACTGACTTGCCTGGTTAAATAAAGGTACAATTATAGAGTTGAAGTCGGAAGTTTACATACACTTAGGTTGGAGTCATTAAAACTCTTTTTCAACCACTCCACAAATTTCTCGTTAACAAACTATACTTTTTGCAAGTCAGTGAGGACATCTACTTCAATTGTTTACAGACAGATTATTTCACTTATAATTCACTGTATCACAATTCCAGTGGGTCAGAAGTTTACATACACTAAGTTGACTGTGCCTTTAAACAGCTTGGAAAATTCCAGAAAATGATGTCATGGCTTTATAAGCTTCTGATACACTAACTGAAATCATTTGGAGTCAATTGGAGGTGTACCTGTGGATGTATTTCAAGGCCTAACTTCAAACTCAGTGCGTCTTTGCTTGACATAGGAAAAGCAAAAGAAATCAGCCAAGAACTCAGAAAAAAAATTGTAGACCTCCACAAGTCTGGTTCATCCTTGGGAGCAATTTCCAAATGCCTGAAGGTACCACATTCATCTGTACAAACAATAGTATGCAAGTATAAACACCATGGGACCACACAGCCGTCATACCGCTCAGGAAGGAGACGCGTTCTGTCTCCTAGAGATGAACGTACTTTGGTGTGAAAAGTGCAAATCAATCCCAGAAGAACAGCAAATGACCTTGTGAATATGCTAGAGGAAACAGGTACAAAAGTATCTATAGCCACAGTAAAACGAGTCCAATATTGACATAACCTGAAATGCCGCTTAGCAAGGAAGAAGCCACTGCTCCAAAACCGCCATAACAAAGCCAGACTACGGTTTGCAACTGCACATGGGGACATATATCGTACTTTTTGGAGAAATGTCCTCCGGTCTGATGAAACAAAAGTAGAACTGTTTGGCCATAATGGCCATCGTTATGTTTGTCGGAAAACGGGGGGAGGCTTGCAAGCCGAAGAACACCATCCCAACCGTCAAGCCCGGGGGTGAAAGCATCATGTTGTGGGGGTGCTTTGCTGCAGGAGAGACTGGTGCACTTCACAAGATAGATGGCATTATGAGGAAAGGAAAATTATGTGGATTTCTTGAAGTAAAATCTCAAGACATTTACATTACATTTAAGTCATTTAGCAGACGCTCTTATCCAGAGCGACTTACAAATTGGTGCATTCACCTTATGACATCCAGTGGAACAGTCACTTTACAATAGTGCATCTAAATCTTAAGGGGGGGGGGGGGTGAGAGGGATTACTTATCCTATCCTAGATATTCCTTAAAGAGGTGGGGTTTCAGGTGTCTCCGGAAGGTGGTGATTGACTCCACTGTCCTGGCGTCGTGAGGGAGTTTGTTCCACCATTGGGGG
Source organism: Oncorhynchus gorbuscha (assembly GCF_021184085.1). Taxonomy (NCBI): domain Eukaryota; kingdom Metazoa; phylum Chordata; class Actinopteri; order Salmoniformes; family Salmonidae; genus Oncorhynchus; species Oncorhynchus gorbuscha. Next base: position 54,237,975 of record NC_060182.1, on the reverse strand, counting down.
GGCCAGAGCAGCGAACAGTTTTGACTGGGCTGAGTCAGAAGTCAGAAGTTAAAGCTTGGTTGCAAATGGGTCTTCCAAATGGACAATGACCCCAAGCATACTTCCAAAGTCGTGGCAAAATGGCTTAAGGACAACAAAGTCAAGATTTTGGAGTGGCCATCACAAAGTCCTGACCTCAATTCTATAGAAAATTTGTGGGCAGAACTGAAAAAGTGCGTGCAAGCAAGGAGGCCTACAAACCTGATTCAGTTACACCAGCTCTGTCAAGAGGAATGGGCCAAAATTCACCCAACTTATTGTGGGAAGCCTGTGGAAGGCTACCCGAAACGTTTGGCCCAAGTTAAACATTTAAAGGCAATGCTACTAAATACTAATGGAATGTATGTAAACTTCTGACCCACTGGGAATGTGATGAAGAAGTAAAACCTGATATAAATCATTCACTCTTCAATTATTCTGACATATCACATTCTTAAAATAAAGTGGTGATCCTGACTGACCAAGACATCAAATTTTTACTCTGATTAAACGTCAGGAATTGTGAAAAACTGAGTTTAAATGTATTTGCCTGGTGTATGCAAACTTCCGACTTCAACTGTACCTCTTTGATGAATACATTACCAAAGCAGAACACTCTCCCGCTTAGACAACTTTAAAGTCCCAGGCCCCTCTTGCCATCATGGTAGCTGTGGGGTAAGGTGCCGTACAGGGATCAGACTCCTGACATTTTTCATCTCCCTTTGACGTTGCATTGAGTGACGCCGGCTGATACTTGCCAGCTTGCTGCTCTGACAGGCTTTCACCTCAGCCTTACTTGTTGGAACTCGTGTCCTGGTTTCCAAGTGTTATCAGAATTACCACTGCAGTGAATGTCATCAATATTGCTCATCGGAATGGAACATAATGCTATCAACGGTGAAGATATTATGAAAGCTTGAATGGTGCTTTTCATTGAAATATATACGGGAATGGGAATTAATGGGAATGACATGACATCGTAAATAGTCAAGGATACAGATGAATGTACCAACAACAACAACAACAAAAAATGCAACATGCAACAATTTCAAAGATTTTACTGAGTTACAGTTCATATGAGGAAATCAGTAATTTGAAATAAATTAGTTTGGCCATAATCTATGGATTTTACCTGACTGGGAATACAGATATGCATCTGTTGGTCACAGATGCTTTTTTTTAAAGATAGGGGAGTGGATAAGAAAACCAGTCAGTATCTGGTGACCACCATTTGCCTCAAGCAGCACGACACATTTCCTTCTCATAGAGTTAATCAGGCTGTTGATTGTGGCCTGTGGAAAGTTGTGCCACACCTCTTCATTGGCTGTGCAAACTTTCTGGGTATTGGCGGGAACTAGAACACACTGTCATATACGTCAATCCAGAGCATCACAAACATGCTCAATGGGTGATGTGTCTGGTGAGTATGCAGGCCATAGAAGAACTGGGACATTTTCAGCTTCCAGGAATTGTGTACAGATCCTTGCGACATGGGACCGTGCATTATCATGCTGGAACATGAGGTGATGGCGGAGGATGAATGGCACGACAATAGGACTCAGGATCTCTTCACGGTATGCTGTGCATTCAAATTTCCATCACTAAAATGCAATTGTGTTCGATGTGCGTGGCTAATGCCTGCCCATAACCCCACCGCCACCACGGGGCACTCTGTTCACATTGACATCTGCAAACCATCTGCCATTTGTCAGGGAACAGTTGAATCCGGGATTTATCTGTAAAGATCACACTTCTTCAGTGGCCACCGCAGGTGAAGAAGGTCCTGGGCTGGCATGGTTACATGTGGTCTGCGGTTGTTAAGCCGGTTAGACGTACTGCCAAATTCTCAAAAACGATGTTGGCGGGGGCTTTTGGTAGAGAAATTATCATTCAAGTCTCTGGCAACAGCTCTGGTGGAACCTTCTGCAGGCCAATTGCAAACTCCCTCAAAACTTAAGACATCTGTGGATTTGTGTTGTGTGACAAAACTTCACATTTTAGAGTGGCCTTTTATTGTCCACATCACAACCTGTGTAATGATCATGCTGTTTAATTAGCTTCTTGATATGCCACACGTCAGGTTGATTAATTATCTTGCCAAAGGATAAATGCTCACTTACATTTTTGAAAAAACTAGTTTTATGCATATGGAACATTTCTGGGATCTTTTATTTGAGTTAATGAAACATAGGAGCAACAATTTACATGTTGCATTCATATTTTTGGTCAGTAAATTATAGCTCCCACTTGTCAGAGATAAAGATACATTTAGGTACAAAGATGCAATTATATTCTCACCTTCTTTAAATGGCCTGGAGTCAGGGAACGATTACACAATTTGGAATGTCTGCAATAGAGCAAGGGGGAAAATTGATAGTGGGGAGAAAGAGAGAGAGACAGAGTATGTGTGGGGAGGGTGATAATGGTGGGTAAAATCTTTAGAGTGTGAATTGCTTTTGGTGTGGGAGGCACAGTTCCAAAGGCTGTCTCCCGCTAGCCAATCAGGAATTAATTAAACCGTCAATATCACCTTAATCACTGGAGTGGAGTTCTCATTCCAACTGAGCCTCAATGAAACTCATTAGTTTACATATCAGCTTGAATCACTTTTCTTGCCATCTGAATTACCATCTGAATCACATATCTTTGAAATATTTTCAGACGTGAAGACACATGCCAGCTTTACAAATGTGTTTCTACCTGGAACACTTCAAAACGTTACAGTTGAGTTCGGGCCATTCTGTTAATAGGAGTAAGTTTCAAAGGAAAAGCAAGTGGGTTCCCAGGAAACTGTAGCCTGGTTCACAAAATAGCGCCAAACCAAACCAAGCTGTACTGGGCTGTCACAGTTGCTGGAACTGTTCTGGAAAGATGGTATCCAGCATGGGACAGTTTGGGATGGTATGATAGTGTGATACAGATACGGGTGTTCTATAATAGGTGACTTATGCTTGGCAGATGGGGTGCTAATTCCCTGTTCCTCAGCCTGATGCGCTGAGCCACTTCAGATATACTGTATCCCTCCCTGCATGAATCTGGGCTCTGGCATCAATCCTCAGGGCTATTGATTGTTTGAAGCGGTAGTGTACCTTTGGGCAAGGTGATTTTACACGCATCTCCCCTTTTTCTCCTCCTGCCAGTCCATTGTTGCACACAGTCAACCTGGTTGTAAAATATATATTTGTAAATCCTCTCTCTCTGTCAATCATAGTCATCAGACTCAGATGGAATTGTTGAGTATGGTTTGCTTTTTTGATACCCTTTCATGGTTATCCCTCTTTCTTTTGATGCCTCTTTCCATTGTATTCATATGCAGGGCTTTTTCAACTGATGTCCACTGACTACTTACCCAGAGCTCTGCAGGGAAAATAGGTAATTTATGATTGTTCTTCTGTCTCACCCTCGTCTGGCCAATCTTCTCTGATTCGTTCTGTGCTGTGTCTTCTTCTTTATGTCTGTCTTGAATTTTAGTCTGCAAGTGTTCGTTCAGTAGGCACCCTCTTGTTCGCTAAACCTTGTGTGTTGCAGGATAGTACTTGCCTGAGTGGTGTTCATAAGGGTATGCAACAGAAAACATTTGAAAATGTATTGAAATGGAAAAACAGAAATTAACCAGGTAGTCCCTCCCTGTTTCAGTCTGTTTTGGTGCTTAATGAATATGACCCTGGTGATGTTGAGTGAGATGATAGGTACATTTTCTCCCTGTGTAAAATGATTAAATCACCCAACTCATCATAATCTTCCATTTAGACCACAATTCCTTGAATCAGGCTTGTTAAATAAAGCTAGATCAAAAGCCTGCACACACCAGGGCCCTCTTGTACCAGAGTCGCCAACTCAGCTGACTACTTTAGCTCACCCTCCACATTGACCCTTGGATAGCATACTCAAACACAATCCAATCCACAATCCGACTGGTGGTGTGATTTGTGTTGATGGTGATTTGGAGGGGGGGGGGGTGTTCAGGTAGATGCCGGCAGCGTAGATTGCTTTTACCGGGACCATCTTGATGTTTATGGGGTGTGAGAAGTCTGGCTTCAGCAACAGAGAGATGGCATGCATCAGATGCCCAGCATGCTCTGCTCACACTCACTGGTCTGAGGCCAAACCACACGACTAACAACATGCCCCTAGAGGAGATGGACGCACTGGTTACCCTCTAGGTTAGAGAGAGCTGGTAGTCCCATCCACCAAACTACCAGGTGTGAAACAGGGAAGGGACTAATTTGGTATAGAGCAGACCTAACTCTTTTAAAACAGGATATTTTACATTTGGCTAGAAATTCAAAAGGAAAACATCTTCATGAAGAAAACTGTCCTCCTGCAACTTACAGTGGCTTGTGAAAGTATTCACCCCCTTGGCATTTTTTCCTATATTGTTGCCTTACAACCTGGAATTAAAATTGATTTTGGGGGGGTTTGTATCATTTGATTTACACAACATGCTTACCAATTTGAAGATGAAAAATATGTTTTATTGTGAAACAAACAAGCAATAAGACAAAAACAGAACTTGAGCGTGCATAACCATTCACCCCCCTCCCTCAAGGTCAATACTTTGTTGAGCTACCTTTTGCAGCAATTACAGCTGCAAGTCTCTCGGGTATGACTCTATAAGCTTGGCACATGTAGCCACTAGGATTTTTGCCCATTCTTCAAGGCAGAACTGCTCCAGCTCCTTCAAGTTGGATGGGTTCCACTGGTGTACAGCAATCTTTAAGTCATACCACAGATTCTCAATTGGATTGAGGTCTGGGCTTTGACGAGGCCATTCCAAGACATTTAAATGTTTCCCCTTAAACCACTCGAGTGTTGCTTTAGCAGTATGCTTAGGGTCATTGTCCTGCTGGAAGGTGAACCTCCGTCCCAGTCTCAAATCTCTGGAAGAATGAAACAGGTTTCCCACAAGAATTTCCTTGTATTCAGCTCCATCCATCATTCCTTCAATTCTGACCAGTTTTCCAGTCCCTGCCAATGAAAAACATCCTCACAGCATGATGCTGCCACCACCATGCTTCACTGTGGGGGCCAGGAGGCCAGGTCATCTGATGCAGCACTCCATCTCACTCAGTCTTGGTCAAATAACCCTTACACAGCCTGGAGGTGTGTTTTGGGTCATTGTCCTGTTGAAAAACAAATTTTAGTCCCACTAAGCGCAAAACATATGGGATGGCGTATTGCTGCTGAATGCTTAGATAACCATGCTGGTTAAGTGTGCCTTGAATTCTCTATAAATCACTGACAATGTCACCAGCAAAGCTCTCCCACACCATCCCACCACCTCCTCCATGATTCACAATGGGAACCACACTTGTGGAGATCATCCGGTCACCTACTCTACATCTCACATAGACACGGCAGTTGGAACCAAAGATCTCAAATTTGGACTCATCAGAAAAAAGGACATATTTCCACCGGTCTAATGTCCATTGCTCGTGTTACTTGGCCAAGGCAAGTCTCTTCTTATTAGTGTCCTTTAGTTGTCGTTGCTTTTTAGCTATTCAACCAAGAAGGCCAAATTCACACAGTATCCTCTGTACAGTTGATGTTGAGATGTGTCTGTTACTTGAACTCTGTGAAGCATTTATTTGGGACTGCATTTTCTGAGGCTGGTAACTCTAATGAACTTACCCTCTGTAGCAGAGGTAACTCTGGGTCTTCCTTTCCTATGGCAGTCCTTATGAGAGCCAGTTTCATCATAGCTCTGGATGGTTTTTGCAACTGCACTTGAAGAACTTTCAAAGTACTTGACATGTTCCGGATTGACTGACCTTCATGTCTTAATGTTATGATGGACTGTCATTTCTCTTTGCTTATTTGAGCTGTTCTTGCCATAATATGGACTTGGTCTTTTACCAAATAGGGTTATCTTCTGTATACCACCCCTCCCTTGTCACAACACAGCTGATTCCAATTTGTAAGTCGCTCTGGATAAGAGCGTCTGCTAAATGACTTAAATGTAAAATGTAATTAGCTCAAACGCAGTAAGAAGGAAAGAAATCCCACAAATGAACTTTTAACAAGGCACACCTGTTAATTCAAATGCATTCCAGGTGACAAACTCATGAAGCTGGTTGAAAGAATGCCATGAGTGTGCAAAGCTGTCATCAAGGCAAAGGGTGGCTGCTTTGAAGCATCTCAAATAGAAAATATATTTGGATTTTCTTAACACTTTTTTTTCTTCCATATGTGTTATTTTATTGATGTCTTCTCTACTATTCTACAATGTAGAAAATAGTAAAAAATAAAGACAAACCCTTAAATGAGTGGGTGTGTCTAACCTTTTGACTGGTTCAGTATATCCAGACAACTGTATCGTTAACCCTGCTATCCTGAATATCCCTGATCTCCAGTCATTTTCAATCCAAATAAATAGGTGCCCCGATCCATTCAGGTAAGCTTTAGCCACACTAAAAACAAAGACTCAGTAGGATCATGATGATTGCTGGTAATTCTCTCATAATTATTGGAGGATTACAGAGTTTTTTTCTTTAGCCCTGTCAGCTCTCTCAATGGAAGAGTCTGGGTAATTTGTTAGTGGGGAGACTGTGTGTGTGTGTGTTTTACAGACACAGTAATGGCACAGCAGCTTGTGTTTGGCTGGGTAGCTATCATTGGCCCCTTCGGGCCATCATCGATTTGGATGCGTATTTAGTCAGTGTTAATCAGAGAGGCACACACAGCAGCCCACTGTGGATTAATATTGGTGATAGGCTTATGTGTACTGAGACTGGCTCACACAGACAGAGATGGACACACACCGGTCTGTGATGAGTGTGGTGTGTTTGTGCAAGTGCACCTCTCATTATACACAGGCAGTGACAGAGACACACTCTCTCTCACACACACACACACACACACACAAAGACACATCAGTTCTCCTCCAGCAAATGCTACGGGAGCTAGCTTTTGAGCGGCGTTACCGGTAGAGACGCTTGAGGAAGGATGGCCACGTTTGTTTGTGAAGCAGAGGTCCCAGGTTTGATCCAGGAAGTGGTACTCATCAAGCAGCTTGATGTCCTTTACACTTTTGCCGTGATCCAGATCTACAATTGCGCTGGGGTCGCTGTTGCTTATATTTGAGGGGTGAATGTAGCACATGGATATGTGTGAAACATTGTCCTCATCCATAAGTGTCCATGTTTGTGCCACTCAACAGCTAGCTTTTGAGTGGGGTGACCATTAGACTCTTGAAGGAGAACGGTCACATGTTTGTGAAGCAGAGGTCCCGGGTTCGAGCCAGGTATGTGCCGAATCTGGGGGGGGGAGTGGTACTCACAAGCAGCATGACTTCTTTTACACATACACCTCCTATCATACACCATATCACTCCTCCCTCGATGCACATCCATTCCCCAGACACTCTCCCACTCACAGATCCAGATGTTCACACAGTGATGCGCAATAAACTCTCCACTATAACAAACATTCTCTTTCCTACAGAAAATACTACTTCCAAAAATATACCTGTCTCAGCCTTCGAATTTGACACACAGTTTAATTAGATTTTTACACTCTCTCATCTTCCATTACTAGCCTAAAGTAGTCACATACAGCACACGCAGTGACATCCACCCAGAGTTTGGTTAATTAGTGGTTTAATACTTTGAACAATAAAAACAACTGCAGAAGATTTTCTGTAAGGAGTTACAGATTTGTTACATCCTGTAAAATAGGTGCAGTCCTGTGCTCAGGCTACGTTCCAATGTCCATACTAACATACCATGCCCAATCCATTCATTCTAAATAGTACTAGTGTGGTTATTGGAACATATGTTTACACAGGCAGTTGTGTTGTAGGTGGTTCCCTTTGAACATTTGGGAGGCAGGGACATAGGTACAATATAGAAGCAATGAATAACATAATGGGTTTGGACAGGGCACCCTTCAGAAAGACCTTTAGAGAGAGAGAGGGGCACCCCTTAGATGTGTTAACCCAACCATAGATGGGCGGTGTCTGCGATGATTTAGCGCTAGCTGTCCCATTGCGTCGGCTCAGCATCAGAGAGAGCGAGCGAGGGGAAGATTGAGAGGAGGGAGAGGGAAGGTCAGGAGACTGGGCCAGATTTATGGAGTGGCACTCCACTATTTAAAAGCTTGCCCCCCCATTACATTAACTCTGCGATTATGGGGGAGCAGGGAAGCCGCAGAGGTAAATCATGTCCACATTCATACAGTGCCGCTGTGGCCAATAGGGTCTGGCTTCAGCAGATCCTTTCTCAGTATACAGATGCTGTGAGACATACGTGCTCAGGCAGGTCGAATGGTACCAGAGAGGTACCAGTGGGTTATCGCCACCAACAGCACGGGTGGTGAAATTACATTTAGAATTAGAAGCTAGTGTTGTACTAGCTGTAGTGTGCACGACTGGGTTGGGGTCAATGCCTTTTCAATTCCAGACAATTCAGAAAGTACTCTAAAATTTAAATTCCAATTCTCTTCGATGCTTTTCGTTTAGGAATTAGTCATTGGAATTTGGTTTACAGTCTGAATTGAAAAGTATTGAAATGGAATTGACCCCATCCTTGGTGTATTAGCTAGCTAGTATTGTGTTGTGTAGTAGCTAGCGTGCGCTAGCTAGTGTGTTAGCTGCAAAAGCAACAGTGGTAAACATAATGCCCTGAACCAGAGCTAGCGCGTACATACCATCTGAGCGGAGTCCTGCATGATTCAGTTTCATACTTATTTTCCACCATAATTTGCAAAAAAATTCATAAAAAATCCTACAATGTGATTTTCTGGATTTTTTTTCTTCTAATTGTGTCTGTCATAGGTGAAGTGTACCTATGATGAAAATTACAGGCCTCTCATCTTTTTAAGTGGGAGAACTTGCACAATTGGTGGCTGACTAAATACTTTCTTTGCCCCACTGTATATGCTGCATTCCAAACACTTAAAAGACACACGCTATCCCGTCAGCCTTCAAATTAAGTGGACACTTCTGATGACATATTATGACGTCTGACAAGGGAGGAAGGAATGATTTTTAAATGGACCACTCTTTGGCTGGAAATTTGTCACCATTCATCCCACGATGACTGTGTTTTCAGCGGGTGCTTTATATGCGTTAGTCAACTATGATTGCATGTCTACTTATTAACTATATCATAATTAATATAGGCCTACTGTATGATAGCTGACAGATTAATTAGCTAACCAAACAAAAACATCATTATGAGACGTGTTTGTACATTGGTAGCATGATTTCTATCTCATTTACATTTGTTTTTACATTTGTTTGTACTTTCACAAATATGGCCGTGGGGATTACCCCAAGGGCTGAGGACTGTCTACTTTGTTTGAAACACAGCCCTTGTGACTAACATAAGTCCATGACAGCGGTGAGTGATGGCAAGTGGGAATGACAAGTCAGTGGCATCATCTGCTGCTGAACAACACGGCTGCAGCTGTGGGTAGCGGAGTGATCTTCAAGAAAACTGCAGAAAAAAAAGATCCGGTAAACTGCGAAGCACACGGGCAGATCTACCTCTCCCACTTGCACAGCTGCCAAACTGAGAGAGACCGCTGCTTAGCAGAGAGAACACTGTACAGATTGTGCAGTTGCACTTGGCCAAATCAATTCCAGTAATTCATGAAATAATTATAATAATAATAATAATAATAATATAATAATAATAATAATAATAATATATGCCATTTAGCAGACGCTTTTATCCAAAGCGACTTACAGTCATGTGTGCATACATTCTACGTATGGGTGGTCCCGGGGGATCGAACCCACTACCCTGACGTTACAAGCGCCATGCTCTACCAACTGAGCTACAGAAGGACCACATTATAAATTTACCCTAACACGTCACAACCCAATTTAAGAAAGGCTGCCTTAGAGCCGTGTCACGTGAGGCAGCACGTCCACCTGGAGGTAGACTGCTGCCACAGACCTGTAGAGTTAGGTAGATATAGAAAAGTTAGTCACTCCACAATAGTAAATAATTGACAATACAAAAACACAGGTTAAGACATTGTGGACCACTCAAATAATTGTTTTTTTATTTTTTAATTTCACCTTTATTTTACTAGGCAAGTCAGTTAAGAACAAATTCTTATTTTCAATGACGGCCTAGGAACAGTGGGTTAACTGCCTGTTCAGGGGCAGAACGACAGATTTGTACCTTGTCAGCTCGGGGATTTGAACTTTTTGAGACACTAAAAGCAGTCATAGCATCTTGAGTAATCTATCAAATATAATTGGGAATAGGGTGCAATTTGGGTATCAGCCATAACCTTCCAGACAGACACTCCATAGAAATAGCCCACTGCTTGTCATCCAGTACTAATGGCTGGGGATGGGACTAAGATCTAATTAGTACTTCTGTAAGATTAGACAGAGGACCGCATGGAATGCTTAATTTGGACACCTAAAATACAATTTCTTCAAGTTTTCACCAAATTAGCATGTGCCTTTTAGGATTGTCAATGACAGACCTATAGGTTTGTGAGTGACATTTTCAGATCTGTTAGTATTGTACGAGACCATTCAAAACAGATGCAATCTACATCTTGTTTTTTTAGATTTGCAACAAAGACCGTGAGAGGGAGTTGAAGACATCTCCCCATTGTCACCACCATCATCATCACCAACAGTATCATAGTCATTATCACCATTACCATCATTATCTGTAATGATAAAAGATTGAGCACCATGTAATTACGCCATCAAATCATTTGAATCACTGAAATAAAGACCCATTTGATGTAAGCACAGCTTTAATGGATATCTCACCGGAACCGCTGGTTTTCCATCTGCCACTCAACATCAGGACAGCTGTTCTGATAAATGAATTGAGAGGTGCTAGGTTACTTTCTAAATGGAATCCGTTAGTTACAAGTTACCTGTCCAAAATTGTAATCAGTAACGTAACTTTTTACCCAAACTCAGTAACGTAATCTGATTACATTCAGTTACTTTTAGATTACTTTCCTCTTAAGAGGCATTAGATGAAGACAAAAATGTATGTTAGCAATTGAACGACATCTATTGCAGGATCAAAGTTAGTTTACATAGCTGGCCATATATGGATGTAAAATGTTACTTCATGGGTTGGTTATGTAGGCTTCTTCTAACCCATAGCTTTCTACTGCATAATGATTAAATTACATCTTTACATTAAAAAACAGATTCCAGTCATTCCAATAAATGTTATACCCCTTTGTCTTCAAGTATAGAATTTGGAAATATGAAAGTATAGATCAGCCAAATTGTTTTACCTGAGCATGACCTGAAAACTAAGAATTTATAAGCCAGCCCTATTCTGTTGTTCATTATTTTCTTGTCATGGAGGACTGATTGGGCTCATTGATTCGAGTTGAAAAATAAATGCGTCGCTCATGGAATGGCATGCTTTGACAAGAGTGTGCAAAGCACTCAAGGCAAAGGGTGGCGACAGTACTTTGAAGAATCTAAAATATATTTAAAACATGAACACTTTTTTGCTTACTACATGATTCCTTGTGTGTTATTTATATAGTTTTGATGTCTTCACTATTATTCTACAATGTATAAAATAGTCAAAATAAAGAAAAACCTTTGAATGAGTAGGTGTGTCCAAACTTTTTACTGGTACTGTATATATAATTTACAACTCAGAAAAATGGATTTAGCATCTACAGATTGCCCCTTAAAAGTGTGCAAGTTTGAGCATGTGTCCACTAGGCCTATGGATTTATTTTTTCAGCATGAATTAGGTCCACATTATGCAGCTGTTGCAAGAGTGCATTTTTCACTGGCTGTCCACTGATTTCAAAAACAATAATTGATAGGCAGCTTAAAATTCTTGAATTCAACCATTATTGGGTTCAAATACACATTTATATTTGTGAACAGCCAACCGCAACAATCATAATCCATAAGGCGCAAATAGCTAATTGAGAGAGCAGTAGTGTGATTCACATCAATGTGCTATGTAGATATCAATAATAAATTATATCCGTATCGTCGTAGACTACACAACTGTTCATCCTTACCTCCAAGTGTTTATTCAAGTTCGATAATCTTTGGATGCCAACAGCAGTCACACCATTGGAAGACATTGCTTGGACTGTAGCATACAAAAGCCTATTCCTGCTCTTTTCCAGCAATCCATCAAACACATTTGGTGTGTCATCATAGTGGTCTCTGATTTGTGGTCAGACTCACTCAGATGGAACAAACTTAAACTTGCGCCTTTTTTCAATGGTGATTTGAATTTCATTGAGAAAACCGAGAAGTGTCCATTTTTTCCGCAATCATCTAGTTTTTCAAAAGTATCTGTAATCTGATTACAATATTTTTGCTGGTAACGTAATGGATTACAGTTATCGTTTTTTGTAATCCCTTCCATGTAACCAATTACATGTAATACATGCAATCCGTTACAACACCGGCCTTAATGAGGGTCAGGGTTAGGGAGTAACGGCTGTCGTTGTTTGAAGAAGGTGAAGAGGACCAAAGTGCAGCGTCGTTCGTGTTCATGATGTATATTTATTTTAACTCCGAACACTACGACCAAATAAACAAACAAAAAAAATAGACCAACACGAAACAGTTCTTTCTGGTGCAGAGACAGAAAACAACAACCCACACCCATAGTGGGAACAGGCTGCCTAAGTATGGTTCTCAATCAGAGACAACGATAACCAGCTGCCTCTGATTGGGAACCATACCAGGCCTAAACATAGAAACAACACCTAGACATAGAATACCCACCCACATAACACCCTGACCAAACAGAAAATAGAAACATACAAAGCAATCTAGGGTCAGGGCGTGACAGGTGTGCTCAATAGAAGCTTTCATTAGTCACAAATTATCAGAAGCAATTGGAACCCGAGCACCTGCAACTGATCCACCTTGTTTGCTAATAGTGAGATGCATAAACCATTGCACGTTGGCTTTATTTATCCTGTGGCAGTTTCGCTGAAGTGTAAAATCACCGTATATTAAATCAAATTGAATTTCATTTGTCACATGTTTCGCAAACAACATGTGTAGAATATCAGTGAAATGCTTACTTACTGCTTACTTACTTAATGCTTACTTACTTACTTACTTTCTCAATTAAAATGTATTTAAAAAAAAGAAAAAAAATAGTGACACAAGGAATAAATACAGAGTTAATAACTATGATGAGTACAAATAACATGGCTATATACAGGGAGTACCAGTACCGAGTCAATGTGCAGGGGTAAGAAGTAATTGAGGTAGCTTTGTACATACTGTATACTGTAGGTAGGGTTGAAGTGACTAGGAAGCAGGATAGATAATAGATAGTAGCAGCAGCAGGTAGCCATTTAATTAGCCATTTAGCAGTGTTAAGGCTTGGGGGTACAAGCTCAATCAGTGTCCTATTGGATCAAGACTTGGTGCACTGGTACCACGAGTCATGCAGTAGCAGAGAGAACAGTCTAGGGCTTGTACTGGGCCATACTTGCCACCCTTTGTAGCGCCTTGCGTTCTGGTGCTTTGTAGTTGACTTACCGGTGATGGAGCCAGCCATGATGCTCTAAATGGTGCAACAGTAGAACCTTTTGAGGGTTTGAGGGCCCATGCCAAATCTTTTCATCCTCCTGAGAGGGAAGAAGCATTGTCGTGCCCTCTTCAGAACTGTGTAGGTGTCTGTGGACCATGTTAATTCCTTAGTGATGTGGATCCACTCCACTACAGCCCCATGAGGGCGTGCTCGCCTCAGTTTCCTGTAGTCTTCAATCAGCTCCTTTGATAGGTTTACAGGATAAATGGATTATGATTGATACTATAGAGCAATGTATATCAAATAAAATGTATTTGTCACATACACATGGTTAGCAGATGTTAATGCGAGTGTAGCGAAATGCTTGTGCTTCTAGTTCCAGCAATGCAGTAATAATCAACAAGTAATCTAACCTAACAATTCCAAAACTACTACCTTATACACACAAGTGTAAAGGGATGAAGAATATGTACATAAAGATACAGTATATGAATGAGTGATGGTACAGAACAGTATAGGCAAGATGCAGTAGATGGTATCGAGTACAGTATATACATCTGAGATGAGTAATGTAGGGTAAGTAAACAAAAGTGACAAGTTTAAAATGGCTAGTGATACATGTATTACATAAAGATGCAGTAGATTGGTAGTACAGTATATACATATGAGATGAGTAATGTAGGGTATGTAAACATATTAAGTAGCATTGTTTAAAGTGGCTAGTGATATATTTTACATCAATTCCCGTTATTAAAGTGGCTGGAGTATAGTCAGTGTGTTGGCAGCAGCCACTCAATGTTAGTGGAGACTGTTTAACACTCTGATGGCTTTGAGATTGAAAAACAGCTTCTGTCTCTCGGTCCCAGCTTTAATGCACCTGTACTGACCTCGCCTTCTGGATGATAGCGGGGTGAACAGGCAGTGGCTCGGGTGGTTGTTGTCCTTGATGATCTTTATGGCCTTCATGTGACATCCAGTGGTGTAGGTGTCCTGGAGGGCAGGTAGTTTGCCCCCGGTGATCCGTTGTGCAGACCTCATTACCCTCTGGAGAGCCTAACGGTTGTGGGCGCAGCAGTTGCCGTACCAGCCGGTGATACAGCCCGACAGGATGCTCTCGATTGTGCATCTGTAGAAGTTTGAGAGTGCTTTTGGTGACAAGCCAAATTTCTTCAGCCTCCTGAGGTTGAAGAGGCACTGCTGCGTCTTCTTTACCACTCTGTCTGTGTGGGTGGACCAATTCAGTTTGTCTGTGATGTGTACTCCGAAGAACTTAAAACTTACTACCCTCTCCACTACTGTCCCATTGATGTGGATAGGGGGGTGCTCCCTCTGCTGTTTCCTGAAGTCCACAATCATCTCCTTTGTTTTGTTGATGTTGAGTGTGCGGTTATTTTCCTGACACCACAGACCGAGGGCCCTCACCTCCTCCCTGTAGGCCGTCTCGTCGTTGTTGGTAATCAAGCCTACCACTGTAGTGTCATCCGCAAACTTGATGATTGAGTTGGAGGCGTGCATGGCCACACAGTCGTGGGTGAACAGGGAGTACAGGAAAGGGCTCAGAACGCACCCTTGTGGGGGCCCCAGTGTTGAGGATCAGCGTGGTGGAGATGTTGTTACCTACCCTCACCACCTGGGGGCGGCCCATCAGGAAGTCCAGTACCCAGTTGCACTGGGCGGGGTCGAGACCCAGTGTCTCGAGCTTGATGACGAGTTGGGAGGGTACTATGGTGTTAAATTCTGAGATGTAGTCAATGAACAACATTCTCACATAGGTATTCCTCTTGTCCAGATGGGTTAGGGCAGTGTGCAGTGTGGTTGCGATTGTGTCGTCTGTGGACCTATTTGGGCGGTAAGCAAATTGGAGTGGGTCTAGGGTGGAGGTGATATGGTCCTTGACTAGTCTCTCAAAGCACTTCGTGATGACGGAAGTGAGTGCTACGGGGCGGTAGTCGTTTAGCTCAGTTACCTTAGCTTTCTTAGGAACAGGTACAATGGTGGCCCTCTTGAAGCATGTGGGAACAGCAGCCAGCTGGTCTGCTCATGCTGGGAACAGCAGCCATCTTGTCTGCGCATGCTCTGAGGGCGCGGCTGTGGATGCCGTCTGGGCCTGCAGCCTTGCGAGGGTTAACATGTTTAAATGTTTTTCTCACGTCGGCTGCAGTGAAGGAGAGTCTGCAGGTTTTGGTTGCGGGCCGTGTCAGTGGCATTCTATTGTCCTCAAAGCGGGCATAAAAGTTATTTAGTCTGCCTGGGAGCAAGACATCCTGGATTTCCTCCTTCGAAGTGTAATCATTGGGCTTACTGGAAATGTTACTGACTGGTTATTATAGTGACAGCCAGTATTGATATACGTGCCTATTGCTCCACTGCAAGGTACAGAGTCTATATTGTACAAAGACATGTTCCAGCAATCACAACTAGATAGCAATAATGATCCCTGTCGCCTGTCATTCAAGCCAAAGCTTCATTATAGACCGGGCATATAAGCATTTTCAGAGCAAGCTAGAGCAATGGCTGAGATGGTCCAAATCAAGCAGTCAGCTATACCATTTCAGACTCTTACAGTATATCAGAGTCATTTATCAATGACAGTCAGCTACAGTATATCAGCGTTCTGTATCAATGACAGTTAGCTACAGTATATCAGACACCTGTATCAATGACAGTCAGCTACAGTGTATCAGACTCTTACAGTATATCAGCGTCCTGTATCAATGACTGTCAGCTACAGTATATCAGACTCTTACAGTATATCAGGTTACTTTTACTTCGTAACTCCAAAGTAACAAAAGCATGCATTGCCACACTGGCACCATTTCATGACATTCTCACAATGCATTGCACAACAGATACATACTGTAAAAACAAATTATAACCAGGGGCTCTATTCAATCTGTATTGGTGAAGCGTTACAGATTGCGTGATAGAAATGTAGCAGTTTTTTCGATACATTGGCAGGACAGAACGGCAGCGTTGGGTATGCCGACATAGGCAGTGTTCACAATGAATGCAGTCTCCACTGACGCGGGAACATTGCCCTTAAATTTCATCATGCAGTACCGCTGAACTTTCGCAATATGGATTGAATAGAGCCTTAAATCAGACATAACATGTCATTGCCATATTCATTTTTTACTTAATCATATCAGCCGATTCTTGTAGAGCCTTTTTTCTTGTAATTATGCAAATGACTAGGCACAATATCTACAACAAACTGCTACTGTAGATGTTGTACCCTCATTACATAAACCCGCTGATCTTTTATCCTACGCAATGTGTACAATAATTAGGATCCCCTTGTACACCCAATTGTGGTCAGTTGATTGAACACAAGCCCTGATTATGCCCTGATTATGCCCTGATAATGCCAGTTTCCTGCTGGCAAATAACAGACGTTCAAAAAGAGGCTTGAATCAATCTCCGTGATAGGCTCTTAAAATGTGAGGATCTAGTGGGGGATGTCCTTTGAAGACACAACACACTTCATTTGACAATCAAACTCTCCCTTCAAGTGCAAATTAACATCAGACAGAAATCCAGTATGCCGAGATGAAAAGGTTTGCTTGAGGCAAAAGTGGTTGTTTCATGATCGCAAACATATCATACAGCTGTCTTGTCACAGAGGAAAGTGTTATTGTTTGGATGGGAGAGCTGTAGGGAAAAGAGTTGAATCACTGCTTAACCATAAAAAAAACATCATAACCCTAAAAACGTCATAATATCGAAACCCGAAGCCCCCACCCTGTGTTGATATGGAGGAATGAAAAATGATATAATTATTTTGTTTACTAATGGGGTGGCTAAAAAAATGTAAAACCTTGAAAAGATATAGATATGGACCACCTCATTTGACCCCTGTGGGTTGTGACATTATAACAACAACAAAAAAGATATTTAGCTTCCAGTTAATGTCTCTATACCAAGTTTAGTCTCATCTTTCAGATGCAACTGGACCTGTGTTGACAGCCCATAGCACTCTAAAGTTAGAGAAAAATGTCTTAGGTCATACCGGTATGTCAGATTATCTCAATTGACTATTTTTCAGCCTCTTGAGTGTCACAGAAATACACCACTTTGAATGAATAAGAAACATTTTAATGACATGTTTCTATGGATTAAATTATTAATATAATTAACTTTTATTTTTATTTTACAAAATAAATTACTATAAATGTGCGAACATTTTAAAACATGCTAATTTGGGGAAATTTAATCCATTTGTATAACAATTGGTTAAATAAAATTTAAAAAGTGTTGCTGCTTGACAGAGTATTTCTTTGCAATCATTACCAATTTGAGCCCATTTGGTGCTTGTTGGGTTATATTGTATTCCATTTACTTTGACGCTTTCAGTGAATAGGAATAGTTCAATGAAATTGCATATTTATATATTAATCTACATTTTGGTTTTGTTAAACTAGCAATATGTAGCCCATGTATCAAATGCCAAAAAGAGCCAAAAAGTATGTATGACATGCCATAATATTTTTGGCCAGACAGTATCAGATACATGGGCTACACACACACACACACACACACACACACACACACACACACACACACACACACACACACACACACACACACACACACACACACACACACACACACACACACACACACACACACACACACACACACACACACATTTCCTTTTCCTCAACAACGATGGCAGTATTATCAGCAGCACCTGTCTTTTTACTAAAGAAATGCTTATTGTATCCCCCTTGCCTAGAGTCAAAGGGCCCGGGGCTGGGTTTCTAATAAGCTAACATGGAATTGTTTTATGGTGGTCATACCACCGATCATTTAACTATTTGATTTGTAATTTTAGGACCCCTGTAGGTCTAATTATTATTATTTTTTTTGCTACTAGCCTATGGATAACATATTGAATTACAGATTCATACATTGAAAAAAAAGAGTCAAACATGTAATCAAAGGGAAGTATGTTTTGAAGTTTCTGTCCTATATCTGAGAGAAAAGAAAGCTCATCTAATTGTGTTTGTCATGGAATAACCCCTATACCTTTCATGTGAAAATGCCATATTCACTTCCATAAATTTTTCAGCAGGCACCGGGTTGGTTACTTTTTAGACGAGTCCTGTGGGAGTTCTAGCGCAACACCAACGGGTTCGTGACAGTCTCAACTTTTCATAGAGTGGTCATATTACTGTGTAGCACAAACCGCTCAGACGCTACAGAAGTTTGTGAGAAGAGTGATTTTCCGGATGTCTCCTGGTCTGACGAATTACCGCTGTAGCTCGGCCACCTTCCACTGCAGATGCGGAAGATTGTAATAATTGCGCAGCTCATGAGGCCCCTTGATGATTTGAGGACCGAGGCAATTGCCTCTTCTACCTAATGGTAAATCTGCCATTGGCTTGCTAGTTTCCTGAGTGCCAAATACACAGAAGTTATGTTTCAAGCCGGATTTCCCCCAACACGATGCAGGCACGTAACAAGAATTTAATCGCAAGGAATATTTCATAGGTTGTCTTCTTCACAGCAGCAACAAACATTTAAGAGAATGGTTAAGCGCACACATGGTTGTTGACACGATAGCTTATAAGGTGTCTTATATTTCTTAAACTTGGGCTTTTTGTAACAAAAAAATTATCCAGTACATGTTAGTTTGCTAATTTTGCTTTGTGTGATGGATAATTTATGAAGACTTGTGCCTGAATACCTGGCAAATGTCCTGGGTGAAATACCATTTGAGTGCCTCAAGGGGTATATACCTTCTAGAGGTCAACCGATTAATTGAAATGGCCTATTAATTAGGGCCGATTTCAAGTTTTCATAACAAATCGGAAATCGGTATTTTTGGACACCGATTAAATGTTTTTTTTTTTACACCTTTATTTAACTAGGCAAGTCAGTTAAGAACACGTTCTTATTTTCAATGACGGCCTAGGAATGGTGGGTTAACTGCCTCGTTCAGGGGCAGAACGACAGATTTTCACCTTGTCAGCTCGGGGGATTTAATCTTGCAACCTTACAGTTAACTAGTCCAACGCTCTAACCACCTGCCTCTCATTGCACTCCACGAGGAGACTGCCTTTTACATGAATGCAGTAATCCAAATGTAAGTTGCTAGCTAGCATTAAACTTATCTTATAAAAAACAAATCAATCAATTATAATTACTAGTTAAATTAGTAATATTATCAACCATGTGTAGTTATCTAGCATGTCCTGCTTTGCATATAATTGATGCGGTGCCTATCGTTGCTCCAATGTGTACCTAACCATGTACAATGCCTTTCTTAAAATCAATAAACATAAGTATATATTTTTAAACCTGCACATTTAGCTAAAAGAAATTCAGGTTAGCAGGCAATATTAACCAGGTGAAATTGTGTCACTTCTCTTGCGTTCATTGCACGCAGAGTCAGTGTATATGCAACAGTTTGGGCCGCCTAAATTGCCAGAATTTTACATAATTATGACATAATATTGAAGGTTGTGCAATGTAACAGGAATATTTAGACTAATGGATGCCACCCCTTAGATAAAATACGGAACGGTTCCGTATTTCACTGAAAGAATAAACATTGTGTTTTCGAGATGATAGTTTCCGGAATCGACCATATTAGCGACCTAAGGCTCGTATTTCTGCATGTTATGTTTTAACTTAAAAGTCTATGATTTGATAGAGCAGTCTGACTGAGCGGTGGTAGGCAGCAGCAGGTTCGTAAGCATTCATTCAAACAGCACTGTCGTGCGTTTTGCCAGCAGCTCTTCGTTGTGCGTCAAGCATGTTTATGACTTCCAGCCTATCAACTCCCGAGATTAGGCCGATGTGAAATGGCTAGCTAGTTAGCGGGGTGCTCGCTAACAGCGTTTCAAACGTCACTCGCTCTGAGACTTGAAGTAGTTGTTCCCCTTGCTCTGCATGGGGAATTCTGCTTCAAGGGTGGATGTTGTCGATGTGTTCCTGGTTTGAGCCCAGGGAGGAGCGAGGAGAGGGACGGAAGCTATACTGTTACACTGGCAATACTAAAGTGCCTATAAGAACATCCAATAGTCAAAGGTTAATGAAATACAAATGGTATAGAGAGAACTAGTCCTATAATAACTACGACCTAAAACTTCTTACCTGGGAATATTGAAGACTCATGTTAAAAGGAACCACCAGCTTTCATATGTTCTCATGTTCTGAGCAAGGAACTTAAACGTTAGCTTTCTCCAACACGTTGTTTTTGCATTATTTAAACCAAATTTAACATGTTTCATTATTTATTTGAGGCTAAATTGATTTTATTTATGTATTATATTAAAATAAGTGTTCATTCAGTATTGTTGTAATTGTCATTATTACAAATAAATAAAAATAGGCCAATTAATCGGTATCGTCTTTTTTGGTCCTCCAATAATCGGTATCGGTGTTGAAAAATCCTAAATCTGACGACCTCTAATACCTTCCCATTAATCGTAGTAATATTCCAGGAATTGAACAGAGGGGAGTGAGGGTGGAGGGGCTCTGAAATTTTGGAATGCTCTTAATGAACCTTTTACTGCAGTGGGCTAAATCAGGGTCACAGGGGTTTCTTGGTAGTCTTAAACAAATCTACTTTGAAACAAAAGTATACACCTCACACACACACCATGTCAGGAGGTTGGTGGTACCTTAATTGGGGAGGACCGGCTCGTGGTAATAGCTGGAGCAAAATTAGTGGAATGGTATCAAATACAGCAAACACATGGTTTGATGCCCTTCCATTGGCTCCGTTCCTGACATTGTGAGCCGTCCTCCCCTTAGCAACCTCAACAGTTTGCATCCCAATATTACATCACAGAAGACTGAAATGTAACAAAACCAATGTTCGGCGGGTTTTTTGAAATAATGTTTATTAATTTTTAAATTAAATTTTTACTAATATTCCACCCATGAGGCCACTAGGTTATTTGACTGCAGGAAAGCCTGCTGGAAGTCAGACTGCTAAGAGGAGAGTCAGGAATGCCTGATGGATATCAATACAGCTCCTTTGTGTTGAACTGGAGTTGCAAATCTGAATGGCTCTGACGTTTTGCCGTTTGACTTTGACCAGCATTTAATGACCCATCACGGCCAGACAGCAAATCAATTTATTAGGCAGTAATATATGTAACCAGAGGTCAATCTTTTGTCTCATCTGCAAACATGCATTTTCACAGTTTTTGTGATGTGTGTGTGTGTGTGTAGTGTTGTTATTCCATCGTGTTCTACCTCAGAACCCCTGTGATCACAGCTCCAGAAAGGCTGTGTGTCTATTATGTATGTGAGTGGGTGTTTAGGTGGCAGGCTTTTACTATGTGCAGTTCAAGCCTCATTGATCAATCTATGGAGCACTTGTTGGGCTTTTTTTAAAGAAAAAAAGTGTGTCACAGTTCGCTTGATGGAAGTTTGGTGAAGCTGTCATGAGCTCCATCGAGTCTGTTGCAGAATAGACTATGTGGGGGAGGAGGGGTTGATCATCCGAACATCACTTCATAAATAATGCTTTGAATAATGCAGTCAGATAGAGCTGGTTGACATGGGCTGAAGAGACGTGGTAAAAATAGAAAGAACATTTATTATAATGGCCATGCTGGCCTTATTGAGGGGTCCGATGAGCCTAATAGAGGGTATGGAGAGAGAGTGGCAAAGAGGAAAAATCAGATCTGTAACTGCACTCACATTAATGTGCAAATCTATGGTACACATGAGTGCATTGGTGTCTCTGCATGAGTCTCTTAATACTGCACTATCTATATAAAATGTTGCTCTAATATAAACGCAGAGGCTTAGAAGTCAAGCTAAGGGACAGGGACTGGAGAGATCAGCCTCCACTGAAGGTGCAAATGCACTGTGCTCACTGGCTTATGAATTTCATGCTGTGCTTTCTATCAATCTCCCCTTTTCGTGTTAATTTGAAATTAGAGGATTTTGGTTTGCCGGGCTTCTAAGGGTACAGTGTATTGAATGATGCACTTCGGTCATGGGTCGTTCCAACTTATAAAGCACAAGAAAGGATTTCTACACCCACTCAGAATATTTCTGTAGTTACTAACAGTTGCAATTAGCATTCCTAAAACATTATTTTGTTGAAATAATTTGAGAGATCCAACTATAAGATAATTGATTGCACCACAATTGGCCATTTTAATGTATAGTACCCAACATCCGATTTGGACCACATTTCTTCCTACCAATATGTATGTTTTGTTTGTTTGTCAAAAGCCACCCACTGACCCCCCACAACCCAAGCCAATCCCACCCCAACAACCAGTATACAGTAGAGCGGACAGGCTTGAATTGTGAGGATGACCACACAATGTATTTTCATCCTGATCCAAATCTATTGGTTTTCTACCAAAAGTTGCAAAGAAAACGTTATGATCTATTTAATAAACACAAGAGACCAGCAAAATGTATAAAAGAGCATAGCGGTATAGCAGGAACAGTGGCAAATAGTGGTCAAAACCTGGTACCTTCAGACTACTTTATGTTAAGTAATATGTATCTGAACGGGGGGAGGCATTACCAGATTCACAGGGAATACACGAGATAGCATGAAGAAGGAATATTCCAAGCCGCAGCTTCATACTACTTGTCAAACATAGAGAACCGATACTGTATACTGTTGTTGGGGTGGGATGGGCCTGGGGTGTGGGAGTCCGTGGGTGGCTTTTGACCAATTGGGGGATGTTTTATGTTTTACTCATTGGTAGAAAGAAGTTTGTTCCAAATTGGGTACTATTTGGGTATTATTTTTATTGAATATTATACAAATCCTATCAAATAAAATGGCAAATTTGGGTTCAATCAATTAGCTTAATATCTCAGAGATAAAATTACATTTCAACAAAATTGTATTTCCTGAATGCCAATCTGAATGCCAACCCGATTCTAACTACAGAAACAATGTCAGAACAATCTGAGATGGTGGCTGTCATAGCTTGCTGAAATGACATGGATACACTCTTCCTACTGTGAGTACTGAGGGGAGAGATGTAGAGAAAGAACACAAGACAGACGAGAGGAAAAGAAACACAGCAACGGCAAAGAAAAAAGAAAGACCCGTAGCAGGTCTTAATTACTTTGCACCTCTCCAACTGTCAAACTACCGTCACATCTCCTGTTTAGCATTAGACCACAAATTGGTCACAAACCAATTAGCCTCCAAGTTGACAGGGTTTCAGGGGTTAAAGAAAGTCATAAAAAACGTGTCCTTAGGTAATTACAACAGCTATTATTGTCCTATACCCAACTCTTTCGGGACCCCTTGGAACTTACTTTTCATCACATAACACTAATGCTGTAGTTTCTGGAGTTGACTAAAGGACTGAACTTGTATTTATTTTCGCAAATATCCCTCAGTACTCCAAGGGAATGCTGTTCTTAGGATTCTTCAGTGATAGAACTGGGGTAGAAACATTAGGAGCCCATCCCATCACTTGACGTTTGGAGAAGTACTTTTTTCACCAAAAAATCCACCTTTATGATAAATGAATTTATGATATATTATTGCGATCTATCATCGCATTTGCAGACTAATGTAACATAGCATACTGTTCTTGTAGATTGGATGGTCATAATTAAGGCTAACAACCTACTCACTGCAAAAAGAATTCAGAACAATGCCTGCCTTCTCTTTTCTTGCTCAGCCCCAGCTAGAGGATTTTTTTGTTGTCGTTGTAGTATCTGTAAAACATTTGACCTTTTAATAAAACAGATTTCATGCAATTCTACAATGCTTTACATGACTGGAGACATTAGCCAAATCTTTCATACCACAAAAATGACAGGGTAATGACAAACAAAAACATCCGTCTTGAGTGCAAACATCTAATCTAGGCCTACAAAAAGGGGAGACAGTAATTCTACAACGGCTTTGTATCTAGTCTTGAGGACTACATTTGTATCCTAAAAAAAAAAAAAAAAAAAAAAAAAGTTTTAAAAAAAAAACTTTCCAGTGGCACTGACTCACCCCATGCTAAAGACATTGAATATGCACTAATGCTCTCCGCTAGTGCCAATAAAAAGGCTACTATTGATAACTAAAGACTTTCGTGATTCAAAGGAGAGATATTTTTTGATTTCTTCAAGACAATCAAACTTTTATTAATTATTGCAATAATGGAGCTGGTCAATGACCACCCTTAAGTGATCGCTGAGAGACCAAATAAGCAGGGTTAGGTTACAACTCTTGTCCTCCTGAGTCTCCGTGACAAAGAACAGATATGTAAAATTATGCAAGGGTACAAGTGTGCTCTCACAACAGACTAAAAGATTTACATGGTGCCAAATGTCTGTCTCTAGGTCATTTACTAATAGTTTATACAGAAATACTAATGTCACATAGGACACTAGGTCCTTTCCTCAAATGTTGAGGTCCAGTGTCCATCTGCGATGTGGGAGAAATAAACTAGAGGGAGGGTTCGCCAGGCACTGGCAGACAGAACAACATTTCACACAGACACTAATCATTGAATGGAATGCAGTCTTTAGGTTTTATCACCAAGACATCGTCAATCAACTATCAGCATTAAGCCTCAGAGGCTCCTCAGAAGAATAGACGTGTGAAAGTACTAATATAAAGTAATGTGAATAATAGAATGTTGTAATTTCCACCAGACAGAGTTTTTTTTTGTCTTTTTTTTTTTTCATTTTGAAATATTGCGATAGGCCTATGCCTCTTATGCTTTTCACTGACAGCCGGACAGAAGTAATTATATAATTTTGGCAAATGTTATTCAATGTCCTTCAACCTTCACCTCGTTGTTGTAGAGAACAAAAGGTATCTAGAGATTTGGGATTCAAATTATGAACAGAAGAACAAATAACATTACCCACTGTTATCTCCCTTCAAAGATTCTGTGTCTGGTGTAAAAACAACATCTGTCAATTCGACTACTTAGCCGCATGAGTTGAGATGAATCAAATGGTGCATTATCAGAGCATGCAGACACACCACGGGACGATTTCAGCACACTAACTCCTCAATCTTTCCTATCCAATAAAAATGAAACAATACGAATGGAGTGAGATTTCCCCACTCGTTTAAAAAGGTGTCCTTTAACCACTTTCAACTATTCATCCCTCTCTCGCCTATCCCCCTCCATGTGTATCTGAATAAGTAATTGAAAAGATTGGTGAATGTAATTCCGTTCTCCTTGATAAAAAAAACAATGTTTGTCATGTTGCATTATCATAACCGTGTCTTATGTGTCTTTCTTCAAGGTGAGTCGCTGGTGGGTCGAGCCGGACTGGGTGTCCCACGAGGTTACTGGAACTTCTCCTGGCTGGCCGAGGAGGAGCTAAACTCCCCCAAGGCCGTAGCGCCAACGTCAGGTGAGCATCTAGTTAGCGTTTTGTTGTCAGAGCCTCTAAGATTAACTGACAGGCCCGATCACAGTGTCCCCCAAAAAGACGGCGCTCTCTTTATGTGATGTGGTGCTTGCCGTCAGCTCTCCAACAACATCCATAACCATCTCAGTCTCGTTCGTCCTTTACCCTCTGCGGTTTTGTTTTTCACCATCCCTGGCACATTTAACATTTAGCAGCCTCTGGGATGTTCTTTCTCAAAGTCTCTGAATTTGAACTGAAACAAGTTTAACTGAAGTGTAACATAAAACCAGTGTTGTGTTACTAAAACAAGGAAATACTCTGAAACGAGTTCTACTGAAACAAGTGTTACTGAAACGCAGGTGCAATACATGGATATACACTGAGTATACAAAACATTAGGAACACTTTCTATGACACACTGACCAGGTGAATCCATGTGAAAGCTATGATCCCTTAATGTCACCTGGTAAATCCACTTCAATCAGTGCAGATGAAGTGAAGGAGACATGTTAGAGAAGTATTTTTAAGCCTGGACACAAATGAGACATGGGCTGTGTATGTGTACCATTGAGGGTGAATGGGCAAGACAACATATTTAAGTGCTTTTGAATGGGGTTTGGTAGTAGGTCCCAAGCATACCGGTTTGTGTCAAGAACTGCAACACTACTGGGTTTTTCACACTCAACAGTTTTCCTTGTGTATCAAGAATGGTCCACCACCCAAAGGGCATCCAGCCAATTTGACACAACTGTGGGAAGTATTCTGAGTCAAAAATGGGCAAGCATACCTGCAAGCATCCTCGTAGAGCTTGACACCTTGTAGAGTCTATACCCCGACGAATTGAGGCTGTGATGAGGGCAAAATGGGAGGGTGCAACTCAATATTAGGAAGTTGTTCTTAATCTTTTCTACACTCAGTGTATGTCTGTCTATATATCCATTATAGCTTAGCCTCTTACAGCACATTCAAATCACTGTGACTCCAAGGGTTCAGCCAGGTTGAACTTTCACCCTCGTGGACCCTTGGAGGTCAGAGGTGGTTTTGTAAGTGTTATTTCAGAGATGGCTGGCACTAAACTGTCACCACGTACTGTTTATGAAGCGCTTCCCTCCCTGTGAATCCCAGGAACTTTGGCTCAACCACCTGTAATTGGCAGCTATGAGACACTAATTAGTGTCACTCTGTAAAAACGGGGGCCATTTTGATTTAGAGGGAACTGGCCCATCGGCCCGAAACGAGCGCCACCCGTGTGTGCTGTCATTCTATATGGGATGACAGATATGTCCCTCACCCAGTGATGTCCACTCACTTACCCCCAGAAAAAGGGGGGGGGTGTTTCTAATTAGCACTGTGCCTTTGAGATTGATGAATCAGGATAGTTAGCTGGCAATAAGAAAGACACAACATCTAGACATGAAAAGTGCAAATGACCAAAACAGCTCGCAAATGAGAATGCTTCTGCAAATAAGGCCCTTGTGGGTTGAGGGAAATCAAATCTTAATGGTGACCAACATATAGTAGTTGACTCTCACTAGAATTTTATGTGTGGTGACAATGTGTATGGGTTTGGCAAACGTTCAGTTGCAAAAAAGAGGCGATTGCGAGATAAATGAGCCTTAATACAAAAAGTAGTAAAAGCCCATCTTCAAAAATAATCTCAGAGAAGAAGTGCTAGGATCAGGTCCCCCCTGGACATATAATCTTATGATGATATAAAAGGCAAAACTAACTCTATCAGCACTCATCCTCTGACTCTGTGAATACGGCCCCAGAGCTTTAACCATGCCCAGAACACTTAACATCTTTGGCAAACCTATTGCATGGTTGAAAGCATTGTTGCATGGGGTACTGTTGAGCGCAAACAAACAGTGCCTTCTGTTTGCTATTCCGAACCAATACTGTGCCTACAAGACGAACTATAATGTCAGTTCGTGAGGAAACAGGCAGGGGTGCACAGTGCTGATAGGGGCAGGCTGGAGAGTGGAGCCGAGTGGAGGGAGGAAGGGGGTGGTGGCCGGTGAGCACTACTGTGCTTCTGCAGGCCCGGTGATAGATCTTAGCTGTCTCCACAGCATCTGCTTGGCGCTGGCATTTATTATGGCCACTTTCCACCAGCAGCATGGGCAACCCCCCCCCCCTTCCTTCCTTCCTTCTTCTTTCGCCCTCTCTTTTCCTACTTCAGCACTCTCTCTCCAACTCTTTCCAGATCAAGATGGATTGTCCCGATTCAGCCAATGATTGCCAGCGATGAGACAGACACAAATGGACACTTGTGGAGTGGTCTACTATAATGGGGGGGAACTCATCGTATGTAGTGGGGTTCTCAGTTCTTGAAGAGTCACAATTTGAGCCACAACATCTGGTTGGATGTTTGACAGTGGGAATTTATGGAGACTTACAGACATAGGAGCTTCAAGCGGTGCCACTGTGTCAACACCTGTCAAGTACGGTTGAATGATCAATACCTGATCATCATCCAAACCGCTTTGTTAATAGTTTTCCATTCATCCTCCCTCGTGTCTTTACCATTTCTCTCTCCTCGCCAACCTGCCCAAATCAATTCCCCTCATCTACTACAACCCTAGGTTGAGGCCACGCATCCAGGCAGTCGCCTCGGTAATAAATTGAGAGCAAGATTGATGGAAATCAAAAACCCATCTTCAGGTAGCAAAAATAGAGCAAGGACCAGATGATTACCATAAATGTTTATTCTCCCAGTGCGGCAGTCTGAATTTACTCTTTTTTTAATTTATCCGATCTACATCTTGTATTGTCTCCTCTGTCTGTCAAAGAGGACTCACTACTCATCTGTCTGTCTGTATATATTTGACAGTGTGGCTCCATCAGAGGACAGTGGATGAGTTTACCCTAGAGGAACCAGGCAATAAAAAAGTGGAATCGAGACAAAAAAGCTGGAGCCCACAAGCGATTCAGTAGTAATCAAGAACAAACATATTCATCATCTCAGTTAAATAATTCACAAGCACATTTGTCCAATCGTTTTCAGGATGCATCAGGCACTGTCGAATGCAAATACATGAAGTGTTTTTCGATTTGAGAAAAATGTGCGTTGTGATGCCTGGCTCAAATGTAACAATTTAATTTGTATTCTATATCAAGATAGCCACCTTTGGTATGCATCTAAACGACCCCTGACTCTGAAAAGCAGCAAGGGTGTTCAATCTCTGTTACCCTTGATAAATGGGGTCAGGGTCATTGTATCATGAAAGGGTTATTAAGCAATCAGGACCCTTTTTATCACAGTCAAATGCAATAGGAATTTTGGGTAGGTGCATAATAAGAAAAGGGTTTGAGGGAAATGACTAACTGGTGTCTCCAAGTGGCCACACACCTCTTGAAAGTGTGCACAGTTCCTAAGTCATTTCAGTAAACTTTTATGACTCAGAAGAGTCTGAGGGCCTCCCGAGTGGTGCAGTGTCTCAAGAAGCAGTGCGGCTTGTTGTGTTATGTTTCGGAGGACGCATGGCTCTCGACCTTCGCCCTCTCCCGAGTCCATACGGGAGTTGCAGCGATGGGATAAGACTAACTACCAATTGCATATCACGAAATTGGGGAGACAAGGGGTAAAACGTTTTTTAAGTCTTCAACGTTAAGGTGATTTAAACATTTTTTTTTTGCTCTCATAGCTGTGCCTGAGGAACTAAAACAAGCACACTTAAACTCAGCGAAAAAAGAAAGGTCCCTTTTTCAGGACCCTGTCTTTCAAAGATAATTCGTAAAAATCGAAATAACTTCAGAGATCTTCATTGTACAGTGGGGCAAAAAAAGTATTTAGTCAGCCACCAATTGTGCAAGTTCTCCCACTTAAAATGATGAGGCCTGTCATTTTCATCATAGGTACACTTCACCTATGATAGACAAAATGAGAAGAAAACAAATATTTGCAAATTACTGACGTTTCCACTGACGTTTCCAAAACTGCAAAGATAATATCTGTGAGTGCCACAGAACTGATGCTACAGGCGAAACCAAGATGAAACTTCAAACAGGAAATTAGCAACATTTCAGCTCTGTTTTCCCATTGTCTCCTTATATGGCTGTGAATGCGCCCTGAACGAGCCTACACGTTCTGCCGTTTCCCCAAGGTGTCTGCAGCATTGTGACGTGTTTGTAGGCATATCATTGGAAGATTGGCCATAGACTACATTTACCAGGTGTCCGCCCG
Organism: Oncorhynchus gorbuscha; assembly: GCF_021184085.1. Taxonomy (NCBI): domain Eukaryota; kingdom Metazoa; phylum Chordata; class Actinopteri; order Salmoniformes; family Salmonidae; genus Oncorhynchus; species Oncorhynchus gorbuscha. The sequence continues at coordinate 54,207,987 of NC_060182.1, read as the reverse complement.
GTGTCCTTTGTCGAAATTGGTGCGTAATCTTCAGCTGCACGCATTCAGCCATGTGATTCAGAGGAGAGGGGAGACTTCCACGAACGATATCATTGAAGAGATATGTGAAAAACACCTTGAGGATTGATTCTAAACAACGTTTACCATGTTTCAGTCGACATTAATGGGGTTAATTTGGAAAAAAGTTTGGCGTTTTGATGACTGAATTTTCTTTTTTTTCTTTTGGTAGCCAAACGTGACGAACAAAACGGAGCGATTTCTCCTACACAAAGAACCTTTCAGGAAAAACTGAACATTAGTTAACTGAGAGTCTCCTCATTGAAAACATCTGAAGTTATTCGAAGGTAAATGATTTTATTTGAATGCTTTGGTTTTTGTGAAAATGTTGCCCGCTGAATGCTACGCTAGCTGTCAATACTGTTACACAAATGCTTGTTTTGCTATGGTTGAAAAGCATATTTTGAAAATCTGAGATGACAGTGTTGTTAACAAAAGGCTAAGCTTGAGAGCTAGCATATTTATTTCATTTCATTTGCGATTTTCATGAATAGTTAACGTTACGGTAATGAGCTTGAGGCTGTATTCATGATCCCCGATGGCTAGAATCAAGAGGTTAATTAATTTACTCAATAAATGTTCCTTTTGTTCGATGCAGTCTCTTTATATCCAAAAACCTCAGTTTTGTTAACAAGGTTTCTTCACTAATCCACAGGCTCAAACTCAGTCAAAAAATCCAAATTGTGTCCGTAAAGTTCATAGAAACATGTCAAACGATGTTTATTCAAACCTCAGGTTGTTTTTTAGCCTAAATGATCTATAATATTTCAACCGGACAATAACGTCATCAATATAAAAAAGGTAAACAAGAAATGCACATGCGCCTGAAAAAAAAACAAAAAAAAACACTTAGGGTCCACTCGTTCACTGGTCTAACTCCCTCATTTTTAAGAATACAAGCCTGTGGCCTCCCGGGTGGCGCAGTGGTTAAGGGCGCTGTACTGCAGCGTCAGCTGTGCCACCAGAGACCCTGGATCGTGCCCAGGCTCTGTCGCAACCAGCCACGACCGGGAGGTCCGTTGGACGATGCACAAATGGCCTAGCATCATCCGGGTTAGGGAGGGCTTGGCCGGCAGGGATATCCTGGTCTCATCGCACACCAGCGACTCCTGTGACGGGCCAGGCGCAGTGCACGCTAACCAAGGTTGCCAGGTGCACGGTGTTTCCCCCGACACATTGGTGCGGCTGGCTTCCGGGTTGGATGCGCACTGTGTTAAGAAGCAGTGTGGCTTGGTTGGGTTCTGTATCGGAGGACGCATGACTTTCAACCTTCGTCTCTCCTGAGCCCACACGGGAGTTGTAGCGATGAGACAAGATAGTAGCTAGTAGCTACTAAAAACAATTGGATACCACAAAATTGGAGAAAAAGGGATAAAATAAAAAAATGTAAAAATAAAAAAAATACCAGCTTGAAACGATTTCTAAAGACTGTTGTGGAAGGCATAGGAACTGCAAATGGAGTCCTAAGTCAATGGATAGTGTAATGGCATTGAATAGAAAACTACAAAACAAAAACAAAAACTACTTCCTGAATGGATCTTTCTCAGGTTGTCGCCTGCTTAATCAGTTCTGTTATACTCACACTATTTTAAAACCTCTTGCGATGAGCAAACCCATATCCGGGAGTGTAATCATAGCCTCAAACGCATTAGCATAACGCAACGGACATAAATACCCCTAGAAACTTTTCCTATTCATGAAAATTGCAAATGAAATGAAAATATTCATACACAAGCTTAGCCTTTTGTTAACACTGTAATCTCAGATTTTCAAAATGCGTTACAGCCAACGCTAGACAAGCATTTGTGTAAGTTTATCATGGCATAATGCTATGCTAGGCTCTGCTGGCAGCAGGCAACATTTTCACGAAAATAAGAAAAGCAACCAAATTAAATTGTTTACCTTTGAAGAACTTCAGATGCTTTCACTCAGGAGACTCCCAGTTAGATAGCAAATGTTCTTTTTCCCAAAATATTATTTTTGTAGGCGAAATAGCTCTCGTTTCTTCATCATGCATGGCTGAGAAATCATCCGGAAAATGCTACAACTATAAAACGCCAAACCTTTTTCAAAATTTGCTCCATAATATCAACAGAAACACAGCAAACGTTGTTTAGGATCCATCCTCAAGGTGTTTAACATATAAATATTCGATAATATATCCATCGAGACAATTGGTTTCTCATAAAAAGCGATTGGAAAAATGGCTACCTCAGTATTTTACGCAAGGTTTTCTGCAGGAGACACCATGTGACCACATGCTATATATGGTCCCTTACAGCCATTCTTCAATGGAAGTGCCTAAAAAGACGCCACAATGCTGTCGACACCTTGGGGAAGACGTGGAAAACCTAAGCTCATTCGTAGCTCATTCACAGCCATATAAGTAGTCATTGGCATGAGGCGGTTTTTAAAAAATGTGGCACTTCCTGGTTAGATTTTTATCTGGGTTTCGCCTGTAACATTAGTTCTGTGGCACTCACAGACAATATCTTGGCAGTTTTGGAAACGTCAGTGTCTTCATTCCAAAGCTGTCAATTATATGCATAGTAGAGCATCTTTTCATGACAAAATAGCTTGTTTTAGAACGGGAAAGTTCTTTTTCATCCAAAAATTAAAATAGCGCCCCCTAAATCCAAGAGGTTAACAATTTTGATTTCTATCCAAATCTACCAGTTATATGCATATCATATCTTCTGGGCCCGAGTAGCAGGCCATTTAATTTGGGCATGCTTTTCATCCAAAATTCCGAATGCTGCCCCCTACCCTAGAGAGGCTAATATTGGCATTTACGCAATTCAAAACAGCCCATTATAAATCGCAATCTGGGTCAGGTGGGCATAATTGGAAAGCTTGTTTTATTGCTAGCTTGGTAAAAATAAGAGATTCAAAGAAACAGGAGCACAGAAAACAGTCATGAATACGCTCACGTGTACGCTTGAATTTTCCTAAAAGTAGACAAACAGGCTCAATCTGTTCAGAAAACCCAGATCTACACCATGTCATTTTGTAACTCAAACAGAGTGATCAGAAACATTAACACTGTATATGACATGTGTTTTACAATATGGAAATGTGAAGTGCAGGTGTTTGGCTTATTCTGAACCATTTGCCGACCTTGTCTAGATTGACACAGCATTTACATTCACACAGGATAACCATCTGTGTTTAGAAACATTCACACCATTTACATTGAAATTGCTGCACTGTTAACAATTACATTTACATTTAAGTCATTTAGCAGACGCTCTTATCCAGAGCGACTTACAAATTGGTGCATTCACCTTATGACATCCAGTGGAACAGTCACTTTACAATAGTGCATCTAAATCTTAAAGGGGGAGTGAGAAGGATTACTTATCCTATCCTAGGTATTCCTTAAAGAGGTGGGGTTTTCAGGTGTCTCCGGAAGGTGGTGATTGACTCCGCTGTCCTGGCGTCGTGAGGGAGTTTGTTCCACCATTGGGGGGCCAGAGCAGCGAACAGTTTTGACTGGGCTGAGCGGGAACTGTACTTCCTCAGTGGTAGGGAGGCGAGCAGGCCAGAGGTGGATGAACGCAGTGCCCTTGTTTGGGTGTAGGGCCTGATCAGAGCCTGGAGGTACTGAGGTGCCGTTCCCCTCACAGCTCCGTAGGCAAGCACCATGGTCTTGTAGCGCAGCCCGTCTAGTGTTCAACCTTCCCAAGTTCTCTCACGTCACCCCGCTCCTCCGCTCTCTCCACTGGCTTCCAGTTGAAGCTCGCATCCGCTACAAGACCATGGTGCTTGCCTACGGAGCTGTGAGGGGAACGGCACCTCAGTACCTCCAGGCTCTGATCAGGCCCTACACCCAAACAAGGGCACTGCGTTCATCCACCTCTGGCCTGCTCGCCTCCCTACCACTGAGGAAGTACAGTTCCCGCTCAGCCCAGTCAAAACTGTTCGCTGCTCTGGCTCCCCAATGGTGGAACAAACTCCCTCACGACGCCAGGACAGCGGAGTCAATCACCACCTTCCGGAGACACCTGAAACCCCACCTCTTTAAGGAATACTTAGGATAGGATAAAGTAATCCTTCTCACCCCCCCCCTTAAAATATTTAGATGCACTATTGTAAAGTGGCTGTTCCACTGGATGTCATAAGGTGAATGCACCAATTTGTAAGTCGCTCTGGATAAGAGCGTCTGCTAAATGACTTAAATGTAAATGTAAATGTAGCGGATGCGAGCTTCAACTGGAAGCCAGTGGAGAGAGCGGAGGAGCGGGGTGACGTGAGAGAACTTGGGAAGGTTGAACACCAGACGGGCTGCGGCGTTCTGGATGAGTTGTAGGGGTTTAATGGCACAGGCAGGGAGCCCAGCCAACAGCGAGTTGCAGTAATCCAGACGGGAGATGACAAGTGCCTGGATTAGGACCTGCGCCGCTTCCTGTGTGAGGCAGGGTCGTACTCTGCGGATGTTGTAGAGCATGAACCTACAGGAACGGGCCACCGCCTTGATGTTAGTTGAGAACGACAGGGTGTTCTTAGCGCTCTGGGAGGAGGACACAATGGAGTTGTCAACCGTGATGGCGAGATCATGGAACGGGCAGTCCTTCCCCGGGAGGAAGAGCAGCTCCGTCTTGCCGAGGTTCAGCTTGAGGTGGTGATCCGTCATCCACACTGATATGTCTGCCAGACATTCAGTGATGCGATTCGCCACCTGGTCATCAGAAGGGGGAAAGGAGAAGATTAATTGTGTGTCGTCTGCATAGCAATGATAGGAGAGACCATGTAAGGTTATAACAGAGCCAAGTGACTTGGTGTATAGCGAGAATAGGAGAGGGCCTAGAACAGAGCCCTGGGGGACACCAGTGGTGAGAGCGCGTGGTGAGGAGACAGATTCTCGCCACGCCACCTGGTAGGAGCGACCTGTCAGGTAGGATGCAATCCAAGCGTGGGCCGCGCCGGAGATGCCCAACTCGGAGAGGGTGGAGAGGATCTGATGGTTCACAGTATCGAAGGCAGCCGATAGGTCTAGAAGGATGAGAGCAGAGGAGAGAGAGTTAGCTTTAGCAGTGCGGAGCGCCTCCGTGATACAGAGAAGAGCAGTCTCAGTTGAATGACTAGTCTTGAAACCTGACTGATTTGGATCAAGAAGGTCATTCAGAGAGAGATAGCGGGAGAGCTGGCCAAGGACGGCACGTTCAGGAGTTTGAGAGAAAAGAAAGAAGGGATACTGGTCTGTAGTTGTTGACATCGGAGGGATCGAGTGTAGGTTTTTTCAGAAGGGGTGCAACTCTCGCTCTCTTGAAGACGGAAGGGACGTAGCCAGCGGTCAGGGATGAGTTGATGAGCGAGGTGAGGTAAGGGAGAAGGTCTCCGGAAATGGTCTGGAGAAGAGAGGAGGGGATAGGGTCAAGCGGGCAGGTTGTTGGGCGGCCGGCCGTCACAAGATTTCATCTGGAGAGAGAGGGGAGAAAGAGGTCAGAGCACAGGGTAGGGCAGTGTGAGCAGAACCAGCGGTGCCGTTTGACTTAGCAAATGAGGATCGGATGTCGTCGACCTTCTTTTCAAAATGGTTGACGAAGTCATCTGCAGAGAGGGAGGAGGGGGGGGGAGGATTCAGGAGGGAGGAGAAGGTGGCAAAGAGCTTCCTAGGGTTAGAGGCAGAAGCTTGGAATTTAGAGTGGTAGAAAGTGGCTTTAGCAGCAGAGACAGAAGAGGAAAATGTAGAGAGGAGGGATCGAAAGGATGCCAGGTCCGCAGGGAGGCGAGTTTCTCCATTTCCGCTCGGCTGCCCGGAGCCCTGTTCTGTGAGCTCGCAATGAGTCATCGAGCCACGGAGCGGGAGGGGAGGACCGAGCCGGCCTGGAGGATAGGGGACATAGAGAGTCAAAGGATGCAGAAAGGGAGGAGAGGAGGGTTGAGGAGGCAGAATCAGGAGATAGGTTGGAGAAGGTTTGAGCAGAGGGAAGAGATGATAGGATGGAAGAGGAGAGAGTAGAGGGGGAGAGAGAGCGAAGGTTGGGACGGCGCGATACCATCCGAGTAGGGGCAGTGTGGGAAGTGTTGGATGAGAGCGAGAGGGAAAAGGATACAAGGTAGTGGTCGGAGACTTGGAGGGGAGTTGCAATGAGGTTAGTGGAAGAACAGCATCTAGTAAAGATGAGGTCGAGCGTATTGCCTGCCTTGTGAGTAGGGGGGGAAGGTGAGAGGGTGAGGTCAAAAGAGGAGAGGATTGGAAAGAAGGAGGCAGAGAGGAATGAGTCAAAGGTAGACGTGGGGAGGTTAAAGTCGCCCAGAACTGTGAGAGGTGAGCAGTCCTCAGGAAAGGAGCTTATCAAGGCATCAAGCTCATTGATGAACTCTGAGGGAACCTGGAGGGATATAAATGATAAGGATGTTAAGCTTGAAAGCGCTGGTAACTGTGACAGCATGGAATTCAAAGGAGGCGATAGACAGATGGGTAAGGGGAGAAAGAGAGAATGACCACTTGGGAGAGATGAGGATCCCGGTGCCACCACCCCGCTGACCAGAAGCTCTTGGGGTGTGCGAGAACACGTGGGCGGACGAAGAGAGAGCAGAACGAGTAGCAGTGTTATCTGTGGTGATCCATGTTTCCGTCAGTGCCAAGAAGTCGAGGGACTGGAGGGAGGCATAGGCTGAGATGAACTCTGCCTTGTTGGCCGCAGATCGGCAGTTCCAGAGGCTACCGGAGACCTGGAACTCCACGTGGGTCGTGCACGCTGGGACCACCAGATTAGGGTGGCCGCGGCCACGCGGTGTGGAGCGTTTGTATGGTCTGTGCAGAGAGGAGAGAACAGGGATAGACAGACACATAGTTGACAGGCTACAGAAGAGGCTACCCTAATGCAAAGGAGATTGGAAAGACAAGTGGACTACACGTCTCGAATGTTCAGAAAGTTAAGCTTACGTAGCAAGAATCTTATTGACTAAAATGATTAAAATGATACAGTACTGCTGAAGTAGGCTAGCTGGCAGTGGCTGCGTTGTTGACACTAATCAAGTCAATAAATTATCAATTATGTTTACAGTCAATGAGCAGCACCATTTACAATGTAAGAGTTTATGGGATTCCACCAGGAGGGGCAGATCCCGGGAGGATAGCCATACCTTCTGCCCGAGATGATGCCGGGGTCCGATGGCGGTCCGCTTGTCGTCGATACCTGGAGGTGGTCTTGAGGAGGGCCGACCGGGCTCTCCTCCAGGTACGATGACAGTGGCGGACAAACATCTGGGCAGAAGGTATGCAGACATCTTCCTGCTCAGGGAAGAGTGGGGGCTGTTACCCCATGGAACACTCAAACAGTGATAGGTCCGTGGCAAAGCAGGAAAGGGTGTTGCGGGCGTATTCCACCCACAGCAGCTGCTGGCTCCAGGTGTTTGGGTTGGCAGAGACCAGGCAGCGCAGGGTTATCTCGAGGTCCTGGTTGGCTCACTGACTGGCCAATAGACTGGGGGTTGAACCCGGAAGACAGGCTGGCCGACAACCCAAAGAGGGTGCAGAGCGCCTTCCAGAACCGGGACGAGAACTGAGGGCCGCGGTCGGAGACCATGTCCACAGGCAGTCCATGGATCCGGAAGACATGCTGCACCATGAGCTGGGCCGTCTCTTGGGGAGAGGAATGAAGAAGGCGGACTTGGAAAAGCAATCCACCATGGCCAGGATAGCGGTGTTGCAATCAGACGGGGGGAGACCCGTGACAAAGCCCAGGGAGATGTGAGACCAGGGGCGATGAGGGATCGGCAGAGGTTGGAGAAGGCCAGCTTGAGCTTGTCGAGGGGTGTTGTTCAATGCACAGACCGTGCAGGCGGCGACAAAGGTGGCAATGTCCGGAACCATGGTAGGCTACCCAAAGCATTGCCTCATGAAGGCAAGGGTCTGCCAGTAGCCTAGGTGGCAGGCAAGCCTGGAGGAATGGGCCCACTCCTGGACCGCGGGGCGGACAGCGTCAGGCACGAACATCCGGTTATCTCCCCCCCCTAGTGTTTGGTTAGGACTGCTGTGCCTCCCGGACCTGTTTCCCAATAACCCAGCTGAGTGCTGTCACCAGGCATGAGATGGGAAGGATGGTCTCAGGCTCCGGGGTGGTAGCCATGGGGTTATAGCGGCGACACAGGGCATCTGGCTTGACATTCTTGGACCCTGGCTAGTAGGAGAGGGAAAAGTTGAACTGGATAAACAGCAGGGCCCATCTCACCTGCCTGGAGTTGAGGCGCAGCAGAGATTTTCCAGGTTTTTGTGGTCGGTCCACACAATGAATGGATGTTCCGCCCCGTCGAGCCAGTGCCTCCATTCCGCCAATGCAATCTTCACCAAGAGAAGCTCCCGATTCCCCTCATTGTAATTCCTCTCCGTTGCGTTGAGGCGCTGGTAGAAGGTGGCACAGGGATGCAACATAAGGTCCAGGGCAGAACGTTGGAATCAAACAGCCCCTCCTCCGACATCCGAAGCATCGGCCTCCACCACGAACTGACAGGGAGGTTCTGGATGAAGCAGGATCAGAGCCATGGTGAATTAATGTCGTGGGGGGCGGCAGTGTACCCTAGTGGTTAGAGCATTTGACTAGTAACCGGAAGGTTGCAAGTTCAAATCCCCGGGCTGACAAGGTACAAATCTGTCGTTCTGCCCCTGAACAGGCAGTTAACCCACTGTTCCTAGGCAGTCATTGAAAATAAGAATTTGTTCTTAACTGACTTGCCTAGTTAAATAAAGGTAAAGTAAAATACATTTTTTTTTAAATGTACCTGAATGCCCGGTCTGTGGCGGAGGACCACGTGAACAGAACCTTGGTAGAGGTGAGGGCAGACAGTGGGGAAGCCAGGGTGCTGTAACCCGGCAAAGCAGCGATAAAAGTTGGCGAACCCCAGGAAGCTTTGCAGCTGGACGTAGGCTGAGGCCAATCCACCACCACTTTCACCTTCTCAGGATCCATCTTGACACTCCCAACAGAGATGATGTAGCCCAGAAACGGAATGGTGGAGCAATCGAACTCCCACTTTTCTGCCTTAATGAACAGTTGGTTCTGCAGAAGCCACTGGAATACCTGCTGGACATGGATCACGTGTTCTTGGAGGGAGCGGGAGAAGACGAGGATGTCATCAATGAAGACGAACCAGATCAGCATGTCGTGGAGAACATTATTCTCCAGAGCCTGGAACAACGCAGGGGCGTTGGTGAGGCCAAAGGGCATGACCAGATATTCGTAGTGGCCGCTGGCCATGTTGAAGGTGGTCTTCCACTCGTCCCCCTCGTATCCACTTCATCAGAAGGCACTCCCAGGAATCGCAGTTCGACAATAAATGACAGATTTGTTCCATAAAGTTACATTTATGTCCAAATAGACACTTTTTGTTAGCGTGTTCAGCCCAGTAATCCATCTTCATGAGGTAGGAGCACTTCGTCGAGACAAAAACTCAAAACGTTCCCTTACCGGTCATAGAAACAAGTTAAACAATGTATGGAATCAATCTTTAGGATGTTAACGTAAAACATCAATATGTTAATGTTAATGTTCCAACTGGAGAATTCCTCTGTCTGAAGAAAAGCACTGGAACGAGAGCTTACTCTGTTGAGAGCGCACGTCAAACCTGAGACACTCTGCCAGACCACAGACTCAAACAGGTCTCATGTGTCCCTCCTTTATAGCAAATGACTGAAACAAGGTTCTAGACAGTTGACATCTAGTGGAAGCCGTAGGAAGTGCAATTTGACTCTATAGACACTGTGTATTCACAGCTTTGAAAAACTACAAACCTCAGATTTCCCTCTTCCTGGTTGAATTTCTCACGTTTTTGCCTGCCATATGAGTTCTGTTATACTCACAGACATCATTCAAACAGTTTTAGAAACGTCAGTGTTTTCTATCCAATAATAAATAATCATAATAAATTAGCATCTGGGACAGAGTAGGAGGCAGTTCACTCTGGGCACGCTATTCATCCAAAAGTGAAAATGCTTCCCCCTATCCCAAAAGAGTTAACTGATATAAGACCCTAGTATGCATCTAAATGTTTATCCATAATTTTTATGATTATTTATTTGAATTGCGCGCCATCCAATTTCACCTAAAGTTGTCAGACGCCTAGCCCACATAATATATTTAATATTCCAACAAGGGCAGGCAATAGACAGGCCAAGGCAGGGGTTGGTAAACCAGAGGTGGGGCAACAGTACCGACTCAGGGTAAGGCAGAGGTCGGTAATCCCGAGGGAGGCAATGGTACAGGTCGGCAGGCAGGCTCAGGGGCAGGCAGGGTGGTCAGACAGGCAGGCTCGGAGTCAGGACAAGCAAGGGTCAAAACCAGGAGGGCGAGAAGAGAGAAACTGGAAAAAGCAAGAGCTGGTTAGCTTGAACTGGCAACACAGGTCTAAATACACATGGGATAATGGGCGACACCGGGAGGTTGTGGAGACGATCACAAAGACAGGTGAAACTGATCAGGGTGTGAGAATATAGTGCACTACTTTTGACCAAAGCCTATGAGTGTAAAGTAGTGCACTGTGAAGAAATTAGAGTGCCATCTGTGTCGCAACCTTAGTTTAATTAATATGGGTGGATGTTGTGCTGAGAGACCATTCAGCAACTTAACAAAGGCAGCGGCTGGAAATAGATCCAGAAAGAGACTATTTATTTGGAGAATAATCAGAAGTTATTCATCATAACCCTATAAGGACCACGGAAAATAATGGCTTTTATGTAATATCTAAGGCTAACACTGTACCCGGAAATGTATAATGGCACGGATGAACTTCTATGCCAAGTGGAAAAATACAGGTGAAAGACTTTTACATACAGTGAATGAGATTTGTCTGTCACAGAGTTGTTGCCGTCACATTTCACCCATTGTTCTTCTTGTTTATGTCTCTTGACAAACATTAATAACTCAACTGTTGTCCGATGGTTTACAAAGTCACAATAGGACTTACAATTGTTGTTACAAAGTAGCAATGGCACATTGATTCATAGTTGTGAGGGTCAACGTTGAGACAATGTTTTATGGTGGTTTGTATTTGCTAGGTTGTGTCTTGATTACCAAATTACTTGCAAGAGCAAGTATACAATAGATGGTCAATGCAAAACCATTGAGAAATATTTGCTGACTAGAATGCTTTTGATGAGGTAGGACAAGGAAAAGTCCAGTTTCATATGGCTAAGTATGACACAAGACCTACAATATGGCTCGGTTTTATTGATGTTAAAAGTACAAACAACCCCCCCAAAAAAAAAAAAAATTAGGAACGTCAGGACGAATCCAATTAACCACCAAATAGCACTGTAACAGTAATCAAAATGCAATCTATACGTACAGTATGTTATGTGACATGATACCCAATAATGACACCTGCTACGTAGCGTTTTGAACACCTTATGCTGATAGGGATCAAGTGCTTCTACATCTGCATTGCTTGCTGTTTGGAGTTTTAGGCTGGGTTTCTGTATAAGTGCTATATGAGATCTGCTGATGTAAAAAGGGCATTATAAATAAATTTAATTGGATTTAAAGTTAAAAGTTCAGCTTATGTTGTTAAAAAATATATATATTTCTGCAAGTATGTTACGTTTCTGCATTCAATGTAGTGTTAAAAGGTTGAAATGACCTTGCATGGGAAAGTGGTGTTCATTAGCTGACTAATAGTTTACAGAAACTAGCTGAGCTGGAAAGTAGCCCATCACAAAGGGGCATTCATATTAAAGTTAAGAACTACCCTAGTCCAAGGTTGTTTCTTATAATGTAAGCAACTGATTTAACCTAATCACTGAGGATGCATCCCAAATGGCAACCAATTCCCTACATAGTGCACTAATTTTGACTAAAGCCAAATGTGCCTAGGTCAAAGTAGTACACTAGGGAAAATGGTGCAATATGGGACACACCCAGAGTGCAAATTACAAGGGGCTCAGGTGGGTCTCAGACCATGTGAATTATATATGAGTCCCCATAAATACAGCAAAATCAAGCTTTGGGGGGGGTGGTCTTTACATAACTCTTAATTGAACCTTTCTATTTGTTTAAAATTGCATTTGTACTGCTACAGTGGTAAAAAAATAAAATAAAAGCATATTCCAGATTAAACAAACACCCCCACATCGGTGTCATGGTTTAAAAAAAAAGTATCCATGTGGCTGTCACGTATCACCCAATGTCATAAAATGTGTGGGTGTTTTGTAACAGATGTCTCTTTCCATTCATCAAATGACGCTAGTGCACAGTGAACTGGTTGTGTTCATTCCACATTTAAAAGGTAATATGTTTGTTTAACCATTACATTTGATGTCTTACTATGAAGACTAGTGATGCATCGATATGACATTTGACCGATGTGATACTTTCCTTGCCAAAATATGCGATACCGATAACCGATATTTAACATTTTAGTGGCCTTTTATGTGTTAACGCACACAAACACATGGACACAGCAGTCTAAGGCACTGCGTCTCTGTGCAAGAGGCGTAACAGTCCCTGGTTCGAATCCAGGCCGTATCACATTTGGCTGTGATTTGGAGTTCCATAGGGAGGCGCACAATTGGCCAAGCGTTGACCTTGCCGTCATTGTAAATAAGAATTTGTTCTTAACCGACTTGCCTAGTGAAATAAAGGTTACACACACACACACCACACTGACCAAAAAGTTGTTGGCATTTACGCATGTCACCATTACCAATAAACATAATCAAAACCCATTTCTTTCACATGCTGTGCTCTTTCGTTTTTCATTTGTTCATTTGTTTCATTCTCAATCAGGATTTCTATGGAACGCCGTTTGGGTCTGTGTGTCAAATAAGCTTGTTGACCAATCAGGACCTGAATATGACTGCACATCACTTAATAATTTAACGAGTTATTACACATTGATTACACTCACTAGTATTTCAGATGTCACAACGATTCATCGGTACGTATGCGATGATGCAGGTAAAGTTGTCTCGCCTACCTACAGTGCTGGTCATTAAAAAAAACTAGCTAGCTCATGGATGCAAACAATGTTCTTCGCCAAAAACATAGCAACATGACATCTGTTTCAGTTGCTGTAGTTAGCTAGCTGTCATCTAAAATATCCCTAATTTATAAGACAGTTCTTATTTGATTAATGGTGATCAGACCGATCTATGTGAAGCTAGCTACAATAGTGGACTTTGCCGTTAGCCTTCAAAATAAAAGTTCGGTATAATTCTACTATTTGTATTCATTTGCATCACTGTCAATGACATACCTTTATTTTGGTAGGCAAACCGCAAAGTCCACTATTGTGGCTAGCTTCTCAACACAACACGGTCCGGTCGAGCCTCACTAGCCAGATTAAGCTAGCTGGCTGCTTATAATGTTAGCTTAGGGCAACAAGGTTAAGTAGCTGGCTAGCCATTTATTTTCATTAACTGAAGTTACATTTCAATAGGCGAACAACAAGTGGCAAACAAGCTAATACTTACAAGGATTCCTAAATCATTGCTAAGAATAATGAAAATCACTGCAGTTTCTATGGGTCACTGTTTTCAGGCTGGTTGTATAGTTGCTAGCTAGGTACCAAGCTAAAGGTAGCTATCCCAGAAGTTGGACAAATTATGCTTTATTACCAACGTGGTATTGTAAACACGTCATTCGTGGCCAATGTTTAATTGTTTGCCGACTTTTGTACAGCTTTGACAGTGCTACTGTATCTGTTGACACTCAAAGACCCAAACGGCGTTCCATAGTATATACAGTTGAAGGCAGACATTTACATACACATAAGTTGGGAGTCATTAAAACTCGTTTTTCAACCACTCCCCAAATTTCTTGTTAACAAACTATCATGGGAAAATCAAAAGAAATCAGCCAAGACGTCAGAAAAGAAATTGTAGACCTCCACAAGTCTGGTTCATCCTTGGGAGGAATTTCAAAACGCCTGAAGGTACCACGTTCATCTGTACAAACAATAGTATGCAAGTATAAACACCATGGGACCACGTAGCCATCATACCGCTCAGGAAGGAGATGCTTTCTGTCTCCTAGAGATGAACATACTTTGGTGTGAAGTGCATAATCAATCCCAGAACAACAGCAAAGGACCTTCTGAAGATGCTGGAGGAAACAGGTACAACATTATCTATAGCAACAGTAAAAGGATTCCTATCTCGACATAACCTGAAAGGCTGCTGAGCAAGGAAGAAGTCACTGCTCCAAAACCACCATAAAAAAGCCTGACTATGGTTTGCAACTGCACATGGGGACAAAGATCATACTTTTTTGAGAAATGTCCTCTGGTCTGATGAAACAAAAATAGAACTGTTTGGCCAGTTGAGGCTTGCAAGCCAAAGAACACCATCCCAACTGTGAAGCACGGGGGTGGCAGCATCATTTTGTGCAGGTGCTTTGCTGCAGGAGGGACTGGTGCACTTCACAAAATAGATGGCAACATGAGGCAGGAAAATGATGTGGATATATTGAAGCAACATCTCAAGACATCGATCAGGATCGGCGTTCCGTCAATGGGACAGTTGTAAATCATGCAGCGTGTTGTGTCAAGATCGCAGATTTGAGAAAAAACAACAAATGTCGGTACATAGAGGTCAACCGATTAATTCGAAATGGCAGATTAATTAGGGCCGATTTCAAGTTAACAAATCGGAAATTGGTATTTTTGGGTGCCGATTTGCCAATTTCAAAAAACAATTTTATATACCTTTATTTAACTAGGCAAGTCAGTTAACCTGTCTCCTCCCCTCCCTCTACACTGTTTGAAGTGGATTTAACAAGTGACATCAATAAGGGATCATAGTTTGCGCCTGTATTCACCTGGTCAGTCTGTGTCATGAAAAGAGCAGGTGCTCCCAATGTTTTGTACACTCAGTGTATACCATAATGCCATTCTTTGACAGCCAAGTTTTACTCCAAGACAATGGTCTGAAACTCATGGTTGCAAAGTGACATGTCATTCTTATTATATTCCAGACAGATTTAGGATATCCAAATTGGTTAACTTTTAAATCACCTGAATTTAGAATAACGTAAAAGGTAAGAAAAATGTATGTATTAACGGGTGCAATAAATCCAACTACTAACAGATTGGATTAGAAAAATGTGATATTTATGTAGCATGAGATCATCAATGTACACGCAAAAATACACAGAAACAATTCAAAAAACGATCCTGCTTTAGAGCATGCTGGGAAATATAAATCAAATTTTATTTGTCACATACACATGGTTAGCAGATGTTAATGCGAGTGTAGCGAAATGCTTGTGCTTCTAGTTCCGACAATGCAGTAATAACCAACAAGTAATCTAACTAACAATTCCAAAACTACTGTCTTATACACACAAGTGTAGGGGGATAAAGAATATGTACATAAAGATATGAATAAGTGATGGTACAGAGCGGCATAGGCAAGATACAGTAGATGGTATCGAGTACAGTATATACATATGAGATGAGTATGTAAATAAAGTGGCATAGTTAAAGTGGCTAGTGATACATGTATTACATAAAGATGCAGTAGATGATATAGAGTACAGTATATACATATACATATGAGATTAATAATGTAGGGTATGTAAACATTATATTAGGTAGCATTGTGTAAAGTGGCTAGTGATATATTTGACATCATTTCCCATTATTAAAGAGGCTGGAGTTGAGTCAGTTTGTTGGCAGCAGCACCTCAATGTTAGTGGTGGCTGTTTAACAGTCTGATGGTCTTGAGATAGAAGCTGTTTTTCAGTCTCTCGGTCCCAGCTTTGATGCACCTGTACTGACCTCGCCTTCTGGATGATAGCAGGGTGAACAGGCAGTGGCTTGGGTGGTTGTTGTCCTTGATGATCTTTATGGCCTTCCTGTAACATCGGGTGGTGTAGGTGTCCTGGAGGGCAGGTAGTTTGCCCCCGGTGATGCGTTGTGCAGACCTCACTACCCTCTGGAGAGCCGTACGGTTGTGGGCGGAGCAGTTGCCGTACCAGGCAGTGATACAGCCCGACAGGATGCTCTCGATTGTGCATCTGTAGAAGTTTATGAGTGCTTTTGGTGACAAGCCAAATTTCTTCAGCCTCCTGAGGTTGAAGAGGCGCTGCTGCGCCTTCTTCACGATGGTGTCTGTGTGAGTGGACCAATTCAGTTTGTCTGTGATGTGTACGCAGAGGAACTTAAAAAAAACTTACTACCCTCTCCACTACTGTTCCATCGATGTGGATTCCTGTTTCCTGAAGTCCACAATCATCTCCTTAGTTTTGTTGACGTTGAGTGTGAGGTTATTTTCCTGACACCACACTCCGAAGACACTCACCTTCTCCCTGTAGGCAGTCTCGTCGTTGTTGGTAATCAAGCCTACCACTTGTGTCGTCCGCAAACTTGATGACTGAGTTGGAGGCGTGCGAGGCCACGCAGTCGTGGGTGAACAGGGAGTACAGGAGAGGGCTCAGAACGCACCCTTGTGGGAGCTGTAGTCGACAAACAGCGTGCAGCGTGGTTGAGATTGCATTGTCTGTGGACCTATTTGGGCGGTAAGCAAATTGGAGTGGGTCTAGGGTGTCAGGTAGGGTGGAGGTGATATGGTCCTTGACTAGTCTCTCAAAGCACTTCATGATGACGGAAGTGAGTGCTACGGGGCGGTAGTCGTTTAGCTCAGTTACCTTAGCTGTCTTGGGAACAGGAACAATGGTGGCCCTCTTGAAGCATGTGGGAACAGCAGACTGGTATAGGGATTGATTGAATATGTCCGTAAACACACCGGCCAGCTGGTCTGCGCATGCTCTGAGGGCGCGGCTAGGGATGCCGTCTGGGCCTGCAGCCTTGCGAGGGTTAACACGTTTAAATGTCTTACTCACCTCGGCTGCAGTGAAGGAGAGACCGCATGTTTTCGTTGCAGGCCGTGTCAGTGGCACTGTATTGTCCTCAAAGCGGTCAAAAAAAGTTATTTAGTCTGCCTGGGAGCAAGACATCCTGGTCCGTGACTGGGCTGGTTTTCTTCTTGTAGTCTGTGATTGACTATAGACCCTGCCACATGCCTGAGCCGTTGAATTGAGATTCTACTTTGTCTCTGTACTGACGCTTAGCTTGTTTGATAGCCTTGCGGAGAGAATAGCTGCACTGTTTCTATTCGGTCAGCTTACCAGTCACCTTGCCCTGATTAAAAGCAGTGGTTCGCGCTTTCAGTTTCACGCGAATGCTGCCATCAATACACGGTTTCTGGTTAGGGAATGTTTTAATCGTTGCTATGGGAACGACATCAACGCACGTTCTAATGAACTCGCACACCGAATCAGCGTATTCGTCAATGTTGTTATCTGATGCAATACGAAACATATCCCAGTCCACGTGATGGAAGCAGTCTTGGTCGGACCAGCGTTGGACAGACCTCAGCGTGGGAGCTTCTTTTTTTAGTTTCTGTCTGTAGGCAGGGATCAACAAAATGGAGTCGTGGTCAGCTTTTCCGAAAGGAGGGCGGGGCAGGGCCTTATATGCGTCATGGAAGTTAGAGTAACAATGATCCAAGGTTTTTCCACCCCTGGTTGCGCAATCGATATGCTGATAAAATTTAGGGAGTCTTGTTTTCAGATTAACCTTGTTAAAATCCCCAGCTACAATGAATGCGGCCTCCGGATAAATGGATTCCAGTTTGCAAAGAGTCAAATAAAGTTTGTTCAGAGCCATCGATGTGTCTGCTTGGGGGGGGATATATACAGCTGTGATTATAATCAAAGAGAATTCTCTTGGTAGATAATGTGGTCGACATTTGATTGTGAGGAATTCTAAATCAGGTGAACAGAAGGATTTGAGTTCCTGTATGTTTCTTTCATCACACCATGTCTCGTTAGCCATAAGGCATGCGACCCCGCCCCTCTTCTTACCAGAAAGATGTTTGTTTCTGTCGGCGCGATGCGTGGAGAAACCAGCTGGCTGCACCGCCTCCGATAGGGTCTTTCCAGTGAGCCATGTTTCCGTGAAGCAAAGAACGTTACAGTCTGATGTCCCTCTGGAATGCTACACTTGCTCGGATTTCATCAACCTTGTTGTCAAGAGACTGGACATTGGCGAGAAGAATGCTCGGGAGTGTTGCACGATGTGCCCGTCTCCGGAGTCTGACCAGAAGACAGTCTCGTTTCCCTCTTTTTCGGAGTCGTTTTTTTGGGGTCGCCGCATGGGATCCATTCCGTTGTCCTGGTTGAAAGGCAGAACACAGGATCCGCGTCGCGAAAATCATATTCTTGGTCGTACTGATGGTGAGTTGACACTGATCTTATATTCAGTAGTTCTTCTCGACTGTATGTAATGAAACCTAAGATGACCTGGGGTACTAATGTAAGAAATAACAGTTTCCTAGGAACGCGAAGCGAGGCGGCCATCTGTCGGCAACGGAAGTAGGATGGGTGGTTTTTGCGCGTATGTAATGATTGTACCTTTTTTAAATTAAAAATATTGGGTGCAGAAATGTACCATTGTACTAGATTGGCCCATGTACCCTAAAATGGTATGAACAGTACCATATGAGGTGTACCTCTGAAAGTACATTGTGTATTTTGATATTTTTGTACCCCTGGGAACAATGCTGTACCCGAACCATACCCTTTGTTGAGACCATAGCAAAGAGCAATTTCTCAAGCAAGAGTTTTGCTAGGACTGGTCTAAGTGAGGGGATTAATTGGAAAAGCCTAATGAGAGGAATGTAACCTGAAAACCAGCTGTTATTGGCAGAGAGGTCTTCAGGCAGGCTAAAATTCCATCCCATCACAATTTCTCAGTATCATTCCAACCTCAGCTGGAAATATTTAAAACACGGGAAAATCTGGGCCTAACAGGGGCTGGGATATGGCATATTCTAGTAAAACCGTCACATCACTAAAACTGAGTCTAAATTCTTTAGAAACACCATTTTAATTATATGCGATTCGGAACGCCAGCTTAAATGACATTGTACCAAGGGCCAAACACAAATGGTGTTTACCTTGACCTTCTCTGAAAAAACATCCCTTTGCCAAACAAAATGAATTTAGCAATAATGAACACCTTTTGACAGAAACAAAGACACAAGAACCGGATGAAAAAAAAGAGAGAAGACGCTTGGGGCATAAAAATAGTCTGCCCAGTAAATGGTTGAGTGAACCCCAAGTGACCTCGGTCATGCAATTGTCCTCAAACAGTGCATAAAACAGTACCATACCGAACTCCGGATCATAAACGCTCCTGGCCACACAACACATTTTTGATTCACAATAGGCCTACTGTAACAGCAAGTCTAGGGGGGTGGTATCGAGACCTGTAACATAACTCATGCAAAGTGTAATAGTGACAAAGTAACGGTGATTACGAAATAACCACAGACAACTAATATCTACCGACAAACACTCAGGGTTTATTTGCAAACACACGGTAAAAGGGGGCGGGGGGGCTGAGCTCAACCCAAGGAAAGAAACAAATATGCAAAATTACCCCTAAGCTAGACTAACCTACTTCAATATAGCTAACTAACTAAACAAAATACAGTGCGTGGTCCGCCCAGTTCTAACTAGTGTTTTTAAACAAAGTTTACCTACGGGTAGTGTATGCTCATGGGCGACTGGTCTTAGTACCCCCTTTTCCCACCATCAAAAATAACAAAAACAATACTCACAGGTGGGGGACAAAGTGACATGTAGTAGTGAAAACAAAACCAGAGAACTACCGAGAGATTGACAGAGAGATGGCACTTTAGAGCAAACAACAGACAGAGTTTTTAAACCAAGGGAAATGGAATGTGATAGGGTAATGGAAACAGGAGGAGGTGTGTCTTCTGATTAGCGACTGATTGATGACTGATTGGGGAATGATGAATGCCACCTGTGAGGGGAGAAGGAGAGAAAAGAAATACACACACAGGATACACACACAGGATACCTGTATCTGTAACACTAGTGTATACAGGACATGTTTATATCACACAGTATACAGTCATACTCATGCTGAACCAAAGATAAACATCTATGGATGTGCTTCTATCTAACGATGTTCACTGATGCAACAAGAAACACCTCAGTTAACAGACTTTACAGCTATGAGGTCATGTTTTGTGTCTTCCGCCACAGCATGTTGTTGTGTAAAGCGTCCAGCCAGCTAGGACCCCTGAGAGGTGATTGAATGATAGGCTGATAGATTCACTCTGGCTTGGGGCTTTTTTGTACAATAACCCATGGCGAGAAACCATTTGAAACTGATAGAGCACTCCAAAAGAGAGATTGCCAGTTACCTAAGCCACAGGGACATCTCTGTTTCTCTGCTGGTGGCCATCCTCTCGGGAGGGAACAATGCATTTATGGATGGATGGATATAGGTAGGGAACGAAGGAAAGAGGAAGGGAGTGTGCCCCACCACTGTTCAATTGTCTGTCTGACTGATACTTTTCTGAATGGTTTATTATTGTAATAACAGCAGATTGTTTGAAAATCTATAGGTGCATGCTAACCTTCCCTGGAAAACAGCAATTTGACTTTGTGGATTATGCAATACCTTACAGAGAAGGGATTGTTTCCGTGTGCGCTACAAATTAAATTATTTCTGAAGCAGTTGCCTGTTGCCTTTGTGTTCACTTCCAACAATAATTTGTATAGCCCGTGTGTCTCACCGTTAATTATAAACTGTCACAGATGGGTTTAAACTTTACAGAATAGCTCTCTTTTGAAAACATACTTCTCATTTTGATCTTCATACTCCTCCTGCTCCTCATCTTCTGCACTTCTACATGGGGTACATCTCAATACTCGAAAGCAGCTTCCTCTACTTATCTGCTTTCCTTGATCCAAACTGACCGAGTGCAACAATGGACCTCCAGCCATATTGCTTTCATCCTGTATTTTCAGATCATTGCTTGAAAGAGAAGGCAAGGGGAAGGAGGCCACTCAAGACTTGAGATGCAGCCATTTTGTTTATGATTCATGACACAGTTCGCCCATAGTAGCTACATGCCGTGAATTGACTGTATATCATCTTCCTTTAGATACGGGGTGCCCCGGCAACAGGAAGTCATGTGACCACCCGCAGCCTGAGGATAACCCGGATTTCACGTGGAGCGTGGTGGCGGCAGAGAACCCCTGGGAAGAGGCGAACGGGAGGAGGGAGAAGAAAGGAGGAAGTACACAGGGCTGGGAGGAAGGTAAGAATGAAGGTATCGCAACTCCGAAACCGGGGAAGTACCTTCTACATCATTTTCTCTTTCATTCAGCAACTTTAAAATGATACAGAAGTACAGTGTCCATATTAGGCCAGCCTCAGTCTCAGCAGAACTTACTGGATACTGTACATTGTATTTCATACAGAGGTGACAACCAACACTCATACCTAAGATTATTTTCAGAAATGCTGTGTGCTTGTTCAGGAATCACTCTTTGGAAAAGCTGCTTTTGTGTTTGTTTTACAACCTTGGTTCAACAAAGACATTTGGTTACGGTGGTGCAACAGGAATAGAGGTTTTCAATGTTAGAATACTACACTAGGAGAACACAAAAGGACAACACGGAACAAGGCTGAAGGTAACCAGAGATGCTTTTATCTGGGTGAAACCTTCAGGTAGAATATTACACGACATGCATGAAAACTTAGACTCAATTCCAGAGTGTTGTTGATATACAGTGCATTCGGAAAGTATGCAGACCACTTTACTTTTTTTTTGTTTTTTACGATACAGCCTTATTCTAAAATGGATTAAATAGTTTTTTTCCCTTCATCAATCTACAAACAATACCCCATAATGGCAAAGCAAAAACTGAAATATGACATATGACAGTATTTAGACCATTTACGCTTTACTTTGTTGAAGCACCATTGGCAGTAATTACAGCTTTGAGTCTTCTTGGGTATGGAGCTACAAGCTTGGCAACTCCTGTATTTGGGGAGTTTCTTCCATTTCTTCCCTGCAGATCCTCTCAAGCTGTCAGATTGGATGGGGAGCGTTGCTTCATAGCTATTTTCAGGTCTCTTCAGAGATGCTAGATCGGGTTCGAGTCCGACCTCTGGCAGGCCACTCAAGGTCTTTCAGAGACTTGTCCCGAAACCATTTCTGAGTTGTCTTGGCTGTGTGCTTAAGGTCACTGTCCTGTTGGAAGGTGAACCTTCGCCCCAGTCTGAGGTCCTGAGTGCTCTGGAGCAGGTTTTCATCAAGGATCGCTCTGTATTTTTCTCCGTTCCTGACTAGTCTCCCAGTTCCTTCCGCTGAAAAACATCACTACCGCATGATACTGCCAGCACCATGCTTCACCGTATGGATAGTGGCAGGTTTCCTCCTGAGTTTAATCTTGGTTTCATAACACCATAGAATATTGTTTATCATCGTCTGAGAGTCCTTTAGGTACCCTTTGACAAACTCGAAGTGGGCTGTCATGTACCTTTTACTGAGGAGTGGATTCGGTCTGGCCACTCTACCATAAAGGCCTGATTGGTGGAGTGCTGCAGACATGGTTGTCCTTCTGGAATGAACTCTGGAGCTCTGTTAGGTTGACCATCAGGTTCTTGGTCACCTCCCTGACTAAGGCCCTTCTCCCCCGATAGCTCAGTTTAGCCAGGCGGCCAGCTCTAGGAAGAGTCTTGGTGGTTACAAACTTCTTCAATTGAACCTCTCTGGGATATGTGGAATGGTAGCGTCCCACTTGGCCAAAAGCCAGAGAAAATGCAGAAAAATGCAGAAAAATCTAACTTTCATGAAGTCACACATGTAAGATACCAAATTAAAGTTACACGTGTTGGGAATACAGCCAACATGTCAGATTTTAAAAAGGCTTTTCGGCAAAAGCAAACAATGCTATTATCTGAGGATAGCGTCTCCGTAAACAAAAGAGAGAAAACATATTTCAACCCTGCAGGCTCGACACAAAACGCAGAAATAAAAATATAAATCATGCCTTACCTTTGACAAGCTTCTTCTGTTGGCACTCCAATATGTCCCATAAACATCTCAAATGGTCCTTTTGTTCGATTAATTCCGTAGATATATATCCAAAATATCCATTTATTTGGCGCGTTTGTTCCAGAAAAACATTGGTTCCAACTTGCGCAACGTAACTACAAAATATCTCAAAGTTACCTGTAAACTTTGCCAAAACTACTTTTGTAATACAACTTTAGGTATTTTTTCAAGTAAATAATCGATAAAATTGAAGATGGGATGATCTGTGTTCAATACAGGAAGAAAACAAATTGACGCTAGCTTTCTGGTCACTCGCCTCTATCAAACAGTACACATGAAGTGACCCTCGTTTTGAACAGGGCTACTTCTTCATTACACAAAGGAAAAACCTCAACTAGTTTCTAAAGACTGGTGACATCCAGTGGAAGCTGTAGGAACTGCAAGCAAGTCCCTTAGAAATCTGAATTCCCAATGAAAGCTCATTGGAAAAAAGAGTGACTTCAAATTGTAAAAAAACCTGAATGGTTTGTCATCTAGGTGTCGCCTGTTACATACGTTCTGTTATACTCACAATCATGATTCAAACAGTTTTAGAAATGTAAGAGTGTTTTCTATCCAAATCTACTAATACTATGCATATCTTATCTTCTGGGGATGAGTAGCAGGCAGTTGTATTTGGGCATGCTTTTCATCCAAAATTCCAAATGCTGCCTCCTATCCTGGAGAAGTTTTAAGAATTATGGAATGCTTCAGAAATATTTTGGTACCCTTCCTCAGATCTGTGCCTCGACACAATTCTGTCTTTGAGCTCTACGGACAATTCCTTCGATGTCATGGCTTGTTTTTTGCTCTGACATGCACTGTCAACTGTGGGACCTTATATAGACAGGTGTGTGCCTTTCCAAATCATATCCAACCATTTGAATGTACCACTAGTGGACTCCAACCAAGTTGTAGAAACATCTCATTGATGATCAATGGAAACATGATGCACCTTAGCTCAATTTCGAGTCTCATAGCAAATACTTGTGTAAATGAGCTATTTCTGGTTTTTGCAAAACATTCTTAACCTGTTTTGACTTTGTCATTATTGGGTATTGTGTGTAGATTGATGAGGACATTTTTATTTATTTAATCAATTTAAGAATAAGGCTGTAACTTAATAAAATGTGGAAAAAGTCAAGGGGTCTGAATACTTTGAATACTCTGAATACTTGTCAGAGGGCACCAGGAAGTGTTTGTCCACCGTGGCAAACAGGTGGCAATAGGAGACATTGGCACAAATCATAGCAAGGCTGGAGGTGACAGTGGGAAAATCTGCATAGCCGGTCAACTGAACGAAGCAGCCATCTTTGAGCCCAATATGATTTGTCTCCTCTGAGACATGGCTGGTGTGGCGAATAGCGCAGATTACAAATGAATCACCTCTGTTAAGGTCCAGAGATTTAGAAGAAATCAAGCTTGATGAAAAATACAATTATTTTCAAAGCGCTTGGCTTCTCTCGCAACCCCTCGATCCGAGAGGGCCATTCTCAATTCCAGATGTCTACCCCCCCATTGCCACTGCAGAGGATTTGTGTGAATATGATTACACATAGATTTTCGTTCACACACGCCGAGGTGAAAAGGCATCAGCTGGCCTAGAGGGGCACTGGCAGGGGGGAGATATCCAGTAGGCTGCTTGTTTGCCATGGCCATTGATTTGTTTTTTAGCGACAGAGTGCCCCATAGCCAGCTTTGTTGTTTTGCGATTCAAAGTGTCATCTGGAGTTTGAATGGGGGCAGGAGCACAGTGTGTGACTCCTCAACCTTGCTACGACAAAGAGGAAGATATACAGAGAGAGAACTAGAGATAGAGGGGGGAGGAAGGAAGCTGAGATGGGTGCATCTATAACAAAACATTTCTCTTTTCCTCCACCTGCTGTTGTAGTTTTACTGTTTACCTTGAGGGCAGAACCAAGGAGATAATCAAGGAATAATCAAACCGCACCCCTGATGATGTCCTGTGTAGCTCAGTTGGTAGAGCATGGCGCTTGTAACGCCAGGGTAGTGGGTTCGATCCCCGGGACCACCCATACGTAGAATGTATGCACGCATGACTGTAAGTCGCTTTGGATAAAAGCGTCTGCTAAATGGCATATATATTATTATTATTATATGTCCTCGGGCATTGTGAGTTTTTTTTCAAGACAAAGTGCCTCAAATATCAGATCACGAGTATTGTGAAAATGTAGCATGTGAACGTTGAAGGGGCCTTTTCTTGGGAAACAATTATCTTGGACTCATTGAAGCTGTCGTAGTATGGATACTGTGCTATTGTAAACAGGTTAGATCAGGTATCGGGTGTAGGTTGGATTTGGGTTAGGGTTAGGGATGAGACACATTATTGTTATGGTATAGGTTAGGATTGAAGTTGAGATGCCTGCCTTGCCTACCAGACACATGCGCGTGCACGCACACAAGCACACACACGTACACACACACACACACACACACACACACACACACACACACACACACACACACACACACACACACACACACACACACACACACACACACACACACACACACACACACACACACACACACACACACACACACACACACACACACACACACACACACACACACACACACACACACACACACACACACACACACACACACACACATTCTTGTTTGCATGCAGGCCTTTGCATCTTTAAAAATGTAATAACTTTACCTGCCAATGCAATGACATTATCAAGCATTACTTCATAGGCCAGACACACACTCACTTCTTCTGTTTGTGACACATAGTTGCAAGCAAATAGATTGACTTAGCTTGTACTATTGGGAGATAATAAATAATTTAGTGAAGCAATTATCTTCAAAGGGAAAAGCAGGTCGTCAGGGAGTACATAGAGCGGAGGGAAGACGATGCAGCAGCATTATCTCAAAGGCTAAATTTGGGGGATGTAGTTTTCTATTACATTGATTTTTACTAGCTCTTGTTTTTTTCTCACAGACGCCAGAAACCATTCCTCTGAAGTCTAAATAAGAAACATCCAAAGTTCAAGTGAAGGTTGACGGTATCTGTGGCATATGATAAAACTAACTCAAAGTTACACAGCTCCTGCATTGCTTTCATAACGGTCCATTCAAATGGGTCTCTAGGGTACACTGCCCAATTAGATTCCAGACGAGCTCGTGTTGATATTGGCACCACTCTCACTCAGGCTGGTAATTAATGTACAAATGATGTATTCATTTATTTACTTGTACTTGTTTTTTTTTAACCGAATGTTGTATTTCCTCATCCATATAATGAATTTAGAGGGCAAACTGTTTTGGTCGGGCAGAGATTTGGCTCCCCCTGTTGAACCCTTGGTGACCCTTCCCCTGAGAGGACCTCTCATTACAACAGCTATCGAACTGGCTCAATCAAAATAACTCTGTCATTCCCTTTATTTAATGTACCTTTATGACTGATATTGGCATGGTTAAGGTTGTTCTAAACAATCACAACTGTATGAATTCTTTGTTATTGTTATGATGCTGTCACTGTGGTTGATCCCCGCTACACTGTTTTTCAAACCTGGTCCTACAGACCCGCATTGTGTGCAGACTTTTGTTCTAGCACAGCACACACATACAGTGGGGCAAAAAAGTATTTAGTCAACCACCAATTGTGCAAGTTCTCCCACTTAAAAAGATGAGAGGCCTGTAATTTTCATCATAGGTACACTTCAACTATGAGAGACAAACTGAGAGAACAAATTCCAGAAAATCACATTGTAGGATTTTTAATTAATTTATTTGCAAATTATGGTGGAAAATACGTATTTGGTCAACAACAAACAAGCAAGATTTCTGGCTCTCACAGACTTGTAACTTCTTCTATAAGAGGCTCCTCAGACTTACAGAAAATCTTTTGACCTCTATCATTGCCAACAAAGGGTATATAACAAAGTATTGAGAAAATACTCATTTTCCACCATCATTTGCAAATAAATTCATAAAAAATCCTACAATGTGATTTTCTGGATTTATTTTTCTAATTTTGTCTGTCTGTTATAAAAGCCATTGCAAGCCTTGTTGCAAGCCTTGTTGAGATTATTTTTTTAAATATTTTTTTTTGTTACACCCTTTTTACACCCTAACAATTGGATACCAATTTCATGGTATCCAATTGTGAGTAATTACTATCTTGTCTCATCACTACAACTCCCGTACGGGCTCGGGAGAAACAAAGGTTGAAAGACATGCATCCTCCGAAACACAACCCAACCGAGCCGCACTGCTTCTTAACACAGCGCACATCCAACCTGGAAGCCAGACGCACCAATGTGTCAGAGGAAACTCCGTGCACCTGGCGACCTTGGTTAGCGTGCACTGCGCCCGGCCCGCGATGAGACAAGGATATCCCTACCGGCCAAGCCCTCCCTAACCCGGACGATGCTAGGCCAATTGTGCTTCGCCCCACGGACCTCCCGGTAGCACAGCTAGCGCTGCGATGCAGTGCCCTAGGCCACTGCGCCACCTGGGAGGACCTCCTTGTTGAGATTCTACGTACACTGTGCGTACTGATCGAGGTCATCTGTCTGAAGTGATTTTCTCTCAGAAAGTAGAGGGGCAGCAAAAAGCATTGCTGTGCTGGCACGAGAGATGACAATTGGTGTTGAGGGGGTAGCTAGCTACTGGCAAAGGGGGATTGTTGTTTTAGGATCTTGGCTGGCACATGGCTTGCACTACACTCATCTTCATCTGCTGCTTTGTCAGCCAAGAGTTGAGTGGCATAGTTGTGTTTGCAGTCACTTCATTTGTACACCATGATGAGAAAGTAAAAGAAAATGTGTCACTGAGTGGAAATAATTGGTTGAGTCATATTCTACACTCAAAGGCCTCGAGGTTAGAGAGTAACCTTGCTTGAATCATATTGTACATTGTGAGAATTCATATTACATACTGTACATTCAAAGACCTAGTGAGGTGGCGGTAGCCATTTAGGAGGGTTGTTTGTTGGAATTCCAAGCTGCTCGGAAAAATCTGTTTGTATTTAAGACGACAACTGGAGGGTTCCTGGCATTAATATCCCAGGTGCAACCTACTGCCCTTGTGCCCTTGAGCAAGGCACGTAACCTCTAAAACTGCTCCAGGAATGCAGTTATGCGCTGCGGATGATCATTTGCTGCACTCAACCCGTCATGCATGTAATGCGTTGGGATGGGTAATGTGGCAGCAATTACATTTCTGTGAAAATATCTATCCTATTTAAGCCTAGGTCTGAGAAATGGACATTTGAATAAATATCACAAAAACAATCTAAATATCCACTAACAGTGCTTTTTAATGTATTAGTCTGGGAAGTGGCCAAAGTCAAATGCTAAAGTATTTTACATAATTAAAATATTTGCAGGCCAAGACAAGCATTTGCAAGAGAGTGAAATACAAAAACATTTAATTTTGGCATGAACGTTGTCACTGATTGATGAGAAAGATTGTCCTAATTTGGTCTGATATTGACTATTGTAGAATCTCTCATTGCTATGTCACTATGACCAGAACAAATGCAGCTGACCATGGACGTTTGGGTAATCAATTAACTCCACTCACAGAGTCCAAATGACTGCTTTGGTGGGGTAGGAGGGAACTAGTGGGGGTTAACACCTCGCACCCTGTTGTAAATCACAGAGAGAAGATTCAGGTTTCCCTCCCTAAATTCACCAGAGGAATTCCCTCCCCAAATTCACCCGATGAATGTGACTGTTTCACAGACTTTTCCCGCTAAAACTCTTAACATGTTCTAAAGCAAATACTGGAAAAATATTTTGAACATAGAATGTGGGGCGGTCTAAAGAACACTAATGTCATAGTGTGTGTTATTTTGTGATGCCATTACAAATCTTATAAAAGGAAATACTGTAACTTGGAAAGTATACATACTACATGCACAAAGTTTCCATCCTGCTATGAAAAATTATGAACGTGTTTTTGTTAAGAGAGGGATGTGATTTTAGAAAATAAAAGAGGAAATTGTTTCTATAATGGTGCCCAGTATGTAGTCACCATCCCTTGAGTGAGGTCAGAGAGCGTGTCAGCCTGTTGGAACAGCCCCTTTGAACGAACTGTATAAAATAATGGGTTAAGAATTAACGTATAAGACCAGAGAGACATAGATCTGCAGCTCATGTTTAAAGTGGTTTGAATTCTGAATCTCAACACGAGGTAGAGACAATAAAGTCACCTCCCGATCAATCACTGGCACTACACGACAAGTTACCAGATACCGGACGACTGCAGAGGAGAACAACAGAGAACCCCCTTTCCAAGGCAGTCCGGTTAGGAGAGACACACAGCAAACAAAGGCATTTTCACGTAAATACATTTGAAGTCGGAAGTTTACATACCCCTCAGCCAAATAAATGTAATCTCAGTTTTTCACAATTCCTGACATTTAATCCAAGTAAAAATTCCCTGTCTTAGGTCAGTTAGGATCACCACTTTATTTTTCAGAATGTGAAATGTCAGAATAATAGTAGAGAGAATGAATTATTTGAGCTTTTATTTCTTTCATCACATTCCCAGTGGGTCAGAAGTTTACATACAATCAATTAGTACTTTGTAGCATTGCCTTTAAATTGTTTAACTTGGGTCAAACGTTTCAGGTAGCCTTCCACAAGCTTGCCACAATAAGTTGGGTGAATTTTGGCCCACTCCTCCTGAAAGAGCTGGTGTAACTGAATCAGGTATGTACTGTAGACCTCCTTGCTCGCATGCACATTTTCAGTTCTGCCCACAAATGTTCTATGGGACTGAGATCAGGGTTTTGTGATGGCCAATCCAATACCTTGACTTTGTTGTCCTTAAGCCATTTTGCCACAACTTTGGAAGTATGCTGGGGGTCATTGTCCATTTGGAAGAAAATGTGTGACCAGACTGCCATCTCCCAGGTTTATTTTTTGCCTCTGCTCTGTGAGATTATGTCTGAGTTGATCGATGGTGCTCCAGCCACACTAAGAACAAATGACCCCTAGCCGCCAACTATTTCCCCCCAGAAACTGCTCCTTTTTGGGCAAATAATTAAGAGGTATTACTTTGGATGGGAGGCAATTTGTTTTGCTTTGCCGTTCACCACTAGCTCGCCCTTGCATTTCGGTGAAGCGCCGGCCATCATCCTCATCAACCTCCACTTTCTATTTTCATGACCTGATATGGGGGGCAGGAACAGGACATGGAAACTAGTGCCGGTTGACCCAGTATCTCCATGCCAACATTCTTGAATACATGGCAGTGTGTGGTGAGGATGGCCACATTGCTACATTCTCCGCGATGAAAGTAAAACCAACCTCTCCTTTCACCAGAAAACAGGTGATGAAAGAGAGAATGTAACAGGTGGATTTACATGGTTGAGGGGAATTCTGGCTAAAATTGTGCCAGTTTCCCAGACATATTATCAGAACTAGTCTGGGACTAAAAATCACTGTCAATGGAGTGTTTAGATTCTCAATTGAGCATGCTTTTTAGTCCAGGACTATGTTTAATCCGTGTCCAGGAAACCGGTCCTTAAAGTCTATATTAAAAGCTCTGATGACATAGTGTACCATGACAAGACAGTGGCAAACCCTATTAGCGCATGTTGACATGCATAATCATTCACTCTATACATGTTTAAAGGGCTGCATTTGGAACTTACTCCCTCCTATTTGGAATGGGAACATCTGTGCTAATGGCAACTACACACAGATGGGTGATATGATTCGTTTGTGGGGCTAAACATTAAGTGACCCACCATAGACCCCAATCAAGCTTTGCTCTTTTCCCCAGATGTGTACATGTTCAGCAAGGGTATATAGGCTCACTCACAGTGGGGTTGGGGTCAATTCCATTTCAATTCAGTCCATTCAGAAAGTAAACTGAGATTCCAATTCTTATTGAAAAGAAATGATAAAAATGAGTGGCAATGGAATTGACCCCAACCATGATTCACAGAGCACAGTGGAAGAGCTGTACTTCCCACACTCTTGAGCTATGCCTCAGAGAGAGATAGACATGCTTGTATTCAAAAGCTTTAGACACCAGAAGACTTTTCTCTCCAACCTTTTCAACCCTTTAGAATCAACAACCCTTTTTACGATCCACCACTAATGAGAAAATATAGATTAGTTATTTAAAGCATTCACCTTTAATCTACCCCAAAGCAATGGAGGACTGGAGAAACCAGAGACCATAGACACCTGGTTGCTGTTGAAAGCCTCTACCTCCTATTGCACTGATCAACCTTGAGGGCTTTAAGCAACAATGAGCTCATTCACTCACTCGTTTTCCACAGCAATGTCAACTCTAGCCTAGCTCTTTCCCTGCATTATACAAAGTTTTCAATAATATATATCCTGCCGTCATGCGTTTTGTCTGAATTATCAACCACCCCAATTACCCAATTACCTGTGGTCCCTGGGTATGGGAATGTTTCTTCACAATTCACAATGAATGTCCTTAATTGAACCTTACCTGAAAATGACCTGAAATGATTATCACTCAAGTTACTGTCAGATTTCCATTCATATAACAGAACTGAAAGATACAATTGATATGTAAATGCATCAGGCTTTTTG
This sequence comes from Oncorhynchus gorbuscha, assembly GCF_021184085.1. Lineage (NCBI taxonomy): Eukaryota > Metazoa > Chordata > Actinopteri > Salmoniformes > Salmonidae > Oncorhynchus > Oncorhynchus gorbuscha. The sequence goes on along the minus strand of NC_060182.1, from coordinate 54,176,508 downwards.
TTGGGCCAAAGATCCCAGTCTGGAAAACACTGCCCAACCTTGAGGATGAAATGACAAAGCCAAGCAGGTTGTTTAATTCTTTACACTTCCAGATGGTGGCGCTCCACCACCATTCAGCCCGCCTTAATGCCTGCTCAGCCAATTACCTCTGACATGGAGATGCACTGTCAGCCTGCATTCACTCAGTCTGTAACTAACTAGAAAAGACCATTCAAACAAGGGGTAGTAATTAAAGCTACAAAATACATTTAAACGAGAAGTCAGGGGAAAAAATGAATTATCCCAGATGTTCGTTGGGATGTAATTACAATACAGTCTGCAATCTATCCAATTAAATCAAATCACACCAAAGTTTATTGATCGCATAGACAGTTTAGTAAATGTTATAGTGGGTGCAGCTAAATGCTTGTGTTACTAGCTTCTAACAGTGCAGTACAAATTTGAAACAAGTATTAATCAAAACTTGAAACAAGAAATCAGAAATCATGAATGTCAGGACAAATCCAGTTAACAACCCAAATAACAATGTATCAGTAATCCAGTTTCAATCTATGAGTAAAAATACCCCAAACATATACTAAGAATACAGTATACAGGTGGTGTGAATAAACAGTGTAACAGAAATGCAATGTACACTAGTAGATTTATTAGAATGAGCTATATGAAGAATACAGTATATAAATAACAATATAGTATATAAATATGCAGTGTGTATAAACAGTGTGCAAATAATACAGCATAATACTACACAGTGTAAAAACACAGTATAAAAGAAACAGTCCGGTCTTTAAAAATCCTTAAGAGTCTATTGACACACCTGTGCGTGAATTTAAGTAACATATTAAAAATATAAAATCAAATGTATTTATATAGCCCTTCTTACATCAGCTGATATATCAAAGTGCTGTACAGAAACCCAGCCTAAAACCTCAAACAGCAAGCAATGCAGGTGTAGAAGCACAGTGGTTAGGAAAAACTCCATAGAAAGGCCCAAACCTAGGAAGAAACCTAGAGAGGAACCAGGCTATGAGGGGTGGCCAGTCCTCTTCTGGCTGTGCCGGGTGGAGATTATAACAGAACATGGCCAAGATTTCAAATGTTCATAAATGACCAGCATGGTCAAATGATAGTAATCACAGTGAACAGGTCAGGGTTCCATAGCCGCAGGCAGAACAGTTGAAACTGGAGCAGCAGCACGGCCAGGTGGACTGGGGTCAACAAGGAGTCATCATGGCAGGTAGTCCTGAGGCATGGTCCTAGGGCTCAGGTCCTCCGAGAGAGAAAAAGAAAGAGAGAGAATTAGAGAGAGCATACTTAAATTCACACAGGACACCGGATAAGACAGGATAAATACTCCAGATATAACATACCTAGGCCCCCTACACAAACTACTGCAGCATAAATACTGGAGGCCATCAAATTCCATCAGTTTAAGCTAGAGATATCTGGCATGGGCGTCTCAACCCACCGCACCCGCCTATGTCAGCCCTCCTCATCTGCGGTGGAAGGTGGCAGAGCTACAGCGGTGCTTTTAAGGCCATGAGACATCCCGAAAACCGGTCTTCTCACGAAAACGTCTGTAGCGTCCTAACTATAGTCTAATACCACTACGGAAAGATGAGACTAACTCTCACGTTGGTGTTCTCCTTTTTTGACGAATCTCAAATATAAACTCACCCTGAGTTTGTCTACCTTATTGTCCAGAGACTGTATATTAGCAAGTAATATACTCAGACGTGGTGGGTGGTTTGCCCTCCTACAGAGTCTGACTAGAACACTGACTCTCATTCCTTTCATCCCCACTCAGGCCGACACCACAGCAGCACTCAAGGAACTAGAGAACTAAGAAATAACACACATAAAAACAAAATGCAAAGTTGACTAGGAGCTAGAAGGTGGTAGGTGAATTAACAAGCGCATGCCACATTGGTGATGTCCCGGAACCCTTTGTTTGTGGTGGATTTGTGTTGTGTATGTGTGTGTGTGTGGGAGGGAGGAAGGGAAGTATGGTGGTAAATGTGTACATAGTGATTTAGGTTGAGCTTTGGCTGAAACAGCGATTTCAATCTTGAGGCCAATTGGTTATTATAGTTGACCAACTCCATAGGCATTGGCTATACATTTATTCAGCACAAACATCTGGGACCAGGCTATGTCTGCTCTGTTCAATGCTTTCGAACCTTAATCATCCATTTGCAAACATGTACAGTATCTTATAACTGGCAAGGGTTGACAGTTATGGTTTACAGTAGAGGTCCTTTCCTGAAATCTGATTGGTAGACTGCAAATTGGATAATGTGACCTGTAGTATTATCAAAGACCTCATGATGTTGTGATGTGCACTTTCAAACTCATCGAAAGTAGGCTTTAAAAAAATCCACATAATCTCACACAATCTTCCAATACAGCCATAATACAGTGGCAATAAAAAGTATGTGAACCCTTTGGAGTCACCTGTACTTCAGCATAAATGGTAATAACATTTGATCTGATCTTCATCTAGGTCACAACAATAGACAAACACAGTCTGTTTAAACTAATAGCACACAAACAATTATACGTTTTCATGTCTTTATTGAACCCACCGTGTAAACATTCACAGTGCAGGGTGGGAAAAGTATGTGAACCCTTGGATTTAATAACTGGTTGAACCTCCTTTGGCAGCAATAACCTCAACCAAAGTGTGGACCATTCCTCTTACCAAAACTGTTTTAGTTCAGCAATATTCTTGAGATGTCTGGTGTGAACCGCTCTCGAGGTCATGTCACAGCATCTCAATCGGGTTGAGGTCAGGCCTCCATTAGGCGTATTTTTTTCTGTTGAAGCCATTCTGTTGTTGATTTACTTCTGTTTTGGGTCGTTGTCCTGTTGCATCACCCACCTTCTGTTGAGCTTCAATTGGCGGACAGACAGCCTTACATTCTCCTGCAAAATGTATTGATAAACTTGGGAATTCATTTTTTCCGTTGATGATAGCAAGCTGTCCAGGCCCTGAGGCTACCTTCACCATACTTTACAGTTAGGATGAGGTTTTGATGTTGGTGTGCTGTGCCTTTTTTTCTCCACACACAGTGTTGTCTGTTCCTTCCAAAAAAACAAACTTTAGTTTAATCTGTCCACATAATATTTTACCAAGAGCAGTGTGGAACATCCAGATGCTCTTTCGCGAACTTCAGATGTGCAGCAATGTTTTTTTTGGACAGCAGTGGCTTCTTTTGTGGTGTCCTCCCATGAACACCATTCTTGTTTAGTGTTTTACGTATTGTAGACTCGTCAATAGAGATGTTAGCAAGTTCCAGAGGTTTCTGTAAATCTTTAGCTGACACTTTAGGATTCTTCTTAACCTCATTGAGCATTCTGCGCTGTGCTCTTGCAGTCATCTTTGCATGTCGGCCACTCCTAGGGAGAGTAACAACACTGCTGAACTTTCTCCATTTATAGACAATTTGTCTTACCGTGGACTGATGAACATCAAGGCTTTTAGAGATACTTTTGTAACCCTTTCCAGATTTTTGCAAGTCAACATTTCTTAATCTTGGGTCTCGGGGCAGCTCTAACCAACATCTCCAATCTCGTCTCATTGGTTGGACTCCAATTAGGTTTTGGAGAAGTTATTAGCCTAGGTGTTCACATACTTTTTCCAACCTAAACTGTGAATGATTACATTATGTATTCCATATAGACAAGAAAAATATAATAATTTATATGTTATTAGTTTAAGCAGACTGTGTTTGTATGTTGTGATTTAGATGAAGATCAGATGTAATTTTAGGACCAATTTACGTAGAAATCCAGATAATTCCAAAGGGTTCACATACATTTTCTTGCCACTCTAAGTCATTCTCACACATACAGTATACCGCCAGTACATCCACAATTAGTCATTCATCTACCAGGCTAAAGTGTGAGTTACACTACATGACCAAAAGTATGTGAACACCCGCTTGTCGAAAATCTCATTCCAAAATCATGAGCAATAATATGGAGTTGGTCCCCCCTTTTGCTGCTATAACAGCCTCCATTCTTCTGAGAAGGCTTTCCACTAGATGTTGGAACATTGCTGCAGGGACTCAGCCACAAAAGCATTAGTGGACCTCACTAAGGCACTGATGTTGGGGGATTAGGCCTGGCTCGCAGTTGGTGTTCCAATTAATCCCTGAGGTGTTTGATGGGGTTGAGGTCAGCTCTGTGCAGGCCAGTCAAGTTCTTCCACATCTATCTCAACAAACAATTTTTGTATGGACCTCGCTTTATGCACGGGGGCGTTTTCTTTCTGAAACAGGAAGCGGCTTTCCCCAAACTGTTGTCACAAAGTTGGAAGCACAAAATAATTTATCATGTCATTGTATACTGAAGATTTTCCTTCACTGGAACTAAGGGTCCTAGCCCGAACCATGGAAAACATCCCCAGACCATTATTCCTCCTCCACCAAACTTTAACAGTTGGCACTATATATTCGGGAAGGTAGCGTTCTCCTGGCATACGCCAAACCAGATTAGACCGTCGGAATGACAGATGGTGAAGCTTGATTCATCACCCCAGACAACACTTGACATTGCATATGGTGATCCTAAGCTTGGGTGAGGCTATTCGCCCATGGAAACCCATTTTATGAACCTCCCGATGAACAGTTATTATGCTGAAGTTGCTTCCAGTGTCAGTTTGGAACTCGGTAGTGAATGTTGCAACTGAAGACAGAAGATTTTTTACACGCTACTTGTTTCAGCACTCGGCGGTCCTATTCAATGAGCTTGTATGGCCCACTTAAAAAGGTGAGAGAGGCCTGGAATTTTCATCATAGGTACACTTCAACTATGACAGACAGAATTAGAAAAAAAATCCAGAAAATCACATAGTAGGATTTTTTATTAATTTATTTGCAAATTATGGTGGAAAATAAGTATTTGGTCACCTACAAACAAGTAATTTATTTACTTTTTTACCGAATGTTATATTTCCTCATCCATATAATGAATTTAGAGGGCAAATTGTTTTGGTCGGGCAGAGATTTGGCTCCCCCTGTTGAACCCTTGGTGACCCTTCCCCTGAGAGGACCTCTCATTACAACAGCTATCTAACTGGCTAAATCAAAATAACTCTGTCATTCCCTTTATTTAATGTACCTTTATGACTGATATCGGCACGATTGTTCTAAACAATAACAACTGTATGAATTTACATTTACATTTAAGTCATTTAGCAGACGCTCTTATCCAGAGCGACTTACAAATTGGTGCATTCACCTTATGACATAAAAAACAAACAACCGAGATTGAATTCTTAGTTATTGTCATGATGCTGCCACTGTGGTTGATGGTGGTAGGCTTTGTTACTTTGGTCCCAGCTCTCTGCAGGTCATTCACTAGGTCCCCCCCCCGTGTGGTTCTGGGATTTTTGCTCACCGTTCTAGTGATAATTTTGACCCCACGGGGTGAGATCTTGCATGGAGCCCCGTGGAGAGGGAGATTAACAGTGGTCTTGTATGTCTTCCATTTCCTAATAATTGCTCCCACAGTTGATTTCTTCAAACCAATCTGCTTACATATTGCAGATTCAATCTTCCCAGCCTGGTGCAGGTCTACAATTTTGTTTCTGGCGTCCTTTGACAGCTCTTTGGTCTTGGCCATAGTGGAGTTTGGAGTGTGACTGTTTGAGGTTGTGGACAGGTGTCTTCTATACTGATAACAAGTTCAAACAGGTGCCATTAATACAGGTAACGCGTGGAGAACAGAGGAGCCTCTTAAAGAAGAAGTTACAGGTCTGTGAGAGCCAGAAATCTTGCTTGTTTGTAGGTGACCAAATACTTATTTTCCACCATAATTTGTGAATAAATTAATTAAAAATCCTGCAATGTGATTTTCTGGATTTTTTTCTCTCTCATTTTGTCTGTCATAGTTGAAGTGTACCTATGATGAAAATTACAGGACTCTATCATCTTTTTAAGTGGGAGAACTTGCACAATTACTTTTTTGCCCCACTGTAGATCTTGACCTGAGCCAATGGGAGACATGTGTAATGGCAAAGTAAAAGCCAAAGCTTGCATTCATCCATGGAGTTATCCTGGTTGATTTTTGCACTCGAGCATCGGAGCTCATTTATAAGAAGAGTGAATCTTCTTCCAGTGGAGAACTCTACATAACAAATGACACCATTTCCTTTATATAATGCACTACTTTTGTATAGGGCTCTGGTCAAAAGTAGTACACTCTTGGAGAGTTTGAGTGTCCTTCAAATGTAAGCTGAGGTGTATATCAGGTCTTTCCCAGAATCCCTCTCTGGTGGTGCACATGGTCACACCTGTACCCCAACCACATGCCTCTTGCGTGTTTTATTAATTTGGTTATTTGATGGTTGGTTCCCCAAGGTGGTTCCTGTTCGGTGAGCGTGAGTGGAGGACACACGTAGGGTTACACACAAGGCCATATATTGTACACATATACAGTATGGCTACAAATATACATACACACGAACATGCAGGGCTACACACACAGAAAAACACACTGACGGCTACACCAACAGAGACAAACACACACATAGTGCTTCTAAGGCCGACGTGTGGCAATCTGGTTTTCCATTTGCTGTGATCAGACATACTCTGGCTCCTCCTGGGAACATGCATCTTGGGCTGGCTCTCTATTCACTCTTACCTTTCTGGGAGGCATTGAAGCATCCTGCATCGAAGACTACTTGCGTGTTTTGAAACCTGCTCGCCTGTTCTCACCTTCCACACACTTTGTCCTTCTCTTTTTTCTCAACAGTTGGTTGAATCAAAGATAAAGACATCAGCTCAACAATGGCGGGTGCCCTTAAGCCTGTCTACCTCCTCACAAGGATTAGGGTATTTCTCATGGGGAACTTGTTGCCTTTTCCCAGAATAAAATGAAAAGCCTTTGTATGGAAAAGCTCTGTATTTCCCCCTAACACCTTTTGGAGGCGTCACAAGTATACATGTATCACTCTGGTGTGGTTTTGTGAGTCTTGTCTTTGAAACTGACTATAAACCTCTCTGAGTTTCTCCTACTGCCGCAGCTCTGTCAAAAGTTTGTCTGCAGGGATGAGGGAGGATTTCAAGGAAGGGCGGATGATAGGACACGTTATTCTATTCTATTCTGTTTATCATGTTGGAAGGTATTGTCTGGACATGGCAGAGTGAAAACAGATCAGAACATTAGCCAGAGTAATGACGACTGCCTTTCAAAGATGAAAATGAAATTAGAGGGGCACCACGGCCCTCATTTAGGGCCATACCCTGCAGGCCAGACTCTCATTGGGTCTCCAGAATGTGCCTAATAAAGAGGTACAGGTTGGGAAACCAAGTGTGAATGTAACGGCCGTTTGTGGAAGAAGGTGAGGACCAAGGTGCAGAGTGGTACGTGTTCATCTTTTATTCGTTGAACTGAACACTGAATAGCCAAACAATAAAAACAACCGAAACAGTTCTGTCTAGTGCAGACACAAAAACAGAACGCAACTATCCACAAAAACCCAGTGGTAAAAGGCTACCTAAGTATGGTTCTCAATCAGAGACAACGATAGACAGCTGCCTCTGATTTAGAACCACACCCGGCCAAACAAAAAAGAAATATAAAACCTAGAAAATGAACATAGTCACCACCCTAGTCACACCCTGGCCAAACCAAAATAGAGAATAAAAATCTGTCTTTGGCCAGGGCGTGACAGTACCTCCCCCCCTTCCCCCAAAGGTGCATACTCCGGCCGCAAAACCTGACCCTAAAAGGAGGGTCCGGGTGGTTCTTCTTTACGGCGGTGGTTCTGGTGCGGGATGTGGACCCCGCTCCACCTTAGGCTTGGCCCACTTAGGCGGCGCATCTGGAGCGAAGACCCTCCTCGCTGACCCCGGACTGGGGACCCTCGCAGTGGGCCCTGGACAGACGGGCGACTCTGGCAGCGCCGGACAGGCGTGCGACTCAGTCAGCGCTGGACAGGCGGGCGACTCTGGCAGCGCAGGACAGGCGGGCGACTCGAAACCTAGAAAATGAACATAGAAACCTCTCTCTGGCCAGGGCGTGATAGTGAATGAGGCCATTGTGTCTTGAATCAAGCCAAACGAATAGGCCGTAAATATCACTTTGGCGACAAATAAAATGAGTGTGTGATTAGAACTAGATGAGCGCAAAGTCAGACCAGGTGAGGCCTTTTGAATGCCCAGTGTTGTACTTTTATAATCTCTAACAGTTTAGCAATCAAGACAAAATATTGATATTGTTGAGAAGTGACCCAAGATAAATCAATTAATTCACTTCTTCGGGATCAGTGTCCCTTCCACGGGACGGTTGAGCTAACATAGGCTAATTCGATTAACATGAGGTTGGAAGTAACAAGAACATTTCCCAGGACATATCTGATATGGGCTTAAATTATATGGGCTTAAATTCTTGTTAATCTAACTGCACTGTCCAATTTAGAGTAGCTAATACAGTGAAAGAATACCAGGCTATTGTTTGAGGAGAGTGCACACAATTTTGAACATGAAAAGTTACTAATTAACAAATTAGGCACATTTGGGCAGACTAGATACAATATTTTGAACAGAAATGCAATGGTTCATTGGATCAGTCTAAAATGCAATGGTCCATTGGATCAGTCTAAAACGTTGCACATACACTGCACCTGGGCTGGAATAATACATTTTGGCCTTTCTCTTGCATTTCAAAGATGATGGTACAAAACAATTACACAAGAACGGTTGGTATTTTCTTTGTATTATCTTTTACCAGATCTATTGTGTTATATTCAACTACATTCCTTTCACATTTCCACAAACGTCAAAGTGTTTCCTTTCAAATGGTACCAAGAATATGCATATCATCAGGGCCTGAGCTACAGGCAGTTAGATTTGGGTATGTAATTTTAGGCGAAAATTGAAAAAGAATGGGCGGATCCTCGAATAAACTCCAGCCTCAGCTGTCGCCACAAGCTGCTGTCACCACATATAGTAATTATTATTATGGAATTGAAAATGAAAACAATTTACCGATGTGTCTGGCAATAAAAGTGAACGGGGCCTTAGTTTAGGATATGTAAATGTGTTTAAGAAGCATTCTTTGATACCATTCCTACTGATGAGTGCATAAATTGGAACACAGTGCTATAAATTATGTCAGAGCTCAGGCTCCGCACTTCACAGCACTGTATGGGTTTTGATTGACAGAAGTTCTGGACTTCAGCACCACACACTACAAGAATTTGCCCACATCCCTCCCGCTAATTGGCCAACCTTTTTTGTTGTGAGGGAAATTCTCTAAATGAAGAGGGCTGGATGTATTTTGAAAGATGAGACGTTGAGGATTATAATAAATATTGCTTTTATGTGGTTAGAAAGCAAACTAAAACACCCATGAGTCCAAAGTTGCACTTCACATTTCCATATCATAAACCTGTCATATACAGTGTCAACATTTATGATCCCTGTTTGATGTACAGTTACAATATGACATGGCTTCATACCCCAGGGTGTTTTGAACAGAATGAGCCTATGTTTATCTATTGTGAAGGAAATTTGCGGTGAAACTTGCTCCTGAATGCACGCATCCTTTCTATGCACTCCACAAGTACGCTAAGTTTCTCTGAATTGCCCTGTGAAACCTAACACTGCAAGATAATATTTTATGACTTAGTTAGTCATGCTGGCAATAGAACAAGCTTTCAAATGATGCACATTTGATCCAGATTGCGATTTATAATGGGCCGTTTTTGGATTGCGTAAACAACAACAGTAATTGTGTGATGGCGGGGGACCAGGGCTGTGATCCAAACAAAACAACCACGATTGCGCTTGCTATAGTTCCTCAACAGCACAGCTAGGAGAGCTCAAAAAAAGCACCTTATAGTGGAAGATTTCTTTGAGTCATAAAATGGACTTAGGGCCTGAGAGGTATGTGGCCACTTAGACACCAGTTAGTCCTCTCACTCAAACCCTCATAGGTTGCACCTACCCCACATTTCCCATGAATATTACTCTAGACACATGTTACTGAATGTATCCAAAGTATTTTTAGATTTCGTTATCAACAATTGCAGATACAATCAACAGTGTATTGTTTGGATTCAGCCTTGTCCGGTGAACTGTTGTGTCCTCAACTTTGGTCTAATAATTTTCCCATAATCTCCAAACTGTTCCCTTTCAATTGTTACCATGCTTATGGGGGGGGGGACACACACTTGCACCTAGAAAAGCACTCGTACTCTGAGATAATTGATACATACGGCCGCAGGTGCAGTACGAATATGTTAGGTTAAATATCTGAAGCCCCATTCTTAGCCAGAGTTAGAGGCACATTTAAAAAAAATAATTTAGCGACGCTCTTAACCCTAATTGCTCCTGTAAGTCCTTCTGAATAAGTGTCTTTCTCAAGGGCACTTTGACAGATTTGTGGCTCTGGGATTCTAATAGTGGCCTTTCGGTTACTGGCCCAACATTCTAGCCCAACATTCTTAACCACTAGGCTAAAGTTACAAAAACAACACGACTCAACAGCAAGACCTTGACTGCTCCAGGGGCACTAGCTGACACTGTGCTTCCAGTGTGTGTGCGTTTGTCTCAGGGGGTTGGGTAAGCAACAACAACAAAAATCTGTGGACACTAAGGATATTGGACTATGAAGCAGTCTTCTAAGGCCATTGAATTAACATTCAACTTAAAATATCAAGAAGCCCAACAACTCTGACCATTAATGCCCTTGCAACCCCCTGGACTAAATCATCCGCACTCACTGCAATGACTGTTCTAGTTTTACTTTTACTTTACTTACACTAGGGGGGGCTTCCCCCTCTTTCAGACTTTATACCCAAATGACTAATTCTGCGGGACCATCAGGAGAAGCACAGTTCCACAAAACTGGTGGAGAAAGTGTTATGCTGGTGAATGAGGACCCAAAAGCGACTTAACGAAAACAGAGTCTTTATTCCAGTATAAGACAAAAGTAATAATCCTGGATATAACAAGGAGAAAACAAAACAGGAAAAACTTAAATCCACTCGTAGTAGCGAGGACTGACTGGAGACTCGACCATAGACTGCAGGTTGCTTAGGGAAGGCACCGACCGTAGCAGACTAAGACACCTGCTCACACGCAGCATCTGAAGAAGACAAAACACGACAGGGCGAGACCAGGACACAGAACAGCGAACATCATACAAGGATCCGACAAGGACAGAAGCGGAAAACAAGGGGAGAAATAGGGGCTCTAATCAGAGGGCAAAATAGGGGAGAGGTGTGAAAAGAGTAAATGAGTGAGTTAGGAGAATGAGGAACAGCTGGGAGCAGGAACGGAATGATAGAGAGAAGAGAGAGAGGGAGGGGGAGAGAGAGGGATAGAAAGAGGGAACGAACCTAATAAGACCAGCAGGGGGAAACGAACAGAAGGGAAAGCACAAGGACAAGACAATATATGACAAAACATGACAGAAAGACCCACGCTAGCCCATTGTCGTTGACGCTGAGGATGGCAGCAAAAGTTAGATTTCAGTTCAGCTAAACCTGTCACCTCGAGAGAACTAAATGAACATCTATGCTTATTTGATGATTGTAAGTAATTATTTTGATTGCATGCTATTTATTTCAATGCATTATCTTTAGGTTTTATCTGACAGTTTGCATTCATTGTCAGCAGTTTATTGCACGTTATTTGTATTTTTATGTCGATAATTCAAGTCGGGCTTGTTGTTACCTAATCACCTGTATTTAATGGCTATAATATGTATATTTAATTTCATAAAGCTGCTTAAATGTTGGTTTTGATTCATGGAAAAAGCTTTGTTGATGCGTTGGATTGATCGAGATAGAATTTTGTTGTGTTGCAACACTTTTCTTTGCATTCACATTTCGATAGTTTAATGTGGAATTTCGTTAGAACACTTGGACATAGGCTATTTATCAGGTTTGAAGGTAAGACCCAGATACCGACTACATCGAATTAACAACAGTTTAATAATCCAACAGGGGACAGCAAAAGGTCAAACAGGTCAACAGGTCAAAGGCAGGTAGGGGTCAGTAATCCAGAGGTGGGGCAAAGGTACAGGATGGCAGTCAGGGTCAGGTTAGGCAGAGGTCTATAATCCAGAGGTGGTGCAAAGGTACAGGACGGCAGTCAGGCTCAAGCAGAGTGGTCAGGCAGGCGGGCTCAGAGTCAGGACAGGCAAGGGTCAAAACCAGGAGGGCGAGAAAAAGAGAGACTGGGGAAAAGCAGGAGCTGAGACAAAAACCGCTGGTTGACTTGGCAAACAAGACAAACTGGCACAGACAGACAAAAAACACAGGTATAAATACACAGGGGATAATGGGCAACACCTGGAGGGGGCAGGAGACAAGCAGGACAGGTGAAACGCTCTTATTTATACATCTTTCTTTATTATTATAATGTGTATCCATTTCTCCTCCAACACTCATTTTTTTGTGGAACAGTTATGTTTCAATATAGGCTGCTTAACTACTACTAAGGCCAAATAATAATGTGATTACACGGATAATGCAAAATACACGGATCATTTTACTAAAACAACTAAAACAACTATTAGGAAATCTGACAGAGATCTCGATCTCTCCCATGATGTCCTATGATGTCAGTGCTGCTGACAGTGTGGCATGCTGACCACACCGCTGGCTTCATGTGCGTGAGCGCTGCAAAATAAATGTACACACGTTTATTCAATCATTTAATCCAAACTGCTCGCATGCGTTAACGAGTGTCTGCATAGCCAGGCGTTAAAATAGAACTTGGTTCTATTTTTAAAGCTTGATGCGCTGCAAGTCCCTTCTCGCCCATATCATTGTTTTTTTAGGAGTATATACCCACGTGGGTGATTGAAAGATGAACTGAGATCCACACTCCAGTCCAGTTGCTGGTGGTAATACACCTTAAAGTTATTTGCATACCAGCATATAAGGTCCAAAGAAGAAGACCGAAGGAAGCGCGATTACTAGAAACAAACTTGGTTTACCCTTTTATCTGTGGATTCATTGTCGGAGTAGAGGACCTTGTGCATTTCAGGTAAAATAACAACCCAATGTTTATGTCCCAGGACAAATTAACTAGCAACAGGAAGCTTGCTAGCTAAACTGCCATGAACATGTCATGTGTTTCGACCTGACCCCAAAATTAATATAGTTGGTTAAGAGTTTGTTTTTATATTTCAGCCTGCGTGTCCTGGTCGTGTCCTGAGGCATGTTCAGAGGGTTTTATGTTCTTGGTAACACAAAAGTAATGTAACGAATTACATTACACCGTTACTTACTCTTACCTTTAATGGCAGTAACGTTGTAACCTAATGAGTTGCTTTAAAAAGTAACCCCAAGTGGTTTGTTTTTTATTTATGTGTGTGTGCACGCGAGCGTATCAGCAACTTCTGGAGAAGAGACTAGGTCTGGAACCTTTTTCTTTCTCCAATGGCCTCTTTGGCAATCTTGTTTTTTAAGTAACCAAAAACATTTAACGTCTAAGAACTGGTTGTCCAGCTGCAATGTTCCATAAGAACTGCTCACAAGTGTATTATTAGTTATGCATGGCAAAGGTCAGCTGGATATTATTCTGGTGACCTAGCACACTCTGGGATTTAGCAATGAGAAGAAGCTCTAGTCATTCCGTGGGAAGAAACAAACACTTTAAAACATTGTGCAGTTCAATAGTGTTGACTCCCGAGCTACCACCCACATTTTAAATATTAATATATTCAGTTTGTCTACAATTCAACTTTCTTGATATTGTTACATTGTTATTATGCTAAGGCAAAACTGTGTGTTTTTCCTCCCAGCCATTGCCTACGGTTAGTTTGAAGCGCAGTTCAAGACTTCTCTGCAATCATCCTGTGCCCTGGCTCCCCAGGCTTTTGTACTGTACTGGATTCACATTACATTCAAACTCCTCAGCACTTATAAATGCTTATTCTACTGAATAGAAAACAATGTGGATTTATTTCCCCTTGCATTAATTCTGCTTGGGGCCTATGGATTTCCCCTGCCTTGTCCTCTTTTCTTTCATCACAATTCTCGCACTCATCCGTAGGGTAGAGAATGGGTTTATCGTTTTCTTTCCCCCTCTATTTGAACAAATTGTTATTGAATCCCAATTCTGGGAGGAGGTACTGCTATTTGAATAGCTTGAATTGTTTGTATCCCACAGTGTGTGTCAAGGGATCCAATGACCTTGAAAAAGTAGAGACCACTGAAAGAGGCTGCGATTTTTTAAAACTTTCATATCTGTTTTATCGACATTATTTAGACCAGGAATTCCCAAAAGAGATATACTGATACATTTCTTCCCCCAGGAAAACATTGCCAGGAGGGTAGCTCCAGTAAATGCTAACTTCTGGATTAAAAATTATTTTAAATAGAGTATCTCCCATGAACATGCTTCACAGTTTAGAACTAGGCTTAATCTGTGTCAAGGGAACAGGACTTTAAATACGCAATAAAGTAAACACAAGATACTATAAAAGGAAAAGACCCATAAGACCCATATTGACCCATACAGATTGATTTACAAATGCTACTTCCTGCAGAGGATTTTATTTTAAATCTAAAGTATATTCAGGGACCCAATGAAAGTACATGTAAAATATAGAGAATTCTGAAGTCTGGCTTTGTTTCATGAAAACAATCTCATATTGTCATAAAGAGATACTTCGGGATTTTGGCAATGAGGCCCTTTATCTATTTCCCCAGAATCAGATGAACTGGTGAAACCAGTTTTATGCATCTGTGTCCAGTATATAGGAAGTTAGGGTTAGGTTCGCAAGCCAATGCTAACTACCATCAGCACAATGTCTGGAAGTATATGGGTGTGTGTTAGCATGCTAGTAGAGACCCATAGACTTCCAGTCATTGCTCTAACGCTAGTTAGCATTGGCTCGAGAAACTACCTCTACCTTCCTTCATACTGGACACAGAGACACAAAAACAAGTTCATCTGACTCTGGGGAAGTGGATTAAGATTATCATGGCCTAAATCCCAAAGTATCCCTTTAAGGTACATTGACTAAATTGGAACATTTTTGTGAAAGTTAGTGTTAATGAGAAAGAAGTTGGACAAACAACAATTGATTTGCATTGTCAGACAGACCTTTGAGGGTTGCTGTTTTGAGTAGAGATTTCCTGCTGTACAGTTTTGTATGGTTATCAGTCTCATTATTGAGTCACCTGATCATTGATTACACATGCTAAAACCATTGACAACTACATGCCGTTTTCAAGTGATTGTTAATTTAGTGTCTTAACTCTTAGTACTTATGTATATAATACGAAAGACTGCTGCTATAGCAGCACCTTCATCAACACGTTCCCTTCTTTCAGCCTGGGGTCTCTTTCCTGTTCCACGGTCCTCTACAGATCCCTGTGTGTCACTCTCAGGATCTCTCTGTGCCTGTTCTCTCTCGATTGTTGTGCGGTTTTCAAAATCTTCCTCTCTCATGTTCAGAAGCTAAACAACAATTGATAATGTATTTTCAGATACGTGAGGGTAGCCTATCCATTTGGCATGTAGCTGGCTAGCTAACAACATGTCATTTAGCTTGGTTCATCAGAGATTAGGGTTTTGGAAAGAGATTAACATTGATCATGGATTTTCAGATATGTAACTATCTAGCTAGTAAACCTGTTGCGATGAGCAATCCCGTATCCGGGAGCGTAATTATAGCCTCAAGCTCATTACCATAATGTAACGTTAACTATTCATGAAAATCGCAAATGAAATGAAAAAATATATTGGCTCACAAGCTTAGACTTTTGTTAACAACACTGTCATCTCAGATTTTCAAAAAAATGCTTTTCAACCATAGCTATACAAGCATTTGTGTAAGAGTATTGATAGCTAGCATAGCATTAAGCCTAGCATTCAGCAGGCAACATTTTCACAAAAACAAGAAAAGCATTCAAATAAAATAATTTACCTTTGAAGAACTTCGGATGTTTTCAATGAGGAGACTCTCAGTTAGATAGCAAATGTTCAGTTTTTCCAAAAAGATCGCTCCGTTTTATTAATCTCGTTTGGTTAAGAAAAAACCCTGAAAATTCAGTCATTACAACGCAAACTTTTTTCCAAATTAATTAACTCCATAATATCGACAGAAACATGGCAAACGTTGTTTAGAATCAATCTCAAGGTGTTTTTCACATATCTATTCGATGATAAGTCCCTCGTGGCAGTTTGGTTTCTCCTCTGTTCAAAATGGAAAAATGCACGCACCTGGAGATTACACAATAGTTTCGATGGAGGACACCGAGCGGACACCTGGTAAATGTAATATCTTATGGTCAATTTTCCAATGATATGCCTACAAATACGTCACAATGCTGCAAACACCTTGGGGAAACGACAGAAAGTGTAGGCTCATTCCTTGCGCATTCACAGCCATATAAGGAGACATTGGAACACAGTGCCTCAAAAATCTGGCTCACTTCCTGTATGAAATTTAATCTTGGTTTCGCCTGTAGCATTAGTTCTGTGGCACTCACAGACAATATCTTTGCAGTTTTGGAAACGTCAGAGTGTTTTCTTTCCAAAGCTGTCAATTATATGCATAGTCGAGCATCTTTTCATGACAAAATATCTTGTTTAAAACGGGAACGTTTCTTATCCAAAAATGAAATACTGCCCCCAGATTTTCAAGAGGTTAAACAAACAGCGTGTAAATTTAGCTTGCTTCAGCAGAGATTAGACTTTTGGAAAGAGCTTGACATCGGCAAGTCCTCATCCTGGTAAAGTTGTCAGTCGGACTACAGTAATCACCACTATAGATGGCAAGCAAATCAAACTATATTTGGATATAGTCATTTAGTTTATCCCCTGAAAGTTAGCTTGTTAACGAGCCATATTGCCATGATCTGTTATTAGCTAACTAGCCTATTTGACATGTTCCATCAATCAACGTAGCCTGTCATGTCTGTCAGCAATCATGATTAAACACTCTTAAAAACAATGTTGAAAAGGGAATAATTTTAGCTAACTTCGCTAGGTAGACCTACATTGGTTGGAGTAAAAAAGTACATTAGGTCTACCTACCACTACGATTAGCCAACTGTACAAAGGTTCTACCAGTTGCTTGCAAAGTTAACATTATTAGCTAATAGTACATCGGCAAATGCGCCATTCTGCTGCTTGACAGGCAGAGGCCACAAAGGATAGGAAATTAACCTAAACATACCTGTCAGGTATAGTTCACTTTTATATCACTCAAATGTCCATTTAACTGAGAGATAGTGAGGCTACCCTCACATATCTGAAATTACATGATCAATTGATGTTTACTGATCATGAAAAGCATGCAGTTACTTGCTGTATAACTGATGATGGAGATAAATGTGCTCAATTGTTTTGCATGGAATACTTGAAAATGTATAGTTCTAACTATGCTCTTCAAGGTGATGATATTACAACCAAATAATTAACGTTTATTTAACAATCCCTTGAAAATGGCACGCAGGTGTCAATGGTTTTAAAGGAGCTGGGGATCTCCTTGTCCCCCCAGCAGGCAAATTGCAAGCTCTGCACCTTAGTGACTTTTTATTGCTTTAATGTGGACAATGTTAAGAAGCTGTAGCAATTAACTCTGCTTGAGTAATAATTAGCTTATTGTTGGATTAGCTTATTGTGTATGTTTACATGCACAGTAGTCATTTGATATTAAAATTACTATGGCAGTAAACAGATTATGTAATAGTCATGTCAAAATCGGAGTAAGCACACACCGATTAAAACACCTGGTTTTCCAAGCAATCTTTTGAATTATTCGGACATGTTACACACCTTAATTGGCATTCCAGCTGTATATTTGATCTGCGCGTGTGCTAGCACCAGCCAAGCGAGACTCCCTCTTTAGCGTGAGTTAAGTGGGTTCTGGAACAACTGAATGTATGCGTCTTAGAAGTATATGTTTTTCTGCATTTATCAGGTAGCCTGATTTCAGATGTGTCCATGTAAACAGGATTATTAGAGAAATCGTTGGTCTTGCAAAGCCTGTATAGTTTTTAATTAAATGCTTTATATTAATCTGACTGTGTGCATTATTGTGTGCATGTAACTGCACTCATTGACCATTTGGTTTTACACCAATGGGTTAGACTTTCAACTGATTACAATGTGGAGTAACGTTGACTACAGTACCATTATCTTTTCCGTATTTGTTGCTTAATTGCTTAATTAATCAGATGCACAATTAAGTTAGAAAATATACCAAAACCAGGAGCAGAAGCTGGGCAGTAATTCCACCCCGCTCCCTTTTCAATTTTCAGATAAATCTATGGGCCAAATGCCTCCCCCCTTTCTGAAATATGAACGATGCGAACACCTGCGAAATCGTTATCAGTCCAAATGATCAGTGATCATTCTAGCTAGAGAATGAAAGGACTGGGTGAAATCATGAAGGGCCAGTTTCTCGGACACAGATTAAGACTACTCCTAGACTAAATAGAAAATTCAACTGAGATTCTCAATTTAAACAACTTTTTAGATCATGACTAGGCTTAATCTGTGTCTGATAAACTGGACCACAACAAATTAAGACAAACCGCCAGATCACTAAGAACTTGTCTATTGGTTGTCATTCTCAGAGAGCAAAACCTACACTACCTCACTCACTTACTCACTGTCAGTGGTGGGAAAAGTACCCAATATCATACTTGAGTAAAAGTTAATATACATTAATAGAAAATTACTCAAGCAAAAGTGAAGTCACTCAGTAAAATACTACTTGAGTAAAAGTCTAAAAGTGTATGGTTTGAAATATCCTTAAGCATCAAACGTATATTTCTTTGCACAATATACTTAAGCATCAAAAGTATGGAGTAAAAAGTACATGACTGTCTTTAGGAATGTAGTGAACTAAATGTATAAGTTGTCAAAAATGTAAATAAAGTACAGATACCTGCCAAAAACTACTTAAGACGTACTTTAAATTACTTTTACTTAGCATTTTACACCACTGCTCACTGTGTCCCCTAGTCCAATGGTATGCTTTGCCTTCCCCTGACCCAAGTGACCTGGAACAGTTTCACAATAGTCATCCCAACTTCCTCTCCCACAAACCACTCACAAGGGCAGCATGCACTGGTTTGAAGTCATGTATGTAATGCTGGTGAATGAGGACCCAAAAGCGACTTAACGAAAACAAAGTCTTTATTCCAGTATAAGACAAAAGTAATAATCCTGGAAATAACAAGGAGAAAACAAAACAGGAAAAACTTAAATCCACTCGTAGTAGCGAGGACTGACTGGAGACTCGACCATAGACTGCAGGTTGCTTAGGGAAGGCACCGACCGTAGCAGACTAAGACACCTGCTCACACGCAGCATCTGAAGAAGACAAAACACGACAGGGCGAGACCAGGACACAGAACAGCGAACATCATACAAGGATCCGACAAGGACAGAAGCGGAAAACAAGGGGAGAAATAGGGGCTCTAATCAGAGGGCAAAATAGGGGACAGGTGTGAAAAGAGTAAATGAGTGAGTTAGGAGAATGAGGAACAGCTGGGAGCAGGAACGGAACGATAGAGAGAAGAGAGAGAGGGAGGGGGAGAGAGAGGGATAGAAAGAGGGAACGAACCTAATAAGACCAGCAGGGCGAAACGAACAGAAGGGAAAGCACAAGGACAAGACAATATATGACAAAACATGACAGTACCCCCCCCACTCACCGAGCGCCTCCTGGCGCACTCGAGGAGGAACCCTGGCGGCAACGGAGGAAATCATCAATCAGCGAACGGTCCAGCACGTCCCGAGATGGAACCCAACTCCTCTCCTCAGGACCGTAACCCTCCCAATCCACTAAGTACTGGTGACCACGTCCCCGAGAACGCATTTCCATGATCTTTCGTACTTTGTAAATAGGTGCGCCCTCGACAAGGACGGGGGGGGGGGGGGGGGAGACGAACGGGGGCGCGAAGAAAGGGCTTGACACAGGAGACATGGAAGACAGGGTGGACGCGACGAAGATGTCGCGGAAGAAGCAGTCGCACAGCGACAGGATTGACGACCTGGGAGACACGGAACGGACCAATGAACCGCGGAGTCAACTTGCGAGAAGCTGTCGTAAGGGGAAGGTTACGAGTGGAAAGCCACACTCTCTGGCCGCGACAATACCTAGGACTCTTAATCCTACGTTTATTGGCGGCTCTCACAGTCTGCGCCCTGTAACGGCAAAGTGCAGACCTCACCCTCCTCCAAGTGCGCTCACAACGTTGGACAAACGCCTGAGCGGAGGGAACGCTGGACTCGGCGAGCTGGGACGAGAACAGAGGAGGCTGGTACCCCAGACTACTCTGAAACGGAGATAGCCCGGTAGCAGACGAAGGAAGCGAGTTGTGAGCGTATTCTGCCCAGGGGAGCTGTTCTGCCCAAGATGCAGGGTTTCTAAAAGAAAGGCTGCGTAATATGCGACCAATCGTCTGATTGGCCCTTTCTGCTTGACCGTTAGACTGGGGATGAAAACCGGAAGAGAGACTGACGGAAGCACCAATCAAACGACAGAATTCCCTCCAAAACTGTGACGTGAATTGCGGACCTCTGTCTGAAACGGTGTCTAACGGGAGGCCATGAATTCTGAACACATTCTCAATGATGATTTGTGCCGTCTCCTTAGCGGAAGGAAGCTTAGCGAGGGGAATGAAATGTGCCGCCTTAGAGAACCTATCGACAACCGTAAGAATCACAGTCTTCCCCGCAGACGAAGGCAGACCGGTAATGAAGTCTAAGGCGATGTGAGACCATGGTCGAGAAGGAATGGGAAGCGGTCTGAGACGACCGGCAGGAGGAGAGTTACCTGACTTAGTCTGAGCACAGTCCGAACAAGCAGCCACGAAACGGCGCGTGTCACGCTCCTGAGTAGGCCACCAAAACCGCTGGCGAATAGATGCAAGTGTACCCCGAACGCCGGGGTGGCCAGCTAACTTGGCAGAGTGAGCCCACTGAAGAACAGCCAGACGAGTAGAAACAGGAACGAAAAGAAGGTTACTAGGTCAAGCGCGCGGCGACGCAGTGTGAGTGAGTGCTTGCTTAACCTGTCTCTCAATTCCCCAGACAGTCAACCCGACAACACGCCCATCAGGAAGTATCCCCTCGGGATCGGTAGAAGCCACAGAAGAACTAAAGAGACGAGATAAGGCATCAGGCTTGGTGTTCTTATTACCCGGGCGATAAGAAATCACGAACTCGAAACGAGCGAAAAACAACGCCCAACGAGCTTGACGTGCATTAATTCGTTTGGCAGAACGGATGTACTCAAGGTTGTTATGGTCAGTCCAAACGACAAAAGGAACGGTCGCCCCCTCCAACCACTGTCGCCATTCGCCTAGGGCTAAGCGGATGGCGAGCAGTTCGCGGTTACCCACATCATAGTTGCGTTCCGATGGCGACAGGCGATGAGAAAAATAAGCGCAAGGATGGACCTTATCGTCAGACTGGAAGCGCTGGGATAGAATGGCTCCCACGCCCACCTCTGAAGCGTCAACCTCGACAATGAATTGTTTAGTGACGTCAGGAGTAACAAGGATAGGAGCGGACGTAAAACGCTTCTTGAGGAGATCAAAAGCTCCCTGGGCGGAACCGGACCACTTAAAGCACGTCTTGACAGAAGTAAGAAAAAAAGCTGTGAGAGGGGCAGCAACTTGACCGAAATTACGAATGAAACGCCGATAGAAATTAGCGAAACCTAGAAAGCGCTGCAACTCGACACGTGACCTTGGAACGGGCCAATCACTGACAGCCTGGACTTTAGCGGGATCCATCTGAATGCCTTCAGCGGAAATAACAGAACCGAGAAATGTGACAGAGGAGACATGAAAGGCGCACTTCTCAATCTTCACGTAGAGACAATTCTCTAAAAGGCGTTGGAGTACACGTCGAACGTGCTGAACATGAATCTCGAGTGACGGTGAAAAAATCAGGATATCGTCAAGGTAGACAAAAACAAAGATGTTCAGCATGTCTCTCAGTACATCATTAACTAATGCCTGAAAAACAGCTGGAGCATTAGCGAGACCGAACGGCAGAACCCGGTACTCAAAATGCCCTAACGGAGTGTTAAACGCCGTTTTCCACTCGTCCCCCTCTCTGATGCGCACGAGATGGTAAGCGTTACGAAGGTCCAACTTAGTAAAGAACCTGGCTCCCTGCAGAATCTCGAAGGCTGACGACATAAGGGGAAGCGGATAACGATTCTTAACCGTTATGTCATTCAGCCCTCGATAATCCACGCAGGGGCGCAGAGTACCGTCCTTCTTCTTAACAAAAAAAACCCCTGCACCGGCGGGAGAGGAAGAAGGCACTACGGTGCCGGCGTCGAGAGAAACAGACAAATAATCCTCGAGAGCCTTACGTTCGGGAGCCGACAGAGAGTATAGTCTACCCCGAGGGGGAGTGGTCCCCGGAAGGAGATCAATACTACAATCATACGACCGGTGAGGAGGAAGGGAGTTGGCTCTGGACCGACTGAAGACCGTGCGCAGATCATGATATTCCTCCGGCACTCCTGTCAAATCACCAGGTTCCTCCTAAGAAGAGGGGACAGAAGAAACAGGAGGGATAGCAGACATTAAACACTTCACATGACAAGAAACGTTCCAGGATAGGATAGAATTACTAGACCAATTAATAGAAGGATTATGACATACTAGCCAGGGATGACCCAAAACAACAGGTTTAAAAGGTGAACGAAAAATCAAAAAGGAAATGGTCTTACTGTGGTTACCAGATACTGTGAGGGTTAAAGGTAGTGTCTCATATCTGATACTGGGGAGAAGACTACCATCTAAGGCGAACATGGGCGTGGGCTTCCCTAACTGTCTGAGAGGAATGTCATGTTTTCGAGCCCATGCTTCGTCCATAAAACAACCCTCAGCCCCAGAGTCTATCAAGGCACTGCATGAAGCAGCCGAACCGGTCCAGCGTAGATGGACCGACATGGTAGTACAGGATCTTGATGGAGAGACCTGAGTAGTAGCGCTCACCAGTAGCCCTCCGCTTACTGATGAGCTCTGGCTTTTACTGGACATGAATTGACAAAATGTCCAGCAGAACCGCAATAGAGGCAAAGGCGGTTGGTGATCCTCCGTTCCCTCTCCTTAGTCGAGATGCGAATACCTCCCAGCTGCATGGGCTCAGTCTCTGAGCCGGAGGGAGATGGTTGCGATGCGGAGAGGGGGAACACCGTTAACGCGAGCTCTCTTCCACGAGCTCGGTGACGAAGATCTACCCGTCGTTCTATGCGGATGGCGAGTGCAATCAAGGAGTCCACACTGGAAGGAACCTCCCGGGAGAGAATCTCATCCTTAACCTCAGCGTGGAGTCCCTCCAGAAAACAAGCGAGCAGCGCCGGCTCGTTCCAGTCACTAGAGGCAGCAAGAGTGCGAAACTCTATAGAGTAATCCGTTATGGATCGATCACCTTGACATAGGGAAGCCAGGGCCCTAGAAGCCTCCCTACCAAAAACTGAACGATCAAAAACCTGTATCATCTCCTCTTTAAAGTTCAGGTAATTGTTAGAACACTCAGCCCTTGCCTCCCAGATAGCTGTGCCCCACTCTCGAGCCCGACCAGTAAGGAGTGAAATGACGTAAGCAATCCGAGCTCTCTCTCTTGAGTATGTGTTGGGTTGGAGAGAGAACACAATATCACACTGGGTGAGAAAGTAGCGGCACTCAGTGGGCTGCCCAGAGTAACATGGTGGGTTATTAACCCTAGGTTCCGGAGACTCGGAAGACCAGGAAGTCGCTGGTGGCACGAGACGAAGACTCTGAAACTGTCCTGAGAGGTCGGAAACCTGAGCGGCCAGGGTCTCAACGGCATGACGAGCAGCAGACAATTCCTGCTCGTGTCTGCCGAGCATTGCTCCCTGGATCTCGACGGCAGTGTTACAAGAATCCGTAGTCGCTGGGTCCATTCTTGGTCGGATCCTTCTGTTATGCTGGTGAATGAGGACCCAAAAGCGACTTAACGAAAACAGAGTCTTTATTCCAGTATAAGACAAAAGTAATAATCCTGGAAATAACAAGGAGAAAACAAAACAGGAAAAACTTAAATCCACTCGTAGTAGCGAGGACTGACTGGAGACTCGACCATAGACTGCAGGTTGCTTAGGGAAGGCACCGACCGTAGCAGACTAAGACACCTGCTCACACGCAGCATCTGAAGAAGACAAAACACGACAGGGCGAGACCAGGACACAGAACAGCGAACATCATACAAGGATCCGACAAGGACAGAAGCGGAAAACAAGGGGAGAAATAGGGGCTCTAATCAGAGGGCAAAATAGGGGACAGGTGTGAAAAGAGTAAATGAGTGAGTTAGGAGAATGAGGAACAGCTGGGAGCAGGAATGGAATGATAGAGAGAAGAGAGAGAGGGAGGGGGAGAGAGAGGGATAGAAAGAGGGAACGAACCTAATAAGACCAGCAGGGGGAAACGAACAGAAGGGAAAGCACAAGGACAAGACAATATATGACAAAACATGACAATGTAGGGTTGGTACTAAAGGAATACTATAGAGTATGGACTGCAGAAGTTCAGACTTTTCAAATGTGTAATTTAAGTGGAAGAAAACTCTGTAGGGGTGAACTGTATGGGCTTTTACTAATTATATAATTATTAGTATATATATATAATTGGGGCTTGATATAATTTTAATTGCGTGTGTCAGCACCTGAGTAAACTTACTTTTCAGGGGAAAATGAGTCTGACAGAAGTCTGAAATTCAATTATTGAAAGTATTGTTTTTTTAACATTGTCCTTTCGGAAGCATATTTGATGTGCACAGCGTCGCGTTTTGTGATGGAAGGAGATGACACTTAACCCTTGTAGTCTTAACATTCTGTATACTCCCCGTGTCTGAAGGGTAAAAAATGTCACGCCTTCACTAAACCCCTAAAATAAAGCAGCTGTATTGAATTTTAAACACCAAATCTATTTTTCATGAAGAAACAATCTGTCATTCATAACAAACTTTGTGAATATCTGGATTTTCTCTCTTCACAATGCCGAAAATCTGCATTTAATCAGTGGACACCACTCCTTTTTCTTACACACCGGTAATAATTGTTTTCTTTACTAAAATAGAGGTTATTTATTATTGCTAAAGGTACTGCATAGGTGTAAAAAAAATAGCAATAGATATCACTTCTATAGCCTACGAAAGTAGCAGAAATGTGCAGGAAGTAGTTTTGAATGAATTTTATTGAAGGGAAACAATAACAGTCTTGATGCTGCACAATGAGGAATTCAACTACATTCAACTACATTCACCCATTTTTCAAACCATTGCCCCCACCCACAAGGTGTATAAACAACACGAATAAGAAAATAAGAATAGATACAAAACAAAAACTTGAAGAACATAAATCAATCCACTCTAATTAGCACATGTAAAACAGTATGTAAGTGTGTGTGCATGGACTTTGTTTTACTACAGTCCGTCTTTGGAGGGTAGAATTGAATTGGCATCTCCTCCTCTTGCCTGCCCCAACTGCAGCCTCAAGTGGATCAGGACAAGATTCAGCCCCTGAACAGCTTTGCAAGTGCTGCAGAGGCTGTTGTGCAGGGGAAGTGCTCCCTTCTTTGAATGTATGGGGTTACAAGTGCCTTTCCCAGCTCCTCCGCTTATCATGCATCCAGGTAGGGTTGATCTTGTTCCGTATCATGAAGGCATTGTATGAGGACACATCAATGATGTTATGGAAGATAACCAGGGGCCAGCGGGCAGTTATCCTCCTGCAGATGCAGAGTAAAAGTTCTAATCACCTTGTCCAGGTTGTCCATGCCTCCTTTGTTATGGTTGTAGTCCAGGATTATGGCTGGCGTCCTGTCCTCACGATCACTGATCTCAGCCGTTTTGTGCAGTGTGCTCAGGAGGATCACATTACAGTTCCTCTTTGGGAGGTAAGAAACTAGAATGGTGGTGGGGGTGAAGACAAACTTCGATGAGAATCCCTCTCTCCCCCTTGTTGTGAGGAGTGCAGGGGGGAACTCAGGCTTGTTCTTTCTAACTGTGCCAACCATGGTGATCTTCCTCTTCAGGAGATGCTGGCTGAGTTCATAAGAGGTGAAGAAATTGTCACGTGACATTGTGTCCTCTCAGTCCATCTGTCACATCAAGCACAACTCTCATCCCCTGGTTCTTCTCCGGGTCTCCACTGGTCGGCTTCCCTGTGTAGACTTGCATCTTCCAAGCATAGTTGGATTGTGCATCACAGGCCACCCATATATTGATGCAATATTTTGCTGGCTTGCTGGGCATATACTGCCGGAAAGGACATGGACCTTTTTACTAAAGAGATTACTATCAGTGTCACAGAAAACAATCATATAAATCAATGATATTAAAGCAATACATAATAAAATTAAGAGTGAAAATCAATTACATTACAGATATGAAAATAAAAATGTACCTCTGAATTGAACCAGTTGCTCATCCACTGTTACTTCAGGCCCAGGGTTGTAGAGGTATGTCAGACGCTCCACCCACTTCTCCCACTTTGTCTCTCACACATCTTGCAGGTCTTAACCTTTTCAAGGTTATCAAATCGTAGCATTCCTGAGAAAGAGTGAAAGACTTTCAGTGGCATTGTGGCACTCTCTGCATCCCAGAGACTACATGTAGCCTCGCCTCGGGACCTATACATACCCGCTAAGATTATCAGCCATATGTAGGCACGCAGGTCAGTCTCATCCATTATTTTCCAGTTGTCTCCATATTTACGGAAACACTCCAAATTTGTCGTCCAGCCCTGGTTGTCATATGGTGACAAGGACCATGTTATTTTTCTGTTCTTTGACAAAAATGTCTCTCTTTCAGCTTGGAGGATTTCTTCTTCATCTGAAGATGATGCATCATGCTCTGGGTTGTATTCTTCCCCATTTTCTTCTTCAGATACCACCTCTTCTAAATCATTATTCTCTTGTTCCTCCTGGACAAAATCAGATCTACAACCTGTTGGGCACTGAAACGTGCACTCATGGCTTCAGCAAAGAGAGAACTGGGGGGACTGTCATCTGCAGCACCTTTATAGCCTCTGATTGCATTCCCCATTAGTAAACAATGCTTTCAATAAATGTTTATTTTGTCTGAGAACTTGAGTCGTGAGGGGTCGTGGAGGGGTGATGCTGCACATGCACAAGAAAGTTTTAGTTTTATCTGAGTTCAATCAGTAGCACACAATCTGTGTGTGTGTGTGTGTGTGTGTGTGTGTGTGTGTGTGTGTGTGTGTGTGTGTGTGTGTGTGTGTGTGTGTGTGTGTGTGTGTGTGTGTGTGTGTGTGTGTGTGTGTGTGTGTGTGTGTGTGTGTGTGTGTGTGTGTGTGTGTGTGTGTGTGTGTGTGTGTGATTTTATAACAGCCAGGTCAAAAATGACCCTAAGACAACCTTTGTACCCTGGTGGTGTACAGCTTTCATGGAATTATGAACAAATGCGATGTTCCACTTTTTCTAATGTTGGGGTCACTCTCGGAAAAGTAATCAAATTTCAAGTTGAAAAAATATAATTTAGGGGGTTTTCTCTGCTGTTAAATATAGAGGTGGGTAATTTTTACCCTTAAGACAACACAAGGGTTAATTAATATAGGTAAAATAATCTGTTTGAGACATCTAGCAAACGCACTTCTGAAAAAGCTGAAAATCTCCAGAAAAACCTGCAATGACTGAATTCAGGATAGATCTTAAGTCCCCAAAGCACCAAACCAAATCCCAATGTCATGCACTCTACTCTTTAGACTTCATCCTAAATCAATTTGATTACACCAAACCAAAGTTGTATAGGAATGTCAACAAGAAAAACAACGTAGCCGGTTTGCATAATGTGATCTGACATTCATATATATATATTTTTTTTTTTATCTGACAACATTTATTTTGTAATTTATGGGCAGTCTTTCAAGTCTAAGATTTTAATGAAACTAAATCGAAACAGAAATAAGTGTGTTCTCAATCTGTGTTCCACACTCGTGTTTTGCTGTATTGTCGGAGGCTCAAACGGGATCTGTGGAGATCACAGCTGATCAACAAGGATTTAGAGAAGCGAGCTTACCACAGTTCAGAAAGTATTCATACATCCATTTTTCACGTAGCGACACAATCTTAATTTATTTTTCATTCTTCCTTTCTCATCTCTCTATCGCAAACACTTTTGTCTGTGTGAACAGCTCCTCATTTTCCGAAAACTAACAAGTCCATGTCCCTCTATGTCTCCCGCTCTCCCAGAAGAAATACTGTCAGGGAGATATAAGCTAACTTGACACAAACCATAAATTTTTATGTTCAGCCTTTCCCCCCTTCTTCCATTATTCATGGTTTGAGCAATGTATGACTACTGATGGGTAATGATATATCAGTAAGGGACAGTGAGAAGGAGTCGGAGCAAGCTGGGAAAAAACAGGCGAGAAATAGAATGAGATAACATGAGTAAAAGAGAAAGAAATGCAAGGAAAAGACAGGGAGAGAACAGTCAGTGAGAAAAGAGAGATAAAGGGGAGCCAGACACAGACGGAGAGGAAAGACTGTGAGAGGGAAAGAGAGACAGACAGAATGAGCGGCACACCAATGACAGGCAGAGAGTAAACGAGGACAGCAAACTCCCTCTGGCATTTGATTTGTCCCATTTATTTTCACCCTGATTTAATAACGTATTTTTGGACAGGCTTATTGACCGACCGCATCCCTGTCTCGCAGGTGTAAACAGGACTCCAGGCCTAGCGAGCTGCCGTCTGCCTGACTGGACTTTATCAAAAATATATCGAAACAAGTAGGCCAAATCATAATACATATGACGGGCTGTAGTCGGAGCCCCTCCTGAAAGAATCATGATCCATCTGTGTTGCCTCAACGTAGTTCAACAGGGCCAGATTGACAGTGGGAGCGCATTTCTCCTAGCCTTGGCTGGTCCAGGTTTGGCGTGACAATGGCAGTGACCGTAGGAGTTTAGTGAGAATGCACAAACAGATCTGAGACCAGGCTTAATTTTTCTTGCTCAGGATGTTATTAGCGCTGCACTAACGTGGGGACGGTGCGCCATTCTAATTTTTCCCAGCCCCTGCAAAGAATGATCATTAGAAGGAGTTCCATATACAGAGGAAATTTATATAATTGAGTTTTGGGTGAGTGGTATTGAGGAAGATGGATATACCTGCTTCTTCTCGTTATCTTCTTAGGGGTGCTTAATGGTTTTTCTCTTCCTCTACCTGGGGTGGTGATGACTTGGTGGTCAACTCGTAGTTTCAAGCATCAGGAAGCCGCTAACGCGTTGTGAGTGGACAAATGAGCTAGGGAATGGACACATAAGCTAGTGAATCAATTTTTTTTTAAAGGAAGGTAGAGAGGAAGGAGATGTAAGGAGATTGAGTTTCTTTCCCTCATCATTATTAGCACAGACAAAGACATTATACAAATATATATTGCCGCTGGACTTTTTCATCTTGCAAACCCAATCTTTTTACGGAAATCCTTGAAATTGAAATTGACAGAGAAAAAAGAAAGAAGACATTGTCAGAATATGTGGGAAGTTGAGTTTTATCTTAGCAGTGCTTAACAACAAGTGCATCTACCGTACCTACTAATGATCATTTTACTCTTCAAAAAAAAACTCTCACATCTAGTAAACAGAATTCATCAAACCTTTCAACCAGAGACACAGTGCAAGACAGTGAAATACTCAAATGTCTGGGAGTAAAACCCTTATAATATATAATAATATATGCCATTTAGCAGACGCTTTTATCCAAAGCGACTTACAGTCATGTGTGCATACATTCTACGTATGGGTGGTCCCGGGGATCGAACCCACTACCCTGGCGTTACAAGCGCCATGCTCTACCAACTGAGCTACAGAAGAACCATTTTGCTCTCTTTATCCAACTCCACAAACTGCATATTCAATTCATTCATATTCCTTCCCAGTTCTTCATAGAACTTCAGAGATATGACTTCATTTGGTTGCAGCTTTGTTCAGTGACTTGTGTGTATAGTGTTCATTTTAGGAGACCAGTGCCAAGCCTCACCCATTAGCGCCAAGCCTCAAGCTGAGGGTTTCCTAAAATGGACACCGTTCTGGTGCGTGTCTTAAACGTTAAGTGTCGCCCACACCCTCTGTTTGAACTTGGTATTATCAAAAGGTAGTTTGTATGATCATGCCCTCCCCCACATAGAGATGAATATGTATATGATTAAGGACAAATAATTAAGGCTTCACTAGGGTAGGGGGCAGCATTCAGAATTTTGGATTCAAGCGTACCCAAATTAAACTGCCTGCTACTCAGGCCCAGAAGCTAGGATTTGCATATAATTGGTAGATTTGGATAGAAAACACTCAAAAGTTTCCAAAACTGCAACGATATTGTCTGTGCGTGCAACAGAACTAATGTTATGATGACTGTGAGTATAATAGAACTGATATGGCAGGCAAAACCTGAGGAAAATCAATCCAGGAAGTACTATTATCTTGAAAGGCTGTTTTTCCATTGGAAGCCTATCCACCATAAAAAGACTTAGGACCCAGTTCACAATCTCTTTGGCTTCTTCTACATGTG
This sequence comes from Oncorhynchus gorbuscha, assembly GCF_021184085.1. Lineage (NCBI taxonomy): Eukaryota > Metazoa > Chordata > Actinopteri > Salmoniformes > Salmonidae > Oncorhynchus > Oncorhynchus gorbuscha. Next base: position 54,145,992 of record NC_060182.1, on the reverse strand, counting down.
GCCAGTCTTTAGGCATTGTTTCAGGCCTTAACTCTGAAAAATGAGGGAGATACAGCACTTTCAATGAGTGGACAGTGGACATTTCCAGACATGAGTCCAGCGTGTGATCGGCATCGGGCATATCTTGTTTCTCTATTGACAAAGCTTTTGTCTGGTTGAAATATTATTTATTATTTGTGACAAAATCAACCTGAGGATTGATGTTAAACATCGTTTGACATGTTTCTACAAACTTTTATTGTACTTTTTTGACTTTTTGTCTGGATGTTGAGAGCACGCTTTGTGCCTTTGGATTACTGAACTAAATGCACCAACAAAATGGATATATTTGGACATAAAGAGGGACATTATCGAACAAAACAAACATTTATGCTCTAACATGGAGACCTGGGAGTGCCATCAGATGAAGATCTTCACAGGTAAGTGATTCATTTTAACGCTATTTCTGACTTTTGTGACACCTCTCCTTGGTTGGAAAATGGCCTTATGGTTTTCTGTGGCTAGGCGCTGACCTAACTTAATCGCATGGTGTGCTTTCGCCGTGAAGCCTTTTTGAAATCTGACACAGCGGCTGGATTAACAAGATGTTTATCTTTAATCCTATGTATAAAACCTGTATTTTTCATCAATGTTTATGATGAGTATTTCTGTAATTTGATGTAGCTCTCTGAAATTTCACAGGATGTTTGTTTGAGACAATGATTACTGTACATAACGCACCAATTTCAACTGAGGTTTTTGGACATAAAGATTAACTTTATCGAACAAAACACACATTTATTGTGTAACATGAAGTCCTGTGAGTGCCATCTGATGAAGATCATCAAAAGGTTAGTGATTCATTTAATCACTATTTCTGACTTTTGTGAGCCCTCTCCTTGGCTGGGAAATGGCTGTATGGTTTGCTGTGACTAGGCGCTGACCTAACATAATCGCATGGTGTGCTTTCGCCGTAAAGCCTTTTTGAAATCGGACACTGTGGTTGGATTTACAAGACGTTTGTCTTTAAAATGGTGTATAACACTTGTATGTTTGAGGAATTTTAATTATGGAATTTCTGTTTTTGAATTTGGCGCCCTGCAATTTCACTGGCTGTTGTGGAGGTGGGACGCTTACCGTCCCACTGGTACCAGGGAGGTTTATAAAGTAAAATTAAAGTATACTATCATCAGAATGATCTAGCGGCCTAATACATACTCTTAATAGGTTTACCCCTTAATGTACTTTTTTTCTCTCTGTAAGACATACCATTCCACTCATTTTGGTATTTTATTAGGATCCCTATTAGCTGTTGCAAAAGCAGCAGCTACTATTCCTGGGGTCCAGAAAAAACATGACATAATACAGAACATTAACCTCTAGCGTCGAGCAATCCCTTATCCGGGAGCGTAATCATAGCCTCAAGCTCATTACCATAACGCAATGTTTCCTATTCATGAAAATCGCAAATGAAATGAAATAAATATATTCAAACACAAGCTTAGCCTTTTGATAACAACACTGTCGTCTCAGATTTTCAAAATATGCTTTACAACCAAAGCTACACAAGCATTTGTGTAAGAGTATTGATAGCTAGCATAGCATTAAGCCTAGCATTCAGCAGGCAACATTTTCACAAAAACAAGAAAAGCATTCAAATAAAATCATTTACTTTTGAAGAACTTCGTATGTTTTCGAGACGTGTAGTCCACTTGTCATTCTAATCTCCTTTGCATTAGCGTAGCCTCTTCTGTAGCCTGTCAACTATGTGTCTGTCTATCCCTGTTCTTTCCTCTCTGCACAGACCATACAAACGCTCCACACCGCGTGGCCGCGGCCACCCTAATCTGGTGGTCCCAGCGCGCACGACCCACGTGGAGTTCCAGGTCTCCGGGAGCCTCTGGAACTTCCGATCTGCGGCCAACAACGCAGAGTTCATCTCAGCCTATGCCTCCCTCCAGTCCCTCGACTTCTTGGCACTGACGGAAACATGGATCACCACAGATAACACTGCTACTCCGACTGATCTCTCTTCGTCCGCCCACGTGTTCTCGCACACCCCGAGAGCTTCTGGTCAGCGGGGTGGTGGCACCGGGATCCTCATCTCTCCCAAGTGGTCATTCTCTCTTTCTCCCCTTACCCATCTGTCTATCGCCTCCTTTGAATTCCATGCTGTCACAGTTACCAGCCCTTTCAAGCTTAACATCCTTATCATTTATCGCCCTCCAGGTTCCCTCGGAGAGTTCATCAATGAGCTTGATGCCTTGATAAGCTCCTTTCCTGAGGACGGCTCACCTCTCACAGCTCTGGGCGACTTTAACCTCCCCACGTCTACCTTTGACTCATTCCTCTCTGCCTCCTTCTTTCCACTCCTCTCCTCTTTTGACCTCACCCTCTCACCTTACCCCCTACTCACAAGGCAGGCAATACGCTCGACCTCATCTTTACTAGATGCTGTTCTTCCACTAACCTCATTGCAACTCCCCTCCAAGTCTCCGACCACTACCTTGTATCCTTTTCCCTCTCGCTCTCAACCAACACTTCCCACACTGCCCCTACTCGGATGGTATCGCGCCGTCCTAACCTTCGCTCTCTCTCCCCCGCTACTCTCTCCTCTTCCATCCTATCATCTCTTCCCTCTGCTCAAACCTTCTCCAACCTATCTCCTGATTCTGCCTCCTCAACCCTCCTCTCCTCCCTTTCTGCATCCTTTGACTCTCTATGTCCCCTATCCTCCAGGCCGGCTCGGTCCTCCCCTCCCGCTCCGTGGCTCGATGACTCATTGCGAGCTCACAGAACAGGGCTCCGGGCAGCCGAGCGGAAATGGAGGAAAACTCACCTCCCTGCGGACCTGGCATCCTTTCACTCCCTCCTCTCTACATTTTCCTCCTCTGTCTCTGCTGCTAAAGCCACTTTCTACCACTCTAAATTCCAAGCATCTGCCTCTAACCCAAGGAAGCTCTTTGCCACCTTCTCCTCCGTCCTGAATCCTCCTCCCCCCTCCTCCCTCTCTGCAGATGACTTCGTCAACCATTTTGAAAAGAAGGTCGACGACATCCGATCCTCGTTTGCTAAGTCAAACGACACCGCTGGTTCTGCTCACACTGCCCTACCCTGTGCTCTGACCTCTTTCTCCCCTCTCTCTCCAGATGAAATCTTGCGTCTTGTGACGGCCAGCCGCCCAACAACCTGCCCGCTTGACCCTATCCCCTCCTCTCTTCTCCAGACCATTTCCGGAGACCTTCTCCCTTACCTCACCTCGCTCATCAACTCATCCCTGACCGCTGGCTACGTCCCTTCCGTCTTCAAGAGAGCGAGAGTTGCACCCCTTTTGAAAAAACCTACACTCGATCCCTCCGATGTCAACAACTACAGACCAGTATCCCTTCTTTCTTTTCTCTCCAAAACTCTTGAACGTGCCGTCCTTGGCCAGCTCTCCCGCTATCTCTCTCAGAATGACCTTCTTGATCCAAATCAGTGAGGTTTCAAGACTAGTCATTCAACTGAGACTGCTCTTCTCTGTATCACAGAGGCGCTCCTCACTGCTAAAGCTAACTCTCTCTCCTCTGCTCTCATCCTCCTAGACCTATCGGCTGCCTTCGATACTGTGAACCATCAGATCCTCTCCACCCTCTCCGAGTTGGGCATCTCCGGTGCGGCCCACGCTTGGATTGCGTCCTACCTGACAGGTCGCTCCTACCAGGTGGCGTGGCGAGAATCTGTCTCCTCACCACGCGCTCTCACCACTGGTGTCCCCCAGGGCTCTGTTCTAGGCCCTCTCCTATTCTCGCTATACACCAAGTCACTTGGCTCTGTCATAACCTCACATGGTCTCTCCTATCATTGCTATGCAGACGACACACAATTAATCTTCTCCTTTCCCCCTTCTGATGACCAGGTGGCGAATCGCATCTCTGCATGTCTGGCAGACATATCAGTGTGGATGACGGATCACCACCTCAAGCTGAACCTCGGCAAGACGGAGCTGCTCTTCTTCCCGGGGAAGGACTGCCCGTTCCATGATCTCGCCATCACGGTTGACAACTCCATTGTGTCCTCCTCCCAGAGCGCTAAGAACCTTGGCGTGATCCTGGACAACACCCTGTCGTTCTCAACTAACATCAAGGCGGTGGCCCGTTCCTGTAGGTTCATGCTCTACAACATCCGCAGAGTACGACCCTGCCTCACACAGGAAGCGGCGCAGGTCCTAATCCAGGCACTTGTCATCTCCCGTCTGGATTACTGCAACTCGCTGTTGGCTGGGCTCCCTGCCTGTGCCATTAAACCCCTACAACTCATCCAGAACGCCGCAGCCTATCTGGTGTTCAACCTTCCCAAGTACTCTCACGTCACCCCGCTCCTCCGCTCTCTCCACTGGCTTCCAGTTGAAGCTCGCATCCGCTACAAGACCATGGTGCTTGCCTACGGAGCTGTGAGGGGAACGGCACCTCAGTACCTCCAGGCTCTGATCAGGCCCTACACCCAAACAAGGGCACTGCGTTCATCCACCACTGGCCTGCTCGCCTCCCTACCACTGAGGAAGTACAGCTCCCGCTCAGCCCAGTCAAAACTGTTCGCTGCTCTGGCCCCCCAATGGTGGAACAAACTCCCTCACGACGCCAGGACAGCGGAGTCAATCACCACCTTCCGGAGACACCTGAAACCCCACCTCTTTAAGGAATACCTAGGATAGGATAAAGTAATCCTTCTCACCCCCCCCTTAAAAGATTTAGATACACTATTGTAAAGTGGCTGTTCCACTGGATGTCATAAGGTGAATGCACCAATTTGTAAGTCGCTCTGGATAAGAGAGTCCAATCTTCTGTCCTTACGAGGCTTGGGCGATATACCGTATAATTGGATATTTCGAAATACCGACTGTATGATTTTCCATACCGTTTCGGCTCCAGCTATGCATTTGGTTTGCTAAGGGAGTGAACGTTGTTTATAGTAAGGGGTACATGGAGAAAATCGGACCTTTCTGATATGAAAATGACAATGGATGGTCCTCCCCTATACCCAAAATAATAATTTTAACACAGTGGATAGCAAAGAAAATGCCTACTGTTTACCCTCTGAAAGATTAGTGGAATCTGTGTGGGTGCTGGACAGGTAGGATGACTGACAGTGAAGGTGAACAGGTGGTCACGTGTCAGGTGACAGAGGAATGTATGAGACTGAGGCAGGAATTCCTTTAACCATAAAGTGGTATATTTACTGGTAGTCTGTGCTGCATCACAAAGGAAACAAATAACATGTATACAATCAAATTCATAATCAAAGATCAAATCATAGCAGTCATTATTAACAATTCACATTACACAATATGTTTCAAGCGTGCGCTCCAAGCCGCGCTCCGCGGTGATAACTATAAACAATAACTGAATGGCCCACTCTCCCGATCACCACAGATCATTCTGATGAAAGGTAAGAGTCGGTGGACTTACGTGGATTCATGGACGCACAGAACTTCTGGATCAGATGGATTTAGGGAAGAGAAAGCAGCGAGATCAGGCAATGGCAATTTCCTCCTTTTATGGAGTTGAGATCTGTAGGACATTTCCACCTGACCTAATTAAAGCGCCCCTGGCCCAGCTGAGTAAATGGCAATTAAGTAAAGGAGTATTCCACCAACTCCATGGGCCTTTTCTACAGCCACCCCGGAAATTTGTTAATTTCCACATTCCTCAAAAAGGCTCATTGCTCCCCATCCTCTGTCATCTCAGGGAGAGGAATCAGTCGGGCAACTGGCCGGATATATGTCCGGTTCTTCACCTGGATTTCCACTGATCTAACACGACCATCGGTCCCAGGCATGGTCTTAGTTATACGGCCCACCGGCCAGGAGGCTCGAGGCAGCTGAGGGTCCACCATCAGTACTACTTGGCCAGTTTCCAGGCTGGCCATTTCTCTCCGCCATTTCCCTCTGTGCTGTAGACTTGGTAGGTAATCCCGAATGAATCGGGCCCAAAAATGGTCAGCTAAGATTTGGCTGTGTCGCCACCGGCGTCTGCCTACGAGGTTGGTATCAGCACACATGGCTTGAGGAAGTGACACATCTCGGCGTCCCATCAAGAGCATATTCGGTGTAACCGGATTGGGGTCAGCGATGTCTGCAGAGAGATATCCCAAGGGTTTGGAGTTCAGAATCCCTTCCACCTCTATCAGGACAGTCCTCAAGACCGTTTCAGTGACAGTTTGGTCCCCTAGTACGACTCGTAAGGCCGTCTTTACAGATTTGATCTCTCGCTCCCATGTTCCTCCAAAATGAGGAGCGCCTGAAGGGTTAAATTTGAATGAGATTTGTTGGTCCATCAGCTGATCCTTGAGGCTGGGTTCCATGGCTTGGAAGGCTTCCTCCAACCTGGCTTCTCCTGCCTTGAAGTTCGTACCTCTGTCAGCCAGGATCTCGTAGGGTTTCCCCCGTCGGGAGATAAACCGCCGTAGGGCCATGAGGAAGGCTTCCGTATCCAAACTCTCCAGTAGGTCCAGGTGGACACATCTGGTTGTCAAACACTTGAATAGAATGCCCCAGCGCTTTTCCACACAACGACCTAACTTGATCATCAAGGGGCCGAAGCAATCTACTCCTGTTGACCAGAAGGGTGGTTTAAGGAGGCGCAAGCGAGCAGGGGGTAAATCTGCCATTTTGGGCACCGTAGCTCCAGCCCGCCATCTCTGACATTCTACGCAGGCGTATTGGTGCTTACGAATGGCTCCTCGTCCTCCAATTATCCAGTACTTCCGCCTCATCTCCCCATAGACCCTCTCTGGCCCTGGGTGGAGAAGCCGCTCATCATAACTCTTGATGAGGAGCCTGGTAAGAGGGTGTCTGGAGTCGAGGATAATTGGGTGGATAGCATCTGGGTCCAAAACCTCCGCTTGGCGCAGCCTCCCTCCGACTCTGATCACTCCAAGGATTGGATCATATTCTGGGGCAAGAGAGAGAAGACGGCTGCCCTTAGCCACTTCCCTACCGGCTTTCAGAGCTTTTAACTCCTCAGGGAAGCTAACTGCTTGTGCTTGCTGGAGGAGTAGTGTCTCTGCCGCGAGGGAGGTAGGTATAGAAGCCACCCCATCTGAGGTCTGGTTTGTGGCTGTGATCAGATCCGGCAGTGTTTGGGATTGTGTTAGGTCAGGGAGAGCCGTTGTTGGTTCCGTAGAAATACTGTAGCATTGGGCGGACTTCCTTAACTCATGAGCTTCAGTTGGTTGCGGAGGGGCCGCACGCCTGGGGGCTGTCGGCCACTCGTTCTCTGGTTGGGACAAGAATGGTGGTCCCAAGCTCCAGCGATGGGGTTTAGCCAATTCCTTAAGGGTTTTACCTCTAGTAATGTCATCAGCAGGATTGTTTATGCTATCAACATACCTCCAGTCCTGGACTTCTGTTAGGTCTTGGATTTCCGCAATGCGAGTCCCGACAAACACCTTATACCTGCAGGACTCCGACTTGAGCCATGTCAATACAGTGGTCGAATCACTCCAGTAGATGATCCTTTGGATTGGCAAGGTGAGCTCGGCTCGCAAGGTAGAGGCCAACTGGGCTCCGGAAAGGGCAGCACTGAGTTCCAGCCTAGGCATTGACAACTGCTTCTTGGGTGCGACCCTGGACCTGGCCATGACAAAGGAGACATGGGTGTGGCCTGCCTTATCCTCCACTCTAAGATAGGAAACCGCCCCATAAGCTCGCTCCGAAGCGTCACAGAACACATGCAGTTCCAGGCATGATCCCAGTTGGTCAACACAGGATGGTACATAACATCTTGGCATTTGGACATCAGAGAGCTCCGTTAACTCAGTTTCCCAACAGATCCATCGTTCCACTAGGTCAGCTGGGTGGATTGGTTCATCCCAGTCCCTCTTGGTCTGCCACAGGTCCTGGACTAAGACTTTGGCCCGTGTTGTGTATGGCAGGATATACCCAAGGGGATCGTATTGACTGGCCAGGGTCCGATAGATGGTGCGCAGAGTGGGGGTTTCGGTACTCGGGGATGAGCGGTGCTTATACCCCAGCGTATCCGGTAGGCAGCTCCACCTCAGTCCTAGAGTGGGCTCTTCTGGGTTAGCACCAGACTGCGTTAGCCATAGTTCACTGCTACTGGACCTAGCTTGTGGCGGGAGCTGCTGGATAACCTCCGCTCTGTTACTAGCCCACTGTCGGACCTCAAATCCCCCTTTGGACAGGAGATTCCGCACTTTATCAAGGAGTGATTTCGCGTCAGCCGTGGATGGGATGCTTTGTAAGCAGTTATCCACATAGAAGGCATTTTCCACTGAATCCAATACTTCTGGGTCACTGTCTGGATGCTCCCGTGCGTGTCTCTGCAGAGCGTATATGGCACAGCAATGACTGCAGGTGGTGCCGAATGGGAGTACCTGCCATTCATAGATTGTGGGCTCTGCATCTCGTTCCATATTTCGCCATATGAACCGGAGCAGTGTGGTGTCGGAAGGCAGTAAACGAATCTGATGAAACATGGCTTTGATGTCTCCACTGATGGCTGTAGAGTGCTGCCGGAACCGGAGAAGGACACCGAGCAAGGAAGGACCTAAGGTTGGTCCGGGGAGTAGACAGTCATTCAGGCTTTGACCAGCTGCTTGGAATGAACAGTTGAAGACAAGTCTATACTTCCCACCATGTTGCTGGATAACATGGTGAGGGAGATACCAGGATTCACGGAGTGCGTTTCCCTCTTCATGAGCTGTCACTTCAGTGACGTAGCCTGCCTTCACAAGGTTATGAATCTCTCGGTTATGAACTTCTGCAAGCTCAGGATTCTTCACCAGGCTTCGCTCTGTTCCACGCAGTAGTGGGAGTACAGCCCGTGTCGTGGTTGCCAGAGGAGGATGGTTGGGCACCCGTAGCAGTGGGGTTGCATACCTGCGAACGCCATCCATTTCAGTGGTGGTGGTGCTCTTCTCCAGGAGGTCTAATGCATAGGAGTCATTTTTCGAGCGAGTGACCTCCTGTAGCTTCCGGTTGGAGAAGGTGTCCATCTTCCATAGCATCTCAACATTCCGAAGGAGGTCAGTGGCTGCATCTGGATTGCTTCTGGTGAAGAGGACTTGCTGTGACTGTACAGCTTGGGTGGAGAGAAGTAGATGGGATGGACCTTGCACAGCCCAACCCAAGGATGTATGGACAGCAATGGGTCCTCCTTCTGGTCCAGCTCGTATAGGCTCAGTCGGGGTGACGAGATGTGGGTGGTCTGACCCAATCAGGATAAGTGGTGCTACTCTGGCCAGGTTAGGAAGAGGCAATCCTCGTAGATGAGGATATTGTTTCTGTAGAACACTTACCGGGCAGCAGTGCTCTGCGAGATTCAAGCCATCTGCCGTGAAGGCATTGGTGATGTTATAGGCCACGTCCCTGTTTCCTGAAGGTGAAATGCTAAAGGTTACAGCAGAGCCTTTCATTTGGATAACATCATGTCGCACCGTTCTGAGATTAAGGGTCTCGGGGTCCCTTCCAGGTTAAGCTGACGGGTGGCCGCTGTGAGAATGATTGTTCTTTCTGACCCATCATCTAGAACGGCGAATGTATCAATGCTTCTCCCTTCACTTTGCAGAGTGACCTTGACCACCTTCAACATGACCCTTGGAGACCGGTTCTGCTGGTCGAGATACAGCTCCTTTGCAGCTCCTACCATGAGCATACTCTGCTCCTTCTTTGCTTGGGGAAATAGATCATGCAACACGGTGAGATGGATTTCTTCACAGCGGTTGCAGGGTTTCCTCAATGTGCAGGTCTCCACCTTATGGCTACGGGCACACTTGTAGCATCGCTCGCCTGAAGTGATCCAGGCCTTCAATTGAGTTTGAGTGAGCTTTTTACTCTGGGGCATGAGCCAAGGAAGTGCCCCTTACTATTGCAATATGGGCAGTAAGGCTGGAATTTGATGTTCTTGCTCTTGAGAGGGGTCTTCTTCCCGGGTTCCTCCCCGGCCTCACTATTTAAGTACATGGTAGTGGGATTTAGTCTTTTCTGTCCCTGCTGGTGTTCAAACTCCTTCCTTCCCCCTGTGGCTATGGCGGAGATTGTGGCCTGGTGAGCGATGCTCTTCGCCTTTGCCTTCACCTCCAACCATGTGGCCAGGTCTCTGAGAGCATAGGTGCTTCTCGAGCCCTCTTTCAGGATGCCCTTATTCAAACAATGTTCAATGAAACTGTCTCTGAGGTACACTGGAAGTTTGCCAAGAAGCCTGTCCACGTGGGAGCCACATTTTAGCTCGTTCCCGTCTTCTCCTTCAACGGATTGGAGCTTCGAGGTCAGGGATTGGACAGCCAGGGAGAATTCTTGGAAGGCAGCATGGTCTCCCATTTTAATTGGAGACGTGTTCAGGATGTTGTTTAGTTCATTCTGGACTAGCTGACGTGGCTCACCATATCTCGCCTTCAGGGCCTGGAGAGCTGTCGTGTATGGTGTTGCGGAGTGCATAAAGGATTGGGCCAGCCTGTATGCACTGGGAAACCGCAAATGATCCATTAGTACTTGGTATTTGTAGCGTTCTGACAGATGACCGTGAATACCCAGTAGACTCTCCAATGCCATTTCCAAAAGGACAAATACACTCTCCTTTCCGTTTTCAAAGTATGGCAGTTTGGGTCTGGGAATTCCATAGGCTGAGGCTACTAGAAGTTTCATAATGTCGGCTCCCTCTTCTGGTTGCGTGAAGGATAAACCTGGGACTTCTGATGAGCCCACTGTGGCCTCATTGGGCCTGTCCCCTACTGTCCCAGACCCTCCATTTGTGGCAGCCGGAATTGGGCGAGAGCCCTCCAACCTGTTGTTTGAGGACTGGCCTGGCCCCGGATGAAAGGAACGATTTGCCTTGGTTGGTAATTGGCGGAAAGGCGAAGGAGTGATGCTTTGTCCAGATGGAGGAATACTAACTTGTGTCACTGGCATAGAGGGCGTTGGCGGAGAGGCCCGTCTCCCGTGCTCCGTGTTGGCTGTTGACCCCGGAGCCTCCGAGGACTGTGTGCCATGCTGTACCAGAGGGGCAGATTGGGAAAGAAAGGCAGACAGTTCAGGTCCATGTGGAGGGGTGGTCAGGTCAACTCCCTGTTCGTTCCTTTCCAGGAAGGATGAGACCATCCGTGCCTCCTCTAATTCCCTTCTGGCTTGACGGTGCCGTCGCTGCTGTGCCAAGTCCTTGGCAATGAATTCCCTTTCCTGTAGAGCTCTACGGGCCTGCACATCCAATTGGTGACATCGTTCGTCAGCCTGTCGTTCCTCCTCAATCTGACGCTCAATTTCCTCCAAAGCTAATAGTTTCATCCTCTCTTGTAGGACAGCGGTCTGTGAATTGCTGAGGGCTAGTGAATGGCGGCTGCCATGGCCACTTCCAAAGGGGTATCCACTGGTCGAACTCCCACTCCGTCTAGAGTGCTTCGACAATTTCCCATTAGTTAAGGGCTGAGCGGAGCCTGCCTCTGGAAGCTGGTCGACCTGTGCAGTGGGAGTTACCTCTTCCATAGGTTCCTCACGTAGACCACTTTCCTGATCCAAAGTAGTTTCCGGTCCTTGGCTCAGAGGGGATGGTTGATGGCTGAAACATATAGTTGATCCATCAACTCTTTGAGCTCTGGTGGGCTTGCCCTTTGATGTCGGAACCTCGACCACATAGTCCTTAAGATAACCAGGTGCTTGCCTGGTTCTTCTGGTGCTGCTGGTGGTTGAGGATGAAGCCTTTGTTACTTTAGGCTTAGCTCCTGGATATTTCCTTTGTTCCAAGACCTTTCTCTCAGCTGCTCTCTCCTCCTCTCTTCCTCCTTCCAGTGGAGACAATTCTTCCCTCTCCGCCTCCATTTCCTTTTCACCTGTCTTTGGTTCAGTCATCATCCGGCTCAAAGGACCATTGAAAGATTAGTGGAATCTGTGTGGGTGCTGGACAGGTAGGATGACTGACAGTGAAGGTGAACAGGTGGTCACGTGTCAGGTGACAGAGGAATGTATGAGACTGAGGCAGGAATTCCTTTAACCATAAAGTGGTATATTTACTGGTAGTCTGTGCTGCATCACAAAGGAAACAAATAACATGTATACAATCAAATTCATAATCAAAGATCAAATCATAGCAGTCATTATTAACAATTCACATTACACAATATGTTTCAAGCGTGCGCTCCAAGCCGCGCTCCGCGGTGATAACTATAAACAATAACTGAATGGCCCACTCTCCTGATCACCACAGATCATTCTGATGAAAGGTAAGAGTCGGTGGACTTACGTGGATTCATGGACGCACAGAACTTCTGGATCAGATGGATTTAGGGAAGAGAAAGCAGCGAGATCAGGCAATGGCAATTTCCTCCTTTTATGGAGTTGAGATCTGTAGGACATTTCCACCTGACCTAATTAAAGCGCCCCTGGCCCAGCTGAGTAAATGGCAATTAAGTAAAGGAGTATTCCACCAACTCCATGGGCCTTTTCTACACCCTCACTTCTTGGACAGACCAGATCATTAGATATGCAGTTTTAGAAATTGTTCTTCATCCTGTAAGCATTACATGGCAACGCAGGGATTTTGACCACCGTGGGTGGAAAGATCTCCTTTATAGTAAAAGCATTGCATGAATCTATAATTGTATTTGCAGGTATGAGAAAAAAATGCCTTTTTTATAAACATTTCAAGCAATTTTACGTCATTTGACATATGAACAGAATATGCTTCAATACCACACACATGAATTAAATTACAGGCTAAGAATGGACAGAGATATACAGTGGGGCAAAAAAGTATTTAGTCAGCCACCAATTGTGCAAGTTCTCCTACTTAAAAAGATAAGAGAGGCCTGCAATTTTCATCATAGGTACACTTCAACTATTACAGACAAAATGAGGAGATAAAAATCCAGAAAATCACATTGTAGAATTGTTAATTAATTTATTTGCAAATTATGGTGGAAAATAAGTATTTGGTCAATAACAAAAGTTTATCTCAATACTTTGTTATATACCCTTTGTTGGCAATGACAGAGGTCAAACGTTTTCTGTCTTCACAAGGTTTTCACACACTGTTGCTGGTATTTTGGCCTATTTCTCCATGCAGATCTCCTCTAGAGCAGTGATGTTTTGGGGCTGATGCTGGGCAACACGGACTTTCAACTCCCTCCAAAGATTTTCTATGGGGTTGAGATCTGGAGACTGGCTAGGCCACTCCAGGACCTACCTTTTATTTCTTAACCCTCCTGTTGTGTTTTGGTTTTCTCTCTGTAAAATGTAGTTCACTTGATCTGATTGTCACAAGGTTCCATGACTTTGTCCACACATGGCATCTGAACACACAGACACTTTGATGGTTTTCATAACATTTGGATGTTTTATTTCACTTTTGTACACCTGTGGTGTTCCATGTCAAAATTGATTGATCATTAGAAATGAATGGGTGAGACTGTTACGGTAAATGAGTGAAGAGGTGTGGAGTCAGGCGCAGAGAGCAAAAGATGTGGGAAAAACAACACGCTTTAATGAAACATAACATGTACAAAAGTGGAAACACAAATGAACAGAAATATAAACGGACAGCGTGAAACCCAAAAGCCAACAAAAATACACTCAAACAACAAAACAGACGAACAAGCCCGCACGAAACAGAAGCGGGCTAAACAGACTATATATAACCCTATCCTAACAACCAAACTAGAAACAGGTGCAACCAATTAGACAAAACTAAACGAACACAGAACAACGGATCGGCGATAGCTAGTAGACCTGCGACGACGACGGCCGAGCGCCACCCGAACAAGAAGGGGAGTCACCTTCGGTAATATTCGTGACAGAGACTACAATTAGTGTATACAATTGAGTTCAGGCACATGCCCATTCATCAGATGGACACACTTCCTCTCCCAGACTCCACATGCATGTGTGTTTGAGCACACACACACAGAATCTCGCTCAGCGCCAAAATCGCTCTCTCTCTCTATTCTCTCGTACTCCCTCTCTCTCTGTGTTCCTGCCATTCTCCTGCCTTCTCTCTCTTCACACCCCCTCCTCTCCTCCCACCATGTTCCTATCATCAGCCTCTCTCTCCCTCCCTCACACACACACACACACACACACACACACACACACACACACACACACACACACACACACACACACACACACACACACACACACACACACACACACACACACACACACACACACACACACACACACACACACACACACACACACACACACACACACACACTCCCCTTCTTGGCTTCCATGGCAACCCCCACGGGAACCACACCTTTTGGCATTTTCACAAACAATCGCAACATTGTTTCAATAATATATAGAACTTTTCTCGCACCTCTGGTATATACATCTTTTTTTAGGCCTTTTTTTAGGCTCACAATTCATTCTGTGGCAGCACAATGACCAAATGATATACTGTATGATATACTGGCTCTTTGATCATATCTTTGATCATGACACTGGTGAGGAGGAGAGGGGCCAGGAAACTGACAGTGAAGATGCATTAGAGAAGGAAGTGTCAGAAGTTGAAGACAACACAGAATATGATCCAGACCATGAGACAACCGATGTGGAACAATCCAGTGATGAGGAAGAGGGCCCTGCTGAGGTTGTTGTTAGCATTTTGGTCAAAGAATGGAAATTTGTCCTGGTCTTCATCCCTACCTGAGAGGAGAGGTCGGCTGTAGGCTGAAAATGTTATCAGGCTGACCCCAGGGCCAAAATAATCCATACATTATGCTTTTTTTACTAAAACACATTGTATTAGCTCAGGTCAATGAGGCCTACAGGACAAATATAAGTTAAAAACCTGTGATGTTCACAAGAACTTAAGTTGATAAAAAATTATAACACAACATTAACTGATATCATATGTATTATTATGGATTTATAATCAGCTATAATGGTGGTCATTTTGGGCCAGGAACACAGAATTAATTAACATGAAACAAACGCAACAGGAGGGTTATATAGGAAGTAATAGGCTCCAACACAAAGCCATCTTGTTGTTAGTATAGTCTAATTAAAATGAAGACAGATGGTTTAAGATGGTTTAAATTAATTATGCCTAATCAAATTTGCTTACTTTCACCACCATAAGGTGTCCATTTCCGATTGACTTTTGCTGCTGCTTCCAGGTTTCAGCACCACAATGAAAGTAATTAGAATCTGTGTTATTATGAGGTCAATAACTCTGACAAGAAACATTATTGTTTTTATTAAAGTCAATTATAGTTGTAGCAAGCTATCAAAGTTGACCTCCGGTCCTCATGATCATCGTGTTCTCCTTCTCAAACTGAACAGGTTATAGGCTAATC
Source organism: Oncorhynchus gorbuscha (assembly GCF_021184085.1). Lineage (NCBI taxonomy): Eukaryota > Metazoa > Chordata > Actinopteri > Salmoniformes > Salmonidae > Oncorhynchus > Oncorhynchus gorbuscha. The sequence goes on along the minus strand of NC_060182.1, from coordinate 54,130,722 downwards.
CACCTGCAATATATTGCATTGTTTGGACAAGGCGTAATAAACAAATATTTTCACAAAAAAAACTTTGACTCTTCTCCTGAACTGCTACTGTACGCCTACACAGCAAGAGCAGGCCGGAGCTCAGGGTTGGAATATCTATTTCAGTGTATAATGCAGCCTAGATTTAGATTTATTTACACCATCCCAGCAGCTATCTTAGAAATATGCTCTGCTTCTCCTAACATGCACTTAAGGCTATGGATTATTTGATTGAGACCACACTAAATAGCCTATAGGCGCTCTTAATATTTTGCGCCCAGCGGAGAATCAGATTTAATGGTCGGCATCGGGCACACATCGATATACTGCATAGCCTAATAAGCAACTCATTCTCAATCCCTTGAACCAAGGTTAAAGGTAAAAAAAAAATATATATATATATATATATATATTTAACCTTTAACCAAGTGGGTGGTCATAGGCCACTTGGGAACCAGGCTCACCCACTGGAAAGCCAGGCCCAGTCAAACAAAATAGTTTTCCACCACAAAAAAGGCTTTATTACAGACAGGTTGGACGTACTGACAAATTCTCTAAAACGGCTTATGGTAAAGAAATGAACATTAAATTCTCTGGCAACAGCTTTGGTGGGCAATCCTGCAGTCAGCATGCCAATTGCACGCTCTCTCAAAATTTGAGACATCTATGGCATTGTGTTGTGTGACAAAACTGCATATTTTAGAGTGGCCTTTTATTGTCCCAAGCACAAGGTGCGCCCTTGTAATGATCTTGCTGTTTAATCAGCTTCTTGATATGTCACATGTGTCAGGTGGATGGATTATCTTGGTAAAGGAGAAATGCTAACAGGGATGTGATCCAATTTGTGCACAAAAGTTACGAAAAATAAGCTTTTTGTGCATGTGGAACATTTATGGGATCTTTTATTACAGCTCGTTAAACATGATTTTCTATATTTAGACATTGTTCTTCCAGTCGAGCCTGAAAGCTGGAAGATTGCATTTTGAATACTTTACTGGAGGAAAGTACACGCCCGGGGTTCCTTAAGACAGAAACGTAAACCTTGCTTCTAAAGAATTTGAAAGAACCTCTCTTCTTCCTTTATGTCTCCCCCTAATTCTCTTATTTTCCTTCCCTCGCTGACGACAGGTCTCTCTCTCTCAGACGGTGCACCGAGTCGGCCTCAACAAAGCTCCTCCTCATTGATCAAGTGTCACATCCTGTGTGCCTCTGGCTTTGCTCTTCTTCTCTTTCTCTCACTTTCCCTTGCTCTCTCTCCCCGCTGCCGTTTTCTCTAGTGCCACACACATAAATACATAAAAACATGGTTGCTGGAGCGCCGGGGTGACAGGCGGACCAGGTCGAGAGAAAGGCATGAAAAAAGAGAGAGATGACGAGATACAGATAGTGTGACAGAGCAAGGGAGAGATTAAATCACTGGGGAAGCCAAGCCAGAAAAAACAAACATATTACAATCTATGTGTTTTGATAATTGCGTTGTTTGCTCTATAACCTGTTCGCCGTGATATATTGGCCTGAAGGCCGAGACAATAAGACACAGTCACAGAATAAATTCAACCACACCTTTGTTTCATCACAAAACCAGAGAGTAACCTCTGTCCGGGGAATTCCAAAATTCATATTGCATGTAAAAAGCAGTTAATTGACCTGCAACGTGGTCAAGAAAGTTAATATTTCCGACATTTTCTCTCCACTAAACAACAACCTCATCAAATCACCTCTGCTTAGTCCAATACAGTGACAATTAAAAGATAACAATTTAGTCCAATCAACCAAAGCTAAATATAATGTGGCTGTCCATGGTTCTGATTTGTGTCCGGGTTGTGTGCATGCATGCATGCATGCGTGCGTGCAAGTCGGAAAAACATGTTAACTCAGCCTACTTGTAAAGAAACAATGTCATGCTCCTCTCTTTCATGTTACCGAAACAGTCATACAGTACACACTTTAATTGTTTTGTTGTTCTAGTCTACCTGGCTAAAATGCTTGCTCGCTAGCCTAACTTCCTTTTCATGGGCAATGTTAGCTAGTTAATATTAGCCTTCTACATCTAGCTACATATGAAACTTACTTCCTCTCAGGCCAGGGGCACAATGTATGAATTAGTGATTGGATCAGAATTGCTGTTATAATCATTGTACGGAGAATTAAGTAAAACCACAAGTCCAACTCCCTATTGCCATCCATGGCTAATTTAGGAAAGGGACAATTTTAGCTAGCTACCTACCCACTGGACAATGCAATTCAAGTTGTTTCTGTCATGACTTATTGGAGGGAAGCCAAATCCATACTGGCCTCCCATGACAGTTTTTTTTGGGTGCGCCAGGACCATTCACAGTTGAGCTCACTCAATATAGCTCAACGCTGATTGGCTCTTATTTATACTTTTTTTTATCAAGGGAGGCCTTGCTTCCTTTGCCTTGCAATCAATGCTATGGCAATAATGTCATACTGTTTTTGACCAGACAGCATCAGACAGATGGCCTACACATACCGAGACAGAGAGGAGCTGTTTCACTCACTCAGATACCTTCTCCGGTGAGATACATTCAACCTCTTGTGAATTGAAGCAAAATTATGAAAAGATACATTATTTTTAAAAAGTATATATTTTTATTGTAAAATGTTTGGGGGAAGCTTGGTTCCCCTTTGCATCCATGAATACACACTATTGGAGAGGACATATACCAATGTTCTCTATCTCCCTCTCATGCAAAGAGATGACTCATGCCTTCTGCCTCTGGTTCAGAGGAAGAAATGCCTTTGGGCTAACGTTGTCGGGATGAAGGATGTTGCCAGATCTGTCAATTCAACGTCTGATTTACATTTGGTTGAGTTGTCAACTAACCTGAATTCAACGTGAACCAACAAAACATTTCACCATGTCATTGGATTTAGGTGTAACTTTGGGTGGAAAACACATCAAATTCCCTTAGGTGGCTGACTTTTTTTCAAATCCAATCAGTTTTTCACGTTGAAATGAAATGGAATCAATGTCGATTCAACCAAACCAGTTTTTGCCCAGTGGGTAGATTCTGAACAGTCAATAAACAGGCCCCCTTATTTTTTCATGCTCAAAGAATACATTAGCACAAGTATTACTAGAGGATCAGTGAGTGTTATGAAGCAATGTTGTTCTGAAGAAGCCGTACTTTTATTCTCTGTGTCTTAAGTGAAGAGAACTTGAAATGTACACGATGAAAGAAACATCCAACTACCTTGCTTTTGGAGCTGTGACACACTTTGTTGTGGATTCAGGTTGTTATAGCAGAGGGAGAGTAAGAAGGCAAACACACGACAGGCCTGCACTCTGCTGATAATTCAACAGCCGCCACATTCTCATTTGAAATGTACTGTAGTATGGCCAGAAGAACCTAGCATGTGTCCTGCAACTGTCTCTTGGCACTCCGTCTTATAATTATTTAGTTATCTAGATCTACAGACGTCGCTGTGAGCAAATGCTGCAAGGATCTGTGAGTGAGGCAATAACCAGAGGCAGTATGGCGTGAGGCAGACTGTTTAACGTTGAGATTTACATGTGAAAAAACACTGGGAGAAGTAGCTACAGACAGCATAGCAGCCCTTAGTGCTGTACAGTATATGTATCTGGGAAACCATAATTGTGTGATGACCTTGTCTGAGCCAGAATATTTGCATTAGCTCCTTGCCTGGGCTTAATCTGTGAGGGTTAACAAATAAAATGAAATCAGTCATGACGTGCAGGATTCCAAGTTTGAACCCCAGTTGGTAACATGAAAATGCAGTAATATACAATAGCTGTTGTACTGTGTGTGGTTTATCACTAAGTACAAATCGAGATCGCACCTGGCAGCAACACACATTTTCAACTAAACTATTTACCATCTTATAACACGTATATGTGTTGTGACGAGCAGTGATCAATTAACTGTATGCGCATGTTTACATGTAGCTTAGCAGTCAATCAATTAATCAAATTTTATTTATATAGCCCTTTGTACATCAGCTGATATCTCAAAGTGCTGTACAGAAACCCAGCCTAAAACTCCAAACAGCAAGCAATGCAGGTGTAGAAGCACGGTGGCTAGGAAAAACTCCCTAGAAAGGCCAAAACCTAGGAAGAAACCTAGAGAGGAACCAGGCTATGTGGGGTGGCCAGTCCTCTTCTGGCTGTGCCGGGTGGAGATTATAACAGAACATGGCCAAGATGTTCAAATGTTCATAATTGACCAGCATGGTCGAATAATAACAAGGCAGAACAGTTGAAACTGGAGCAGCAGCAGTCAGGTGGACTGGGGACAGCAAGGAGTCATCATGTCAGGACGTCCTGGGGCACGGTCCTTGGGCTCAGGTCCTCAGAGAGAGAGAGAGAAAGAAAGAGAGAATTAGAGAGAGCATATGTGGGGTGGCCAGTCCTCTTCTGGCTGTGCCGGGTGGAGATTATAACAGAACATTGCCAAGATGTTCAAATGTTCATAAATGACCAGCATGGTCAAATAATAGTAAGGCAGAACAGTTGTAACTGGAGCAGCAGCATGGCCAGGTGGACTGGGGACAGCAAGGAGTCATCATGTCAGGTAGTCCTGGGGTATGGTCCTAGGGCTCAGGTCAGTTGAAACTGGAGCAGCAGCATGGCCAGGTGGACTGGGGACAGCGAGGAGCCATCATGTCAGGTAGTCCTGGGGCATGGTCCTAGGGCTCAGGTCCTCCGAGAGAGAGAAAGAAAGACGGAGAGAATTAGAGAACGCACACTTAGATTCACACAGGACACCGAATAGGACAGGAGAAGTACTCCAGTCCCTTTCTAAGCCTCGTTGATGCACAAAGTGTGTCACACAATATGGTAGCAAACCCCTAGGCGCTAGACCCTGTTACTTCAGTTGCAAAGCCTGACAAATCTCCCACGAGAGCTACCTGACTTGTCTCATTTTGGACTTCAAAGATGGCAGTCTTAATTGAGTCAAGAGCTTTGATGGTGAATGGGCAGAAGTTTGAGTCGAAGAGGAACTGAGCGCTGACACTAATTACATCGAGAGAATGTCAAAGTCTACTTCCTGTCATGCTGAGGTTGTCAGTGCAGGAGGTAAGTGGGTTGTGGATCACGGGTGTTAGGGGAGATGGGTGATGATATTGATTAGTGAGCATAGAAGTGGTTCGAGTTGAAAGGTTGAGGACAGATGGTACTCCGGTTGTATGCAGGGCTATCGACAGTGCTCAGTAGGTGGTCTTGCATGGTGGTGATGAGAATCGTAAGTGAAAATAGGAGTTGTTTGAGTTGAAAAGTTGAGGCCTGACAGTATACGGTTTGTATGCAGGCCTGTTGCATTTACCCTGGAGGAAACCGGTGGTAAGCGATTCACTTAGAAAGTTTCCAAGGAGAGGCAGGAAGGAAGCAACTGTTGTTCCTAGGGGGTATATGCCTGAAGGTGGTTGCATTGGTAGTATCACAAAGTTTTTTAGTGTGGCTGTGTCTCACTTCAAATTGGATCTGAAGAGAGAGGGGCTCTTCGGAACAGAGTCTGAGCACATCGCAAGTTAACCAAACACATCAGACACATCAGAACATTGTTAGGCTTTGAGAGACTTGTCTTTGAGTTTGTACTGGGAATGCCACGATAAAACAAAACACTGACACACCAAAGGCAGTCTGAACGAGGAGCAATCTGAAATTGTCAGCTAAACTCTGTTTAAAGTTTAATCCAATAGTCCTAATGGGGTGCAATGCAGAAACACCAGAAGAACAGTAGAACCCAGCTCCTTTGCGAACACGTCTCAATTTCCCTCCCTCTCTGGCTCTCTGTTCTTCTCAGCATATTTTCTTCTCTCCTTTTGTGAGGTTGTGTGTGTGTGCGCATGTCATGCTGCGCTACTTGCTTGTTCTGCTTATGATTGTGTTGCTTTAATCTTTGAAATAATACATGAAGTGCCTCTAGCGCCGGGTGCCACTCTTGACGTGAAAATAAAGAAATCTTGGAGATACCAGTGAAGGCTTCTTTTTACACCCTTCAAAGGCCCGAGTCACAGCCAGGGCCTTTGGAACGCTGGTTTGGTTAACGGGAGGAAGGGAACGAGAGAGGGTGGAGAGCTAAAGAGAGAGAGAGAGCAAGGGACAGAGATTGAGATGCCGAGCAAAGGGGGAGAGTAAAAGAAAGAGAGAGTGAGTGTTGAGTGAGTGTTGGGGAGAGCAAAAAAGAGAGCTGGAGAGAGACAGATCAAAATAAAGAGTGTGTCACGCCCTGACCTTAGTTATCTTTATTTTCTTTATTATTTTGGTTAGGTCAGGGTGTGACGAGGGTGTGTTTTTGTCTTGTCTAGGTTTTTTTGTAATTTTATGGGGTTTTGGTATGTCTAGGTATATGTAGGTCTATGGTGGCCTGAATTGGTTCCCAATCAGAGACAGCTGTTTATCGTTGTCTCTGATTGGGGATCCTATTTTGGTTGCCATTTCCATTTTGGTTTTGTGGGTTATTGTCTATGTGTAGTTGCCTGTCAGCACTCGTGTTATTAGCTTCACGGATGTTTTTGTTGTTTTGTATAGTTTGTTCAGTGTTTATTCTTCAGTAAAATAAGTATGTATTCTTATCACGCTGCGCCTTGGTCTCATCGTTATGACGAACGTGACAGAGTGAGTTGCAGAGAGCGAATGAAAGAGGGTAACACAGATGCTGACATTGGCCGTGCAGGACTAAGAGAGAGAGCGAAAGAGAGAAATAGCTCTGGATGGTTAACTTCTTGCGTCGAGCCAACCCGGATCCGGGATCATGACTACAGCCTCAAGCCCATTACCATAACGCAACGTTAACTATTCATGAAAATCGCAAATGAAATGAAATCAATATGCTAGCTCTCAAGCTTAGCCTTTTGTTAACAACACTGTCATCTCAGATTTTCAAAAATATGCTTCTCAACCATAGCAAACTAGAATTTAGCATTAGCATTTAGCGTTAGCATGCAACATTTTCACTAAAACCAGCAAAAACATTCAATAAATCATTTACCTTTGAATAACTTCAGATGTTTTCAATGAGGAGACTCTCAGTAAGATAGCAAATGTTCAGTTTTCCTGAAAGATTAGTTGTGCAGGAGAAATCGGTCCGTTTTCTGCGTCATGTTTGGCTACCAAAAAAAACAGAAAATTAATTCATCCAAACGCCAAACTTTCTTCCACATTAACTCCATAATATCGACTGAAACATGGTAAACGTTGTTTAGAATCAATCCTCAAGGTGTTTTTCACATATCTCTTCATGATATATCATTCCTGGAAGTCTCCTCTCTGTCTCAATCACAAGGATGAATGCGAGCAGCTTGGAGATTACGCAACAATTTCAACAAAGGACACCGGGCGGACCCCTGGGAAATGTAGTCTCTTATGGCCAATCTTCCAATGATTTGCCTACAAATACGTCACAATGCTGCAGACAACTTGGAGAAATGATAGAAAGGGCAGGCTAATTCGTGGCGCTTTCACAGCCATATAAGGAGATAATGAAAAACAGAGAGTCAAAAATCCTGCTCATTTCCTGTTTGAAGTTTCATCTTGGTTTTGCCTGTTGAATCAGTTCTGGGGCACTCACAGATAATATCTTTGCAGTTTTGGAAACGTCAGAGTGTTTTCTTTCCAAAGCTGCCAATTATATGCATAGTCGAGCATCTTTTCGTGACAAAATATTGCGCTTAAAACGGGCACGTTTTTTATCCAATAATGACTTAGCGCCACCATATGTTGAAGAGGTTAAAGGAGGGAGCAAGTGGCTTAGTATGAGACCAACAGTGAACGGGTCACTTACACAGACAGAGAGAAAAAGGATAAATCTGAGATATAGAGACAATCTGAGGCATGGAAAGAAACATGTAAGTAAAAATATAAGAGGGAGATTGTGAGTATGAGAGAGTGTGTAACGGTTTTCTAGGTGTGAAGGAGAGTCGGACCAAACCGCAGCGTGTAGATTGCGATCCATGTTTAATAAACAACGTAAACACGAATAAACACAAACACTACAAAACAATAAACATAACGAAAACCGAAACAGCCTATACTTGTCAACTAACACAGCGACAGGAACAAAGACACTAAGGACAATCACCCACGACAAACTCAAAGAATATGGCAGCCTAAATATGGTTCCCAATCAGAGACAACGATAAACACCTGCCTCTGATTGACAACCACTCCAGACAGCCATAGACTTTGCTAGATACCCCACTAAGCTACAATCCCAATACCAACACCAAAACCGACCACAATACAAAAACCCCATGCCACACCCTGGCCTGACCCAATACATAAAGATAAACACAAAATACTTCGACCAGGGCGTGACAGAACCCCCCCCCCCTAAGGTGCGGACTCCCGAACGCACCTCAAAACAATAGGGAGGGTCCGGGTGGGCGTCTGTCCATGGTGGCGGCTCCGGCGCGGGACGTGGACCCCACTCAGTCAATGTCTTAGTCCCCTCTCCTCGTGTCCCTGGATAGTCCACCCTCGCCGCCGACCATGGCCTAGTAGTCCTCACCCAGAACCCCACTGGACTGAGGAGCAGATCGGGACTGAAGGACAGCTCGGGACTGAGGCAGCTCGGGACTGAGGGGAAGCTCGGGAGTGAGAGAAAGCTCTGGAGTGAGAGAAAGCTCGGGAGTGAGAGAAAGCTCGGGAGTGAGAGGAAGCTCAGGAGTGAGAGGAAGCTCAGGAGTGAGAGGAAGCTCAGGAGTGAGAGGAAGCTCAGGAGTGAGAGGAAGTTCAGGCAGGTAGTTAGATCTACCAGATCCTGGCTGGCTGGTGGTCTCAGCAGATCCTGGCTGACTGGCAGATCCTGGCTGACTGGCAGATCCTGGCTGACTGGCGGATCTGGCAGATCCTGGCTGACTGGTGGATCTGGCGGATCCTGGCTGACTGGCGGATCCTGGCCGACTGGCAGATCCTGTCCGACTGGCAGTTCTGGAAGAGCACTGTAGGCCTGATGCGTGGTGCTGGCACTGGTGGTACTGAAACAAGGACACGCACAGGAAGCCTGGTGCTGGGAGCTGCTACCGGAGGGCTGGGGTGTGGAGGTGGTACTGGATAGACCGGACCGTGCAGGCGCACTGGAGCTCTTGAGCACCGAACCCGTCCAACCTTACCTGGTTGAATGCTCTCGGTCGCCCTGCCAGTGTGGCGAGGTGGAATAGCCCGCACTGGGCTATGCAGGTGAACCGGAGACACCGAGCGCAAGGCTGGTGCCATGTAAGCCGGCCCAAGGAGACGCACTGGGGACCAGATGCGTAGAGCCGGCTTCATGGCATTTGGCTCGACGCTCAATCTAGCCATGCCAATACGCGGAGCTGGAATATACCGCACCGGGCTATGCACCCGCACTGGAGACACCGTGCGCACCACAGCCTAACACGGTGCCTGCCCGGTCTCTCTAGCCCCCCGGTAAGCACATGGAGTTTGCGCAGGTCTCCTACCTGGCATAGCCATACTCCCTGTGAACTCCCCCCCCCAATACATTTTTGGGGCTGACTCTCAAGCTTCCATTCGCGTCGCCGTGCTGCCTCCTCATACCAGCGCCTCTCCGCTTTCTTCGCCTCCAGTTCTTCCTTGGGGCGGCGATATTCTCCAGGCTGAGCCCAAGGTCCTTCACCGTCCAGTTCGTTCTCCTCTTTGGGCTGCTCCTGTTGCCTCTTCCCCTGCTGCACATTTGGGCGGCTACACTCCCCTGGTTTAGCCCAGGGTCCTCTCCCGTCGAGGATTTCCTCCCATGTCCAGAAATCCTTATTGCGCATCTCCTCTTTGTGCTGCACCTGCCTGTTGACACGCTGCTTGGTCCGTTTAAGGTGGGTGATTCTGTAACGGTTTTCTAGGTGTGAAGGAGAGTCGGACCAAACCGCAGCGTGTAGATTGCGATCCATGTTTAATAAACAACGTAAACACTAATAAACACAAACACTCCAAAACAATAAACGTAACGAAAACCGAAACAGCCTATACTTGTCGACTAACACAGCGACAGGAACAAAGACACTAAGGACAATCACCCACGACAAACTCAAAGAATATGGCTGCCTAAATATGGTTCCCAATCAGAGACAACGATAAACACCTGCCTCTGATTGAGAACCACTCCAGACAGCCATAGACTTTGCTAGATACCTCACTAAACTACAATCCCAATACCAACACCAAAACCCCAAGAGAAAACACACCACAATACAAAAACCCCATGCCTCACCCTGGCCTGACCCAATACATAAACATAAACACAAAATACTTCGACCAGGGCGTGACAGAGTGATTGAGAGAAAATAACCATCTGACAGGAAATGGTATGCACCCTATCTTCTCTCTCTCTCTGACACTTGAGGTTGATAAAAGGTTGACTCCATACTATTACGTAATAAAACAGATGAAATGCTTTTGAAATAAGACACCATCATACATACATAAAATCAGATTACATGACGAGGTAATACGTTAACATTTACTCCTCCGAGGTCATGACATGGCATGCATTCCCCAAATGAATCACATATCTATCAATTCTTTCCTAATTAAAAAATTTACAGCCATGCATTCCATGAACTAATTATGTTACATATCATCCCCTATATGAAAGTTTGAACAAGAAACACATGACTCAATGTAATCCCTTCTCAACACCCAGATAACCCCAAAAATAACCATATCTGGTCCCACTCATTGTCAAATAAATATATTTTCACAGCGGCTACATTGGCAGCTATTGTGAAATATATTATGGGTAGAACACAGCAGACTACAGCTATACAACTTCTGAGAATGACTGTACTGCCAATATAACTACCCTGTAAATACCTTGTTATATCATTGCTTCACAGAAACTCAGACCATTTAACATGAAAAGCTTTGCCGTAATAAAAACCTTCCAGTCAGACATGTAGATTGACACCCTCGTTCTGGAGTCGGCTCATGTCTCCGCTGACCAGCAGGCTCTCTCTGGACTGATAAGGCGGCCGACAGACCATTGGAATTGTCCATCACCCCAGTGCTAAATGCCAGTGTGATGGACTGACTGGCTGCTGCAGAATATCACCAGCCCAGATAGCGAGGGGAGGGAGGGGGCAGCCTTGCCCAGTACCGCCCCCTCTTTGCGACTGAGCTTGAGCTCGATTGCACCCGGAGCCCATGGTGTAATTGAGCCCGTGGTGTAATTGTCCCCGGCAATCGAGAGTGCCAATACCAAAGAAAGAAACCAAGGGAAAGAGGGGGGAGGTGATAGGAAATCAACTGGGTGTGCTATTGGCTTGATTAAATCGTTTGATGCATGGTTAAGCTGAAGCACCAGCTCATCTGGAGTGATACCCAGATGGTTGACCTGTTGATGCTTCTGCTCTACACTGCCATCTGTTGATGTGGGGCGTGTACTCCTGGAGCCAAGAGTTGGAAAAAAAGGAGAGGAACTTGAGGTATATTGAATTATTCTCAATATAGACAGGAACACCAGTGCCAATAGCCTGTGGGAGTCTAGATTGATCTACAGGCCAAACAGTGAATAATACAAGTAAATGACAAGAGGAAGGGAATAGTAAGAGTTCTTGTTAGGGTATATTAGTCAATAACAGCAAGCACATGGCAGTTCTGCTCACCATCAGTTCCGCAAAGACTTTTCCCACCTGCTGCTAAAACAAAAAAATCTATAATCCCCCGAAAAGAGTCTTATTTGTGTATGCTAGGCTGTTCTTGCCAATATCTGCTGGAGAGAAGTAAGAAAGCGTATTTCACAAAGTAACTCATGCCTGAGCAGATTGCATTAGGGAGCTGTGTTATTTTCGTCCTCAACAGGTAGTCATTATTTCTCAGAATTTGACTCACACCGGCTGATTGTAATTCAAATAAATGAACATCTCTCACTATTTTCCTAGAAATTACTCAGGTGAGAAATGGATTGGTAAGGTCCGTAGATGCACAGAGCAAACAGTGGCTCCGTAGATCAAACGCGACATTCTTTGCACTTAATTAGGAAAAAGCCTATTTTGCATTATTTAGATATTTATCATCAAATCTTTATATGTGGTCTTTCAGCTTAGACATTTTCAGTGGTTGTGGCCACCATGGATATTACCTCCTTTGCATCGATAAATCACCCTTGTGTGTGTGTTACAAAGCACCGCTAGAGGTTAAAGGAGGAGGACGAGCCTTGAATGGTAAACTGGTGTCCTGTAGTTAAGGCAGCAGTACACCGACGTGGAGGCTCTGGCTAAGTTCCAAGAACCATTCTACTTAGAATGCATGCCCACTAAATAGCTTAATTATGCCTAGTGTGCTAGTGTGGACATGCAATCTGAGCCACTTTCTACTGATTGGCGTGACTCACCCAACCTTTGACCCCCAACTCCTCAGATTCTGATGCATATCTCTCACCGGTTCCGATCCACCGTAACCTCAGTGTTCGAGAAACAGGAGCAACATTGCTATGAGGATCACGTTATTCACACCCACAAGCAGGGCAGAACCCATTTTGGAGTGCTGGAGAGATAGGAATGACTGGCTATCGGAGGAGCGCATTTAAAAAATCTGAGAGGGCTTCTTCAGAGCACAGCTGTTTTTTGGCCCTGAAGGTTAGGGCTTACTTGCGGCTGGTATATGAGCAAAGAAACAACCAACTATATCATGAGAAGACATAAAGAATAACTAATTGTATTGCTATGTTGTTAAGGTGTAGCTTGAAGAAAGGTACCAAGTACTTTTTGTGGAGTCCATCATGAGGCTCATAGTCTGGGGCATAACTTTGATAAGAGATGTAGTGGGAGCAACATCTGCCAAGTGCCTACTAGGCAGACCTCTTTGTGGCTACAGCTGACTTTGACTGATTTTGACTGAAAGTGTATATCTTCGTGTCTATACACTTCTGTTTAAATCCTTGTCATGTGTGCATGCATACGCACAGGCGGTTTCTCTTTCAGACTAAGCACAGAGGTTGGCAGCTCAGATGGGGAAAAGCGATCGATAATAGCTGCTACACGTGAGCATGGCCACTACTATTTCTGTAGCTCAGTTGGTAGAGCATGGCGCTTGTAACGCCAGGGTAGTGGGTTCGATTCCCGGGACCACCCATACGTAGAATCTATGCACACATGACTGTAAGTCGCTTTGGATAAAAGCGTCTGCTAAATGGCATATATATATTGGGACCAGTCGAACCATACTCATGCTGGATGATGATGCATCACAAAACACAATTTTCTTTGTGGATTTCCTCAAATCGTAGTCGATCAAACCGGCCCAGCTCATCGTTCCCTCAACATGTCTAACAGGGTTTTGGAGATTAAGTCAAAAACAAGACGACGTCAGAGCACCAAGAAATATAAAAAAAATCCAATTGAGATTGTTGTTTTTTTCAAATTGACAAAAAACATTATTTTGGTTGGTACATGACTCTAGAATCTTTTAAAGGATGTTGTTTTCTCAATTCTCCGGGTAATGCTGCTTTGATTGAGTGTAGCCCACAGTCATTTCAGAGCGTATGGTATCCACAGCTCTGATCATTTGTTAGAGAAACACAGGACTGTGTCCCAAATGGCACCCTATTCCCTATATAGAGCTCTAATTTTAACCAGAGCCCAATGGCCCTGGTCAAAATTAGTGCAGTAAATAGGGAACAGGTTGCCATTTGGGATGCACTCCTGTTCTTCTCAGAGCTGTAAGAGATGTTGCCTGCCACAGCGGTAAATAATTGAAACTGCTCCTGTCTGGCGGGATGGGTAATTATCACACACTGTTGTGGACGTGCTATTTGCGAGATCATCAGGGGGGCTAATTTTGTGTGAGGAGGGCTAGGTGGTTTGTGTGTGTGTATCAGCAGTAGGAGGGGGGGTAGGGTTGTGTATGGGTGATATCATTGCTATACACTAAAATGTAAAGATTAGTTCTCAAATTTGTACAAATGCTTGTCACTGTAGTGATAGTCTAAGGTACCTCCTTTGCAAATTTAGTTATAGGTACAGTACCAGTCAAAAGTTTGGACACACCTACTCATTCAAGGGTTTTTCTTTATTTCTACTATTTTCTACATTGTAGAATAATATGAAACTATGAAATAACACATAGTATGGAACCGTGTAGTAACCAAAAAAGTGTTACACTTCAATTTAGCCACCATTTACCTTGATGATAGCTTTGTACATTCTTGGCATTCTCTCAACCAGCTTCACCTGGAATGCTTTTCCAACCGTTTTGAAGGAGTTCCCACATATGCTAAGCACTTGTTGGCTGCTTTTCTTGTCTCTGCAGTCCAACTCATCCCAAACCGTCTTAATTAGGTTGAGGTCGGGTGTTTGTGAAGGCCAGGTCATCTAATTCAGTACTCCATCACTCTCATTTTACTGTTGAAAAACAAATGATAGTCCCAATTAGCTCTAACCAGATGGGATGGCGTATCGCTGAAGAATGCTGTGGTAGCCATGCTGGTTAAGTGTTTCTTGAATTCTAAATAAATCAGACTGTCACCAGCAAAGCACCCCCACACCATCACACCTCCTCCTCCATGCTTCACGGTGGGAACCACACATGGAGAGATCATCCGTTCACCTACTCTGCATCTCACAAATACACGGCTCATCAGACCAAAGGACAGATTTCCACCAGGCGAATGTCCATTGCTCGTGTTTCTTGGCCCAAGCAAGACTCCTCTTCTTATTGGTGTCCTTTAGTAATGGTTTCTTTGCAGCAATTCAAACTTGAAGGTCTGATTCACGCAGTCTCCTCTGAACAGCTGATGTTGAGATGTGTGTTACTTGAACACTGTAAAGCATTTATTTGGGCTGCAATTTCTGAGACTGGTAACTCTAATGAACTTATTCTCGGCAACAGAGGTGAATCTGGGTCTTCCTGTGGCGGTACTCATGAGAGCCAGTTTCATCACTTGGTCTTTTACCAAATAGCCCCATCGTCTGTAAACCACTCCTACCATGTCACAATACAACTGCTTGGCTCAAACACATTAAGAAGGAAAGAAATTCCACAAATTAACTTTTAACAAGGCATACCTGTTAATTGAAATATATTCCAGGTGACTACCTCATGAAGCTGGTTGAGAGAATGCCAAGTGTGCAAAGTTGTCATAAGGCAAAGGGTGGCTACTTTGAAGAATCTGAATATAAAATAGATTTGGATTTGTTTAACACTTTCTTTGGTTACTACATGTTTCCATATGTGTTACTTCATAGTTTTGATGTATTCACTATTATTCTTACAATGTAGGGGAAAAAAAGTAAAAACAAAGAAAACCCCTTCAACTATTAGGTCCAAACTGTCCAAACTTTTGACTGGTACTGTACATAATAGTACTCCACATACCTCAGTACCTTTCTTACATACAGTCCACAGGTATAAAAGAGTGCCTTTAGAAAAGGAACAATTTGTCTTTATAGGATCCCACCACAGTTACAGAGCCATTTGTTCCTTGCGAGTGGCAAAAATGTACCTCTACCATACACCACTTAAACAGGGTAGGTAGCATAAACGTAACCACATTTAACATATGGATTTGCATTAGTATATGTTCTAAAGTTACACCTCACAATTTTTTGAGTTATTACATCAAATCTATCAGAATTCCGAAGAATGCCAGAAAATATTTTGGCGGGTTAGGACATAATATGGAGGACCCGGCAAGCCAGCCTATTCTCTATAATGTGAACTCCGACAGTAATAACTTAACATGTATAACTTAAAATCTAACCAAACCATTTGCATTTAATTTACATTTTCAGCCAACTCACAAGCAAATACATTATGATTTATTGTTCCAAATAAACTTGCATGGTTGCTAGCCAACTAGCCTGCTAACATTAGTCCTACTAGCCTGCTAACGTTAGCTCTACCAGCCTGCTAATGTTATGTTAGCACTGCAAGAACCAGCCAGTTGTTCTTAAAACTTAGCTTATAGCTACATCGAAATAAACCAAAGCTTTGGGAATATATAGCTCCATCTAACCAGTTATCAAACAATGTTACAGGTACTGTATATTCCGTTATCTTAGCGAGCAATTCAACTAGCTAAAGTTAGTTATTTTAGCCTGCTAGCTAGCCTAGCTAGCTAACTAGCCTAGCTAGCCAACCACCACGGTCGACATAGCTAAGTAGTAAGCCAGAGAACGACACCAACTAGTCTAGCACCATCAGGAACCTACGGAACACACAAAAAAATCCAGCAGATATAAAGTAGAGAGAGACGAGGCTTCCCGACACTGAGTTAGCTACCAAAAAAGAGCCGAGGGAGAGTCAGCTAATCCAATAGCGATATATTGAGTTAAATCCAAAGTAGATAGGTTCCAGAGGCAATAACCCAGAGGCGGCATCGGACGCAGGAGACAAAGGGAAGTATCAACAATAAGACTGCGATTGGATGAAGGCTCCAGGAAGATGGAAATGCTCACAACAGCACAGTCAGTCAGCTACTGTAGCGTGTTAGTCCTATGTCAAGGTTAAACAACTCTGGTAGCCTACTTCACGCAGGTTGAAAAGTTGACCAAACAAATTGGAGGACAAAAAGCAAGCAAGCACAGACAAATTATTAAACAATTAGAGCTGGCAGGAATGATTTTCCACTTTATTTTTTAGCCAGAAGCAAGCCTGCGGGTGCAGGAAGAGTCAGGTGCGTGCAGCATCCGACCAGGATCAAGGGAAAGGGGGATACCTAGTCAGTCACACAACTGAATGCATTCAACTGAAATGTGTCTTCCACATTTAACCCAACCCCTCTGAATCAGAGAGGTGTGTGGGGGGAGGGGGGTGCTGCTATAATTGACATCCATGTCATTGGAGCCCAGGGAGCAGTTGTTGTGGGTTAACTGGGGAATCTGATTGGTTGTTTGTAGAGTCTCCATATGACGTTGCGAAATAGTGGGTAGTTTACAAGCTATACGTTAACTTCTAGCAATCCCGTATCCGGGAGCGTAATCATAGCCTCAAGCTCATTAGCATAACGCAACGTTAACTATTCATGAAAATCGCAAATGAAATGAAATAAATATATTGGCTCACAAGCTTAGCCTTTTGTTAACAACACTGTCATCTCAGATTTTCAAAATATGCTTTTCAACCATAGCTACACAAGCATTTGTGTAAGAGTATTGATAGCTAGCATAGCATTAAGCCTAGCATTCAGCAGGCAACCTTTTCACAAAAACAAGAAAAGCATTCAAATAAAATAATTTACCTTTGAAGAACTTCGGATGTTTTCAATGAGGAGACTCTCAGTTAGATAGCAAATGTTCAGTTTTTCCAAAAATATTATTTGTGTAGGAGAAATCGCTCCGTTTTGTTCATCACGTTTGGCTAAGAAAAACCCCCGAAAATTCAGTCATTACAACACCAAACTTTTTCCCAAATTAACTCCATAATATCGACAGAAACATGGCAAACGTTGTTTAGAATCGAGCCTCCAGGTGTTTTTCACATATCTATTCGATGATAAGTCATTCGTGGCAGTTGGGTTTCTCCTCTGAAGCTAATGGAAAAATATGGTCAATCTTCCAATGATATGCCTACAAATACGTCACAATGCTGCAGACACCTTGGGGAAACGACAGAAAGTGTAGGCTCATTCCTTGCGCATTCACAGCCATATAAGGAGACATTGGAACACAGCGCCTTCAAAATCTGGGTCATTTCCTGTTTGAAATGTCATCTTAGTTTCGCCTGTAGCATCAGTTCTGTGGCACTCACAGATCATATCTTTGCAGTTTTGGAAACGTCAGAGTGTTTCTTTCCAAAGCTGTCAATTATATGCAAGGTCGAGCATCTTTTCGTGACAAAATATCTTGTTTAAAACGTGAATGTTTTTTTATCCAAAAATTAAAAGAGCGCCCCCTATATCGAAGAAGTTAAGATGTTAATAAGTAAAACCCCCAAAACATGACTGTTTTTGAAGTTATAGGTAATAAGGTCATGACTACACATTACTAATCATTCGACCACACCATGTTGTTACTTTGATGAGTAAAACATATTGGTTCATACACTTTGAACACTTCCACTCACGGGTGGCCAAAATAACTAACTGAAAGCCACTCCCCCACACCTCCAATATAATTTCCCAGTGTACCTTGCTTTCTAGTGGATTGTTGAGTTACTACCCATGACTATATTTCTTAGTGTCAGAGAGATCGCTGTTGAATTTGATTACTATTAAATATGTATCTCATATGTTTCTTCACAATAGTGTCCTGAAAGTTGGTTTACAGGTCACATCAGACCAGCAAGTAGAGTTGCAGAATTCCAGCAACTTTTCAGATTTCCTGCTTACTTCCTCTCATTTCCAGGAAACTTCCAAACATTTGTAAAATATCAACCTGCTGTAGAGCATGCTGGTAAATATGATAATGATGATCATACAGATTTGCCTTTTAGGGTATCACCACAGTGAGAAATCATTTGTACCTTATGGTGGATACTGAGAGTACACAAAATATGTTTGTACCCTTGGAAACAGAAATGTAATAGATTTTACTGAGTTATAGTTCAATTAAGGAAATCAGTCATTTAAAGTGAATGAATTAAGTCCCAATTTATGGGATGTTCAAAGTTTTGGATATTTTTTATAACCTAACCCTGATCTGTACTTCTCCACAACTTTGTCCCTGAGCTCCACGGTCTTGATGTTGCCGCTTGCTTGGTGGTGCCCCTTGTTAAGGTGTTGCAGACTCCTTTTAGAACAGGTGTATATATACTGAGATCATATGACAGATCATTTGACACCTAGATTGCACACAGGTCGACTTTATTTTAACCCCCCTGCGCATGGAACCCACTAGCGGGCTGAAATTCCACAACATACGGTGATCGCTACATAAATAGTCATATTAAACATTCATAAAAATACAAGTGTCTAACATGTATCGAAAGCCTAAAATCTTGCTAATCCAACTGTGTTGTCAGATTCAAAAAATTATTTACTGCGAAAGAATACGCTGCGATTATCTGAGCATAGAGCCCCATAAAAAACAACTATTTCAACCAGCACAGGCACAACAAAATCACAAACCTCAATAAAATAAATCGTTTACCTTTGACGATCTTCGTTTGTTTGAAATTCCAATGCTCATTGTTACACAATGAATGATCTTTTGTTTGATAAAATACGTTTTTATAGCCTAATCACAAAACATTTTGTGAACCGCTTGTGTAGTGAATTCCGTCTCATTCCATTTTCGACGACACATTCCAGGTAAATCACCCACACAGAACGTGACTTTTCCAGTCATGTTTGGTTTCACTGCAATGAACTGGTTTGTTTGTAACACAATCAATCCTGATGGGCCATTTCGCGTATTGACTGAGAGAAACCGATTTGAAGACAACAAGTAATGACATCATTGTGCACCAATGATTTGCCCGCTGTTTCGTTGATTGACTGTCTTTTAACCCAATGACCACTGATCGTCTTGAAATCTAGCTGGGTAGATAGCCAATGCGCTGAGCTAATCGGCAATACGCCATGTTTATGTGTTGCAAGACCAACCCATGTTGTAAGCTCCAGTGTAAAGAGAGTCATGCGCTATTGAATTTTCATACCGGAAGGAGAAACACATATTGCGCATTGCAATGTTTTGTGAATGCGCAGATTCAGCTGTTTATATATCAATCATTATGTAGACTAAGTCAAGTCGAGATATACAGATGTACAAACAACTTTAGAATAAATTGATTGGGAAGGTGAGACAGAGATTCTTGCAGGACGCTTCATTTAGCGATTGTGGAGGAATATATTTTGAACGGGAGAGGACATCATTTTGGACTGGTAAGTTCTTATCATGCTAATTAATAATACAAAATATTATTTGTGATTTTATTTTATTTCAGAAGCAATATATAAACATTTAATGTCATGGAATGTGAGATGCGTATGTCTGCCGCCCCACCCCAAACCACATGAAATAGCCTATTTGAGGCTGTTGAGGAGAAGGCAGGACCACATCAATGGCCAAAGTGAAATGGAGACAGTAGATACAGCTGGTCTGTTGTAATATAATAAAGACCGTAGATCTAGCTGGTCTGTCATAATATAATAGAGACAGTAGATCTAGCTGATATGTCATAATATAAAAGAGACAGTAGATCTAGCAGGTAATAATAATATATTCAACTTTCAACTCTCTATATATCTCTTTAGTATACCTGTTGATACATGGCTCATATGTGAAACTATTCTAACGGAACATTTTCTTTCACAGTGACACTGACTCTGAATGGGAGTCTTATCCGGTGTCCTGTGTGAATTTAAGTATGCTCTCTCTAATTCTCTCTTTCTCTCTCTCGGAGGACCCGAGCCCTAGGACCAGGCGTAAGGACTACATGGCATGATGACTCCTTGCTGTCCCCAGCCCACCTGGCCTTGCCGCTGTTCCAGTTTCAACTGTTCTGCCTGCGGCTATGGAACCCTAAACTGTTCATTTTTACTGTTGAGGTGCTGTACTGTTGCACCCTCAACAAACACTGTGATCTCCACCCGGCACAGCCAGAAGAGGGCTCCATAGCCTGGTTCCTCTCTAGGTTTCTTCCTAGCTTTTTTTTTTTTTGGGGGGGGGATGTTAGAATACTATTTTGTTATTTTGTATATAGTTATTTGTTTCAAAATGTATACCTTCACCAATTTGGCCACTTGGGTACATTTGGGCTACTTGTGTGGGACACCTGGGTGACTTCATGATAAATGTCATGTAGCATACTCATTTTGGAAGTTATCATTCTGAAACTTTGCACAAGTACTGTTCCCCTCTTATAGTTTTCACTGAAATTGTCCCCATCATCCTATCTGAATGTTTGTTTTATCTTGTTCATTTTAAAGATGATGATCCAAAAATAAAAATAAAAAACGTATGTTTTTTCATAGTTTTTTTCTAAACCAGATCTATTGTGTGTTATTCTCCTACATTCAATTCCCATTTACACACACTTCAGAGTGTTTTATTTCAAATGGTACCAAGAATATGCACATCCTTGGTTCTGTGCCTGAGCTACAGGCTGTTAGATTTGGGTATGTCTTCAGGCGGAATTGCACAAAGTAGGGGGGGAGCTGCAAGAGGTTTTAACTAATTATGTGACTTCTAAAGGTAATTGGTTGCACCAGATCTTATATAGGGGCTTCATAGCAATGGGGGTGAATACATACACATGCACAACTTTTCATTTAAATTATTATTATTTTTTAAAATTAACAAGTAATTTTTTTCAATTCCCTTCACTAATTTAGACTATTTTGTGTATGTCCATTACATGAAATCCAAATACAATCAATTTAAATTACAGGTTGTTGTAACGGCCATTGTTGGTGGAAGAAGGTGAGGACCAAAGCGCAGCGTGGTATGTATCCATAATATAATTTAACCTCTTGCTTCTACCTGGCACGCAGGCGTCCCATCTAGAGCTCTGGAAATGCAAATGCGCTACGCTAAATGCTAATAGTATTAGTTAAAACTCAAACGTTCATTAAAATACACATGCAGGGTATTGAATTAAAGCTACACTCGTTGTGAATCCAGGCAACAAGTCAGATTTCTAAAATGTTTTACGGCGAAAACATAGCACATATTTATGTCAAACCACCACCGCAGACATAGCTCATTAGCATAGCCAAGTAGGAACAAATATGCAATCAACAAACGCAGGATTAAAAAAATTATAATTTCACTAACCTTTTGAAATCTTCATCAGATGACAGTAATATAACATGTTACACAGTACATTCATTTTCAATAATCTGCAATATATATCCATAAATCTCTGTTTACAATGACGCATCGTTCAAAAAATGCTACTAAAATGTCAGGAGAAATGAAATAGCTCCGGCAGATAACGTCAGCTAACAAGGAATACATCATAAACTTTGACTAAATATGCATGTTTTACATATGTATAGGAAGATACACTTCTTCTAAATGCAATCACTGTGTTACATTTATTTTTAATGTTACAGGTTTCGTTCATTAGGCTATACTAGGAGTCGGCGCTCCAAATGTATCATTATACCTCCTCTATCTTGGAGTCGACAGAAACCCAAAATTAACACATAAATATTCCCTTACCTTTGCTGTTCTTCCATCAAAAGACCTGGAAGGGATTATACTTACCAAAACAGCGTTTAGTTTTCAAGTCTGCATCTTTCGGTTCTCAAAATAGCCACATTTCGGTCGGAATGTAGGCAAAATTCAAGTGGATGCGCACCAAAACGTCGAAAATATATATTATATGTCGAGTAAACTTGTCAAACTATGTTCATAATTAAGCTTTAACATGTTATAAAGGTGTACAGCAATTGTGAGGACGAAGCGAAACACACACGTCTTTTAATTGATCCTGAAGAAAAGAGAGAGCGGGAGCAGAGCGTAAACGTACACTTTTTTTTGGCGTGACCGAGACCTTTCGGCACACTCAACATCTCGTGAGCGCGCGATTCTCACAATGAGAAGCCCCATTGAAAGCAGGCTTCGCGCTGAACACGTACAGACTGTTCCCAGAGCGGTAGTTGTTTGGGAAGGCGTATACGATGACGTCAAAGTTGGGCCAACTTTTTCCATGACAAGAGAGACTTTGGGAGAATGCATGCCCTGAGACTTCTGCTTTACATACAGACAAAATTTTAACGGTTTTAGAAGCTTTAGAGTGTTTTCTATTCGATAATATTTTTTATATGCATATATTAGCAACTTTTGACAAAAATGTATCCTGTTTTATATGTGTACCCAATTCCTCCAGAAGGGGCAGTAAACAGGGCTAGGCTTAACAGGTTAATGAGACTGAATACAAAAGAACAAGAGAATCAAAATGAAAACCGAAACAGTCCCAACACAGAAATCCCAAATCATAGAAAAAAGAACATAGACTGCCCACCCCAACTCATACCCTGACCATACTAAAACTAAGACAAAACAAAGGAACTAAGGTCAGAACTTGACAGTACCCCCCTCCCCCAACGGTGCGAACTCCGGCTGCAAAACCTGAACCCATAGGGGAGGGTCTGGGTGGGCGTTTTTTCCGTGGTGGCGGCTCTGGCGCGGGACGTGAACCCCACTCCACCATAGTCTTTGTCCTCCTCTTAACCCGCCTCCGTGGCCTCTTTAGAGCGGCGACCCTCGCTGCCGACCTCGGACTGGGGACCCTAGCAACGGGTCCCAAATGGACGAAAGATTCCGGCAGCACCGGACAGGTGGGAGACTCCGGCAGCTCCGGAGTGAAGGGCAAATCCAGCAGGTCCGGAGTGAAGGGTGATTCCGGGAGCATCTGAGTAACGGACGGCTCTGGCAGCTCATGACTGACATGCGGTATGGGAGAAAATATATACATAAATATTGTAACACAAGAGAAAGATACACTTATAGGTTCATTTCCCGTTCTGGTAAAATGCATTGTCTATTGTATAGGGCAGGAAGCCAGAGAAAGGCCATGGGAGTATTGGACAGCTGGAAACACTAAAAATGCAGACACATAGACGCCTAGACCAGCTGGAGGCCAAAGATCAGAGGGATATACAAAGGAGGGGGTCAGCCAAATGACCAACTGATGGATTACAGACATCAATCACATCACAGGGGAGACACATAAGTCTGTTTGATCTTAGACAAGCATATAAAAAGAAGGTGACACATGGACACCAGAACAGCTGGACACACTAAAGCTAGAGGAGATGAAAGACACATACAAAAGGACACATGGAGTTAATTCCAGGGTCTAAACACAGGCCACAGGAAAGAGGGATGTATATTATCTTTAGGTCAAAGCAAAGGGTCTTGTCATCATTATAATCTGAAGGAAAGCAGATGTGGGCATTACTGGGCTGAACAAGCAGGATGCACGGATTGGGATGTAACTGTATTTGCATTGGGGGATGAACTGATGATGTATGTGTGGGTATAAAATGAAGAGTGAGAGCTCTGGAAAGGGGTGGGTTCCGCGGAGCACTCCGGCTTGTTATACTGTTGTATTAAAGCCTGATTGATTTCACAAAGTTCTGGTATGCGTTGTATTTGATCCGATTTTCCACTACTGCGGCTCTGACAGCTCCTGACTGACTGGCGGCTCTGGCAGTTCCTGACTGACCGGCGGCTCTGGCAGCTCAGGACAGACGGGCGACTCTGTAGGGGGGAGACGGAGAGACAGCGGGGGGCTGCCACCGGACGGCTGGTGCGTGGAGGAGGCACCAGATACACTGGACCGCGGAGGTGCACTGGATGCTCCCCGTAGCCAGGCCAGTGCGGCGAGGTGGAATAGACCGCACTGGGCTGTGCTGGCGAACCGGGGACAACATGCGTAGGGCTGGTGCCATGTACCCATGCCCGAGGAGATGCACTAGAGACCAGATGCGCTAAGCCGGCTTCATGGCACCTGGCTCGATGCCCACTCTAGCCCGGCCGATGCTATGTAACACACTGAGATATGCCTGCGCACCTGGGACACCGTGCGCCTCACGGCATAACTCTGTGCCTGCACGGTCCACTTCTCTCCACGGTAAGCATGGGGAGTTGGCTCAGGTCTCCTCCCTGACTTAGCCACACTCCCCGTGTGCCACCCCCCAAGACATTTTTGAGGCTGCCTCTCGTCCCAGCCGCGCTGCCGTGCTAGCTCCTCGTAATGCCGCCTCTCGGCTTTCGCTGCCTCCAGCTCTGCCTTGGGGCGGCAATATTCGCCCGGCTGTACCCAGGGTCCCTTGCCATCCAAGATCTCCTCCCAATTCCAGGAGTCCTGAACCCGCTGTTCCTGGGTACCACGCTGCTTGGTCCGGTTGTGGTGGGTGATTCTGTAACGGCCGTTGTTGGTGGACAAAGGACCAAAGCGGAGCGTGGTATGTATCCATAATATAATTTAATGAGACGGAATACAAAATACAAAAGAACAAGAGAATCAAAATGAAAACCGAAACTGTCCCGAATGGTGCAAACACTGAAGCGGAAAATAATCATCCACAACTATATATATATATATGCCATTTAGCAGACACTTTTATCCAAAGCAACTTACAGTCATGTGTGCATACATTCTACGTATGGGTGGTCCCAGGGATTGAACCCACTACCCTGGCATTGCAAGCGCCATGCTCTACCAACTGAGCTACAGAAGGACCAAGGCTGAAAACAGGCTACCTACGTATAGTTCTCAATCAGGAACAACGATTGACAGCTGCCTCTGATTGAGAACCATACCAGGCCAAACACAGAAATCCCAAATCATAGAAAAAGGAACATAGACTGCCCACCCCAACTCACGCCCTGACCGTACTAAAACTAAGAGAAAACAAAGGAACTAAGGTTAGAATGTGACAGTTGTAATGCAACAAAATAGGAAAAATGGGATGAATACTTTTGCAAGGCACTGTAAACACGTTTGTGCACAGCATTTCAGAGAAATAAGCTTTTTGTGCGTATGGGCAATTTCTGGGATCTTTTATTCCAGCTCTTGAAACATGGGACCAACACTTTACATGTTGCGTTTATATTTTTGTTCCGTGTCGATTATCCGTACATGCACCCTAAAAGGTATCGAACAGTATCATGTGAGATAATTGTGTACCTATCTTTTTGTAACCCAAAAAACACTTTGTACCCTAACCGTACCCTTATTTCTAAGAATGAAAGTGTTAATATTGTAGAAAACAAATGGTTTATTTCAAATGCCATGGAAGAATTTCAGGTTTTTGTGTTAATATTCGGCAATCTCTAACATGTGTTGAAGCCAGCTGTGCCTTCCAATAAAAAAAGCCAAGCAGCTGACTTGGTATTGATTTTTTTTCAGCTGTTGTTTGCAGCCTCCCTGTAGGATACCGTTCTTGTTGGTTTTGTTTCCATGCTTTGTGTGTGTGTGGGGGGGGGGGGGTAGATGTGTGTGTGTTTGTGCCTTCAAATTTGTGCATATGTCACACATCCCTAATTAATCTATTATTATGCCCATGAGGCTCCATCAAACAACACACATAAAACTTCCTCCCTCCCCTATAGCTGTCCTCCCTCCCCCCTTGAAAGGTGAAGCAGTGCAGCCTGTGCCCCTCTGTTATAGCTGTCAACTTTGAGTGTTTACTTTCTGCATGTGTGTCCCACAGCAGTGGAAACGAAGGCTGCCATCTGATAATAAACAGAGTCTAGTTGAGCTTGACTGAGGAGCCCATGGTAATAGTTCCTAATCAGCTAAGGCATGGCACTGCGAGATTTCAGCAGTCTCCCACTGTCTCTGTGATCGCCCTGGCGTCTTGTCTGCCGGAGGACAGAATGTGCCACTGACAGGGGGTCACGTGGTGCTCTGCATGTAGAAGGTTGAATTGGTCAAGTTTGTTCAATTAGATGATTGTTGAGCAAGCATGCTGATGAATTGGTAAACAAGAATAGAGGAGGTGTGAGGCACATAGGTGGTAGAGAGAAACACATGCAGATGCACTTGACAGACATATAAGTGAGGTAATAGGGGAGTACACATGCTCACACATACAAACATCCTACCATATAAC
Source organism: Oncorhynchus gorbuscha (assembly GCF_021184085.1). NCBI lineage: Eukaryota > Metazoa > Chordata > Actinopteri > Salmoniformes > Salmonidae > Oncorhynchus > Oncorhynchus gorbuscha. The sequence goes on along the minus strand of NC_060182.1, from coordinate 54,104,275 downwards.
CTCTGGGTGCTACATTGTGTGGGACGGTACACATATATTACCACACATACACACTCCCAAAACCCTCTGTGTCTGCCGACTGACACCTAGTGACAATAACATTGTGTGTGTATGTGTGTATCGTAATTACTGTGTGTGAGACTCGCAAACACACTCCCTACCCCCACATTCCATATACCCCCGTGGGTTGGCTGGTACCGGCTCTGGCACACTGGCTTAGCTTAGCCTAGCCTTGGGAGGCTCTCTACCATTAGGCTGTGTACGCAGGGGAGAGTGGCTGACGCCCCTCTGGAAAGTGATCCATCAAGGCCTTACCTCAGCCGACTTCCCTGCCCAACTCCCCTCGCTACCCTGTCTTGATTCTAGGGTTGGATTTAGGGAAAGTTACTGGAATTTTGCAAACCCATACTTGAGTCGCAACACATAGACATTAAAATAGAAGACACACACAGGTGTATAAGCAGGGAAGCACATACAGTATCAACACACATGCACAATCATTTTTCACAGTTCACATGTGTGCACTCATTTACACACTGCAAATCTACTGAAGAGAAATAGAACATAAACGTGATGCACAGTTCATGATGGGAGTTTCAAAGCACATAGGTAAATAATTGATGTCTTGTTGCATCTTCAGTGCAATATTAATGGTATTCATCGTACTATTCCTCAATATGTCATCAAGCGATGACAGAAAATATGCTGGGGGTAGAAAGAGAGGGAGTTTGAGAGATATAATGGATGGATCAGAAAGCTTCTGGAGAGCTTGTGTGTGTGTGTGTGTGTGTGTGTGTGTGTGTGTGTGTGTGTGTGTGTGTGTGTGTGTGTGTGTGTGTGTGTGTGTGTGTGTGTGTGTGTGTGTGTGTGTGTGTGTGTGTGTGTGTGTGTGTGTGTGTGTGTGTGTGTGTGTGTGTGTGTGTGTGTGTGTGTGTGTGTGTGTGTGTGTGTGTGTGTGTGTGTGTGACAGTGAGTAGATGGGTTTATATAGATTCTGGAGATGGTGTGTATGTGAGGAAAAAGAGAGTAGGAGTGGATGGAATTTGAGAGAATCCAAAGAGGTTGCGTGTGTGTATCTGTAGGGCAAGGGAGAGAGGAAGACAAAAGAGCGAGTCCACTAAATGCAGTTATTACCTCTGTGTCTTTTCCTAATGTAACTTAAATCAGGTAGATATCCCTGCCTCCGGGGATACGCTCCACATGATTCCAAATGCCATTCCCAGGGGCACCATCTCCCCACATTCTCCCTCCTCCTTCTCCTCTCCTATTTCCATTAAATGACCATGCCGGCATTCCTTGGCCGGTATCTGTCGCCGTGAGGAGTTTGCCAGGGCCCTCCTGTGTGTTTCCGGCTCCACTTATTTTATGGATTAATTCCTTTTTGTCTCAACTACAAAGGCCATGGTGTCTTCAATTCTTTATATATTTCCCTGTTTTTGCATCTTGTGCCCGCTTCCCCCTTTCCCAGTGCCTCGTTGAGTTGAGCCACTACCACTTTTCCTTCGTGAGTCCCACTACATCCCAAAGAACATTTAGGCAAAATTTGAAACAGAAGCCAGTCCCCCATAGATTGTGCTATGATGTTCCTTTAAAGTTGTGTTGCACTTTGATTAACTTCTTGCGTCGAGCCATCCCGGATCCGGGATCGTGAATACAGCCTCAAGCTCATTACCATAACGCAACATTAACTATTCATGAAAATCGCAAATGAAATTAAATTAATCTATTTCCTCTCTATCTTAGCCTTTTGTTAACAACACTGTCATCTCAGATTTTCAAAATATGCTTCTCAACCATTGCAAAACAAGCATTTGTGTAACAGTATTGATTGCTAACGTAGCATTTAGCGTAGCATTTAGCGTTAGCATTCAGCATGCAACATTTTCCACAAAAACCAGAAAAGCATTCAAATAAAATAATTTACCTTTGAAGAACTTCAGATGTTTTCAATGAGGAGACTGTTAGATAGCAAATGTTCAGTTTTTACAAAAAATATTATTTGTGTCGACTAATCGCTCCGGTGTGTTCATCACATTGTTCATCACATTTGGGGAGGGAAAAATATATATATATATATATTAAGTCATTAAAACGCAAACTTTTTTTCCAAATTAACTCCATAATATCGACAGAAACATGGCAAACCGATGTTTAGAATCAATCCTCAAGGTGTTTTTCACATATCTATCGACGATAAAATCCATCGTGGCATTTTACTTTCTCTTCTGAAGAAATGGAACGCGCATGGACCTACAGATTACGCACACAGGACACCGGACGGGACACCAGGTAAAGGTAGTCTCTTATGGTCAATCTTCCAATGATATGCCTACAAACACGTCACAATGCTGCAGACACCTCGTGGAATAGACAGAAACCGCAGGCTCATTCCTGGCGCATTCACAGCCATATAAGGAGACATTGGAACACAGTGCCTTCAGAATCTGGGGCATTTCCTGTATGAAACTTCATCTTGGTTTCGCCTGTTGCATTAGTTCTGGGGCACTCACAGATAATATCTTTGCAGTTTTGGAGACGTCAGAGTTTTGTCTTTCCAAGGCTGTCAATTCCATGCATAGTCAAGCATCTTTTCGTGACAAAATATTGCGCTTAAAACGGGCACGTCTTTTTATCCAATAATGACATAGCGCCCCCATAGGTTGAAAAGGTTAAGTTGTCACCTGCAAAATGTTGTCTTTTGATTAGCTCCTATAGAATAGGGAGGAACTGTGTAACATTACCGTACACAGCATACTCATCAAAGAGATTAAAAAACATTGCTTTGATAAAATAAGTAAAATGAAATCATTCCATGATTAATAAGCCTCCCTGGCAAACAAAGAACATTCCCAGGACATAACCTAATATTTAGATGACTTTCTATTTCGGTTTCGGTCTGACTTTAGAACGATAGGGAAGTGATATGAACTCATTTAATGTTTTCCATTCTCAGCTCAAACTCAGAGTTCTGCGCAATGTTTTTGGGATACGCACTTGGATAATCTCAGCCAAATCTAGGCCAGGTAAAATAATATTGTATTTTTTTGCAGTCTGTAGCTAAAGAAAATGAATACAAAAATAAGCCTCCTTGGTCCTTTTCTCCCCATTTCCTGGCCCGAGTGCACAGCTTATTAACGTACAGGCCTGGCACTGTCGACAGCCTATGTGGTCCTTCTGTAGCTCAGTTGGTAGAGCATGGCGCTTGTAACGCCAGGGTAGTGGGTTCAATCCCCGGGACCACCCATACGTAGAATGTATGCACACATGACTGTAAGTCGCTTTGGATAAAAGCGTCTGATAAATGGCATATATTATTATATATTATATTATCTCTCACGGCATTAAGTGAAGGAAGGAAACGGCGATGACGCTTGCCTCCTTGGGTTGTCAGCTAGTCCGGCGCTAGCTCCCTCAGGTAAATGCTGCTCCCGCTAAAAAATCTCTGTCATGTTTGCTTTTATTTGCTGCTTTTACACATTAATAGTCTCTAACCCCTTCCTTTCCACCTCACGGGTATGAATTGAAGTAATGAAAATGAAATCAGTTGATGTACGGATCATTGGGCTGTATAAGAAAACTCCCTTATGTTCTATACCTGTAACTTTCTTCCACCCTTTTCTACCTCAGTAAATCCTAAACAACTCTCCTTACACCTGTCTGTTAATTTGCGAGACAAAGTTGATGTCCCCATTCCCAAATACTTTAAGTGTGTTGTAACTAATTTGTTAATCTGTCGTAAGGAGCATTTGACTTTAACTACTTCCAAAGTTCAGGTTTTGATTTTGGCGTTAACTATCCCTTTAAGTTACTTCCCGTGGAGGGTAGGTACAGTTCAAGAGAATAGGCTGTTTGTCGATTACTCTTACATTGTTAACTCTACTATTACAAGTAGAGGGAAACTTTCAAACACTGCTGTTGGTTTTCATGGGGCCTCATCCGGGATTTTTCCATTAAACCCACCGGACCCTGCTGCTCAGAGCTCTCTGTGGTTAGTGATTGAGGTGTGATGGTAGGTTGTGAGTTTGGATGACTTGTTTAGTTAGTGTGTTCAGGAAACTGCATTGTATAAGATGGCTGCCTCAGTTTTTTGAAGCGCCCTCTATTGATTGGTTGGGTAGGTTTCGTAAAGTAGACCTTATAGCTTATAGCTGACCATTATGGATTTGTTGTCCCTGAGAAAGTCCTAAAGGCTGAGCTTTTGGTGCTAGTCAGGGAGGGTTTAGTGAGAGAAGGGATTCTCTCATTGCAAGGAGAGGAGATGGGTAGACCTTCTGATGCCAAGTCGGAGGACAGGGTGGAGGAAGGGGTTCCTCGTACCCCTTTTACATTGCCCCGATTCGATCCTTTATCTTCTGCTTCGGGTCGTTCAGATGGGACTGCTAGGCTGAAGGTGAGGCTGGCTCGGTTAGAAATGGAGCAAAAAGATAAAGAGAGACAGATGGATTTTGAACTTGAAATTAGGAAAATAGAAGCTGACAAGGAGGTGAGGATCCGACAACTGGAGCTAGATGCTGGCTCCAGTGCGACTCCACAAGCTGCTCATCATCAAGCCCACTTCGATGTGAGTAAAAACATAGTCCCTCCATTCCGAGAGTCGGAAGGTGATTCTTATTTCTCTGCATTTGAGCGTGTGGCCACTGCGCTGCATTGGCCACTCGAGGTTTGGCCGCTCCTGTTACAATGTAAATTGTCTGGGAAAGCCCAGGATGTAGTAGCTGCTCTCTCCCTGGAAGACAGTTTACACTACAATACGGTTAAAACTACTGTGTTGCGGGCTTATGAGTTGGTGCCTGAAGCTTATAGGCAGCGCTTCAGGAACCACAAAAAAACATCTCACCGTACATTTGTTGAATTTGCTAGGGACAAAGAGTCTCTGTTTAGTCGCTGGTGTTCAGCCAGCAAAGCTAACACCTTTGCTGATATTAGGGAGTTGATGCTGTTGGAGGACATTAAAAGCAACCTCCCAGATAGAATTGTAGTTCATTTAAATGAACGGAAAGTGGTGACATTGGACCAAGCAGCAGTGTTGGCAGATGAGTACGCTTTGACACACAAGACTGTCTTTGATGCACCACATTTTGAAGGCCGGACGATTACGTCATCAGTTCATCGTTCAGGCCGCTTTTCCTCTAACAACCCTAAGCCTTTTCATGAAATCCGTGAATGTTTTTACTGTCACCAAAAGGGTCACGTGATTGCGGACTGCCCAGTTTTGAAAAATAAACCGCAACAGTCCCAGTCACCGTCCCCAAAAATGAAAAGTTTGGGTTTAGTCAAGTCTTTGGCTCGTCCATTGGATTGAGTTATTAATTCAGCATTTGAGAAACCGGATCCTGTCTATGCTCCGTTTATCTCTGCCAGTTGTGTTTCCTTAACAGGAGAACAAGCTGATCAAAAACCTATCCAAATCCTACGAGACACCGGGGCGGCGCAGTCAGTAATCGTTACTGATGCTTTACCCTGGTCTCCTGAAACGTATTGTGGCTCACATGTCATATTACAGGGGATAGAGACAAAAACAGTACCTGTACCATTACACTGGGTCCACTTAGTGTCAGACTTGGTATCAGGACGTTTCCGTGTTGGTGTAGTGTCTACACTGCCAGTAAAAGGAGTCACATTGCTACTAGGGAATGATATTGCTGGTTAGAGGTAGTAGACAAGCCAGAAATCAGAACTACAGATGAGAATTGGGTTCAAGCATTCCGAACATGTTTTTCCTGCTTGTGTGTTAACGAGGGCACAATCTCACAAGCTAGGAGATGTGGTGGATTTGTCTAGTTCTATTTTTGAGAATGTTGAGGTAGAAGACAATGCACCGAGTATGCCTTCTGCAATGCCGACAGTTTTTACCCCCATAAAAACTAAGGCAGGGGAAAACGAAATTGTGCCCCAATTACATGACATTCTTTTGTCTGTCACCCCTGAGAAGGTGATTGAATGTCAAAAAGAAGACACCAGTCTTCGTAAGTGTTTTGCTTCTGTAATTTCCATTGTGGAAGCTAAAACTAGAGAGACCGCCTACTTTATTGAAGCAGGAGTTTTGATGTGTAAATGGGCATCTCATGACACCATTAATGACTGGAGTGAAGTTTGTCAAGTGGTTGTTCCTACACCGTTCCGACAGCAGGTGTTGTCACTTGCCCATGACCAGGCATGGTCTGGACACTTGGGGATCACAAAGACTTATAACCCGGGTCCTTCGTCATTTCTCCTGGCCAGGTTTGAAGTCTGATGTGGTCAAATTTTGTAAATCATGTCACATATGTCAACTTACTGGGAAAGTCAATAAAACAGTTCCTCGAGCGCCGCTCTGCCCGATTCCTGTGATGGGGGAACCGTTTGAAAGAGCGATAATTGATTGTGTAGGTCCATTGCCGAAAACCAGGTCAGGTAACCAGTTCCTACTAACAACAATGTGCAGTGCTACTCGATACCCAGAGGCTATTCCTCTCCGTACCATAACGGCTAAGACTGTGGTGAAGGCACTTGTGAAGTTCTTCTCTACGTTTGGACTCCCTAAAGTAATCCAAACTGATCAGGGATCCAACTTCATGTCTAAACTGTTTTCAAATGTGTTAAAGACATTGTGTATTTCCCATCAGGTCTCCAGTCCGTATCATCCAGAGAGTCAAGGGGCTCTAGAATGCTGGCATCAGACACTGAAGGCAATGCTACGCAAGTATTGTATGGATACCAGTATTGATTGGGATGAGGGGGTGCCCTTTGTCCTATTTGCTATAAGGGAAACGATACAAGAGTCCTTAGGGTTCAGCCCTGCGGACCTTGTGTTTGGACACACCCCACGGGGTCCGCTGAAGGTTTTGAAGGAGCATATCTTATCTCCTACACCCAGTAGCGCCCCTAACAATGTGTTGGATTATGTCAGTAAGATGCGGGAGAGACTGCACGCCGCATGTGCGTTAGCCCAAAAGTCTCTCTCCTCGTCTCAAAAACGCATGAAGTTGCATTATGACAAAAAGGCTGTGGCCGTTCATTTGCACCAGGGGATCAAGTTTTAGTTTTGTTGCCAATCCCTGGCTCATCTCTGTCAGCACGGTTTTCTGCCTTACAGTTCTTTGAGGTATATGTGGGCTCCAGTGCCATGCCTGTAATGGTCTTCACGGACCATAAGCCATTGGTGTTCTTGAAACAAATGTACAAGCAGAACCGCCGCCTTATGCGGTGGGCTCTGATTGTACAAGGATATAATGTACAGATCGCTTATGTGAAGGGCTCGGCGAATGTGCTTGCTGACGCTCTGTCACGGGTTTACTAACTGGGGATGCGTTTGCTTTTGTTCTTGCAAAACTAGGTTTGCAATTTTTGTGGTGGGCGTGTTACGTTCCCCAGTTTATGTGTTGTAGTTTGTGGATTTGCATGTGTTTTGCATGTGCTTATTTAGGTAAATGGCTTCCTGAAATCCCTCAAGCAGCTGATTGGTCGACTCCATGGCTAATTGGAGAGCTGACCTCGCCCCCTCGTCAAGACGCAGCTGTCTCCAGTTACACATTCATTCTGAAGCTATATAAAAGCCAGTGTTCTGTTCAGGAGAGAGAGTTTTGCTGGGAGGTCATTGCAGATATTTTGCTAGAGAGATTTTGCTAGGGGTTGATTTTGATGGGAGTTCATTGCTGGGAAGTTGGTATGTTTTGTGAGTTTGTTGCTCAGATAGAGCTTATTTGATGTCCTTTGTTTCTTAGTTTGTTTGTGAAATTGTTTAATATTCTGTTTCATTTGTTCCCAGGGGAGAAGGGGAAGGCACCTAGGGAGTGCTTAGGCAAGAGGCCCGCGGGCATACATATACCCGTAGTATATTCATTGTCTATGCACAATAGGTAAGACCTGGGCGGACCACCCCCTGTATTTTGGTTAGGTAAATTAGGTAAAAGTGGTTAGGCAGGTAAGATAGGAGAGGGGGGGGCTTTGAGATTTACTTTCTTTGCTTTGGTTCCGTCCAGCCCCTTTTCCCCATATTACCGTGTAAAGGAATAAAGTCCTTGTAAACGGTACCACATTCTACCTGTTGTCATTCTTACTTGCACCTACAGTCCATACCTTTTTCACGTCACGGAGAGTTTAGTTGTAGCAGGGTGTTGCGTTCCCTCTTCATAGAGGCGTGCGTAACATAGCACGCCTCTATGAAGAGGGAACGCAACACCATGCTACAACTAAACTCAGGTAGAATGTGGTACCGTTTACAAGGACTTTATTCCTTTTCACGGTAATATGGGGAAAATGACTTTTTTTTTACTTCTGAACTTCCAGCACTTATTTTTTCATCATATTGAAAAAAGTAATATCATATTTCATTTGAATTCTGCCGGCTGTTCTATCTTTCATATGCTAAAGGAGAACAACTTTAAAGTCTGGCCCTGGGTTAGAGAAGATATTTGACCTTTGACGTTAGACCTACTGTAGGTGGGAATGTGCTGTGTACTCTTTCTTACACGGGTGTTATTTAACATGTTTGATCCACCACGAACAAACACAAGAGATAATCTCCCATAAAAACAGTAGTATGATATAACCTTTACCAAGGAAAATTGGGCAATTATCATATTTGAGCTTGATGCATAACAATGGGTGCACTGAGACACAAAAAAAACGGCCCAGTGGAACCTCCAAACTGTGTAAGGGCTATTTGACCAAGGAGAGTGATGGAGTGCTGCATCTGGTAACCTGGTCTCCACAATCACCTGACCTCAACCCAACCGAGATGAGTTGGACTGCAGTGTAAAGAAAAGCAGCCAACAAGTGCTTAGCATATGTGGGAACTCCTTCAGGACTGTTGGAAAAGCATTGTGTGCAAAGCTGTGTGTGCAAAGCTGTCATCGAGGCAAAGGGTGGCTACTTTGAAGAATCTAAAACATTTTGGTTACTACATGATTCCATATGTGTTATTTCATAGTTTGGATGTCTTCACTATTATTCTACAATGTAGAAAATAGTCAGAATTAAGAAAAACCCTTGAATGAGTAGGTGTGTCAACTTTTGACGGGTGCCACTTGTTCCCACTGTAACGGCGTTCTTCGTTTGTTGAAAGAGAGTTGGACCGAAATGCAGCATCGTGGTTCCTCATGTCTTTAATGAAGAGAAATGACGATACATGAAAGAACTTATACAAATACAAAAACAACGGAATGAGAAAACCTAATACAGCCTGTCTGGTGAACAACAACACGGAGACAGGAACAATCACCCACGAAATACAAAGTGAAACCCAGGCTACCTAAATACGGTTCCCAATCAGAGACAACGAGAATCACCTGACTCTGATTGAGAACCGCCTCAGGCAGCCAACCTATGCTACACCCCTACTCAGCCGCAATCCCAATACCTACAAAAAAACAATATGAAACACAACATTAAACCCATGTCACACCCTGGCCTGACCAAATATATAACGAAAACACAAAACACTATGACCAAGGCGTGACACCCACCTAGATGGAAGAAAGGAAAGAGACATTGAAGATGACATACTCTAAGCTAATCTAGCTAGCTAATAAAGAATGCACATTATTTTCAGCTAGCAGTGTGCTTGCTATAGCTAGGTTACTAACCTTTGAGGGTAATGATAGCTAGCTAAACACCAAGAGTAGCTGGCTACACAGCTAAGGATCGGCGAAGCACACAACTAGAACTAGCTCCTTTGCTCGCTCTCTACCTGCACAGCAGTATTATTTTCTCCATCTAGCTTTTCAGCGCCCTCGCTGGCTAGGCTGACCAGTAATACCTTCCGGTACTGCGGTCGTGAGAGCCGTCTAGCCTGTAAAGAAACTCCAACTTGCGGTTCTCTCAGGTTTACTGCGTACAGTTTACGACAGGCTTGTAAGCTCACTCTCCCGAGTCATGGCTACCGCTTCCCCTTGCCAGGGAGGCCCACGCCAGGCACCCGAGCAGTGTTCTTGCTGTAACTAGAATACTGACACACTGGGTGAATGCTAGCTAGCTATGACAGGGCTCGCTAGCTCCACAGCTAAACATCAAACAGCACATTCATAGCCCGGGTCTCCATACTGGGCTATGGCTACTTTTTCCTCTGCACAGGGTGAGTCCCTTAGCCTACGCCACACTAACATTAATAGGCAAAACTAACCAGATACCTCGCCTATGACAATCACTTTGTCTTCAGTTTGCAGTGTACTAGCAATATTTAGGTGATTGGCCCAGGGGGCTAATGTTGACTAGCTAACGCCAGTACCAACAGCACAGATAGCGTCACCCAGTACACGCTTAGAGCTAGCTCTTTCTGTTAGCCCTTTTACCTCCAACATTACCTCCCCACTCATTTAGCTTAAGTTCCGGACCTCCCCCCTAAAAAAAGGTCAAGACAAGCTAAATGCCTTCTATGCTTGCTTTGAGGCAAGCAGCACTGAACCATGCATGAGAGCACCAGCTGTTCAGGATGACCTAAGCCGATATGAGTAAGGCCGTTAAAAAAGTTAACATTCACAAGGCCGCAAGGCAAAATGGATTACCAGGATCTGTACTCAGAGCATGCGCTGACACATTGGTGTCTTCACTGACATTTTCAACTTTTCCCTGACTTTTCCCTGACCCAGTCTGTAATACCTACATGTTTCAAGCAGACCACTATTGGCCTTGTGCCCAAGAATGCCAACCTGTCTAAATGACTATAGCCCCATAGCACTCACATCTGAAACCTTGAAAGGCTGGTAATTTCTTACCTCAACACAATCATCCCAGATACCTTAGACCCACGGCAATTTGCACAATGCCTTAACCCACAAATGAGGCAATCTAGGACAACAACCTCTCCCTCAACGTCAGCAAAACAAAAGAGCTGATCATGTACTACAGGAAATCGAGGGCCGATCACACCCCCATTCACATCGACAGGTTCAAGTTCCTCTGTGTCCACATAACTAAGGATCTATCATGGTCCAAACCAACACAGTCGTGAAGAGTGCACAACAACCCCTCTTCCCCCTCAGGTGACTGAAAAGATTTGGCATGGGCCCTCAGATCCTCACAAAGTTCTACAGCTGCACCATTGAGCGCATCTTCACTCGCTTGGTATGTCATCCCGACTGCAAGGCACTACAGAGGGTAGTGCGTACAGTCCAGTACATCACTGGGGCCAAGCTCCCTGCCATCCAGGACCTCTATACCAGGTGGAATCAGAGGAAGGCACAAAAAAATGTTAAGACTGCAGCCACCCAAGTTATTGAGTGTTCTCTCTTCTACCGCATGGAAGCGTTAGCGATGCAAGTCTGGAACCACCAGGACCCTGAAGAGCTTCTACCCACAAGTCATAAGATGGCTAAATAGTTTGTTAAATAGTTATAACCAAATAGCTATCTTCGTTGACCCTTTTTGCACAAAACCTTTTGGCTCATTACATTCGCTGCTGCTACTGTTTTTCATGTGTCACTTTATTCATAGTTACATGTACATGTCTACGTAAATGACATGGTACCCCTGCACATCAACTCAGTACAGGTACCCCATGTATATAGCCAAGTTGTCATTACTCATTTTGCATTTATTGTTACTTTTATTATTACGTGTTTTACTTTTCTATTATTTCTCAAATGTCTTTCTCTCTGCCTTGTTGGGAAAGGCCCGTAAGTAAGCATTTAACTGTTAGTCTACACCTGTTATTTATGAAGCATGTGACAAATAAAATGAGATTTTAACACATTTCATGCATTTCTACTATACTTTATATGACTGCAACATATTTTTTCATATAACACAAATTAGTAGCCTACTCTGCTGACAGTGATTAACATCAGTAAAAACAACCATTTAATCTATTTAATCTACAAAAATGTGCGACACAAATTGTATAATATGGCATCCATCTAGCCTGGAGGAGGAAATTATTGTCCCCCAAAAAAACTTTCCAGTGGTACTGTTGCAATGATAAAGACAGTGAATGTGCACTCACCCAGATGCTCTCTGCTGGTGCCAATAAAATAGATTACTGTTCGCTCAATTGGGAGTTGAGAATTTTGAGACAGATTAGAGCCTTTTCTTTGTCTTCTCTTTTCAGTAATAGATGTTTTTACTAAGAATGTATTTTGAAATATTGCGATAGGCTTATTTAACTGCTTTTCACTGACCATTGCAACTAAATAATCAGCTATTTGGTAGGCTACAATGACAAGAAAAAGTATGTGAACCCTTTGGAAATACCTGGATTTCTCCATAAATTCATCATAAAATGTGATCTGGTTTTCATCTAGGCCACAACAATAGACAAACACAGTCTGCTTAAACTAATAACACACAAACAATTATACATTTTCATGTCTTTATTGAACACACCATCTAAACATTCACAGTGCAGGGTGGACAAAGTATGTGAACCCTTGGATTTAATAACTGGTTGACCATCCTTTGGCAGCAATAACCTCAACAAAAGGTTTTCTGTAGTTGCGAATCAGACCAGCACAATGGTCAGGAGGAATTGGGTCGTTGTCCTGTTGTATCACCCAACTTCTGTTGAGCTTCATTTGAAGGACAGATAGCCTTACATTCTCCTGCTAAATGTTTTGATAAACTTGGGAATAAATTGTTCCGCCGATGATAGCAAGCTGTCCTGGCCCTGAGGCAGCAAAGCAGCCCCAAACCATGATCTCCCTCCTCCATACTTTACAGTTGGGATGAGGTTTTGATGTTGTGTGCTGTGCCTTTTTTTCTCCACACATAGTGTTGTGTTCCTTCCAAACAACTCAACTGTAGTTTCATCTGTCCACAGAATATTATGACAGTAGCGCTGTGGAACATCCAGGTGCACTTTTGCAAACATATTATTTTGTACAGCAGTGGCTTCTTCCGTGGTGTCCTCCCATGAACATCATTCCTGTTTAGTGTTTTACATATCGTAGACTCGTCAACAGAGACGTGAGCATGTTCCAGAGATTTCTGTAAGTCTTTAGCTGACACTAGGATTCTTTTTAACCTCATTGAGGATTCTGCGCTGTGCTCTTGCAGTCATCTTTGCAGACGGCCACTCCTAGGGAGAGTAACAACAGCGCTGAACTTTCTTCATTTATAGACAATTTGTCCTACCGTGGACTGATGAACATCAAGGTTTTTAGATATACTTTTGTAACCTTTCCAGCAAGTCAACATGTCTTAATCTTAGGTCTTCTGAGATCTCCTTTGTTCAAGGCATGTTTCACATCAGGCAATGCTTCTTGTGAATAGCAAACTCGAATTCTGTGTTTTTTGTTGATTGGACTCAAGGTTCACTGACTCCTGCATTCAATTAGCTTTTGGAGAAGTCATTACTTTGTCCAACCCACACTGTTCAAAAAATATTGTTCAATATAGACAAGAAAAATACAATAATTTGTGTGTTATTAGTTTAAGCACACTGTTTGTCTATTGTTGTGATTTAGATGAAGATCAAGTCAAATTTGATGACCAATTTAGGCAGAAATCCAGGTAATTCCAAAGGGTTCACATACTTTTTCTTGCCACTGTATTTGCTGCCCAAATTGTGAGCAACACAGCAAATTTTTCAAGAAGCTAATGCTCATCTGTGGCCAAATCATGCTCTCTGGTGTAGTATTTTGAAATATTTTATTCATTTCTGTATAGGCACAAGTAATTATGTAGATCATTTAGGCTAATTCAATTTACTTTAGGGGAAGCTGATCTTCGCTTAGCCTATTGGACACTCCGCCTATATCAACATCAATGTGAAAGTAACTAGTGCATAAAACAGCTGGCCATGAGGCTTACATCCACAAGGATGAATAGAGATTAAAGGTTACAGCTGTCAGTCAAAATAGAGAAAATAATAATAAGCCAACAGAACAGGTTCTCGGGATTCGGCTGAGTGACGTAACAGTGACGACGTGCTGTGGAACAACTAAATGAACACACTGGCTTTTCAATTCATATTGTATCATGGCAAAATTATTGCCACAATATGATTGCCAAGATTTAGAGAGAGAAACAAGTCAGCTTCTTTGCTTCTGTGTGTTAAAAAGCTTTCAGAAAGATCTATTTTCTGCACTTCAATAATGTACTGTAATTTGCACTAAGAAATGTTATGAATAGCCAAAACCCATGATCATTCAGAAGGAAAATGCATTCTTTTGAAAAACGACATTTTCCTTTTTTTTAATTATCCCTTCAGCCTTCGACTGGGATTATATATTGATCCAAAGTAGTGCACTATAAAGGGAATAGGGTGCCATTTGGGCTGCAGTTATAATCTCAGTCAATGCTGTCCTTGAGAAAAATTGGAATGATTTGGTGCGCTGTCAAGAAGAGCTTTATTTGATTTGAATCAGTAACAGCACAGGAAAACTGTAGGATAAGTGTTTACTAGCTTGTTGTAAATTATTTGGGATCTCTTTGGATGTTAATTCCCTGCACTGTCTTCTGTGGTTAGGCTAACTTGCTTCAGGGGACAATATCCATGTAATACACCAAAACCACTGTTGAATATGAGAAGTCTTCTCTCTAGAGCTAAATAAGTAATTGCCTTCAACAAAGTCCATTAAGTGTGGCAAAATGACCCAATTTACAAGAGCTTGCGTGGCAAATGGAGTACAAATCTTTGGACATTGACAGGTTCCCCTCTAGCAAGAGAATTGTGAGAATTTAATTTGTTTCCACAAAATGTTTTCCTTTTAAACCAAAATCATCAATGGCTCTTTGAGGAAATTGTGGACTTGTTGCAGCAAGACCAGACAAAAGTTGGTACTTTGTTTCATGATGGAAAAGCAAAAATTTCAAACAGAATTGTAAATATCAATGGGCACTTTGAGTACTTTGGTTAGGACTGGATCTGGCAGCTAGTCAGATCCAGCCTGATGGTGGAACCAGCCTGATTGCTGCATGCTGTTTAATTTCACTAACTGATATGTGCAGTAAACAGAATGGTGAACACAGCAATCAAGCTGGTTCATCCTGGCTATCTGACAGCCATTTTGAGCTACAATCTGGTGTTATGAGTCTGGCTGAGGACAGCAGAACTCAAACTTGAACGAACAGGTGGGGGAAGAAGCTGTTGGGTAAGCAACTCAAGCAATTGACTATACCCCAACTGCTTAAGTAAATATCCAGCTTTATCAAAGAACGAATGTCAAACATAAGCCTTCCCATTTTCCATGGACAAAAGTGTTTGTTCAACCATTCCTGTTTGCTGCAACTTTGGAATAAGCCAAAAAGCTTTTTTATATAAGGCTTAGGGAGGGAATATTATTACCAGAAAAAAGGCAAGTCTTGCCAATGTCAAGAGCACTGCGAGGAGGGTGCAGAAATCTGCTAATGTAATTCTAGTTTTCGACTTTGTAGTTTGTTGTGAAAGCTGTGACCTGCCAATAATTGTATTGAGCAGGTATTTTTCTGCATCTCCATGAGGAAAACACTGGATGATGCTTTCCAAAACCTTTTGGAAAACTCAGAGCCTAATACTCAGAGGCTCCAAGTTGTTGGGAGCCTCTGAGTACTATACATCATGCACATCAGAAGAGAAAAACAAACAAGGCTTAGCAGGAGCACCATAAATTGAGGGCCTCCAAATTCACCATGGTCGCCGACAGCCTCTGGGAGACAATGGTCACCTTCAAAAGGGATAATAGGAATGGAAAAATCTGTCTTTAAAAAGGTACAAGATGGTACAGAAACAAATACACACTTTGAAGGTACTGATTGCTATGCTACTGTGCTCAGGCCTAATTTAATTCAGTCTCTGTATTTTAATTGATTTGGGACTGAATGTCCATGTGTTGACATAGCGGTTCTCATTGGCCCTCTGGGTATTGTCATCATGTTCTTGTGGTAAGCTCCAGAGGCAGATAAAAAGTGTGCCATAGAAAATCAGCTAATTAAGTCATTTATCCACAGTAAAATTCATAGCCTATACAAATGGATTCAAAAATACAACTGCAGTATATATACCCATAGTGCACCGTAACTTGTCACAGCAATGATGAAAGGAGAGAAACCTCTGCAATATGTTAGGAATATAGTGTAGGAATATCAGGCCTTGTCAGTCACTAAACAGTGTGACCATGTAGAGACACTGAGCGCTCCACATCAAAGTTTTTCATTGGTTTGAATAACGCTTTGATTGACAGTACATGCTAATCCCACCCATCAGATCCTTCATGTCTCCAATTCATCGCCATCCACTTCTCCATATGTTTTTGTAACAGCATTTCTCACATGGTGTCCATGCGTGGTTGAGGGAGTGCACAAGTGACACACAGTTCGGTCCATATACTAGTTAGTGTGGTGGATTTGATACATTGTGATACCACAGAAGCTGATATATTACAATGTCTTTGCCAAGCAAGTATTACATGCACACTGGAAATGAAAAAATAATAAAACTACCTGAAAAACGACAATTGTCAAAGTCATAAATTCACGACAGCTTTCTCAGATCTGTAAATCCAAGAGCCGAGCAAGTTTCCTGCTCCATCGTCACTTCAGTGGAAAACAAAATAAATAAAAAAACAATGTCACATTAATTCCTTGTTGGATTTCACTCGGAATAATGAAAAACACGTTTAAAAAAGAAATCAGGTTCCTCTCTCTCCCTCACCCTGACATAAATAGGATTTTTCTCCTTTAAAAAGTGGTAAAGAAAGCCTTTGTAGTTTTCACCCCGCTGCTGTTTCCAGTGAACTACCTGATTGAATGAGCTCAATGAGTCTGTTGGAGAGTGGGGACTTCATATCAAAGCCTGGTGACACCGCTTGATATAGAGCCTCTGTTTTCTTTATTCATTTGACTGTTTTCTTTCGTTTTTCCTTAGTCATGGCGTTGAGTTTGAGTTATAGGTCTTCTTCTTGTAAAAGGCAATCCTTTTATGGACACTGTAATATCCAGATGAATGGCCCTTTGACATTGTTCTCATATCTCAGCCATATCTAAAAATGTGCATTTCAATGTCAAGAGTTCATTGTGTCTTTATACTCTTGGTCTTTGCCAGCGGAAATTAAACTTGCATCACAGTAGGCTTTTGCATCTGGCATGCAATTTGAATTTCATTGGTTATAAAGTACAGCTTTTCAAGTGATAATACTCAGTCTAATTCAGTCTTTGCTAATGGCTTTCTCACGCATTACTTGTCTCACTTTGAAAAAGCTGACCTTAAGTAACCCCCAAGTCTCATGTTGAATAGAAAACCTTGAGAAGTCTACTGAAGTTGTTTCATGGGCATGTCTCTATATGATTCCAGTTTTGATCGAAGAACATTTCAGCCCCAGAACATAGGATATGTCCTACATTCATGCTTTGATAGTCTACTTTACTTGCAGATCATTCGTATAGAGCACTATATTTAATGGTATTGTTCTTGCTATATTATCTTAGGTATGTTGTGGCTTTGTGGTTTTTACTACTTCTATTAAGGATATAGATTAAATGTTATCTCAAGAGGTGATTGCACCATAATTGTGTATCAATAAATCCAAACATGATTTATTTGGCTAATTAACAATATTATAGTGATGGAGATGGAGCATGAATTATCCTACATTTGAACTAGAAAATCAGCATGGTCAGAAACAGACTGGCCACTGTGACAATACAGAGGCGGATGCAAGATGCAAGCAACGATGGTTTAATGAATACAATTTATAGCAGCAACAGGACAGACAGACTGTACTCAGATGGAATCCGACCCAGGGACTAGAGCGCATCTTCCGGTGATAGCGTGCTGAGAAATCCAGGGGAGTGTGTCCGGATGGGAAGGAAGGAGCACAGCAGATAATCCACACAAGGGCGGCGAGAGATGAGCACTGACACACGACACAACCTCAGGGAAGTAACAACACAACCTCAGGGAAGTAACAACGATCTGACAACAAGAAACACTGGTTACAGAACATATAAAGGGAAGATAAGTGGTTCCAGCTGGCGCAGACAATCAGGCCGAGATTGGGAACCATGCCCACACAAACACGAGAGAGAGAGAGAGAGAGAGAGAGAGAGAGAGAGAGAGAGAGAGAGAGAGAGAGAGAGAGAGAGAGAGAGAGAGAGAGAGAGAGAGAGAGAGAGAGAGAGAGAGAGAGAGAAAGAGAGAGGGAGGCAGTGGATTCATGAACCGTGACAGCCACAGGGCATTTAGGGTAAATGTCAGATAAGCTGGTCTATCTTTAGACCAGTAGGCCTGTTTGTTTTTTGAAAATAATAAATATTATTATTTGGATAATAATGGGGGCGTCAAGGTTTTAAAAAATGGGCCAGTGTGGGGGACTCAAGGAAAACAATGGGCTGGTATGTTAGAAATGCCAGTTCGATATCTGGTCCAAGTCCATCCCTGAGCAGGTTTGTCTTGTCCTATCCACTATTTGCAGTACCAATAACTGAGTCGTAAACTCTTACATTAAGCTGCCCCTATTACTATGTAAATCAATGGTAATAACATTGTACCTCCCTATCAGTTATTACACAATTGGAACAAGGAATGTGTAATTACACATCCACTTGCTGAAGGTTATTCCACATGTGTAATTACTGATGTTATTAGATATTGTCTTGTTCCCCCATGTAACTGTTTTGTAATTACACATTTGAAAGTCACCTGTGAATTTTTATGTTAATAAACCAAACCAAAATCTGACCTTGTTACATGTAACTACAGTGTCACTAGATAGTAATTTCACTTTACATTAAGTTGCTTGTTCCTGGGTAGGACAGTTAACCTGTGCTGCCCTCAAACCAAGGCAAGCTGCCTGCTAATTATCTATAGCCTATGTTCAACTTGCCAATTTAAATCATTTTTGAAGAAGTTTTATTTGTTTCTTTTTTCTGCCTCCTCATTAATTCACATAGAAATTGCCCATTTGTTGTCTCTCTTCGACGAGAGCGCATACACTTCCAAAGTGTTTCCCCGGATCAAGTATGCAGATGTTTGCTGCATCTCCAGTCAGCTCTTGCACAGAACTTGCATTTTTTCCCCCACAACTAACAATGGGAAAAATGGTTACCTAAATATGATCCCCAATCACAGACAGCGATAAACAGCTGCCTCTGATTGGGAACCATATCAGGCCACCATAGAAATACAATACACCGAGATGACCCACTCTAGTCACTCTCACGCCCAAGCAACATAAAGAATAAACAGCTTTCCATGGTCAGGGCGTGACAGCTGGGCTATGGAACTCTAAAGCAGGGGTTCCCAAACCTTTCCACTCAGGGTCCCCTTCCAGCATTGGGGAACATCCTGCACACCACTTCTATTCCTACGGGCAACGGCACTGTTCATGACACAAACTGTTCACACACCTCTTGTTAGTGTTGATCATTTTGCAGGTTTAAAGCTCATTTCCTGCAATTCTACACATTTTGACATGGAGTGCAAAGGAAATGGTGTAGTTTTAAAACACATTTTCTTGCAATTCTGTATATTTTGCCATGTCTAATGTGTATTCATGTGATATTTGAGTGAGAAAAAGTGAGAGCAGACTTAAATTCACACAAGACACCGGATAAGACAGGAAAAGTAATCCAGATATAACATACTGACCCTAGCCCCCAACCACTTTGCCATATAACCCCACCCACTTTGCCAAAGCTCTACACAATATTCTGCTGCTGATTCCAGATGCCATAGCAGTCTCTTTCTGATGTAAAAAAGCAGAGGGTCACCGAGCATGTGCTGCATGTGATAGGGGACTTCATCTTGCAAACAACACAGCAACGCCTCCATGCTGTGCCCTTTTGGCCCTTAGGCACATCCATGCCTGCAGAAGGGACAGGGTGTGGTGCAGTGGTGCTGTAGCCAGCAAGCTCCTTGATGAGCTGCTCTCTGAAGGCTTTATGTGAGAGGAAGGGCTTTCCACAGCTCTTAGCCATTTCCTGGTGTACGTTGAATGCATTCAATGAAATGATAGAAGGTCTTCTACCATTTTATTGTCTTATGTAGAACATTGTAATAGCCTATCAGCGCATCTGACAGGTCCACACCTCCCATGCTCTTGTTGTAGTCCTTTACTGCAGTTGGAATGGGGACATTTTTGGTGGTCCATACCCCGGCACCGTCCTTCACACGCCTGACAACATGATCCCCATTGAAGGACTTGTGGATTGTTGTGCACATCACCACCTCTCTGGGTGGAGGCTGAAGAAATTCGGCTTGTCACCAAAAGCACTCACAAACTTCTACAGATGCACAATCGAGAGCATCCTGTCGGACTGTATCACCGCCTGGTACGGCACTTGCCCTCCCCACAACCGTAAGGCTCTCCAGAGGGTAGTGAGGTCTGCACAACGCATCACCGGGGGCAAACTACCTGCCCTCCAGGACACCTACACCACCCGATGTCACAGGAAGGCCATAAAGATCATCAAGGACAACAACCACCCGAGCCACTGCTTGTTCACCCCGCTATCATCCAGAAGGCGAGGTCAGTACTTCCTTAGGTCTGCAAACAGGGTAGGGCTTGTGTAGAAGTTATCCACACACAGTTTGTAGCCCATCCCTAGCATTTGAAAATCCAATAACTCCATTACAGTCATAGCTAAGTCCCTTACCGGTAGCAAAACTGTTCTTCCCCTCATAGACAAAGAAATTGCATGTGTAGGCACACAGATTCAGCCAACACAAACAGCTTGTAACCCCACCTGGTTGGTTTGTTTCTCATGTATTGTTTGAGACCAATTCTGGCCTTTGAGGCTACCATCCTCTCATCGATTGACACGTTCTGGGCTGGCTGAAAGTACGTCTTGCAGGCCTCAACAATGCTGTGGTAGAGAGGTTTGATTTTGCACAGTCTATCAAACGTTGCTGTTCCTCTCCTCATTCTATTCATCAACCTTTGGGTCACTGATATGAAGCGCCTGTGAGAGAACCAGAAACCTTTTGCAGGACATAACAGTCATGGGGAAAGACATTTGGTAGAGAGATGACGTTTTCCCAGTAGTCCTTCAGGCATTTCAGCCTCACCAGCCCCATGTAGATGACCAGTGAAAGGTAGCAGAAAAAGTCTGACATGGATATGGGCTTCCATACTACCTTTTTGCCTGCTTGCTTCCTCTCCCCATACTTATTCGTGTTAGACACAAGCGAATCTACAACATATTGTGTGAAAAACAGCTGAAAAAGCTGAAGGGGTTGTAAGTTGTGGTCGGGTACACCTGAGTTCCTGGCTTCCTTTTCGGCCTAAAAGTTGGTTGGGGTATATAATTAATATAATATAATTTTGCACGCCCAATTTTTCAGTTTTTGATTTGTTAAAAAAGTTTGAAATATCCAATAAATGTCGTTCCACTTCATGATTGTGTCCCACTTGTTGATTCTTCACAAAACAATACAGTTTTATATCTTTATGTTTGAAGCCTGAAATGTGGCAAAAGGTCGCAAAGTTCAAGGGGGCCGAATACTTTTGCAAGTCACTGTATATATATATATATATATATATATATATATATATATATATATATATATATATATATATACACACACACACACAAACATAGGCTGTGGGTCGTTCCCACGCAAACAAACATAACCTCACTTTACCCATTTCATTACATCTTTATATATTGCAAATAAAATGTAAAAACAATCACAAATCATATTTTATATTAATTTCAAACAACGGCATTAGCATGAGAGCAACTCACCAGTCCAAAACAATGTCCTCTCCATTCAAAAAATATGCCTCAGTTTCAGAATCATAGCTATGGGAGTTAATGGAGTCCTCAATGGCAATGGCGAAAGATAGCTCCTTATGCTAGCGTTCAATATATAGGTTTGTCTTACAGCAAAGAACCATGGGATATTGCTGTTTACCTCTGCTCATTGGCTATCTACCCAGCTAGATTTCAAGATGATCAGTGGTCATTGAGTTAAAATACAGTCAATCAACGAGACAGTGGTCATATAATTGGTGCACAATGGGCTCGTCACTTGTTGTCTTCCAATCGTTTTTTTCGGGTCAATACGTATCGCAAAATGACCCATCAAGTTTGGTTGTGTCACAAACAAACAGTTGATAGGAAGGAAACCAAACATGACTGGATAAAGTCAGGAAAAGTCTGTGTATTTACGTTGGATGTTACGCGTGCTACGGGTGGGTGTTGTTGTCGTGACTAGTGAGCAGAGATAAGTCGGAGCTTTACCTAGCATAGACTTATAGATGTCCTGGAGCCAGTGGGTCTGGCTACGAATATGTAGCGAGAGCCAGCCAAATAGAGCATACAGGTCGCAGTGGTGGGTGATATGACGCACTTTGGTGACAAAACAGATGGCACTGTGATAGGCTGCATCCAATTTGCTGCGTGGAGTATTGGAAGCTATTTTGTAGATGACATCGCCAAAGTCAAGGATCGGTGGGATAGTCCGTTTTACTAGGGCAAGTTTGGCGGCGTGAGTGAAGGAGGCTTTGTTGTGGAATCGAAAGCCGATTCTAGATTTGATTTTGGATTGGAGATGTTTGATGTGAGTCTGGAAGGAGAGTTTACAGTCTAGCCAGACACCTACAGTGGGGAGAACAAGTATTTGATATGCCATTTTGCAGGTTTTCCTACTTACAAAGCATGTAGAGGTCTGTAATTTTTATCATAGGTACACTTCAACGGAATCTAAAACAAAAATCCAGAAAATCCCATTGTATGATTTTTAAGTAATTCATTTGCATTTTATTGCATGACATAAGTATTTGATCACCTACCAACCAGTAAGAATTCCGTCTCTCATAGACCTGTTAGTTTTTCTTTAAGAAACCCTCCTGTTCTCCACTCATTACCTGTATTAACTGCACCTGTTTGAACTCGTCACCTGTATAAAAGACACCTGTCCACACACTCAATCAAACAGACTCCAACCTCTCCACAATGGCCAAGACCAGAGACCTGCACAAGGCTGGGATGGGCTACAGGACAATAGGAAAGCAGCTTGGTGAGAAGGCAAAAACTGTTGGCGCAAATATTAGAAAATGTAAGAAGTTCAAGATGACGGTCAATCACCCTCGGTCTGGGGCTCCATGCAAGATCTCACCTCGTGGGGCATCAATGATCATGAGGAAGGTGAGGGATCAGCCCAGAAATACACGGCAGGACCTGGTTAATGACCTGAAGAGAGCTGGGACCACAGTCTCAAAGAAAACCATTAGTAACACACAACGCCGTCATGGATTAAAATCCTGCAGCACACGCAAGATCCCCCTGCTCAAGCCAGCGCATGTCCAGGTCTGTCGTAAGTTTGCCAATGACCATCTGGATGATCCAGAGGAGGAATGGGAGAAGGTCATGTGGTCTGATGTGACAAAAATAGAGCTTTTTGGTCTAAACTCCACCCGCCATATTTGGAGGAAGAAGAAGGATGAGTACAACCCAAGAACACCATCCCAACCGTGAAGCATGGAGGTGGAAACATCATTCTTTGGGGATGCTTTTCTGCAAAGGGGACAGGACGACTGCACCGTATTGAGGGGAGGATGGATGGGGCCATGTATCGAGAGATCTTGACCAAAAACCTCCTTTCCTCAGTAAGAGTATTGAAGATGGGTCATGGCTGGGTCTTCCAGCATGACAACGACCCGAAACAACCAGCCAGTCCGTATTGCCCAGCGACAGCCCCAAAACCTGAAGGATCTGGAGAAGGTCTGTAAGGAGGAGTGGGCCAAAATCCCTGCTGCAGTGTGTGCAAACCTGGTCAAGAACTACACAAAACTTTTGATCTCAAAGGTTTCTGTACCAAATATTAAGTTCTGCTTTTTCCACCATAATTTGCAAATAAATTCATAAAAAATCCTACAATGTGATTTTCTGGATTTTTTTTCTCATTTTGTCTGTCATATTTGAAGTGTACCTTTGATGAAAATTACAGGCCTTTCTCATCTTTTTAAGTGGGAGAACTTGCACAATTGGTGGCTGACTAAATACTTTTTTGCCCCACTGTATGTATATTTAAAGGTGATGCTACTCTGTGTTTTTGTGTGGTCATGGACAGGTGTGGGCGTTGTGTTTTTTGTTTATAAAAAATAAATAATAATAATACCTTTTTTCACTAAATAAGAAAAATAAGCCTGTCACCAGGAAGTTGTCACCAGGAGGTGTGTCAAACTGATCTCCAGCGTTGCCAAGTTGTCACTATTTTTAGTGAGTTTTAAGACTCAATTACTTATTTTGGTTAAATATTTTAATGAAGAATTCAGCTACTTTTCAGACAGCCTTTGTGCAGTTTTGACACACTATGATTTTAATAGCATGTTGCGACTTTTCCTACTCAATTTTGCAGCGAACGAGAGTGGGAGAAGCTTTCTGTGAAACACGGCAATGGCGCAGACACAGGCAGAGAAACACAAAGGGAGGGGCTGTGCGGCAGTAGAGGGGGCGAAAATGCTATGTCAGGTCAAGGTAAATTGGTGCCGTTACGTCACCGATGCAAATGCAAAACGACATCTATCAATAGCGGAGCTCTGCAAGATTTCTGTGATTTTCTATGATTTTCTGAAATAACACACACTCACTAAACCCTCCGTAAATAACTCAGTTCTTAACGTAAAGACTTAAAACTCAGGATTCTGTAAAGGCATACCCCAATCAGGATATGAGTTTGTGCCAACCGGAAGTGCCTTAAATGGTGTCACAGTGGTAGGTTCCAAGGGTTAAAAAGGTCAGATCTTTTCAAAACTTCATATGTGTGATTAGGCAACCCCCATAAACTGTAAGTCAGTCATTTCTCCCA
Organism: Oncorhynchus gorbuscha; assembly: GCF_021184085.1. Lineage (NCBI taxonomy): Eukaryota > Metazoa > Chordata > Actinopteri > Salmoniformes > Salmonidae > Oncorhynchus > Oncorhynchus gorbuscha. The sequence goes on along the minus strand of NC_060182.1, from coordinate 54,079,629 downwards.
ACAGATGTCAAAGAAAAGCTCTCTCTCACACACACACACACAGAAACACACACACAGCAAGGATGGAGTGACAATGGATGGAGTGGAGTGCGGTGCTTAAAGACACACAAAGCCTACAATGGCATTTCCATATTCTCTAGGCCGTGCCGAGTTCAACGAGACGCCCCGCTTGACCGTAGCTCGCTCTGAGTGCAGCGACCTTGAAAAAAAGAAGGCGCAAAAGGAAGGCTGGCCCTCAATGTCATTTGCTTTTGGGTGACAGTGAGAGAACCGTTAAGGTGAGAAGCACAATTCGACCTCAGGAACGTACCTGAGGTCCTCTCGATCCATGCAAGCCTAACGTTGACCGTGTGGCATTAACCCTTACCAGTTAAAAGAAGGTGTTTACATCAAACAGTTTGCATTGACTTCTCTCCCCATAGGAATACATTGCCTGCACCTCTAAATTCAACCTGAAGCCTATGTGGGTTATGAATGCCTTATGAACCTGTCTTCTATGACAGTCCAGAAGACCACTATGAGGTCTACCTGTGTCGATTCTAAGCTTCCTGGAGCAACCGGAAGTGGTTAAATTGCCCCAAAAGGTGTTTTGATGTACATAACCTTCAAAGGTGAAAATGACTACATTCAACCCTGTGTAGATCAGTCAATTCTTAACTTAAAGACTTAAAACTCAGGATTCTGTAAGAGGCTACCTCAGTCAAGACATGTGTTTACCTATAGCTTCCTGTGCCAACCGGAAGTGCCTTTAATTGAGTCACACTGTCTGTTTTGAAGGGTTAAAAAAGTCACATCTTTCCAAAACTTCATATGTGTGAGTAGGTAAACCTCATGAACTGTAAAATCAGTCATTTCTCCCAACAGATGTCAAAGAAAAGCTCTCAAACACACACACAGCAAGGATGGAGTGAAAAAGTGCGGTGCCTAAAGACACAGAGAGCAGGCAATGGCATTACCATAATCCCTAGGCTGTGCCGAGTTCAACGAGATATCCCACTTGACCGTAGCTCGCTCGGTCTAAGCGCAGCGACCATTAGAAAAGTAGGCCCAAAATGAAGCCTGCCCCACAACGTCATTTGCTTTTGGGTGACAGTGAGAGAACCGTTAGGGTGAGAAGCACAATTCGACCTCAGGTATGTTCCTAAGGTCCTCCCGATCCGTGCATGCCTAACCTTGACCGTGTGGCATTAACCCTTAATAGTTAAAAGAAGGTGTTTACTTCAAAGAGTTTGCATTGACTTCTCTCCCCATAGGAATACATAATAATATAATAATAATAATAATATATGCCATTTAGCAGACGCTTTTATCCAAAGCGACTTACAGTCATGTGTGCATACATTCTAAGTATGGGTGGTCCCGGGGATCAAACCCACTACCCTGGCGTTACAAGCGCCATGCTCTACCAACTGAGCTACAGAAGGACCACTGCCTGCACCCCTAAATTCAACCTGAAGCCTATGTGGGTTATGAATGTCGTATGAACCTGTCTTCGATGACAGTCCATCAGGCCACTACGAGGTCTACCTGTGTTGATTCTAAACTTCCTGGACCAACCGGAAGTGGTTAAAATCACCCTAAAAGTGTTTATCCATACCCTGCATGCAGTTTGATAGACATAGTGCATTCAACCCTGTGTAAATCAATCAGTTCTTAATGTAAGGACTTAAAACTCAGGTTTCTGTAAAAGCATACCCAGTGAGGATATGTGTTGACTTATAGCTTCCTGTGCCAACCGGAAGTGCCATAATTGGTGTCTCTTGGGCTGTCTCAAGGGGTTAAAAAAGTCAGATCTTCCCAAAACTTTATATATGTTATTAGGCAACCCCCATGAACTGTAAATCAGTCATTTTTTCCCCATAAAATTTCAAAGGAAAACTAAATCACACACACACACAGCTTGGAATTAGGGACCCATTGGGGTGCGTAGAGACATACACTGCCTGCATTACTTAACCTTGTTGGAACTTTTAAAGAACCATCAGACCTAGAGTTCCGAAACTTTAGAATCCTGTTCTAGACCTCAGGTCGATAGTGCGTGGTGAGTTACGTGGCTCTAGAAGGTTCTCGGACCGGGTGTGCCTTGTTACAATTGTTGTTACTCAGTCCTAGCCTATTTATCAACCCTAATATGTGGATTCGATGGTAGTGGCACCTTGTAGTTACGTGTAACAAGGTCCAATTTTGGTTCGGGTTATTTAACCTCTTCAGTCGACCCTCTACTTTTTCGAACATTCTGTTAAAAATCGCACAACATTTCAGCGCCCTGCTACTCATGCCAGGAATATAGTATATGCATATGATTAGTATGTGTGGATAGAAAACACTCAGACGTTTATAAAACTGGTTAAATCACGGCTGTGACTTTAACAGAACGTGCGTTTCATTGAAAAGTGCAGGAAAATCTGATCACTGAAAGTGGAAAAATATATCCATCCGCCGCTTCAACCCATTGTTATGGGCGAAAGACAGTACCTACAGCTTCCACACGATGTCAACAGTCTTGTCATTTGCCTAGGATTTGTTTCTTGGTCAAACGAACAAGAGACAGCCAATTTCTTCCGGTCTCCAACCGGATATTTTGGTTGAGAAATACACGGACAGTATTTCAAGACGGACCCCTATAGAAAACACATCGTCTCGTGATTAATTTGATCGCTTATTAACGTTTACTAATACCTAAAGTTGCATTACAAAAGTATTTCAAAGTGTTTTGTGAAAGTTTATCGTCGACTTTTTGAATTTTAAAAAATGACGTTACGTTATGAAACGCTATTTTTTTCCGTTTATCACACAGTCTTCATAGATCGATATCTAGGCTATATATGGACCGATTTAATGGAAAAAAAGACCCAATAGTGATTATGGGACATCTAGGAGTGCCAACAAAGAAGATGGTCAAAGGTAATGAATGTTTTATATTTTATTTGTGCAGTTTGTGTAACACCGACTATGCTAATTATTTTGTTTACGTCCCCTGCAGGTCTTTTGGGGTGTTACATGCTATCACATAATAGCTTCTCATGCTTTCGCCGAAAAGCATTTTAAAAATCTGACTCGTTGCCTGGATTTACAACGAGTGTAGCTTTAATTCAATACCCTGCATGTGTATTTTAATGAAAGTTTGAGTTTTAACTAATACTATTAGCATTTAGCGTAGCGTATTTGCATTTCCAGAGCTCTAGATGGGACGCCTGCGTGCCAGGTAGGAGCAAGAGGTTAACAGGTGACTTGCAGACGTGTAATTACGAAACATTAGTTGCATATTGGAACAAGAATGTTTAATAACATTAATTACATGTGGAATTACCTTCAGCAAGTAGTTGTGTAATTACAAGTTCCTTGTTCCAATTGTGTAATAACTGATAGCACTCAACCGTTATAACATTAATCCTATATCATCAATAGTCTTAACCTCTTGGTCCTACCTGGCACGCAGGCGTCCCATCTAGAGCTCTGGAAATGCAAATGCACTACGCTAAATGCTAATAGTATTAGTTAAAATTCAAACTTTCATTAAAATACACATGCAGGGTATTGAATTAAAGCTACACTCGTTGTGAATCCAGGCAACAAGTCAGATTTTTAAAATGCTTTTCGGCGAAAGCATGAGAAGCTATTATATGATAGCATGTAACACCCCAAAAGACCCGTAGGGGACGTAAACAAAATAATTAGCATAGTCGTCGCTACACAAACCGCACAAATAAAATATAAAACATTCATTACCTTTGACCATCTTCTCTGTTGGCACTCCTAGATGTCCCATCATCACTATTGGGTCTTTTTTTCGATTAAATCGGTCCATATATAGCCTAGATATCGATCTATGAAGACTGTGTGATAAACGGAAAAAAATAGCGTTTCATAACGTAACGTCATTTTTTTAAATTCAAAAAGTCGACGACAAACTTTCACAAAACACTTCAAAATACTTTTGTAATGCAACTTTAGGTATTAGTACACGTTAATAAGCGATAAAATTCATGAGGAGGCGATGTCAATTCTATAGGTGTCTGTTTCGAAAAAATGTCTTGGAGAGAGCTCGACCAAAACATCCGGTCGAAGACCGGAGGGAATCGATTCCCTTGATTCGGTTAGACCAAGAATCAATTGCGAATCAAATGACAAGACTCTAGACAACGTGTGGAAGCTGTAGGCACTGCAACCTCGGCCTCATTTAATTCGATTCACTTTGAACAATTCCTTGAAGTCGCGGATGGATATTTTTTTCCATTTTCAGTGATCAGATATTCCTGCACTTTTCGATGAAACGCACGTTCTGTTATAGTCACAGCCGTGATGTAACCAGTTTTATAAACGTCTGAGTGTTTTCTATCCACACATACTAATCATATGCATATACTATATTCCTGGCCTGAGTAGCAGGGCGCTGAAATGTTGCGCGATTTTTAACAGAATGTTCAAAAAAGTAGAGGGTCGACTTAACAGGTCCCAGCCCGGATGGATTGCGAACTCAGTCAGCTCGTCTCGCAGGATCCGCTCAGGGATTATTTCTTCCATCTGAGTAGGATAAGAAAAGTCGGTCGGTGTTTGGTTTCCAAGGAGATTTGATCACTCAGTTCAACTTGGTGTGGCCACACTATGAAGAAACTTGATATGACATGTTTGCAAGTCCTGTAATTTATAGTGATACTCCCAGTATGTTCATGAGCTAAATTTGAGTGTTCCCAGAATGTTTCTACTTGTACAGAAAACAGTTTAACTGTCCGCAAGATGTCCGCAAGATGAAATACGTAGCCTGTAGTGTTATGCAGGTGAATGAGGACCCAAAAGCGACTTGGCGAAAACAGAGTTTTTAATCCAGTAAAGATACTTTACAAAACAAAAGGCATAATACTACTCGTAAAGACGAGAACAGACTGGAGACTTGATCAAGAACTGCAGGTTGCCTCGGGAAGGCACTTGAACCTAGCAGACTCAGACACCTGCTCACCACGCAGCATCTGAGGGAAACACGACACGACAGGGCAATACATAGACACAGCACGGTGAAAAATAGACAAGGATCCGACAGGGCAGGAACGGAAAACAAGGAGAGAAATAGGGACTCTAATCAGGGAAAAGGATCGGGAACAGGTGTGGGAAGACTAAATGATTGATTAGGGGAATAGGAACAGCTGGGAGCAGGAACGGAACGATAGAGAGAAGAGAGAGCGAGAGAGTGAGAGAGGGAGGGGGAGAGAGAGGGATAGAAAGAGGGAAAGAACCTAATAAGACCAGCAGAGGGAAACGAATAGAAGGGGAAGCACAGGGACAAGACATGATAATCAATGGCAAAACATGACAGTACCCCCCCACTCACCGAGCGCCTCCTGGCGCACTCGAGGAGGAACCCTGGCGGCAACGGAGGAAATCATCAATAAGCGAACGGTCCAGCACGTCCCGAGACGGAACCCAACTCCTCTCCTCAGGACCGTAACCCTCCCAATCCACTAAGTATTGGTGACCCCGTCCCCGAGAACGCATGTCCATGATCTTACGTACCTTGTAAATAGGTGCGCTCTCGACAAGGACGGGAGGGGGGGAGGGAAGACGAATGGGGGTGCGAAGAAAGGGCTTGACACAGGAGACATGGAAGACAGGATGGACGCGACGAAGATGTCGCGGAAGAAGCAGTCGCACAGCGACAGGATTGACGACCTGGGAGACACGGAACGGACCAATGAACCGCGGAGTCAACTTACGAGAAGCTGTCGTAAGAGGAAGGTTGCGAGTGGAAAGCCACACTCTCTGGCCGCAACAATACCTTGGACTCTTAATCCTGCGTTTATTGGCGGCTCTCACAGTCTGTGCCCTGTAACGGCAAAGTGCAGACCTCACCCTCCTCCAGGTGCGCTCACAACGTTGGACAAACGCTTGAGCGGAGGGAACGCTGGACTCGGCAAGCTGGGATGAGAACAGAGGAGGCTGGTAACCCAGACTACTCTGAAACGGAGATAACCCGGTAGCAGACGAAGGAAGCGAGTTGTGAGCGTATTCTGCCCAGGGGAGCTGTTCTGCCCAAGACGCAGGGTTTCTGAAAGAAAGGCTGCGTAGTATGCGACCAATCGTCTGATTGGCCCTCTCTGCTTGACCGTTAGACTGGGGATGAAACCCGGAAGAGAGACTGACGGACGCACCAATCAAACGACAGAACTCCCTCCAAAACTGTGACGTGAATTGCGGGCCTCTGTCTGAAACGGCGTCTAACGGGAGGCCATGAATTCTGAACACATTCTCGATGATGATTTGTGCCGTCTCCTTAGCGGAAGGAAGTTTAGCGAGGGGAATGAAATGTGCCGCCTTAGAGAACCTATCGACAACCGTAAGAATCACAGTCTTCCGGTCGGATCCTTCTGTTATGCAGGTGAATGAGGACCCAAAAGCGACTTGGCGAAAACAGAGTTTTTAATCCAGTAAAGATACTGACCAGTACTAAACATGCTTTTGGTCAAATTCATACATTTGATATTACAGCAAATACTAATTAAACCCTTTTTAATTATATAGGAAAGGTTAGGAAACATTTCACAATATGCTTCAAGCTTCAAGTATCAACATGTCATGAGTTTTGTTGGTTTGATGCATTGTCCAGAAAACAAGTTTAAATGTCCTTTATGCTATTGGTGCAATTTCTTTTACTAAGAGTGGAAAATCCTGACTTCTTCTCTCCTCTTGGGATACAAATCCCCAGTACTCAAAAGCCTGGCTGGTCATTTACCCAGTAACACATGTAGATCACAAGACGGTCTGCTGATTTGCCAAAGGCATATGTTATGTCTGCTGACCCCCCTCAGGGCCATTCAGAGTCATAAAAGGCGAAAGGAAGAGTCGTTTGTTTGTTCTCATGATTGCTTGTAAAGGAGGGTGCCGTCACAGAACTGTAAATCTTGGTCTGGAATGTGGGGATATCTGTAATCCATCAACCACAACAAAGGGTGCGTGGTCCCCTCGTGGGCTCTCGTTACATCACTGAATCAATAACAGTCCATTATGGCAAACCTGTCAGTGATTGGCATATCATGTGGCGTTCACGTGGATCATTTTGTTGCCTCACTACCCATAACGCTGACATTTAAGATGCACTTGTTAATAATAACAATAATAATCACTCCACCCCGCTTCATACTCTCCAGAAACTACCCAATAGCCCTTTCCCCTTGGCATTTCTTGTTGATCTGAAATAATAAAGTCAGAGTAGTAGTTCCACACGGTCCCCTGGCTGGTGGAGATTTTGCCATATTGCGTCCACCTAAGCAATAGTATTATATCTACAGAAGTGTCTAGTGGGTAGAGGCTAGGAGTTCTCTCAAGTTCAAGCTATATTGGCATGAAAGAGACATACAAAGCAAAACAATAAAAACATCAAATCAATGCTGAAGGATTGGAAGTAACAGAGGACCAAATGACAAATGAAAGAGATAACGTCTCTTTCTCCTTTTCAGGTCAGTTCCTGTGGGTGAATGGCTCTGCCTTGGCAGGTCCATGGGTCCTGAGCCCCTGGCTGTGGGGAGGTTGGGACCCCTGTGGGATGGACATGGCCGTGTTCCTGCACCCCCTGCAGAGCGGACGCTACACTGTGTGGCTCATTGAGAGGGACAAAAATCCGCTAGCCCTCTTGTCCACTGACATGCTGCCGCCCATCACAGGGTAAGCAGAACTACACTTTTATTTAGTTTCTGTATTCAAAGAGAATTTTACTTGCATTGACAGATCAAGTATAACAATAGATGAGATGGATATTGCACAGAAAGTGTGTGTCAGAACACACACTTCCTAGTGGTTGCACCTACGCCCCAAAACATTGTATATCATGCACTGCAGTTGAGGAACAGTGGGAGAGTAATTCTGCTTTGAAAGTTGATAACCCCACTTAAGAAAATGGCCCTTGAATGTTTTGGTACACCTACTAGAGAGCTGTTCTTTGTTACACCCATTCAGCATTGTTCACACCCTCTTAAGCCTTAGCCGAACCCATGTCTTTAAGAATTCACATGTGAGAACATGTGCTAAACAGAGTGAGCAGTGTAGTAAATAAACCAAGTGTCACACCTAAACGTTGTAAAAGTAGTAGCCTACAATAAGGAAGTACTACAGATAAAAATACACTTTATCTAGTCTTTGGCCTATATCCTAATCTGACTTTGGTGCAGGTCATGTTATTCATATTGCCGTCTCTGGTAAACACACACTACATCAAATAAAATCTAAATTTGTGTCACATGCACAGGATACAGAAGGTGTAAACAGTATGGTCAAATGGGGTCCTTATATTGCATATGGCAGGGTCCAGATTACCATATTGGTAACACTTGACCAGTACATTAATCAGTAACTAAATAATATTTATTTATAACATAGTAGTTATATGTAATTACTATGTTAAATAGTATGTAATTATGCTCTAAGGATTTAGCAGTATAGTTTATTACACAAGTGGAACAAGGATGTCTAATTACAAATCAGCTTGTCTGAGGTTATTCCACATATGTAATTAATGATTATGTATATGTAATTACAAGATGTCTTATTTCAAATGTAACTAATGTTCTGTAATAACATTTTTGCAGTCTCCAATGTAGCATAATGTTAGCAATGCATCCTATTATGTAACCTTGTTACATGTAACTACATAATTCACTACCACCTAATTTTACAACAGGTGGGTATAATCCTGAATGTTGATTGGTTAAAACCGCATTCCAGCCGGTGTCTATTCCACAAGTTACCACCGGCTAAATCTATGACGTTAAAATGCCTATTTACTCTGTTCCATCTGACTGCTCAATCCACTCTCTCATCAGCCTAGCCAGTCAATTTATAAACTTGATATCCACAATAAAAAGCATCTTCTCATTTCTTGTAGACTAACATTAAATTTTCAACAGTGGAGATTTGTATAATCCTTGCTGTCGGTCTCTCCGACATTTGCAACAATATTAAAATGAGATCTACAGCTGTCTCATAGTAATGAACGTGTCGGGAGACGAGAGACGGGCAGCATTTCTCAGCTAGTCGAAATCATGAATCCGCTGGCATCATTTTGATTGATATATACAAAGAAATGGAAATTGGAAAAAAGTCAAACAAAATTAAGTGCAGCTAGTTTGTAGTCTTTACAGCTTCTGTTTGAAGTGATTGTGTTAGCTGTGTTGTTGTCTAGCTCCTCTGAACAACAGTGTCCTGATGAGTGAGCACATCTGTGACTGACCGGCTCAAATGGGTCTTAAATGTTGAGTTTTTTTACATTGGATAAAAGTAGAGACTCAGAGCTTCAAAATGGTATGTCATACACTACTGTATGTCGCTCCTTGGTGATAACACCAGGCTCCAGAGCATCGAAGCTGTAAAACGGAATAACAACAACAAACAATCAAGACACTACAACCCTGCAGAACATCAATTCACCTCCCAAGTGTAGATAAGAAGAATAACCTCATACAATGCAATACATTATTTTCACCTGAAGTGCTGGTACTGCTTGATCTGTGGCAGCAGCCTGAAGTATGGAGTCAGGTGTTGCCTATACCATTGCTTTCCACGAGCACTGTACCATCCTCCAGTCAAACCAGCTGTGGGATGTTGACCCCCTGTCACAGTGCTGTCCTTCACAACACCAGCAATCTCAGACAAAGTGTTGACTCTGGTCTTTCTGAAGCACTGCTTGATGAGGCCGTAGCACCAGCCGGGGGTAAACTTGCTGTGGCCTGTGATCAGGAAGTGAATGTCCAGACTGTGAAGGAGCTTGTTCATGGTCTGCCAGGCACAATACCAGAACACAAACTTGTTCTTGTTTTTGCCACTGCAGTTATCACAATTCAGGTCCACATGTGTTTCCCCAACTCTGTAGTTGGTGAAGAAATGGTGCATGTAGATGACTGCGCTGTTGCCTTTGCTTGCTTGTGCTAGGTCTCTTTTTGATGGGACATTAGACCATTCTCCTTGTATGACTGGTGGACGAAAGTCAGGCGTGTTTTACTGATGCTGAAAGACAAAGTTGCTGCTTTTTCTGTGGCTTAACCAACTAGGCTCGTGATTTAACAATTGTATTTGTATTTACAGATGGCATAGATTGTTATTAAGGCACATGAAAGTTCACATGTTTGATAAAGCATTTCTGCTTTAACAGTTCAAACGGCTCTCCTGTGAAGTAGTAGTAGTATGCCCAATTTCATGAAACGGGTCACATACAGTTGAACTCGAAAGTGTATGTACACTTGGAGTTATTAAAACTCATTTCAACCATTCCACAAATTTATTTATAGCAAACTATAGTTTTTGCAAGTCAGTTAGGACATCTACTTTGTGCATGACACAAGTAATTTTTCCAACAATTGTTTAGACAGATTATTTCACTGAAAACTCACTGTATCACAATTCCAGTGGATCAGACGTTTACAGTTGAGTGTGCCTTTAAACAGCTTGTAAAATGCCAGAAATATAATGGCTTTAGAAGCTTCTAGATAGGCTAATTGACATCATTGAGTCAATTGGAGGTGTACCTGTGGATGTATATGCAAGGCCTACCTTCAAACTCAGTGCCTCTTTGCTTGACATCATGGGAAAATCCAAAGAAATTAGCTAAGACCTCAGAAAAATAATTGCAGACATCCACAAGTCTGGTTCATCCTTGGGAGCAATTTCCAAACACCTAAAGGCACCACATTCATCTGTAAAAACAATAGTACCCAAGTATAAATGCTGTCATACCGCTCAGGAATGAGACGCGTTCTGTCTCCTAGAGATGAACCTACTTTGGTGAGAAAAGTACAAATCAATCCCAGAACAACAGCAAAGAACATTGTGAAGATGCTGGAGGAAACATGTACAAAAGTATCAATATCCACATTAAAACGAGTCCGATATCGACATAACCTGAAAGGCCGCTCAGCAAGGAAGAAGCCACTGCTCCAAAACCACAAAAAAAGCCAGACTACGGTTTGCAACTGCACATGGGAACAAAGATCGTACTTTAAAAATAGAACTGTTTGGCCATAATGACATTTGTTATGTTTGGAGGAAAAAGGGGGAGGCTTGCAAGCCGAAGAACACCATCCCAACCTTGAAGCGTGGGGGTGATTTGCTGCAGGATGGACTGGTGCACTTCGCAAACAAAATGGCATCATGAGGAAGAAAAATTAAGTGGATATAGTGAAGCAACATCTCAAGACATCAGTCAGGAAGTTAAAGCTTGGTCGCAAATGGGTCTTCCAAATGGACAATGACCCCAAGCATACTTCCAAAGTTGTGGCAAAATGGCTTAACCTCTTACGTCGACCCGACACGCATGCGTCCCATCTAGCCATCTGGAAATGCAAATGCGCTACGCTAAATGCTAATAGCACTCGTTAAAACTCAAACGTTCATTAAAACACACATGCAGGGTACTGAATTAAAGCTACACTCGTTGTGAATCCAGCCAACAAGTCAGATTTTTAAAATGCTTTTCGGCAAAAGCATGAGAAGCTATTATCTGATAGCATGCAACACCCCGAAATACCCGAAGGGGACGTAAACAAAATAATTAGCATAGCCGGCGCTACACAAAACGCAGAAATAAAATATAAAACATTCATTACCTTTGACGATCTTCTTTGTTGGCACTCCTAGATGTCCCATAAACATCACTATTGGGTATTTTTTTCGATTAAATCGGTCCATATATACCCTAAATATCGATCTATGGAAAGTGTGTGATACAAGAAAAAAGGCCGTTTTAAAACGCAATGTCAATTTTTAAAATGAAAAAAGTCTCAAAACTTTGAAATACTTTTGTAATCCAACTTGAGGTATTAGTAAACGTTAATAATCTATCAAATTGATCACGGGGCGATGTGTATTCAATAGCTCCACGTCTTGAAATCATGTTCAGAAATTTCTCATCCAAAACATCCTGTCGGAGACCGGAAGGAATGGGCTCTCTCTCACTCATTTGACCAAGAAACAAAGGCCAGGCAATTGACAAGACTGGCGACATCCTGTGGAAGCTGTAGGACTTGCAATCTCAGCCCCATGTAATTTGGTTTCCCATAAACAATACATGCAAGTGGCGCATTGATACTTTTTCCAGTTTTCAGTGATCAGTTTTTCTTGCACTTTTCAATGAAACGCAGGTTCTGTTATAGTCACAGCCGTGATTTAACCAGTTTTAGAAACGTCAGAGTGTTTGCTATCCACACATACTAATCATATGCATATACTATATTCCTGGCATGAGTAGCAGGACGCTGAATTGTTGCACGATTTTTAACAGAATGTTAGAAAAAGTAGGGGGTAGACTTAACAGGTTTTAAGGACAACAAAGTCAAGGTATTGGAGTGGCCATCACAAAGCCCTGACATCAATCCCGGTGAAAATTTGTGGGCAGAACTGAAAAAGCGTGTGCGAGCAAGGAGGCCTACAAACCTGACTCAGTTGCACCAGCTCTGTCAGGAGGAATGGGTCAAAATTCACCCAACTTATTGTGGGAAGCTTGTGGAAGGCTACCCGAAACATTGGACCCAAGTTAAACAATTTAAAGGCAATGCTACCAAATACTAATTGAGTGTATGTAAAACTTCTGATCCACTGGGAATGTGATGAAAGGAATAAAGCTGAAATAAATTATGCTCTCTACTATTATTCTGACATTTCACATTCTTAAAATAGTGGTGATCCTATCTGACCTAAGACAGGAAATTCTTACTCGGATTAAATGTCAGGAATTGTGAAACTGAGTTTAAATGTATCTGTAAACTTCCGACTTCAACTGTATATCCTCAACACTGGCTTCTCTGGCATTATCACTTAAATAAGCTAGGCTAGGACTCCGTCAGATGTTGTAACAATGAGTGGCGACCCGTCTTTCAGGGAATGGGGGGCCCAATCACCTGTTTCGCAAAACAAATCATTTTGGCATTCATATTTGTCACATATCAGTTTGCAAACAGAGCTCCAGAGTTCATCTGTGGAGATGGGAGAACCTTCCAGAAGGACAACCATCTCTGCTGTACTCCACAAACAGAAGCCACTCCACAAACGGAAGCCACGCCAGACAGAAGCCACTCCTCAGTAAAAGGCACGAGAGCCTGCTTTGAGTTGGCCAAAAGGTACCTAAATGACTCTGAGGATGACAAACAAGATTCTCTGGTCTGATGAAACCAAGATTGAACTCTTTGGCCTAAATGCCAAGCTTTACGACTGGAGAAAAACTGGCACCATCCCTACAGGGAAGCATCATGGTGTGGGGATGTCTTTCAACGGTAGGGACCTGGAGACTAATCAGGATCGAGAGAAAGATGGAGAAAAGTACAGAGATCCTTGACGAAAACCTGCTCCAGAGTGTTCATCTTCCAACAGGACAACAACCCCTAAGCACACAGCCAAGACAACGCAGGAGTGGCTTCGGGACAATGTTCTGAATGTCCTTGAGTGGCCCAGCCAGAGCCCAGACTCGAACCCGATCAAGCATTTCTGGACAGACCTAAAAATAGCTGTGCAGCGATGCTCCCATCCAACCTGACAGAGCTTGAGAGGATCTGCAGAGAAAAATGGGAGACTCCCCATACAGGTGTGCCTAGCTTGTAGTGTCATACCAAAGAAAATTTGAGACTGTGATCGCTGCCAAAGATGCTTCAACAAAGTACTTGGTAAAGACCCTGAATACTTATGTACATGTGATATTTCCATTTTTTATTCGTAATTAATTTTCAGAAATGTCTAATAATCCGTATTTGCTTCGTCATTATGGGGTATTGTAAGTAGATTGATGAGGGGGACAAAACGTTACAACCTTATTCTAAAATGGATTAAACTAACAAAATGCACTTTCAGAATGCACTGTATATCGTCATCTAGACCAACCACTGTTGGTTCCTGTACCTCTTGCTTAGGGATATCGACATCTACCACTTCAGTTATGGCATCATCCTCTGCTGATGAGGCCATCTTCTTGTATTGCTTATAAGTCCTTTTACCTGACATGTTATGGATGAACAAAGAACACATTTTCAGTGTAAACCAAAGTACTGTTGCAAAATGTGCCAGGCACTTCAAAAGGAATATATTAAAATATGCGGGAGAGAAAAACATGGTTTTCAGAATCACTAAGGGTCTAGTGGGCTAAAAAGGTACTAAAATGTACTTGTAATTACAAGTATTCATTCTAGCTTTAATTATTACAAGTGCATCACTGCATAATAACTAATATAATAAAGCCAATTATACAAACAACTTTGTGGATCCTCACATAGGATGTCACACACGCACAACACATTTAAAGAACGTGGCAGACAATAAAGGGACCGCTGTGGAGACTAACGGGCAATCGGAATAATTTTTTTAAAGAAGCATCTCCATTTTATTGAGTGGATGCACTGGTTGGGTAAAGAAAACAAGAAAGCAGTACTCAACTCAATAAAAGACATCTGATTAGTATATCAACTGTACGATTTTCACTCTTAGCATGTACCCCCTAGAGGAAATGGAGCCAGGAGTACCTGGTGCCAGATACTTTGCCTCGTTAATTTAAATAGCAGTCAATTGTGGTCAATACCGACCCTTTAAATGCAACCAAACCCTGTAAGCGCTATTTTGCCGAAAACAATAGAATCTGAACTTTTATTTACATGAACCAATACGACATATTTGGAACTACGATCCTACAGCAAACGTTGACGTTTCCAAAACTGCAAAGATATTGTCTGTGACTGCCACAGGGCAGAATATATTTCATTTGCGATTTTCATGAATAGGAAAGGTTTCTAGGGGTATTTATGTCCGCTGAGTTATGCTAATGCATTTGAGGCAATGATTACGATACCGGATCCGGGATTGCTCGTCGCAAGAGGTTAAATTGCTTGTTCCTTTGTAGAAACATGTAATTACAATACTTTTCTTCATAACAACATTGTGATAACTGACATTTTGATATACCCTGCAAAATATTTAATAATTCAAAGTACATTGTAATTATACTTATTGTTGACTTTTTTCCTCGATTTAGATGGATTCCCACTGAACACAACTACAAGTACTAAATTGGGTGTCTGCCATTGTTTTAATAACTTCTTGCGACTAGCAATCCCGGATCCGGGAGCATAATCATAGCCTCAAACGAATTAGCATAACGCAGCGGACATAAATACCCCTAGAAAATGTTCCTATTCATGAAAATCACAAATGAAATATATTGAGACACAGCTTA
This sequence comes from Oncorhynchus gorbuscha, assembly GCF_021184085.1. Lineage (NCBI taxonomy): Eukaryota > Metazoa > Chordata > Actinopteri > Salmoniformes > Salmonidae > Oncorhynchus > Oncorhynchus gorbuscha. The sequence goes on along the minus strand of NC_060182.1, from coordinate 54,064,442 downwards.
GCCTTTTGTTAATCACCCTGTCATCTCAGATTTTCCAAATATGCTTTACAGCCAACGCTAGACAAGCATTTGTGTAAGTTTATCATAGCCTAGCATAGCATTATGCCTTGCTAGCAGCAGGCAACCTTGTCACGGAAATCAGAAAAGCAATCAAATTAAATCGTTTACCTTTGATGAACTCCGGATGTTTTCACTCACGAGACTCCCAGGTAGACAGCCAAAGTTCATTTTTTTCCCAAAATATTATTTTTTTGTAGGAGAAATAGCTCAGTTTGTTCTTCATGTTTGGCTGAGAAATCGCCCGGAAATTGTGGTCACCACAACGCCGAAAAATATTCAAAATTAGCTCCATAATACCGACAGAAACATGGCAAACGTTATTTAGAATCCATCCTCAAGGTGTTTTTCTAATATCTATTCGATAATATATCCGTCGGGACATTTCATTTTTCACTAGGACCGATTGGAGTAATGGCTGCCTCTGTATTTTATGCGAGAATCTCTCTCGGAGCCACCATGTGACCACTTATGCAATGTGGCCGCCTACGGCTATTCTTCAACAGAAATGCGTAAAACTACGTCACAATGCTGTAGACACCTTGGGGAATACGTAGAAAGTGTAAGCTCATTAATGGTATATTCACAGCTGAATAGGGAGTCATTGGAACGCAGCGCTTTCAAAACCTTGGGCACTTCCGGATAGGATTTTTCTCAGGCTTTTGCCTGCAACATCAGTTCTGTTATATTCATTCTCAATCTCAAAGGTCCTACAAATAAACTTTTGATGAACCATAGTTTTTTTTTATTCTGGTTAGCCATATTATAAAGTTAGGGTTTGGCCTGGGTATGCCGTCATTGTAAATAAAAGTTTGTTCTTAACCGACTTGCCTGTTGGAGACACCCGGTCCCATTTGGGAACACACATTAACAAGTAAAATAGCTCAAATGAAAGATAAACAAGTTGTTTATCTACTCAGCAAGTCAGATTTCTAAAATGTTTTACGACGAAAACATAGCACATATTTATGTCAAACCACCACCGCAGACATAGCTCATTAGCATAGCCAAGTAGGGAAAAATATGCAATCAACAAACGCAGGATTAAAAAAAAAATCATTTCACTAACCATTTGAAATCTTCATCAGATGACAGTAATATAACATGTTACACAGTACATTCATTTTTTTCAATAATATGCTATATATATCCATAAATCTCTGTTTACAATGATGCATCGTTCAAAAAATGCTACTAAAATGTCAGGAGAAATTAAATAGCTCCGGCAGATAACGTCAGCTAACAAGGAATACACATCATAAACTTTGACTAAATATGCATGTTCTACATATGTATAGGAAGATACACTTATTCTAAATGCAATCGCTGTATTACATTTATTTTTAACGTTACAGTTTGCGTTTACTAGGCTATACTAGGAGTCGGCGCTCCAAAATGTAGCATTCTGGCTCCTCTATCTTGGAGTCGACAGAAACCCAAAATGAACACATAAATATTCCCTTACCTTTGCTGTTCTTCCATCAAAAGACCTGGAAGGAATTATACTTACCAAAAACAGCTTTAGTTTTCAAGTCTGCGTCTTTCGGTTCTCAAAATAGCCTCATTTCGGTCAAAATGTAGGCAAAATTCAAGTGGATGCGCACCAAAACGTCGAAATTATATATTATATGTCGAGCAAACTTGTCAAACTATGTTCATAATTAAGCTTTAACATGTTATAAAGGTGTACAGCAATTGTGAGGACGAAGCGAAACACACACGTCTTGTAATTGATCCTGAAGAAAACAGAGAGCAGGAGCAGAGCAAGCATAAACGGACACTTATTTTTGGCGTGACCGAAACCTTTCGGCACGCTCAACATCTCGTGAGCGCGCGGTTGTCACAATGAGAAGCCCCATTGAAAGCAGGCTTCGCGCTGAACACGTAGGAACTGTTCCCAGAGCGGTAGCCTTTTGGGAAGTGCGTTTAAGATGACGTCAAAGTTGGGGCAACTTTTTCCATGACAAGAGAGATTTTGGGAGAATGCATGCCCTGACACTTCTGCTTTACATAGAGACAAAATTTAAACGCTTTTAGAAGCTTTAGAGTGTTTTCTATTCGATAATATTTTTTATATGCATATATTAGCAACTTTTGACAAAAATGTATCCTGTTTTATATGGGTACCCAATTTCTCCAGAAGGGGCAGAAAACAGGGTGTATCCTTAATTAAAGGTTAAACAAAATTGTTAAAATTCAATAGGTGTTATTATTGTGTTAATTGACTAGTTGAATCAGGTGTGCAAGCTCTGGAACAACTGGGGATCCCTGAGGAGAGAATTGAGTACCACTCCTTTAGTCAACAGTTCTCAATTGACACAAGACTTTACTTGAGTCTTTCACAAGACACTGTAACTGGTCATGGTCATACTATAACCAGCCACTAGAAATAGACTTTGATTTTGGATGTTTGAAAAGGTCTGCAGAATGTCGATATATGTCTTCCTCTGCACTCACCCCAAAAATTGAAAATGATTGCCTAGCGCTAGGCACAAACTCAAGATGCTCTGATCGGATGTGCGCTGCACATACCACTGCACTACAGCAGTCAACAATGCTCTAGCAAGCCGTGAGAATGCTTGATGATACTCGATGGTATGAGATCGTTTGGTTTGCAGAGTCTTCCCCAAACCATAGCCATGACCTTAACTACTCGGAATGAATGCCTAAACCGTTAACCTTTCAGTTGTTTCTGTTTTATCCCTTTGACCACACAGAATTAGTGCATTAAAAATCAGAATTAACTACATCAAATTCAAAAGTGAAACTGAGGAATTGTTGGGCATGACATACAGGTTACATACACTGGAATGACACTCTTACTCACGGTTGCAATTCAAGAGCTGTGAGCAAACCACGCCCCAAGATATGCTAACGAGCCATCCCCCCTACATTTTATTTACCACTAAAAGATGATATAACCTTTTTTGTGAACTGCAAAGAACCATTGAAGGGCTCAAAGTTCTATGCGAAGCCATACTTACTTAAATAACCCTATCACCCTTCCTAAAGAACCCTTGAGGAACCCACTGTTATGCAGGTGAGTGAGGACCCAAAAGCGACTTAACAGAAACAGAGTTTATTCAAGTCCAAACAGAAAACGACAAATCCTGAATCCTTAACAGGAAATGTCCAAACAGGGAATAACAGAAATCCTCTAGTCTGTAGAGGGGAATAACAGGAGAAGCGGCCACAGACTGCAGGTCGCTTCGGGTAGGCGCAGGCCGTAGCTGACAGAGACACCTGCTCACACGCAGCATCTGATGAAGGCAAAAACACGACAGGACGGAACAAGAACACAGCACAGCAAACAAGGATCCGACAAGGACAGAAGCGGAAACAGAGAGAGAAATAGGGACTTAATCAGAGGGCAAAATAGGGGACAGGTGTGAAAGAGTAAACGAGGTAGTTAGGAGAATGAGGAACAGCTGGGAGCAGGAACGGAACGATAGAGAGAGAGAGGGATAGAGAGAGGGAAGGAACCTAATAAGACCAGCAGGGGGAAACGAATAGAAGAGAAAGCACAGGGACAAGACATGACAATCTATGACAAAACATGACAGTACCCCCCCACTCACCGAGCGCCTCCTGGCGCACTCGAGGAGGAACCCTGGCGGCAACGGAGGAAATCATTGATCAACGAACGGTCCAGCACGTCCCGAGATGGAACCTAACTCCTCTCCTCAGGACCGTACCCCTCCCAATCCACTAAGTACTGGTGACCACGTCCCCGAGAACGCATGTCCATGATCTTCCGTACCCTGTAGATAGGTGCGCCCTCGACAAGGACGGGGGGGGGGACGAACGGGGGCGTGAAGAAAAGGCTTGACACAGGAGACATGGAAGACTGGGTGGACGCGACGAAGATGCCGCGGAAGAAGAAGTCGCACTGCGACAGGATTAACGACCTGAGAAATACGGAACGGACCAATGAACCGCGGAGTCAACTTGCGAGAAGCTGTCATAAGGGGAAGGTTACGAGTGGAAAGCCATACTCTCTGACCGCGACAATACCTAGGACTCTTAATCCTACGTTTATTGGCGGCTCTCACAGTCTGCGCCCTATAACGGCAAAGTGCAGACCTGACCCTCCTCCAGGTGCGCTCACAACGTTGGACAAAAGCCTGAGCGGAGGGAACGCTGGACTCGGCGCGCTGGGACGAGAACAGAGGGGGCTGGTACCCAAGGCTACTCTGAAAAGGAGATAGCCCGGTTGCAGACGAAGGAAGCGAGTTGTGAGCTTATTCTGCCCAGGGGAGCTGTTCTGCCCAAGAAGCAGGGTTTCGAAAAGAAAGACTGCGTAAGATGCGACCAATAGTCTGATTGGCCCGTTCTGCTTGAGCGTTAGACTGGGGATGAAAACCGGAAGAGAGACTGACGGAAGCACCAATCAAACGACAAAACTCCCTCCAAAACTGAGACGTGAATTGCGGACCTCTGTCCGAAACGGCGTCTAACGGAAGGCCATGAATTCTGAACACATTCTCAATGATGATTTGTGCCGTCTCCTTAGCGGAAGGAAGCTTAGCGAGGGGAATAAAATGAGCCGCCTTAGAGAACCTATCGACAACCGTTAGAATAACAGTCTTCCCCGCTGACGAAGGCAGACCGGTAATAAAGTCTAAGGCGATGTGAGACCATGGTCGAGAAGGAATGGGAAGCGGTCTGAGACGACCGGCAGGAGGAGAGTTACCTGACTTAGTCTGCGCGCAGTCCGAACAAGCAGCCACGAAACGGCGCGCTCCTGAGTAGGCCACCAAAACCGCTGGCGAATAGAAGCAAGCGTACCCCGAACGCCGGGGTGGCCAGCTAACTTGGCAGAGTGAGCCCACTGAAGAACGGCCAGACGAGTAGAAACAGGAACGAAAAGAAGGTTACTAGGACAAGCGCGCGGCGACGGAGTGTGAGTGAGTGCTTGCTATACCTGTCTCTCAATTCCCCAGACACTCAACCCGACAACACGCCCTTCAGGGAGAATCCCCTCGGGGTCGGTAGAGGCTACAGAAGAACTGAAGAGACGGGATAAAGCATCAGGCTTGGTGTTCTTATTGCCCGGGCGATAAGAAATCACGAACTCGAAACGAGCGAAAAACAACGCCCAACGAGCCTGACGCGCATTGAGTCGTTTGGCAGAACGGATGTACTCAAGGTTCTTATGGTCAGTCCAAACGACAAAAGGAACGGTCGCCCCCTCCAACCACTGTCGCCATTCGCCTAGGGCTAAGCGGATGGCGAGCAGTTCGCGGTTTCCCACATCATAGTTACGTTCCGACGACGACAGGCGATGAGAAAAATACACGCAAGGATGGACCTTATCGTCAGAATGGGAGCGCTGGGACAGAATGGCTCCCACGCCCACCTCTGACGCGTCAACCTCGACAATTAATTGTTTAGTGACGTCAGGAGTAACAAGGATAGGAGCGGATGTAAAACGCTTCTTGAGGAGATCAAAAGCTCCCTGGGCGGAACCGGACCACTTAAAGCACGTCTTGACAGAAGTAAGGGCTGTGAGAGGAGCTGCCACTTGACCGAAATTACGAATGAAACGCCGATAGAAATTCGCGAAACCGAGAAAGCGCTGCAACTCGACACGTGACTTAGGGACGGGCCAATCGCTGACAGCATGGACCTTAGCGGGATCCATCTGAATGCCTTCAGCGGAAATAACAGAACCGAGAAATGTGACGGAGGAGACATGAAAAGCGCACTTCTCAGCCTTCACATAAAGACAATTCTCTAAAAGGCGCTGGAGAACACGTCGAACGTGCTGAACATGAATCTGGAGTGACAGTGAAAAAAATCAGGATATCGTCAAGGTAAACGAAAACAAAGATGTTCAGCATGTCTCTCAGTACATCATTCACTAATGCCTGAAAGACAGCTGGAGCATTAGCGAGACCGAACGGCAGAACCCGGTATTCAAAATTCCCTAACGGAGTGTTAAACGCCGTTTTCCACTCGTCCCCCTCCCTGATGCGCACGAGATGATAAGCATTACGAAGGTCCAACTTAGTAAAGAACCTGGCTCCCTGCAGAATCTCGAAGGCTGACGACATAAGGGGAAGCGGATAACGATTCTTAACCGTTATGTCATTCAGCCCTCGATAATCCACGCAGGGGCGCAGGGTACCGTCCTTCTTCTTAACAAAAAAAAACCCCGCTCCGGCGGGAGAGGAAGAAGGCACAACGGTACCGGCGTCGAGAGCAACAGACAGATAATCTTCGAGAGCCTTACGTTCGGGAGCCGACAGAGAGTATAGTCTACCCCGGGGGGGAGTGGTCCCCGGAAGGAGATCAATACTACAATCATACGACCGGTGAGGAGGAAGGGAGGTGGCTCTGGACCGACTGAAGACCGTGCGCAGATCATGATATTCCTCCGGCACCCCTGTCAAATCACCAGGTTCCTCCTGTGAAGAGGGGACAGAAGAAACAGGAGGGATAGCAGACATTAAACATTTCACATGACAAGAAACGTTCCAGGATAGGATAGAATTACTAGACCAAATAATAGAAGGATTATGACACACTAGCCAGGGATGACCCAAAACAACAGGTGTAAAAGGTGAACGAAAAATCAAAAAAGAAATGGTCTCACTGTGGTTACCAGATACTGTGAGGGTTAAAGGTAGTGTTTCACATAATATACTGGGGAGGGGACTACCATCCAAGGCGAACATGGGCGTGGGCTCCCCTAACTGTCTGAGAGGAATGTCATGTTTCCGAGCCCATGCTTCGTCCATAAAACAGCCCTCAGCCCCAGAGTCTATCAAGGCACTGCAGGAAGCTGCCGAACCGGTCCAGCGTAGATGGACCGACAAGGTAGTACAGGATCTTGATGGAGAGACCTGAGTAGTAGTGCTCACCAGTAGCCCTCCGCTTACTGATGAGCTCTGGCTTTTACTGGACATGAAATGACAAAATGTCCAGCAGAACTGCAATAGAGACAGAGGCGGTTGGTGATTCTCCGTTCCCTCTCCTTAGTCGAGATGCGAATACCTCCCAGCTGCATGGGCTCAACACCTGAGCCAGTGGGGGGAGATGGTAGTGATGCGGAGAGGGGGAATACCGTTAACGCGAGCTCTCTTCCACGAGCTCGGTGACGAAGATCTACCCGTCGTTCTATGCGGATGGCGAGTTCAATCAAAGAATCCACACTGGAAGGAACCTCCCGGGAGAGAATCTCATCCTTAACCTCAGCGTGGAGTCCCTCCAGAAAACGAGCGAGCAACGCCGGCTCGTTCCAGTCACTGGAGGCAGCAAGAGTGCGAAACTCTATAGAGTAATCCGTTATGGATCGATCACCTTGACATAGGGAAGCCAGGGCCCTGGAAGCCTCCTTCCCAAAAACTGAACGATCAAAAACCCGTATCATCTCCTCTTTAAAGTTCTGATACTCGTTAGTACACTCAGCCCTTGCCTCCCAGATAGCCGTGCCCCACTCACGAGCCCGTCCAGTAAGGAGAGATATGACGTAGGCGATACGAGCTCTATCCCTTGAGTATGTGTTGGGCTGGAGAGAGAACACAATATCACACTGGGTGAGAAAGGAGCGGCATTCAGTGGGCTGCCCAGAGTAACACGGTGGGTTATTAATTCTTGGTTCCGGAGACTCGGAAGACCAGGAAGTAGCTGGTGGCTCGAGACGGAGATTGTGAAACTGTCTTGAGAGGTCGGAGACCTGAGCGGCCAGGGTCTCTATGGCATGACGAGCAACAGACAATTCCTGCTCGTGTCTGCCGAGCATCGCTCCCTGGATCTTGACGGCTGAGTTGCGAGGATCCGTAGTCGCTGGGTCCATTCTTGGTCGGATCCTTCTGTTATGCAGGTGAGTGAGGACCCAAAAGCGACTTAACAGAAACAGAGTTTATTCAAGTCCAAACAGAAAACGACAAATCCTGAGTCCTTAACAGGAAATGTCCAAACGGGGAATAACAGAAATCCTCTAGTCTGTAGAGGGGAATAACAGGAGAAGCGGCCACAGACTGCAGGTCGCTTCGGGTAGGCGCAGGCCGTAGCTGACAGAGACACCTGCTCACACGCAGCATCTGATGAAGGCAAAAACACGACAGGACGGAACAAGAACACAGCACAGCAAACAAGGATCCGACAAGGACAGAAGCGGAAACAGAGAGAGAAATAGGGACTTAATCAGAGGGCAAAATAGGGGACAGGTGTGAAAGAGTAAACGAGGTAGTTAGGAGAATGAGGAACAGCTGGGAGCAGGAACGGAACGATAGAGAGAGAGAGGGATAGAGAGAGGGAAGGAACCTAATAAGACCAGCAGGGGGAAACGAATAGAAGAGAAAGCACAGGGACAAGACATGACAATCTATGACAAAACATGACACCCACTTGTATTAGTGTGTATGTGCAGGTATTGCAAGGGCTGAAAGTTCAATTTCCATTCTTTGTGTTTGTATGACCGACCAAGGCTTTTGACTCTGTTAACCGGAGATATGTCTGCCTGAAAATGTTAACTTCCTCTGCCTCCTGCATGACGGTATGAAGGCTGTCATTGTCTCCAGTAGTGAAACCAAAGATCCAATCGAGATGAGGACCGGAGAAAAGCAAGGCTCAATGATCGCACCAACCATCTTCTCCATCTTCCTTGGAGCAATGCTCCATCTGACAGAGACCAGACTCCACAGAGGCATACGTATCACCTACAGGACAGATGGGAAGATATTCAATATCAACTGTTTCAGAGCCAAGTGAGGAACCACAACCCCTTCTGTTGTAAAATTTCCGCATGCAGAGGATGCCCAAGTGAGTGCCTGCTCAGAAGCTCCAGTTCATTGTTAACATATTCACAGAAGCATGCAGCAGGATGGGTATTACACAACACAGGCAAAACTAATATCCTCTTCCAGCAAGTTCCGGGAGTACACCTGCCACTCCCCAAGTTCACTGCCAAAAATGCGATACTTGAAACCGTTCCCAGTTTTCCATACCAAGGTATACACCTCTCCACCAAAATCCTAATCAATGATGAAATGCGACATCAGATTGCTCGAGCTAGTGCTGCCTTTGACACACTCATGATATTACCACCAGGACCAGAGTGGATGCGTACCACTCAGTGATCATCCCTACCCTGTTATACAGTGCAGAAACTTGGACTGCATATCAATAAACACATCAAAGCTCTTGAAAGATTCCACCAATGTTGTCTCAGGAAAATACTTAACATCAGCTAGGAAGACATCAGTGTCTTGGAGTGAAGCAACGCCTCCAGTATAGAAGCCATCGTAATGAGACAACTCCGATGGGCAGGTCACCTCGTGAGAATGAGTGACTCAAGGCTTCCTAAACAGATTTTCTACTCCCAGCCCAGGGATAGATCCCATGCCTCTTGAGGTCAGAAAAGTGTTTCTGTGACAACCACAAAGCACACCTGAAGAAATGCCATAAGAATCCAAACAGGGAAACCCATGCCCAAATCAACAATGGAACCCAAATCTATGAGGTCAAAATAAGAGAATTAACAGCCGGCAAGGGAGCATGCCGCAAAGCACAGACTCCGGTGCCAGTAACAACTAGCCCTGGCCACATGACCAACCATCCCTGGCCCCACTGAGACAAGTTCTGCAAGTCACAGATCGGCTTCTTAAGCCATCTCCAGACACATGGCCAGCCAGACCAACAACAACCCGGACCTGTGATGCCTGGAGGGAAATCATATTCGATTATGGGGGATCCCAAAGGAAAGTGTGTGTGCGCGTGTGCACGGAAAAAGGTAAATACATCCATCAAGAAGTAATAAGGTGCTGCATAAAGAAAAAACAAATAAATGTGTGTCCTCCTATGTGTAAGCCGGAAAACATGTCTATGTGAGTAGTTGTGTGCCCGACTCCAAATGCACACCAGGGACACAGTTACACACACACACACACACACACACACACACACACACACACACACACACACACACACACACACACACACACACACACACACACACACACACACACACACACACACACACACACACACACACACACACACACACACACACACACACACACACACACACACACACACACACACACATAGAGAAAGAAACACACACATGCACAGGAACACAAAAAGGAGCATATAGAAAAAGAAACACACGCTCACACACAAAGGAGCATGTAGAGAAAGAAACATACACAGGAGCATACGGAGAAAGAGACGCGTACAATAAACACACACACAGACACGCACACACAGAGGAGCATAGAGAAAGAAACAATGAATATGTTCTATGTAATGGCTGTCAAGCTTAAATAATCAATATGGAGCAAAATATTGTGCACTTGAACACAACCTTTGATTTTAGCTCAGAGGATGGGTTAAATAAAGTTCACTGCTGGATTCTTCTTTATTTAGTTGTATAACTGGAAATGAATACATCCAGACTTGTATTATGAAAGTATTAGACCCTATTTACTAGTGTGTGTGACTCATTTTTAATAGCATTTGCGGTCAACTTTTTTGGAGACATGCAATACTTTATAAGCTAGTATAAGCTTCCTACGTGAGTGACTCACAGGTGTGTCACGGGGAGAAAATGAATACATATCTATATAAGATGACAACATAATCCCCTGAGGTCCCATTTTGCCTAGGTTACTAAGAATAATGCAACACACTTCAGGCGCATCACCCGCAAGGCTGAATCATTAGACATTTGTCCACTCACTGATGGTCCAATTCCAAAAACAGACTAGAAATATAGGTTGGTAGTTGAAAAACTAAAATGTTGGTTAGCACGTCTTATGTAAAGAGGAGGTGCCAACTGTTGAGGCCACAGTGGCGAAATTATTACAGCATGGCAAGTTAAACACTGGGGTGATAGATGTGCAGAGGATAGGTGTGCAAGTAGAGAAACTGGGGATCAAATAAATGAAATAAATAACAATATGGTAAAAGGGTAGTTGGATGGGCTATTTACAGGTGCAGCGATCTGTGAGCTGCTCTGACAGCTGATGCTTAAAGCTAGTGAGGGATATATGAGTCTCCAGCTTCAGCGAGTTTTGCAGATTGTTCCAGTCATTGGCAGCAGAGAACTGGAAGGAAAGGTGGCCGAAGGAGGAATTGGCTTTGGGGGTGACCAGTGAAATATACCTGCTGGAGCGCATGCTGTGGGTGGGTGCTGCTATGGTGACCAGTGAGCTGAGATAAGGCAGGGCTGGAGTCAGTGGGTTTAGTGACGAATATGAAGCGAGGGCCAGCCAACGAGACCAACGAGACCATACAGGTCGCAGTGGTGGGTGGTATATGGGGCTTTGGTAACAAAAAGGATGGCACTGTGATAGAATGCATTCAATTTGCTGAGTAGAGTGTTGGAGGCTATTTTCTAAATGACATCGCCGAAGTCAAGGATTGGTAGGATAGTCAGTTTTACGAGGGTATGTTTGGCAGCATGAGGGAAGGAGGCTTTTTTGCGAAATAGGAAGCCGATTCTAGATTTAATTTTGGATTGAATATGCTTAATGTGAGTCTGGAAGGAGATTTTAGTCTAACCAGACACCTAGGTTTTTGTAGTTGTCCACATATTCTAAGTCAGAACCGTCCAGTGTAGTGATGCTGGGTGGGCGGGCAGGTGTGGGCAGCAATCGGTTGAAGAGCTTGCATTTAAGAGCAGCCAGAGGCCACGGAAGGAGAGTTGTATTGGTATTGAAGCTTGTCTGGAGGTTAGTCAATGCAGTGTTCAAAGAAGCGCCAGAAGTATACAGAATGGTGACGTCTGTGTAGAGGTGGATCAGAGAATCATCAGCAGCAAGAGTGACATCATTGATGTATAGAGAGAAGAGAGTCGGCTCGAGAAATGAACTCTGTGGCACCCCCATAGAGTCTGCCAGAGGTCTGGATAACAGGACACAGAGGTCCGGATAGTCTGCCAGAGGTCCGGATAACAGGACACATGGAACTCTGTCAGAGAAGTAGTTGGTGAACCAGGCTAGGCAGTCATTTGAGAAACCAAGGCTGTTGAGTCTGCCGACAAGAATTTGGTGATTGACAGAGTCGAAAGCCTTGGCCAGGTCGATGAATACAGCTGCACAGTATTGTCTCTTATCAATGGTGGTTATGATATCGTTTAGGAACTTGAGCGTGGCTGAGGTGTATCCAAGACCAGCTCGGAAACCAGATTGCATAGTGTAGAAGGTACGGTGTGATTTGAAATGGCCGGTGTTCTGTTTAACTTGGCTTCCGAAGACCTTAAAGGCAGGGTAGGATGGTTTGTGTATACTATATGTGCAAGTGAAGGGAGGGTGTGTGTGTGTCTGTGGGTGTTGTTATCTATAGCTAGAGTACTTATGCTATCTCCGGGACTGAGAAGTGCACATTTTAGCTGTGTTCTAATATGTGTTTAGTTCTTAGATTCTAAACATAACACAAAAAGGCAAGCACTGTATGTACTAATTTTACCGGAAGTTCCATAAGAGTACTTATTTTCCACCATAATTTGCAAATAAATTCATTTCAAAATTTCTGGATTTTTTTCTCATTTTGTCTGTCATAGTTGAAGTGTACCTATGAGGAAAATTACAGGCCTCTCTCATCTTTTTAAGTGGGAGAACTTGCACAATTGGTGGCTGACTAAATACTTTTTCACCCCACTGTAACACCTTGTGACACAAAAGAAACCACTGCTTGTGACAAAATGTTCCAGAGGAATATGAAATAACTTGGTAGAAAGTAAGTATTACATTTATTTATTAACAATATTTTGTTAAACTGTTCAAACTACTTCAATATGAATGTTTTATTCAGATGTTGAGTCACTGCTGTTTATCAGCCTGCTAGCCAAGCTAAGTTAGATTGTTGGACTCGATGGCTAGCTAGCAGGCGATTTCGTCCTGGTTATCAGCTCTTTAGGGATGAAAGCAGCTGTGTCAATTGTGAAGACCTGGACATTTTTATTTTATTTTTTATCCTGAATTGGTGGGCTTGTTAGCCAGCTAATGACAAATGTAGCAAGTCTTTTTTTAATTACTATTTGTTTTCAGGGACAGATGGCAACTAATGCGTTAATTTCACTCCCATAGAATTGGCTTGGCAGGACAAGCCGGTCGTGCCCAACTGGTTTGGAGACAAGACATTTGAACAAAATCTGATAAAAAAATGTAGCAAATGCACCCGGCTGTGCTCTGTTCAATCTACAGTAGGCTTGCTATCCAGCCAAGTTATTTGTGCATTCTTATATGATCAGTCAATACATGCATGCAATGTCTGTTTCTTCTTGTCATTTTCTCCTCCCCTTGTGTTTCACCATTGCATATAATGAAAATGATCAATTAAAAGTAAATTGTTGAACACTTGGTCAAGCCTATGGATATTCAAAACTGTTTACAAATCCATTGTACATTAACAAAGGTAGTTGTGGTTCTCGGCAGATTGCTCAAATTTCAGTGCTGGTTCAATGAAGTTCATTTCTCCTTCCATGGCCTTATGTTTCTGCTATGTTCTCATCAGGTGGAAGCCCATGCCACCCCATCACCCAGATGTAAAGAACTTGGGAATCTCCCGTCCACCAGGAAAATCACCCTATCCCAGGAGTTTAGTCAGGAGTCCATTCAGCAGTATGCAACATCACTATGTTAGAAGTAGATCCACACGTTATGCTCTTATCATGCAGAATTATCAGCTCATTGTAACATACAGTATGAAGCTCATTCTAAAATACAGAGCTGGGTGATTTCTGTCCACATGGTACTGCACCGTGTGCAAGTTTTATTCCTGCCTATTAAACGCCATGTTCAGCTATTCATCGACCACAATTAGCGTTAGTGAAAGGCTGAAACAAAAACCTGTAAACTCCTGTCCTGTGTTAAAAAAAATGTGTGGCTGTCGTAACATTTGCCATGTACTGAACAATCTTTTGAATGTTGATGTCCCTCACTTGGGGATGTTAAGTTTTTTTTCTTGTATTATTTCTTTGGACCATGTGTACCCTGTACATACGACTAATACAACTTGACTTCTTTTGTACAAAAAATGTTTACTATGGATTCATGCACAGATACAGTATAACGAATGAGGGTTAATATTTATAAAAATGAAGTGTTTGATGTCTCCCCACGGTTCTGGTTTTGAGGCTCTGGGGGATGCATTTGTCTAATCCCCTGCAAGTAGAGAGAAAAGCATTAATAATATTACAATGGTGAATACATTTAATATATTCCTGTTTGATATGCATGCATATAATTAAATTCGACATGTCCTCCTTTATATTATGCCAGTGTTTTGTATCCAATGCATTTATCTTAGATTAGGATGAAGTAGTTTAGGCCTTCTCGTCTAGTTGTCCCCTATCAATTAGTTATCAATGCATAAGGTGAATATAAAACCAAGCTATAGTGAATAAGTCTGATTTAATAATATGCATGGGTGTTATAGTTGTATGAATGTATCACAATGGAAGCCTGCTCATTGCAAATAAAACACCAGCAGTCATGGTCCTTCTGTAGCTCAGTTGGTAGAGCATGGTGCTTGTAACGCCAGGGTAGTGGGTTCGATCCCCGGGACCACCCATACGTAGAATGTATGCACACATGACTGTAAGTCGCTTTGGATAAAAGCGTCTTCTAAATGGCATATGTTATTATTATTATAATGCAACTCAATATTAGCTTCACAGTGAAACACCATTATTCAGGCTATTTATCATTCTTAAACAGTAAGCAAAATAGTTTTCTTTGCTTCAGCCTCTGTACAATGCATAAATGCTTAGCTGTCATACGTCCACAATGATGTAGCAGCAGACCAAGAAATGTGGATGGTGTAAGCTTAATTCACTGACAGGTACTGAGAAAATTGATTCTGTTACTTGTTATAGATCAAATAAAATCAAACCGTTGAAGTAGCTAGCTATACGCTAGCGTTGGCAAACAAATCAAATACTGGCTAGTGTTAAATTATTTCCATTAGTTGTTCACTGAATTGCAAGCACGAGTTGTTTACGCTGCTACATTGGGTACAATGTAAGCAGACATTGTTGATGACAGCTGCGTGATGATGCCGTTTCCAGTTTAGGTTTGAGATCATGGGAAGTATGTTTCATATTTAAGAGATTTTAAGCGCTCTGCGTTCTCCCATACTAGAAGATAAGCTCTCTCAGGAGTTCTTGGAACATCACCCTTGAAAGAACGGGAGAACGCAAGTGCACATTTTGGAACATAACTAGTCTTAAATTGTTGTCTACTACTGTCTTTTTGCTAACTCGTTTTTGCTATCTACTTTAAAAGTCCCGCACAGTCATCCTATTTCCCAAGTAAAAATAGCTTTGACCAAAATATCACCCCTATTAAAATGCACAGTTTTTAACAAATTGTACATTTTCTCTCATCTCTAACTATCAGGAAGCCTGAAAGAACAGGCTGAGTGGGTGGGGAGTATATATTCATGCGCTCAACTTGACTGGCAGAACTTTGAAACACCCTTGTGGTCATTGCAAGGTAACAAGGTAAACAAGGACCACATGTCATTGATGACCAGGTAAATATTAGCATCGAAAGCATCGTAAGCATTAGCATCCCGTGATAGCATCCCGTGATATGCAACTTTTCAAGGAAGATAGAAACCAATATACACAGGCAGTTAGAGGCTAGCTTTTTTAAGCAGAAATTTGCTTCCTCCAACACAAACTCAAAAAAAGTTCTGTGACACTGTAAAGTCCATGGAGAATAAGAACACCTCCTCCCAGCTGCCCACTGCACTGAGGATAGGAAACACTTTAACCACCGATAAATCCAATATAATTGAGAATTTATTTCAATAAGCATTTTTCTATGGCTGGCCATGCTTTCCACCTGGCTACCCCTACCCCGGTCAACAGCAATGCAGCCCCCACAACAACTCGCCCAAGCCTTCACCATTTCTCCTTCTCCCAAATCCAGTCAGCAGATTTTCTGAAAGAGCAGCAAAATCTGGACCCCTACAAATCTGCCGGGCTAGACAATCTGGACCCTTTCTTTCTAAAGAATTTCTGCCGAAATTGTTGCAACCCTTATTACTAGCTTGTTCAACCTCTCTTTCATGTCGAAAGAGAGGTTGAACAGGCTACAAACTCCTACAGACCTACATCTATCCTACCCTGCCTTTCTAAGGTCTTCGAAAGCCAAGTCAACAAACAGATTACTGACCATTTCGAATCCCACCGCACCTTCTCCGCTATGCAATCTGGTTTCCGAGCTGGTCATGGGTGCACCTCAGCCACGCTCAAGGTCCTAGATGATATATTAACCGCCATCGATAAGAAACAATACTGTGCAGCCGTCTTCATTGGTCCGGCCAAGGATTTAGACTCTGTCAATCACCACATCCTCATCGGCAGACTCGATAGCCTTGGTTTCTCAAATGATTGCCAACTTCTCTGATAGAGTTCAGTGTGTCAAAACAGAGGGCCTGTTGTCCGGGCCTCTGGCTGTCTCTATGGGGTGACACAGGGTTCAATTCTCGGACTGACTCTCTTCTCTGTATACATCAATGATGTCGCTCTTGCTGCTGGTGAGTCTCTGATCCACCTCTACGTAGACGACACCATGCTGTATACTTCTGGCCCTTCTTTGGACACTGTGTTATCAACAACCCTCCAGATGAGCTTCAATCTCATACAACTCTCCTTCCATGGCCTCCAATTGCTCTTAAATAAAAGTAAAACTAAATGCATGCTCTTAAACCGGGATAGCTGCCTGCACCTGCCCGCCCGTCCAACTTCACTACCTGGACGGTTCTGACTTAGAATATGTGGACAACTACAAATACCAATGTGTCTGGATAGACTGTAAACTCTCCTTCCAGACTCACATCAAACATCTCCAATCCAAAGTTAAATCTAGAATTGGCTTCCTATTTCACAACAAATCATCCTTCACTCATGCTGCCAAACATACCCGTGTAAAACTGACCATCCTACCGATCCTCGACTTCGGCGATGTCATTTACAAAATAGCCTCCAATACCCTACTCAATAAATTGGATGCAGTCTATCACAGTGCCATCGGTTTTGTCACCACAGCCCCATATACTACCCACCACTGCGACCTGTATGCTCTCGTTGGCTGGCCCTCACTTCATACTCGTCGCCAAACCCACTGGCTCCAGGTCATCTACAAGACCCTGCTAGGTAAAGTCCCCCTTATCTCAGCTCGCTGGGCATGTGCTCCAGCAGGTATATCTCTCTGGTCACCCCCAAAACCAATTCTTCCTTTGGCTGCCTCTCCTTCCAGTTCTCTGCTGCCAATGACTGGAAAGAATGACAAAAATCTCTGAAACTGGAAACATTTATCTCCCTCATTAGCTTTAAGAACCAGCTGTCAGAGCAGCTCACAGATTACTGCACCTGTACATAGCCCATCTATAATTTATCCCAAACAACTACCGCTCCCCTACTGTATTTATTTATGTTGCTCCTTTGCACCCCATTATTTCTATCTCTACCTTGCACATTCTTCCACTGCAAATCTACCATTCCAGTGTTTTACTTGCTATATTGTATTTACGTTGCCACCATGGCCTTTTTTTGCCTTTACCTTCCTTATCTCACCGCATTTGCTCACATTGTGTATAGACTTATTTTACTACTGTATTATTGACTGTATGTTTGTTTTACTCCATGTGTAACTCTGTGTTGTTGTATGTGTCGAACTGCTTTGCTTTATCTTGGCCAGGTCGCAATTGTAAATGAGAACTTGTTCGCAACTTGCCAACCTAGTTAAATAAAGTTGAAAAAATAGTGTACGTCACCCCATTTTCTCGTGGTCAACAGAGCTGACAAATGGACTGTTGGATATCAGACAAACAGCAGCAATATACAACTGCATTTTTATTGTTTTTTAACACATTATAGAATAGAGTTCACTGATGCACTTCTTAACAAAAATGAGTAACGCCTGAGTCACCTTAAAAGCTTAGACACAAGGGAATGTACATGAAAACAGCATACAATAGGAGTACTGGACAATTTTTTGGTGCCTCTGCATTAGCATTATAAATGACTATGTTTAGAATTGCATGTTTTGGTCATACGTTTATTTGAAAGCTGAATGAGAGACCTCGGTTTAATGTTTTTGTAAATCTGACAGTGTTTCTTTGTAAATGTTTTTATATAATTTTATATTGTATCCTGCGGCTCTGTTGGGCTTAGTTGCAAAGATTGCTGCTGTCTGTCCCGTGTTCCTCAGCGGTTTCAAATGGAGGTCGCTATTGAATGCTTCAGTGCAGCAGGAGATGTGTTTACTTTGCTTTGTTCCTGGACAATGTGGACCGCACTGACTTTCAATGTAGCAACTGCTCGCTTGCAGACTACTACAGGGGCGAAGGGGCTACTCTTAGGGAATAGGTAACAATCCTACACAAGCTACTGGGGAATCCATGACGAGCTGTAGACCACACTATCTACCTAGATAGTTGATCTGTATTTTTTGTAGCTGTCTAACTACCACCACAGAGAGAGGTTGGCACTAAAACCGCACTAAATGAGCTGTTTTCCGCCATAAACAAACAGGAAAATGCTAAACTAGAGGCGGCACTCCTAATGGCCTGTGACTTTAAAGCAGGGAAACTTAAATCAATTTAAGTTTTACATCAGCATGTTAAATGTGCAACCACAAGGGAAAAAACATTGTAGTCCACTTTCACTCCGCGTACACTTCGCGTTCACTCCCTGGCCCTCCATTTGGAAAACCTGACCATAACTCGGAATTATGATGAAAAGCATGCCCAAATTAAACGGCATGCTGCTCGTGCCCAGAATATATGATATGCATAAAAAACACTTTCCAAAACTGTTAAAATAGTGCCTGTGAGCATAACAGAACTGGTTTGGCAGGCGAAAACCTGAGAAAAATTCATTCAGGAAGTATTTTTTGTTTTTGTTTTGTCGTTTTCTATTCAATGCCATTAATGTAACCATTGACGTAGGACTCAATTAGCAGTTCCTATGCCTCCCACTAGATGTCAGCAGTCTTTTGAAATTCAGGCTTGTATTCTTATAAATGAGGGAGTAAGACCAGTCTGAATGAGTGGACCTTGATGTGTCACAGAGCTTTTTCATGCGCAATCCCGAGAGAGTGCATTTCTTGTTTACCTTTTATATTGACGACGTTATTGTCCGGTTGAAATATTATAGATCATTTAGGCTACAAACAACCTGAGGATTGAATATAAACGTTGTTTGACATGTTTCTATGAACTTTACGGATGCATTTTGGATTTTCTGTCTGCCTGTTTTGACTGCGTTTGAGCCTGTGGTTTACTGAAGAAAACACGCAAACAAAACGGAGGTTCTTGGATATAAGGAGACGTTATCGAACAAAAGGAACATTTATTGACTAAATTAATGTCTTCTGAGTGCCACCATATGAAGATCATCAAAGGTAAGGGATTAATTTTATCTCTAGTTCTGAGTTTTGTAATGCTTCTGCTTGGCTGGTTACTGGTTGTAATAATTTGTCAACTGGGCTATGTTCTCAAATAACCGTAAGGTATGCTTTCACCGTAAAGCATTTTAAAAATCTGACACCGTGATTGGATTCCCAAGAAGTTCATCTTTAAACCTATGTAAAATATGTTTTGTTTTCTGAATTTTTATAATTGAGTATTTCTGCATTTGAATTTGGCACTCTGCAATCCACTGAATGTTGGCCAGATGGGACGCTCGCGGAGGTTAAACATTGAAAAGGCCGCAGGGCCAGACAGATTACCAGGACATGTACTACGAGCATAAGCTGACCATCTGGCAAGTGTCTTCACTGACATTTTCAACTGTAATACCAACATGTTTCAAGCAGACCACCATAGTCCCTGTGCATAAGAACACTAAGGTACCCTGCCTAAATTACTACCGACCTGTAGCACTCACGTCCGTAGCGATGAAGTGTTGAAAGTCTGGTCATGGCTCATATCAACACCATTATCCCAGAAACCCCAGACCCACTGCAATTTGAATTACTGCACCAACAGATCCACAGATCATACAATCTCTATTGCACTCCACGCTGCCCTTCCCCACTTGGAAAAAAGGAACACCTATGTGAGAATGCTTTTCATTTACTACAGCTCAGCGTTCAACACAATAGTGCCCTCAAAGCTCATCACGAAGCTAAGGCCCCTGGGACTAAACACCTCCCTCTGCAACTGGATCCTAGACTTCCTGACGGACCGCCCCCAGGTGGTAAGGGTAGATAACAATACATCCACCACGCTGATCCTCAACACGGGGCCCCTCAGGGGTGCATGCTCTGTACCCTCCTGTACTCCCAGTTCAATCATGACTGCACGGCCAAACACAAATCCAGCAGGTTGAGAGCTTCAGGTTCTTTGGCGACCACATCACCAACAAACTAACACAGTCCAAACACAACAAGACAGTCGTGAAGAGGGCACAACAAAACCAGGAGACTGAAAAGATTTGGCATGGGTCCTCAGATCCTCAAAAGGTTCTAAAGCTGCACCATCGAGATCATCCTGACCGGTTGCATCACTGTCTGGTATGGAAACTACTCGGCCTCCGACCGCATGGCATTACAAAGGGTAGTGCGCACCCCCTCTATACGAGGCGGTGTCAGAGGAAGGCCCTAAGAATTGTCAAATATTCCACCCAACCTAGTCATAGACTGTTCTCTCTGCTACCACACGTCAAGCTGTACTGGTGCGCCAAGCCAAGAGGCTTCTAAACAGCTTCTACCCCCAAGCCATAAGACTCCTGAACAGCTAATCAAATGGCTACCCAGACTATTTTCAGCCTCCCCCCACATACGCTGCTGCTACTCTGTTATTATCTATGCATAGCCACTTTAATAACCCTACCTGCATGTACATAATTTCCAGTTACCTCGACACCGGTGCCCCTGCACAATGTCACATTGAGTCTGTACCAGTATCGCCTGTACATAGCCTCGTTATTTTATTTACTGCTGCTCTTTATTTACAGACTTTTTTTTATTTTTTCTTAACTTCATTGTGGGTTAAGGGCTTGTAAGTAAGAATTTCACTAAGGTTGCATTTGGAGCATGTGACAAAAAATGTGATTTGATTTGAGCCACGCTTGCCTACTTTTCTTTTTCTTCCACCCAGTAGCCGGACTCCGCTCTGGTCACAACCGTGTTGACTCTCCATAGTGGACTGAAACTGGCACTGACAGAGAGGGCTGCTTCGCTTCTTGCTCTTTGGAAACTTAACAGTATCGTGTTTTTTAAGAATGCATTTCTTACATTGATAGCCCAGACTTTTTGGGGTTATTACATACAGCCGGGAAGAACTATTGGATATCAGAGCGGCGGTAACTCACCAGCGCTACCAGCATCACCGGACTGGGATATGTTCTGGGTTCCGCTTCAGAGAATAACATTGACGAATACACTAATTCGGTGACTGAGTTTATCAGGAAGTGTACAGGATATGTTGTACCCACTGTGACTTAAAACCTACCCTAACCAGAAACCGTGGAGAGGTGGCAGCATTCGCGCAAAACACCGCATTTAACCATGGTAAGGTGACTAAGAATATATATATATATATATTTTTATTTCACCTTTATTTAACCAGGTAGCCCAGTAGAGAACAAATTCTCACTTACAACTGCGACCTGGCCAAGTAAAAACAAACATTACGACAAAAAAACAACACAGAGTTACACATGGGATAAACAAAAGTACAGTCAATAACACAAAATAAATCGATAAACAGTGTTTATTTTTTTATTTATTTTACCTTTATTTAACTAGGCAAGTCAGTTATTAAGAACAAATTCTTATTTTCAATGACGGCCAAGGAACAGTAGGTTAACTGCCTGTTCAGGGGCAGAACGACAGATTTGTACCTTGTCAGCTCGGGGATTTGAACATGAAAACTTTTGGTTACTAGTCCAAAGCTCTAACCACTAGGCTACCCTGCCACCCTGTGTGTTCAAATGGAGTAAGGCAATAAATACGCCAATAATAGCAAAGTAATTACAATTTAGAATATTAATGCTGGAGTGATAGATGTGCAGATCATGATGTGCAAGTACAAATTTGGGTGTGCCAAATAGCTAAAAAAGTAAATATGCAGAAACAATATGGAGATGAGGTAGGTAGTTGGATGGGCTATTTACAGATGGGCTGTGTACAGCTGCAGCGATTGGTAAGCTGCTCAGATAGATGATGCTTAAAGTTAGTGAGGGAAATAAGTCTCCAAATTCAGCAATTTTTGCAATTCGTTCCAGTCATTGGCAGCAGAGAACTGGAAGGAAAGGCGGCCAAATTAGGTGTTGGCTTTGGAGATGACCAGTGAGATATACCTGCTGGAGTGTGTTCTACGGGTGGGTGTTGTTATGGTGACCAGTGAGCTGAGATAAGGTGGAGTTTTAATATGGCAGAATACAAACAGTGTAGTATTACAGTTGAAGTCAGAAGTTTAGGAGGTGGGAGTCAGTAAAACTTGTTTTTAAACCACTACACAAATTTATTGTGAACAAACTGTAGTTTTGGCAAATCGGTTAGGACATCTACTTTGTGCATGACACAAGTAAGCTTTACAACAATTGGTTACAGACATATTTCACTTTATCCCAATTCCAGTGGGTCAGAAGTTTACATACAGTTGGGCAAAAAAGTATTTAGTCAGCCACCAATTGTGCAAGTTCTCCTACTTAAAAAGATGAGAGAGGCCTATAATGTTCACCATAGGTACACTTCAACCATGACAGACGAAATGAGAAAAGAAAATCCAGAAAATCACATTGTAGGATTTTTTATGAATTTATTTGCAAATTATGGTGGAAAATAAGTATAGATAAACTTCTCCTGAATGCAACCTCTGTGTCAGATTTCAAAAAAGCTTTACGGAAAAAGCTAACCATGCAATAATCTGAGTATGGTGCTCAGAGACCCAACAAGCCAAAAAGATATCCGCCTATTGTGCAGTCAACAGAAGTCAGAAATAACATTATTAAATATTCACTTACCTTTGATGATCTTCATCGGAATGCACTCCCAGGAATCCCAGTTCCACAATAATTTGTTCGATAATGTCCATCATGTATGTCCAAATAGCTACTTTTGTAGCATGTTTCGAAAAAAAATCAAAACTCACGAAGCGTGTTCATTAGTTGTAGACGTAATGTCAAAAAGTTCCGTTACAGTCCGTAGAAACATGTCAAACGATGTATAGAATCAATCCTTAGGATGTTTTTAACATTAATCTTCAATAATGTTCCAACCGGAGAATTCCTTTGTCTTCAGAAAAGGAATGGAACGGGAGCTACCTCTCATATGAATGCGCATGACCAGCTCGTGGCTGCTGGCAGACCTCTGACTCATTCCTCTCTCATTCTTCCCCCCTTCACAGTAGAGGCCTCAAACAAGTTTCTAAAGACAGTTGACATCTAGTGGAAGCCTTAGGAAGTGCAACATGACCAATATCCCACTGTATCTTCAATAGGGGCTGAGTTGAAAATCGACCAACCACAGATTTCACACTTCCTGGTTGGATTTTTTCTCAGGTTTTTGCCTGCCATATGAGTTCTATTATACTCACAGACATCATTCAAACAGTTTTAGAAACTTCTGAGTGTTTTATGTCCAAATATACAAATAATATGCATATATTAGCAACTGGGACTGAGGAGCAGGCAGTTTACTCTGGGCACCTTATTCATCCAAGCTACTCAATACTGCCCCCAGCCATAAGAATTTTAAAATAATCAAGCAACTCAGAAAAGTGCTAGAAATATACCATATTAACATATGCAGCCTGAGAAACAAGGTCCATGAAATTAATAACTTGCTTGTAAAAGATGACATTCATATTCTGACTTCCTCTGAAACTCACTTAATAATAATAATAATACATTTGATACAGTGGTTGCAATACATGGTTATAACATTTACCGAAATGACAAATGCCAACAGGGTCGATGTTGCGGTCTATAGTCAGATCCACATTCCTGTAAATACTGTTGAAGTAATATGGATACAGGTTCATCTGCCTCACCTTAAGCCCATTATTGTGGGAAGCTGCTCATTTGGGCTAAAACAGTTAGGATTCGTTTGATCTCTCCCTTTAACTCTTGGAACTCCCTCTCCCAGATACGGGAGAATTGTCATCGACTGACACTAATTAGCATAACACAACGGACAAGAATATTACTAGAACATTTTCATGAAATCACAAGTGAAATATATTGAAAAACAGCTTAGCCTTTTAAAAGTTAATCACCCTGTCATCTCAGATTTAGAAATGATGCTTTACAGCCAAAGCAAGACAATCATTTGTGTAAGCTTATCGATAGCCTAGCATAGCATTATGCCTAGCTAGCAGCAGGCAACCTGGTCACGAAAATCAGAAAAGCAATCAAATTAAATCGTTTACCTTTGATGAGCGTCAGATGTTTTCACTCACGAGACTCCCAGTTAGATAGCAAATGTTCCTTTTTTCCAAAAATATTATTTTTGTAGCAGAAATAGCTCCATTAGTTATTCATGTTTGGTTAAGAATTCGACCGGAAATTGCGGTCACGACAACGCCGAAAAATATTCCGAATTAGCTCCATAATATCGACAGAAACATGGCAAACGTTGTTTATAATCAATCCTCAAGGTGTTTTTCAAATATCTATTCGATAATATATCACCAGGACAGCTGTATTTTCAGTAAGAGCGGGATGAAAAATAGCTACCTCTGTCTATTACGCAAGAATTACTCTGAGAGCCCTCAGCCGGATACTTACGCAATGTAGTCATTTACGCTCATTCTTCAACATAAAGGCGTGAAACTGAATCTGGTTGATAGCCCATTCACTGCTCAATAGGGATGCATAGGAACGCAGAGCTTTCAAAACATGAGTCACTTCCTGATTGTATTTTTCTCATGCTTTCGCCTGGAATATCAGTTCTGTTATACTCACAGACAACATGTTTACAGTTTTGGAAACTTTAGAGTGTTTTCTATCCTAAGCTGTCAATTATATGCATATTCTAGCATCTTGTCCTGACAAAATAGCCTGTTTACTTTGGGAACGTTATTTTTCCAAAAATGAAATACAACCCCCTAGTTTCAAGAGGGAGAATGGGAACCTCCCCAGAGTGGAGAGACAGGCTAGGCCATGATAGGGGCTGCAACCTTAAAGAACAAAGGATCATCTGACCCAGATGATTATTGGGGGTCAAGTTTAAGGAGCTCCTTTAGCACCTCAGACTCAGTGACTGCCTGCGGGAGATACTGTAGCGGGGAATGGGGGAAAAGAGGGAAAGTCACATTAGAAGGGCTGGGAGTTGAGGAAATGTTGGACGGGCAAGGAGGCATGCCTGAGTCAAATAGGAATGCTGACTTAATGAAGTGGTGATTTAAGAGCTCAGTCACACATTCCTTGTCAGTAAAAAACACATAATCAACATTAAGGGATACGGACAGCTGTGAGGAGGATATAATCTCCAGGTCTTTCACCATTTTTCTGAACTTCTTGGGAGTTAGACCCATAGAGAGAGAACTGTTCCCTAATAAAGTAACTAACTTTGGCCTTCCAAATAGCCTTATCATTTGCCTGAATGACAGCAAGTCAGCCTGACTATTTGAGTGCCTTTCCCCAAATGGTCTTCTTGAGGTGGAGTAACTCTGCCAGATCACGGTCGAACCAGGGGCTGAACCAGTTTTAATTATCCTTTTCTGTATGGGGACATGCTTGAAAAAACACTGAAATGTAAAAACAGAAGGTCCAAGGATTTTCAAGAGAGGGGATCAAGCTGGTTCTATACCAATTTACAGAGTTCAGGTCATGAAGGAAGGATGTTTTTTAGCAAGCATATTTGATTGTCCCACCCGGATATCTTAAAGTGAATTAATGCACTAACTGTAAGTCGCTCTGGATGGGCGTCTGCTAAATACTCTGAAACGTTTTACTGATGCATGCTGTAAATTATGGTGCATTGTATGAAAATTGTGTACAGGGAAACAATTGCTGTATTTTAAATGGTACTGTGATTCAACCTCACAGAATACAGTATAGTACCAAATCTTTAGAGAGACAAAACCCTTTTTACCACTAGTGGGTGCATGTTATTGGTGTTTCTGGCTCAGAAACACCAAAAGCTGAACGAGAGACATCGGTTTTTTGTTTTTGTAAAGCTCAGTGTTTTTATATACATTTATTTTGGATCCTGCGCCTCTGTTTTGCTAAGTTGCTGTAAGTGCTGCTGTCTGTCCCGTGATCCTGCCAGATTCCGCGTAGGGAGAGATACGGAATCCCAGCTATTCTAGGTGACTCGGCGGTTTCAAATGGAGGTCGCTATTGAACGCTTCCAGCGCAGCAGGAGCTGTGTTTACTTTTCTTTGTTCCTGGACAATGTGGACCGCACTGACTTTCAATGTAGCGACTGCTTGCTTGCGGACGACTACAGGGATGAAGTGGCTACTCTTAGCAGCCGGTTGCAAACCCGCACAAGCTAACGGGGAATCCATACCCGCCTACTTTCTTTTTCTTACGCCACTTCTAGGGGAAGTGTCACCGCCGTGTCGGCTCTCCACAGCCTACTGGCCGGTGCTTAGCAGGGTTCCATCCCCAAATGGATCTCCCCTTCCCTGGAGAATGGAGCTGTTTTCTCGACCCAACCAACCAGCAAGGGAGATGTGTCACTTGCCGTAGACGTCAAAGAAGGCGTCCTCTGGCAACGGGGCTCCTTGGAGATGTTAAGCCCGGACCTGAAACAGACCAGAAACAGCTTTACCGCCCTGGATCCAGAGGTTCCATCACCTTCTTCCTTAGGGGCTTCCCATTCGAGATCGGATCTGGAGGTACATGAGTCTTGGTCCTCTGTTCTGTCTCCCTCTCCGGTGGCTTCTACCCCAGGTTCAGATCCTCAGAGCTCCCACCCTCATCACACCGTGAGGCTGCCTGAGAGACCAGCTCATTCAACATCACCAGCTGGCACGAGTACAGGACATACAGTAACAAGGCTGCTTCCAACTGTTCAACGACAGATGCCGGGAGGAGGAGGAGGCCGAGCTCGGAACATCAGAACATGTATTTTAAATAACTGATTTTAGCATTAAAAGACTCCAAAAAACGGCCAATCATTTCAGGTCCAATACCATCATTGGGCCGCAGGTGTGAAAGATTCAGCAGGCTACTGGTATTACACATCTAACTAAAATATTACTGTAGCTCTACTGGAATCACTTTTATATATAACTTTCACACTTTCTGGAAACAGAAGATACTCTACAGGAGTCCATCCAAAACATACGTGGGCAGGAGCCAAGATGATAAGGCTGCATTGAAACAATGACTTACCAATAACCCAAGACCAGATCAGTTAATCCCTACCCTACCAGTTAATCCCTACCATCAAATGTACATTATCCTAGGGGCGTTGGCAGGCACAATGTAAGTAAACTTAATTTGTCCCCTTAATTGCCATGAATACCTCTGATCCTACAGCTATTGTATGCAGTAGTCATGAGCAGATGAAACAGATTGACACTGTTAGCACTGAGGCGGTGTGCCCTAGTAGGAGGAAACACTTTTGTGTAGCTGACCCTGCACTATCAGCTCCAATATAAATAACATGAGCAATTCTACTTCTGATAAGCTTCCCAGTAAAAGCATTAAAAACAATCAAGCAACCCAGAAAAGTGCTAAAAAATAGCCCACATTAAAGAATGCAGCTTGACAGACAAGGTCCATGAAATCAATAACTTGCTTGTAACAGATGCCATTCATATTCTGACTTCTTCTGAAACTCACTTAGATAATACCTTTAATGATACAGTGTTAGCAATACACAGTTATAACATCTACCGAAGTCAGAAATGCCAACCGGGCTGCAGTCTATATTCAGAGCCACATTCCTGTAAAGTTTACAGACGATCTAATGTTATGTACGGTTGATGTAATATGGCTACAGATTCAAATGCTTCACCAAAAACTAATTCTGGTGGTAAGCTGCTATAGACCACCAAGTGCTAACAGTCAGTATCTGGATAATACAGTATGTGTGAAATACTTGATAATGCATGTTATATCAACAGAGAAGTATATATTGTGGGTGATTTAAATATTGACTGGCTCTCATCAAGCTGCCCACTCAAGAAGAAACGTCAAACTGTAACCAGTGCCTGCAACCTGGTTCAGGTATTTACAAACAGCACATGAATGAAATCATCAACATGTATTGATCACATCTTTACTAATGCTGTTGGAATTTGCTTTAAAGCTATATCCAAATCCATTTGATGTAGTGATCACAATATACAATGGCTTGCAAATTTCACCCCCTTGGCATATAGCCTATTTTGTTGCTTTACAACCTGGCTTTTGGGGGGTTTGTATCATCTGATTTACACAAAATGACTACCACTTTGAAGAAGCTAAGTATTTTTTGTGAAACAAACAAGAAATAAGACAAACAGAACTTGAGCGTGCATAACTGTTCACCCCCCCCAAAAAAAGTCAATTCTGACCAGTTTCCCAGTCCCTGCTGATGGAAAAAAAAATATCACAGCATAATGCTGCTGCCACCACCATGCTTCACTTTGGGATGGTGTCTCGGGGTGATGAGAGGGGTTGGGTTTGCGCCAGACATAGCGTTTTCCTTGATGGCCAAAAACCTACATTTTTGTGTCCTAACCTGGGTACCTTCCATATGTTTGGGGAGTATCCCATATGCCTTTTGGTGAAAACCAAACATTTCTTCTTTTTCTTTAAGCAATTCCTTTTTTTTCTGGCCAGTCTTCCATGAAGCCCAGGTCTGTGGAGTGTTAAAGTGGTCCTATGGACAGATACTCCAATCTCAGCAGCTCCTTCAGGGTTATCTTTGGTCTTCATGTTGGCGTTTGCTTGGTGGTTCCCCTTGCTTAGTGGTGTTGCAGACTCTGGGGCCTTTCACAACAGGTGTATATATACTGAGATCATGTGACACTTAGATTGCACACAGGTGAACTTTATTTATCTAATTATGTGACTTCTGAAGGTAATTGGTTGCACCATATATCATGTAGGGGCTTCATAGCAAAGGGGGTGAATACATATGCATGCACCACTTTTTTCTATTTTTATTTTATTTTTATTTCACTTCAATAAATTTAGACTATTTTGTGTATATCCATTACATTAAATCCAAATAAAAATCTATTTAAATTACAGGTTGTGATGTAACAAAACAGGTAAAATGCCAAGCGGGATGAATCATTTTGCAAGGCACTGTACATCCTAAGTCTTGGTCTCTGCTCATCGTCTGGTTCCACAGAATCTGCTTTTTCTTTAGTTGGTTCTTAGTTCCTCTGAATCCTGCATGTGGAGAGTATGAACAGCTTTTACCCCTGCTGCTACAAGAAAATAACTATTATTGGAGTCTGTCTACTTTGTGTGCATTCCTACCCACTTTTTCATTGACCCATGGGTAGTGAAAAAACAAAAGTAGTTGACTTGTTATTAAAGGTCTGCTTTCAGAGAAACTGTCTGCATTTTGAACAGATAAACTCAATACTTTGATTAATTTGAATAAAAAGCACAAGTGTTTCTATTTTCAAATCAGTCCTGTGGGTTCACGGACATTAAGCACCCAGAGAAATCCATCTGACCCTGGCTTAATCGAATGTGGGATGGATGAGGATTTCAAACCCCCATCCACACTTTCTACATTTACATTTACATTTAAGTCATTTAGCAGACGCTCTTATCCAGAGCGACTAAATTGCGATTATTATTAGATAATACATTTTAAGGGGGCCATGCTTGCATACAACAAGTCTTGCAATAAATTAGAACTGCATCACAAGGACTAACACCTGTTAGTGTTAAAGTGCTACCAAAATTTCCCCAACTTAGTTTTGGTAGATTGGGATAGAAATCCCTCCGCATTTCAAAGGGCCAGCCTTATTCTTGTCTGGAGCTCAAAGAGAAGGAATCAGTATTCTAGATTGTAGGGTGCCCTGAGGATTAGAGCCCCACACTGCAAAGCGGTTCGCTCATCCCTGGCCTGTCCGTGGCAACGTGTACTTCCCAACCGTGATTTTCTTTTCTTTCTGGAATCATAAAAGTGCTTTATGTTTTTTGATTACCCCGAAACAGCTGTTTTTCACCTTTTACAATTACAGCAATTTATTATGACAGTAACACATCATACTTTATGCTGCTTCCCTTGTCCTGCATTCTCTGCCCTTGTTGCTGTCACAGTTTCTAGATTAATTTTAATGGTGCAATGTCTCTTTTTCACTCTGTTCCACCTAATCTCTCTATTTGTCACTCACTTTTTTCAACTTGCATTCAAATTCCTCCACCCCTCATTCCTCTGCATCTTTCTGTCTGCCTGTCTCTCTATTAATCTCTCCCTCCCTCTCGCTCCCAGTGTCTCTTACAGAATTGTTTGGGATGCTACTCTGACTCCTGGTGGGTAGAACATAACAAAGTCTGAGATGTAGAAATTAAACATTTGAGCCTCATATAAAGATACTGATGGAAAAAACAACCGCCTGTCTTTGAATGAGAGATCTCTTGTCAACTTCGGATCCGTTACAGCGGAGGGCAAAAGTCCTTATTTCTCTCCTCCTAGCAAGCCTCGTTGAATATGTGGTCTGCTTTTTGTCTTCCCAGACGGTTATGTAAGCCCAAAACTTTCATCCACCACACCCCCTCTCTTTTCGCATTCACACTCTCCCTCTCTCATCTTTACTATCTCTAATTGTGTATTCCTCCCCGCTGAGTTTGAAAGGATAAGAAGAAACACAGAGGGAACATTTGCAAGGGAGCAGTTTCTTAGTTCTTCACAGCCAAACGACTAGTTTAGCTGATCACCTTTGGCGAAGCACTGAGGAGAAGCGTTTTTGTGGAGTGAACAAATGAATGCTTGAAAAACCAGACGTGAAGCGAATGTAGGGTAGGAGTTGTCCTTCTTAATGTGCCCTTCTTATCAAAGCAAATGTGGAGAAAATACTAATACTGTGTTCTCCCTGTCCAAAGTGCTATCTCAGAGTAGGTTTTGTATCATGGGCACTTTGAAAGGGGACACCACCGGTGTTGTCTAATATCCTCCCTGCTAGTAAATGACCGGCAGACTTTCATTTGCTCACCTCTGTGGTGGACCCTTTTAGGTATCAAAGACATTAAAAATAAAACAAAGTACACTGAACTACACATCATTGGTAGTACTGTATGTCTGGCACCTATGATGTCCATTTTGAAAGTCCTGCTAAGATTGAGACCACAGCGAGAAGCAGGGGTGCCGAGGGTGCTGTAGCACAAAAATAGTGCACTGGGCCTGTACTAGTCCTGTATTAGCGGACCGATATAGCCGTCTGTAGTGTACATTTTTAGTCAGCATCGTCATTCAAAATGTACTTTTGCTGTCAGGGAAAATGTATGGAGAAAAAGTATTATTTTCTTTAGGAATGTGGTGAAGTAAAAGATCAAATATAGAAATATACAAAGTACAGATACCACAAAAAGCTTGAAAACATTTTTACTTAAGTACTATACACCACTGTATTTGTGTGTATTATTTGTCAACAATTTTCAGCCTTGAATGCTGAAATGTTCAATTGTAAGCATGTGCATTAGGATTAATTATTTATTTGCGTACAGGATGGCTTGTGTGTTTGTAAAATATAGTGATATATGCCATTAAGCAAACACCTTTTATCCGAACCGACTGTGTGCATACATTTTACGTATGGGTGGTCCCGGGAATCGATCCCACTACCCTGGCATTAGAAGCACCATGCTCTACCAACTGAGTATGTATTTACTTATTTTTTCAGTCTTGGCTCAAGAGCACTCTTATTCGGCTCTTCTTGACGCATCAATGGAATGTTAAACCATATTTATACAGTTAAAACACTTGGCGAGCTAAACCCCCTGCCACATTTTGTTAGCATAGTCCTTTGATATTTGCCATTCAAGCTTTCACACATGGAATAGGCTCACATGCTCCTCCTGGCTGCCTGACGACAATGTCAAAGCCCCATCTTGTTCTATCCCATTAGCCCGCTCAGCCAAAGCAAATACATTGCGGAATTTCACCTGCAAATGAGGAAGTGGGGAATTGGATTTCTGTTCCTATCGTGTCGTCTCCCCTCACCCCCTTCTTGACTGCAGGGGCAGTCTGGTGCTCTAATTCTAAAAGTAATCTTTGGTCAACAGGGAAACCGAGTGGAGGCTCAGGGGAGGTTGGCTGGCCATTTCCCCCAGCCTGGTCTTATACAGTAGACGAGACATAATATAGTATGTCCGGACACTCAAATTAGTATGATATGTTAAATTTGGTATACATAAGAATGAAGGTCAAAAACGGAAGTAGGGTGTTTGGTCGGAGTGGATGTATAGTATATAACACAAATTTCTAACACCACAAAGGTTGCGTGTTTGAGTCTCATCATGGACAACAGCATTTTAGCTAATTAGCAAACTTTAGCACTTTAGTTACCTTTCCCTAACCTTAACCCCTAACCCTAGTTAGCGTTAGCCACCTAGCCATGTGGCTGATGTTAGTGACAACAAATTGGAATTCGTAAACATACTGTATATGTTTTGAGAATTCAGAACATATCATGCAAATTGTAATTCGTAACATATCATACTAATTGGAGTATCTTGGGTGTACATTTACTATGTTATGTCTACCCCTGAGTCCAGGTTGTTTTCCCTCAACTCCTCTCTAGCAAGCGCGTTACAAACAAGGTTTCCAGCTGTCCAGAGGGACTTATCATCCCTGGTTTGTTGGCACACTCCAGATACGTAAATTAACTCCTCTCAGCCGTCCAATCAGGTGTTACTGGTTGTTGGAGTGGCACCCGTGTCACCTGGGACCAGGGAGGGTTGCCAGATAGGGATGAGTGAAGGTCCTCCTGAAACAAGAGGCTTCTCTCTTGACTCCTATAGACCCAGGTGGAGTAGTACTGTTGGCCAGGTGGTGAGGGATTTATAAGGAGCCAGGAATGCTGATGATTATGTGTAGTTGGCCATGTATTTGGCCTGAGTGGATTTCTCAATGATGGCTGGGCAGTTCTTTCTGGTTTGGAAGTTCACTGACCATGCCATCCATGTTCAAGATGAATTACCTGTGAAAACACACACATGCACACAATACAATTTAAATTACACCCCCGTTCAAAAGTTTGGGGTCACACAGAAATGTCCTTGATTTTGAAAGAAAAGCACATTTTTTGTCCATGAAAATTACATCACATTGATCAGAATTAGTGTAGACGTTGTAAATGACTATTGTAGCTGGAAATGGCTGATTTTTAATGTAATATCGACAGATGCCCGTTATCAGTAACCATCACTACTGTGTTACAATTGCACGTTGTGTTAGCTAATCCAAGTTTATCATTTGAAAAGGCTAATTGATCATTAGAAACACCTTTTGCAATTATGTTACCACAGCTGAAAACTGTTCTGATTTAAAGAAGCAAACAATGTCCTTCTTTAAACTAATTGAGTATCTGGAGCATCAGCATTTGAGTGTTCGATTACAGACTCAAAATGGCCAGAAACAAAGACCTTTCTTCTGAAACTTGTCAGTTTATTCTTGTTCTGAGAAATTGCCAAGAAACTGAAGGTCTCGTACAACGCTGTGTACTACTTCTGCCGTTTCCAGCTACAATAGTCATTTACAACATTTAAATACAATAGTCAGCTACAATAGTAATTTACAACAATACATTGTATTTTTTATCTTATTTTAATGGATTTTCTAAGTGACCCCATACAGTAGTGTATGTATATGCAGTGTGTGTGTGTGTGTGTGTGTGTGTGTGTGTGTGTGTGTGTGTGTGTGTGTGTGTGTGTGTGTGTGTGTGTGTGTGTGTGTGTGTGTGTGTGTGTGTGTGTGTGTGTGTGTGTGTGTGTGTGTGTGTGTGTGTGTGTGTGTGTGTGTGTGTGTGTGAAAATGTCAGCACCTGTACTATAATCATATGCAGGATGACACAGTTACACAATATACTGGCACCTTTTAAAAACATTTATTTCACCTTTATTTAACCAGGTAGGCCAGTTGAGAAAAAGTTGTTATTTACAACTGCGACCTGGCCAAGATGAAACAAAGCAGTGTGACAAAAACAACACAGAGTTACACAGGAACAAATGTACAGTCAATAACACAATGGGTAAATCTATGTACAGTGTGTGCAAATGTATAAGAGTAGTGAGCAAAGGCAATAAATAGGCCATAGAAGTGAAATAATTACAATTTAGCATTAACACTGGAATGATGATGTGCAGATTATGATATGCAAGTAGAGATACTGGGGTGCAAAAGAGCAAGAAGATAAGTAACAGTATGGGATTGAGGTAGTTGGGTGTGCTGTTTACAGATTGGCTGTGTACAGGTACAGTGATCGGTAAGCTGCTCTGGCAGCTGATGCTTAAAGTTAGAGAGCGAGATATAAGACTCCAGCGTCAGTGATTTTTGCAATTCGTTCCAGTCATTGGCAGCAGAGAACTGGAAGGAAAGGCGGCCAAATCAGTGTTGGCTTTGGATGACCAGTAAAATATTCCTGCTGGAGGGCGTGCTACGGTGACCAGTAAGCTGAGATAAGGCGGGGCTTTACCTAGCAAAGACTAATAGATCACCTGGAGCAAGTGGGTTTGGCGACGAATATGTATTCATCAGCCCAGCTGATTTGTAGGGATCCAGATTTTGCAGCTCTTTCAGAACATCAGATGTCTGGACTTGGGTGAAGGGGAAGCAGGGGTGGGGGGCTTGGGCAAGTTTCTGCAGGGGGTGCTGAGATGTTGGCCGGGGTAGGGGTAGCCAGGTGAAAAGCATGGCCAGCCATGGAAAAATGCTTGTTGAAATGATTGATTATCGTAGATTTATCGGTGATAACAGTGTTTCCTATCCTCAGTGCAGTGGGCAACTGGGAGTAGGTGCTCTTATTCTCCATGGACTTTAGTGTCCCAAAACCGTTTGGGATTAGTGCTAGCCTCACTACACCATCTTCATAAAATTACTGTATATGTACACCTGCTTACCAAATATGTTCTTTCCAACATTGGTAGCTAACCAGGAATATAGCACTGCCACTGACAAATGCCAGGCCCGACTATCGACAAAGATGTACACTTTCAAATCATTACCAAACCCATAATTACAGCCCGTGGACCTTGATTGATAAGATAGACTTCCACCATGTAAATCAACTGTAAATGTCAACCACTTTCCTATTAATAATAACAGTTGGGTGACATTATCCTTGATATTTTCGTGTTCCACTTTTTGCTGGGGGAAACAATTTAAACAGATGGTTGGTGCAGTATAAATACAAAAGTATGTGGACACCCCTTCAAATGAGTGGATCCTGTTATATCAGCCACACCCGTTGCTGACAGGTGTATAAAATTGGCCACACAGCCATGCAATCTCTGTAGACAAACATTGGCAGTAGCATGGCCTTACTGAAGAGCTCAGTGACTTTCAACGTGGCACCGTCATAGGATTCTACCTTTCCAACAAGTAAGTTTGGAAAGGTGCTAGATAAGTGATGTTGTGAAGTGGAAATGTCTAGGAGCAACAACAGCTCAGCTGTGAAGTGGTAGGCCACACAAGGTCATAGAACGAGACCGCTGAGTGCTGAAGTGCGTAGCGTGTAAAAGATAATCTGTACTCGGTTGCAACACTCACTACCGAGTTCCAAACTGCCCACTGCAATCAACATCAGCACAATAACTGTTTGTGTGAAGCTTCATGGAATGGGCTTCAATGGCCGAGCAGCCGTACACAAGCCTAAGATCATAAGACCATGTGCAATGCCAAGTGTTGGTTGGAGTGATGTAAAGCTTGCCACCATTGGACTCTATGAAATGCATTCTCTGGGGTGATGAATCTAGCTTCACCATCTGGCAGTCCAACGGACGAATCTGGGTTTGGCCGATGCCAGGAGAATGCTGTCTGCCCCAATGCATTGTGCTAACTCTAAAGTTTGGTGGATGAGGAATAATGGTCTGGGACTGTTTTTCATGGTTCGGGCTAGGTCCCTTAGTTCCAATGAAGGGAAATCTTAACTTTACAGCATACAATGATATTCTAGACGATTCTGTGCTCCCAACGTTGTGGCAACTGTTTGGGGAAGGCCCTTTCCTGTTTCAGCATTATAATTCCCCTTTATAATGCCCCTGTGCACAAAGTGAGGACTATACAGAAATAGGTTGTTGAGAAGGGTGTGGAAGACCTTGACTGACCTGCACAAAGCCCTGATCTCAACCACATCGACCACCTTTGGAATGAATTGGAACACCGACTGTGAGCCAGGCTTAAATCGGCCAACATCAGTGCCTGACCTCACTAATGCTCGTGGCTGAATGGAATTCCACGCAGCAATGTTCCAACATCTAGTGGAAAGCCTTCCTATAAGAGTAGAGGCTGTTATAGGAGCAAACGATGGACCAACTCCATATTAATGCCCATGATTTGGGAATGAGATGGTCAACGAGCAGGTTTTCACATACTTTTGGTCATGTAGTGAATCACTACCATATCTTGTTGAGCTTGTTGAGAAACTTGTTAGATGATGGCCAGATTGGAGTATGTACCAGAGCCATACAGAGACTTGAACAGATATTGAATTGGGCTGCTTGTGTAAATGCAGCATAGTCTCAAGACCAGACATAGAAACCAAACCAATCTCTCTCAATATTTGGCTCTGGTATCCCCTAAGATTCCTCACTTATCCCAAATGAAAACACCACCAGTAGTTCTGACGCAATGTGCTTCTCTTGCTTGTATTTTCTCACTGGTTTGTTCAGTTACTCAGTTACCCATCTATAAAGTCATTGAGAAATGAGCTGTCATTGAGAGAGAAGATGCACTCCAATCAAAACCTTAACATGTCTGAGCGTAGCTATAGATTTAGAGTGGGGGTTTACCCAAGTCTTTCTGCCCACATTATTTAATGTTATCATCTTTCCCTATCCCACTAGCTGCCTTTATCGTCTAATTTCCAATGGCTGTGTTCTAGAGCGTCCCTTGCTCAGTTGCTGATCACCGACATAGAAGTAGTTTTTTACAGTGCAAGGTGATTTGTAGATCCGTCAGTCTGTAGACACCAACTGCAATGTAGTGCATCTCAAACCAATGGCTGCATTTTACAGTATTTCAGCTAGCTCTCTGAATTATAACATGCACCTGGTCCACTCTCTACCAGATGTTTGCACTCCATCAGAAAACTGTTGTTACTGTATGCTACTAAATGTGTCAACATATTTTCCTTGCATCGATATTCCCACAATATTTTTGTTTTGTCTGACTCTGCCTGTGGGTGACTGACTGAACTTTGACCAGAGTTCATTATCAATTGTTTACTAGCACCAGTTTGTATCTTATCCTCACTTGAACTCTTCAGGCTCAGTTTGTGTGTAACAATGCTGATGAAGTGCATTTCCATGGATCTACAGTATTTGTTGTGGATGCCCCTAGGCTTATTTTGACTGCCTCTTCCACGCTGACATTTAGCAGCAGTTGATCAAAAAAACTATTTGTTTTGACATTTTAACAGTAACTGGTAACCAAACAATAATTTTGGCTCTCATTCAAATAATGTTTTTCGCTTTCAGATGTTGCCATAATTGTTTGTTTGAATGAAGAAGTGCCAGGTGCTCCAAAATCATTCAGCTCGGGATTGACTCAAAATACATCACTAAACAGCAGGGTGTAAATATAAACATTACATTAATTTGCCGATCAATGCAGTCGAGCTCACTGAAAAATTGGTTTATGTGTTCATGTGCATGCGTGTATAATAATGACTTTGTGTACTTATGTGAGTTTGTTTCCCTCTGCCAGTGTGCTCACACCTTCAAATGGGGCACATGTGCACATGACAAAGCTCGCACCAGAGTTTTTTAGAAGGCCAAAATCTCTCGCTAATGAAAAGACCCTGGCAACCGACTTCGACAAGAGGAAGTCCCACTGTGATTATTATGATTGGCTATCTATGCCAAGAAAAAAATGAAGTTGAGAAGAGAGGGGAAAAGGGGTGCAGATTGCATGAACTAATTTGGTTGCTTGTCTTTGGCTGGAAAGCTGCCGAATCCTGTCAACTATCATTATCTTCAGCTGAAGCTCTCTCACTGAACACAACACAGCAGTTCCCACTCCTTAATGTAGCATGTTTTTCTTCTTCTAGTCAATCTACCAAGTTCTTT
This sequence comes from Oncorhynchus gorbuscha, assembly GCF_021184085.1. Classification (NCBI taxonomy): domain Eukaryota; kingdom Metazoa; phylum Chordata; class Actinopteri; order Salmoniformes; family Salmonidae; genus Oncorhynchus; species Oncorhynchus gorbuscha. Next base: position 54,026,278 of record NC_060182.1, on the reverse strand, counting down.
CAGCTGAGTGAGACAGGTGCAATGTTAGCATCGAACAGAAGAGAGACACCGACCCACTCCTTTAGTGCAAGTCTGCAAGAAGCGGGGTCATTGCCACGATGTTGCAGGATCAATTCTTACAGGACCGACAATTTAACATCTCAGGCAAATCACAAAGCTTTCATGGCTTATCTCTTTAGAGAGGTGCTTATGTGATTAGTTTTTAATGACTACAACCATGCACAGTTGAAGGTGGAGGTTTTACATACAGCTTAGCCAAATACATTGAAACTGTATCACAATTCTTGATGTTTGATCCTTGTAAATATTCACTGTTTTAGGTCAGGATAACCAATTTATGTTAAATGTCAGAATAAATAGTAGAGAGAATGACTTATTTCAGGATTTCTTTCTTTCATCACATTCCCAGTGGGTCAGACGCTTACATACACTCAATTAATATTGGGTAGAATTGCCATTTAAATTGTTTAACTTGGGTCAAACATTTTGGGTAGCCTTCCACAACCTTCCCACAATAAGTTGGATGAATGTTGGCCCATTCCTCCTGACAGCTGGTGTAACTTATTTAGGTTTGTAGGCCTCCTTGCTCGCACACGCTTTTTCAGTTCTGACCACAAGTTTTCGATAGGATTGAGGTCAAGGCTTTGTGATGGCCTCTCCAATACCTTGACTTTGTTGTCCTTAAAGCCATTTTGTCACGACTTTGGAAGTATGCTGTGCGTCATTGTCCATGTGGAAGACGCACTTGCTAGCAAACTTTAACTTTCTGACTGATGTCTTGAGATGTTGCTTCAATATATCCACATAATTTTCATTCCCCATGAAGCCATCTATTTTGTGAAGTGCACCAGTCCCTCCTGCAGCAAAGTACCCCCACAAAATGATGCTGCCACCCCTGTGATTCACGGTTGGGATGGTGTTCTTCGGCTACAAACCTCCCCATTTTTCCTCCAAACATAACGACTGTCATTATGGCCAAACAGTTCTATTTTTGTTTCATCAGACCAGAGGACATTTCTCTAAAAAGTACGATCTTTGTCCCCATGTGCAGGTTCAAACCATAGTTTGGCTTTTTTATGGTGGTTTTGGAGCAGTGGCTTCTTCCTTGCTGAGCACCTTTTCAGGTTATGTCGATATAGGACTCGTTTTACTGTGGATATATATATTTTTGTAACTGTTTCCTCCAGCATCTTCACAAGGTCCATTGCTGTTGTTCTGGGATTGATTACCACTTTTCGCACCAAAGTACGTTCATCTCTAGGAGACAGAACGCGTCTCCTTCCTGAGCGGTATGACAGCTGCGTGGTCCCATGGTGTTTATACTTGGGTCCTATTGTTGTACAGATGAATGTGGCACCTTCAGGCATTTGGTCATTGCAGTCTTTGCTGATTTCTTTTGATTTTCCCATGATGTCAAGCAAAGAAGCACTGAGTTTGAAGGTAGGCCTTGAAAAACATCCAAAGGTACACTTCCAGTAGGTGTAATGGTTTTCTTGAGTTGAATGAGAGGCGGACCAAAATTCAGCGTGGATCTATTCATGGTTCTTTAATAAAGGAAACTATACATGAATAGACTAACAAAAACAATAAAGGTGAGAAAACCTAAACAGCCCTATCTGGTGCAAACACAGAGACAGGAATAATCACCCAGGCTACCTAAGTATGATTCTCAATCAGAGACAACTAATGACACCTGCCTCTGATTGAGAACCAGACTTGGCCGAAACATAGAAATACCCAAATCATAGAAAAATGAACAGACTGCCCACCCCAACTCACGCCATGACCATATTAAATAATGACAAAACAAAGGAAATAAAGGTCAGAACGTGACAGTACCACCCCCCCAAATGTGCGTACTCCGGCCGCAAAACCTTAACCTATAGGGGAGGGTCTGGGTGGGCGTTTGTCCGTGGTGGCGGCTCTGGCGCAGGACAGGGACCCCACTTCAGCATCGTCTTAGTCCGCCTTCTTGTCCGCTTCCGTGGCCTCCTAACCATGGTGACCCTACTAAATGACACCACTGGACTGAGGGGCAGCTCGGGACAGAGGGGCAGCTCGGGACAGAGGGGCAGCTCGGGACAGAGGGGCAGCTCGGGACAGAGGGGCGGAAGCTCGGGACAGAGGGGTGGAAGCTCTGGAATGAGGGGCGGAAGCTCTGGACTGAGGGGCGGAAGCTCTGGACTGAGGGGCGGAAGCTCTGGACAGAGGGGCGGAAGCTCGGGACAGAGGGGCGGAAGCTCGGGACAGAGGGGCGGAAGCTCTGGCGCCTCTGGGCTGAGGGGCTCTGGCGCATCTGGGCTGACTGGCAGCCCCTGGCTGACTGGCGGCCCCTGGCTGACTGGCGGCACTGGCGGCCCCTGGCTGGCTGGCGGCACTGGCGGCCCCTGGCTGACTGGCGGCACTGGCGGCCCCTGGCTGACTGGCGGTACTGGCGGCCCCTGGCTGACTGGCGGCACCGGCGGCCCCTGGCTGACTGGCGGCACCGGAGGCCCCTGGCTGACTGGTGGCACTGGAGACCCCTGGCTGACTGGCGACACTGACGGCCCCTGGCTGACTGGCGGCCCCTGGCTGACTGGCGTCCCCTGGCTGACTGGCCGCACTGGCGGCCCCTGGCTGACTGGCGGCACTGGCGACCCCTGGCTGACTGGCGGCACTGGTGGCCCTTTGCAGACTGGCGGCACTGGCGGCCCCTTGCAGACTGGCGGCACTGGCGGCGCTGGGCAGACTGGCGGCACTGGCGGCGCTGGGCAGACTGGTGGCTCAGGCAGCGCTGGGCAGACTGGCGACTCTGATGGCGCCTGGCAGATGGGTAGCTCTGGCAACGCTGGAGAAGAAGGCTCTGGCAGCGCTGGACTGAGTAGCTCTGGCGCCTCTGGAATGAGGGGCTCTAGCGCCTCTGGACTGAGGGGCAGGAGCTCTGGCAGTGCTGAACAGGCGGGAGACTCCGGCCGCGCTGGAGAGGAAGAAGGATCTGACAGCGCTGGACAGGCGAGTCGCACTGTAGGCCTGATGCTTGGTGCTGGCACTGTTGGTACTGGGCCGAGGACACGCACAGGAAGCCTGGTGCAGGGAGCTGCCACCGGAGGGCTGGTGCGTGGAGGTGGTACCGGATAGACCGGACCGTGCAGGCGCACTGGAGCTCTTGAGCACCGAGCCTGCCCAACCTTACCCGTTTGAATGGTCCCGGTCGCCCTGCCAATGCGGCGAGGTGGCATAGCCCGCACTGGGCTATGCAGGCGAACCGGCGACACCGTGCGCAAGGCTGGTGCCATGTAAGCCGGCCCAAGGAGACGCACTGGAGACTAGATGCGTAGAGCCGGCTTCATGGCACTTGGCTCGATGCCCACTCTAGCCCGGCCGATACGCGGAGCTGGAATGTACCGCACCGCGCTATGCACCCGCACTGGGGACACCGTTCACTCCACTGCATAACACTGTGCCTGCCCGATCTCTCTCGCCCTCCGGTAAGCACAGGAATTTGGCTCAGGAATCCTACTTGGCTTCGCCACACCTCCTGTGTGCCCCCCTCCAAGAAATTTTTGGGGCAGCCTCTCGGACCTCCTTGCCAGCCGTGTTCCCTCATATCGCCGGCTCCTCTCTCCGGCTGCCTCTGCTCTCCTAGCTGCCTCCACCTGTTCCCATGGAAGGCGATCTTTCCCCGCCAGGATCTCCTCCCATGTGTAGCAACCCTTGCCATCCACTACATCGTCCCTTGTCCATTCCTCTTTGCGCCGCTGTTGCTGTTGCCCGTTACCACGTCGCTTGGTGCTGTTGTGGTGGGTGATTCTGTAACGGTTTTCTTGAGTTGAAGGAGAGGCGGACCAGAATGCAGCGTGGTTTATATTCATGGTTCTTTAAAAAAGCAAACTATACATGAATAGACTAACAAAAACAATAAACGTGAGAAAACCTAAACAGCCCTATCTGGTGCAAACACAGAGACAGGAACAATCACCCACAAACACACAGTGAAACCCAGGCTACCTAAGTATGATTCTCAATCAGAGACAACTAATGACACCTGCCTCTGAATGAGAACCATACTAGGCCGAAACATAGAAATACCCAAATCATAGAAAAACAAACATAGACTTCCCATCTCACGCCCTGACCATATTAAATAATGACAAAACAAAGGAAATAAAGGTCAGAAGGTGACAATAGGTTAATTGACATAATTTGAGTCAATCAGAAGCTTCTAAAGCCATGACATAATTTTCTGGAAATACCTAAGTTGTTTGAAGGCACAGTCAGCTTAGTGTATGTAAATTTCTCACCCACTGGAATTGTGATACAGTGAATTATAAGTTAAATAATCTGTCTTTAAGAAATTACGTGTCATGCACACAGTCGATGTGCTAACCGACTTGCCAAAACTATATGTTTGTTAACAATACATTTTTGGAGTGGTTGAAAAACAAGTTTTAATGACTCCAACGTAAGTATATGTAAACATCCGACTTCAACTGTATATAGGTTCAGAACATTTGTGAAACAGCACAGTTGAAAATGTATGGAAAATAGAAATCAAAACTGGATGGTCTTCAGTGATAGATGGGAGGGGTTGAGGATAGCTGAAGGATGGGATTAAAAACAAACAAAGATAACTGTCAGTAAAAATGATATAGTATGTGCAGTGCATTCGGAAAGTATTCAGATCCCCTTGACTTTTTCCACATTTTGCTAAGTTATAGCCTTATTTTAAAATGGATTAAATTGTTTCCCCCTCATCAATCTGTACACAATTTCCCATAATGACAAATCAAAAAGTGTTTACAAATGCATTTGAAAAATAAAACTGAAATATAGCATTTACACAAGCATTCAAACCATTTACTCAGTACTTTGTTGAAGCACCTTTCGCAGCGATTACAGCCTCAAGTCTTCTTGGGTATGACGCTTCAAGTTTGGCACACCTGTCAGGTTGGATCGGGAGCATCGCTGCACAGCTAATTTCAGTTCTCTCTCGATCAGGTTCAAGTCCAGGCTCTGTCTGGGCCACTCGTGGACATTCAGAGACTTATCCTGGAGCCACTCCTGCATTGTCTTGGCTGTGTGCTTAGGGTGCTTGTCCTGTTGGAAGGTGAACCTTGGACCCCAGTCTGAGGTTCTGAGCGCTCTGGAGTGGGTTTTCATCAAGGATCTCTCTGTACTATACTCTAGTCAGGATTAAGGGTAAGATGAACAGTCTCCCAGTCCATGCCGCTGAAAAACATCCCACACCATGATGCTACCACCACCATGCTTCACCGTAGGAATGGTGCCAGTTTTCCTCTATACTTGACGCTTGGTATTCAGGCCAAAGAGTTCAATCTTGGTTTCATCGGACCAGAGAGTCTTGTTTCTCATGGTCTTAGAGTACTTTGTCAGACTGACCATTGGGTTCTTGACCAAGGCCCTTATCCCCTGATTGCTCAGTTTTTCCGGCCAGCCAGCTCTAGGAAGAGACTTGGTGGTTCCAAACTTCCATTTAAGAATAATGGAGGCCACTGTGTTCTTGGGGACCTTGGGGGAAGCTGGAGGTGACCAGGTTGATGCGACTCAGGATCTTGAATGTTCATATGTAGCGAGCTTCAGCGCGTCAACCTTTAAGTGTAGATCACGGGTGGACAGCCACACCCGGACAGCTCGCTGGAACTGAAGAGGTCTTAGGTGCTGGTTTTCCTGATGTTGGTGTCGGGCAGAGGAGTGGAGCAAGGAGTATCGCGCTGTGATCCAGGTGCGGCGATATCGTCGAATGAATGCCTCGGCTGATGGCACCCCCATTTTGGCCTCAGGAAATGGGGGGTGAATCCGAACTGACACTCAAACATAGATGAACATAGATGAGGAACTTGCTCAAGTTGTTGGCCTGAGTGGAGACGAAGCAGCGAAGGAACTTCTCCAGCTCCTGGTTGGCCTGCTCAGTTAGCCCATTTGACTGAGGGTGAAACCCAGAGGAGAGACTCACCAATGGCCCCAGCAGGGAACTGAAGGCCTTCCAATACCATGCAATGAACTGGGGTCCATGATCTGGGACAATGTCCTAGGGATGTCTGTGTAGTCTAAAGACATGGATAATCATGAGATCAGCGGTCTCCTTCGCTTAAGGCAACTTGGGTAAGGTGATGAAATGGGCAGCCTTGGAGAACCGACAAGGGCCGGCTGGGGATGGGCAGAGGTTGGAACAACCCAGCCGGTCGCTGTCATGAGGAATTGCTTTGGGCACAGATGGAACAGGTCGCAACAAAGGGTCTCACATCCTCAATCACTTTGGGCCACCAGAAATTCCGCCACAAGAAAACCAGTGTCTCCGATTAACCCCTGAATGCCCAATTAATTTAGAGGAGCATCAACATTGTAGTACTCGGTACCGGGCTGATCGCAGAACGTAAAGTCTGTTAGTGGGTCCCCGTCGGGGTCAGGTTCTCGGGTCTGGGCTTGTGGACCATTGTCTCAATACTCCATATCACAGCGGCCGCAGTGTGTGAACTGGGGATGATGGGCTCAGGGTCCCTTTCCTTATTAGAGACATTGGTTGGCGGGACAGGGCGTCTGCTTTCGGATTCTTGGATCACGGGCGATAAGCTAGTGTGAAATCGAACAGAGTCCTCCTGGCTTGGCGAGCATTCAATCTCTTGGCTTCTTGAATGGAGACTAAGTTCTTATTGTCTGTCTAGATCGCGAAAAGATGAGTTGCCCCTCCAACCAGTGTCTCTACCCCTCAAGAGCCCACTTAACTGCCAAGAGCTCCCGGTTGCCTACATCGTAGTTGCGTTCCGCTGGTGAGAACCACTTGGAGAGAAAGGCTTATGGTTGTAGTTTCTTGTCCTCCTCGTTCCGCTGTGAAAAGACCAACCCTGCTCCAGCGTCCACCTCCACCAAAAAGGGACAAGTTGGATCAGGATGAACGAGAATGGGTCCAGAGGTGAAACGTCCCTTGAGCTCCATGAATGCCCTGTCAGCCTCGGAGTCCAGCAAAAACAGGTCTGGGACTTGCTGGTTAGGACCGTGAAAGATGCTGCCACCACACCAAAGTTGCGTATAAAATGCCTGTAAATATTGGTAAACGCGAGTAACCGCTGGACCTGCTTGATCAATGTGGAATGGGGCCAGTAGGCCACTGCCTCAATCTTTACGAGGTCCATTTGGATGTATGCGGTAGAGAAAATGTGACCCAGGAAGGAAACCTGGGATATGTGGAACTCACACTTCTCTATCTTGATGTATAGTTGACTATGCAGGAGGCGTCTCAGGACGTGCAATATGTGTTCCGGAAGGGTCTTGGAGAATTTTATTTTACCTTTATTTAACTAGGCAAGTCAGTTAAGAACAAATTCTTATTTTCAGTGATGGCCTAGGAACAGTGGGTTAACTGCCTGTTCAGGGCAGAACGACAGATTTGTACCTTGTCAGCTCGGGGATTCGAACTTGCAACCTTTCGGTTATGCTAAGTCAGCAACTAGTCACAGAAAGTATTCAGCCATTTTCCAACCAAAGAGAGGTGTCACAAAAAGCAGAAATATAGATCAAATTAATCACTAACCTTTGACGATCTTCATCAGATGACAATCCCAATACACAATACATGTATGGTTTGTTCAATCAAGTTCATATCCAAAAACGTCAGTTTACATTGGTGCCATGTTCAGAAATGCCTCCGAAACATCCGGAGAAATTGCAGAGAGCCACATCAAATAACAGAAATAGTCATCATTTTCGGTCTTCAAGGGATGCAGGAGTACATGGCAAGGTGGGGGTCTTAGAAATTTAGTCTGGCAGTCCTTACCCCACTCTAGTAGGTGTCCCATGGACCAGGATACTAGTGTGTTATGTAGACCTAGCCAAGGGTACCCTAGGATAAGGGGGTTCTCGGGAGAAGTGATCAACAGAAAACTAAGAGTCTCACTGGTTCACCCCAATCTGCAGTAGAATGGGCTTGGTCTGATATTCCACCTGACCAGAGCCAATAGGGCTTCAATCTGCAGAGGGATGGGACATTTAACGCAGGGGATCTGTAACTCTCTGGCAAAGTCTTGATCAATGAAATTAACTGCGGCCCCGGTGTCCACAAAGGCTTGAATCTGGTGCTAACGGTTGTCCCAGTGGAGGGTTGCGGGTAGTAACAGATGGTGACTGGGTAGCCGGGAGGTAACTGCACAGCTCATCAGGATCTCCCCCTGTCCTAGCAAGCCCTGGCGTTTCCCGTCAGCTCTGGGAAGGTAGCACAGAGATGGCCAAGACCCCCACCGTAGAGGCAGCAGCCTTCGCGCTCCTGTGGGCTCAGACGTGTACAACCCAGCTGCATGGGATACTCTATGATGGCATGCTGGGCTCGTTGGGCTTGGGGTGCTCAGGAAACCGGAATGCCGGAGTGATGTCAAAAGTGTGCTGTTTCACCCGTTCTCGGATGCGGTTGTCAATCTTGAGTGCCAGCGTTATCAGGGACTTGATCTTCTTCCAGTTCCCGAGCGGCCAGTTCATCTTTGATGGAGTTGGACAGACCCTGGTGGAAAGTGGTAACCAGGGCCTCCGTATTCCACCCACTCTCGGCGGCGAGGGTGGGGAACTCAATGGCGTCCGCCGACTGGGTGGTCGAAGACTCGTCGCAGCTCGGCAGTGAAGGCTAATATGGATCTGCAGGATGATGGCTGATTTTCGCATACTGCCGTTGCCCACGCCAGGGCCTTGCACGAGTGTGGAGAGATGATGTAGGCGATCATGGCCCAATCGGTGTGGAATGAGGAGGACTGTAGCTCAAAGACCAGAGAACACTGAGTGAGGAACCCACTTGCATTCTCCCGGGTGTCCGTCATATCTCTCGGGGGCTGGTATCTTGGGTTCCCGGTGCAGCTTCCCTGGAGGAACCACGATAACGTCTTTAGCACTGGGTGATGAGACCTGGGCAATGGCTCTTCCTGGGTTGGGGGAGTGCCGTGGTTGGAGGGACTCTGCCCGAAGGGTCCCGGAGATATGTGTAAGCAGTTCTTGCTGCTGTCCTAACAGTGGTCCTTGATGCTTACTGGGTGATCTCTGCTGGGTCCATGTTGTGGCAAACGCTTGCTGTTACATGGTACGGTTGGACCCAGGTGCATAGAAGAGACCAGGCGAGGAATCAGCGGTTAAGGATACACATAATACTTTACTTTACGGTAGTCACAGGATCACATTACACTTGAAAAAAACAACAAACAAGTCTCAAACTCAGGAAACAAACGCAAAAGGTAAACAATTCAAGCCTCTGCAAAGGACAACAGAAACACACCTTGTTTAACAGGGACACAATCATGAAATAATAAGACACACCTGAGTCAAATAAAAGTTTATAGGGCGGTCTCTGCCACCCTCTGGTGCCAGGAGGAACCATGACATTCTATTACTTGAACTCTTTGAAGCATTTATGTGGGCTGCAATTTTTGAGGCTGGTAACTCTAATAAACTTATCCTCTGCAGCAGAGGTAACTCTGGGTCTTAATTTCCTGTGGCGGTCCTTATAAGAGCCAGTTTCATCATAGTGTTTGATGGTTTTTGCGACTGCACTTTTCCGGATTGACTGACCTTCATGTCTTAGAGTAATGTTTGCACTGTTGTTTCTCTTTCTTTTTTTGAGCTGTTCTTGCCATAATATGGACTTGGTCTTTTACCAATTAGGGCTATCCCGACACAAACTACTGCAGCATAAATACTGGAGGCTGAGACAGGAGGGGTCAGGAGACACTGTGGCCCCATCCGAGGACACCCCCGGACAGGGCCAAACAGGAAGGATATAACCACACCCACTTTGCCAAAGCACAGCCCCCACACCACTAGAGGGATATCTTCAACCACCAACTTACCATCCTGAGACAAGGCTGAGTATAGCCCACAAAGATCGCCACAACCCAAGGGGGGGGCGCCAACCCAGACAGGATGACCACAACAGTGAATCAACCCACTCAGGTGACGCACCCCCTCCAGGGACGGCATGAGAGAGCCCCAGTAAGCCAGTGACTCAGCCCCTGTGATAGGGTTAGAGGCAGAGAATCCCAGTGGAAAGAGGGGAACCGGCCAGGCAGAGACAGCAAGGGCGGTTCGTTACTCCAGAGCCTTTCCGTTCACCTTCCCACTCCTGGGCCAGACTACACTCAATCATATGACCCACTGAAGAGATGAGTCTTCAGTAAAGACTTAAAGGTTGAGACCGAGTTTGCGTCTCTGACATGGGTTGGCAGACCGTTCCATAAAAATGGAGCTCTATAGGAGAAAGCCCTGCCTCCAGCATAGAAATTCTAGGGACAATTAGGAGGCCTGCGTCTTGTGACCGTAGCGTACGTGTAGGTATGTACGGCAGGACCAAATCAGAAAGATAGGTAGGAGCAAGCCCATGTAATGCTTTGTAGGTTAGCAGTAAAACCTTGAAATCAGCCCTTGCTTTGACAGGAAGCCAGTGTAGGGAGGCTAGCACTGGAGTAATATAATTACATTTTTTGGTTCTAGTCAGGATTCTAGCAGCCGTATTTAGCACTAACTGAAGTTTATTTAGTGCTTTATCCGGGTAGCCGGAAAGTAGAGCATTGCAGTAGTCTAACCTAGAAGTGACAAAAGCATGGATTCATTTTTCTGCATCATTTTTGGACAGAAAGTTTCTGATTTTTGTAATATTATGTAGATGGAAAAAAGCTGTCCTCGAAATGGTCTTGATATGTTCTTCAAAAGAGAGATCAGGGTCCAGAGTAACGCCGAGGTCCTTCACAGTTTTATTTGAGACGACTGTACAACCATTAAGATTAATTGTTGGATTCAACAGAAGATCTCTTTGTTTCTTGGGACCTAGCACAAGCATCTCTGTTTTGTCCGAGTTTAATAGTAGAAAGTTTGCAGCCATCCACTTCCTTATGTCTGAAACACATGCTTCTAGCGAGGGCAATTTTGGGGCTTCACCATGTTTCATTGAAATGTACAGCTGTGTGTCATCCGCATAGCAGTGAAAGTTAACATTATGTTTTCGAATAACATCCCCAAGAGGTAAAATATATAGTGAAAACAATAGTGGTCCTAAAACGGAACCTTGAGGAACACCGAAATTTACTGTTGATTTGTCAGAGGACAAACCATTCACAGAGACAAACTGATATCTTTCCGACAGATAAGATCTAAACCAGGCCAGAACATGTCCGTGTAGACCAATTTGGGTTTCCAATCTCTCCAAAAGAATGTGGTGATCGATGGTATCAAAAGCAGCACTAAGGTCTAGGAGCACGAGGACAGATGCAGAGCCTCGGTCCGATGCCATTAAAATGTAATTTACCACCTTCACAAGTGCCGTCTCAGTGCTATGATGGGGTCTAAAGCCAGACTGAAGCATTTCGTATACATTGTTTGTCTTCAGGAAGGCAGTGAGTTGCTGCGCAACAGCCTTCTCTAAAAATTTTGAGAGGAATGGAAGATTCGATATAGGCCGATAGTTTTTTATATTTTCTGGGTCAAGGTTTGGCTTTTTCAAGAGAGGCTTTATTACTGCCACTTTTAGTGAGTTTGGTACACATCCAGTGGATAGAGAGCTGTTTATTATGTTCAACATAGGAGGGCCAAGCACAGGAAGCAGCTCTTTCAGTAGTTTAGTTGGAATAGGGTCCAGTATGCAGCTTGAAGGTTTAGAGGCCATGATTATTTTCATCATTGCGTCAAGAGATATAGTACTATAACATGACAATAACTTTTCACAAAATAATCAATTCCTCCACTGATAATAAACTATACTGTAGTAATAATAATAATGTCATAGGGCATGGCACTTGTTTTTTTTATTGTTTTTAAATATTAAAATCAATATGTTAATTCCACTGCAATTCTAAAGAGGGAAATCTCTCCCAATTCTCTTGTTTGGCACAATAGATCAAACAATCAGGGTTCTGCTGGTTCTGGGGAATTACTGACAAAATGATCTCTGCATTCAAGGCTTGGTCTCCTCCCATGAAGAACTATTACATACAATGCGCTCTGCAGGAGCATCAATAAGAGGCTTATTGTCTTCCCATAGATAAATCCTCTCTATTTGTATTCAAATATATACAGACATAATTCTGCATTAATTATCCTAGGCTCTTCTCTCCATAAGTGTAGGTGGATCGATCGATCTACCCAACTCGGATATTTTACCAGCTTTTGCCCCCCTCTTTGGAGCAATAAAGCTCGTTCAATTTTGGCACCTTGACGTACCCTTGCTTTGAGGTTTTATTTTCTCATTGTTGCACAGTTGACTTTGAAGTGCACAAAGGCAACTGTTGTTTTGAAGGAATCATAGAGATGAGCAGAGTGCGGCAACTATCCATACCAAAGTACAAATAACATTAATTGTGATACTCCTCCTTTAACTCTGCATCAAGTTTCTCAACTCCAGTCCTGGGGACTCACAGGACTTGTACAATTTTCCATTTTTAATAGAGCTCAGAATTACACACCTGATTCAACTCGTCAATTACTCATTAAGCCATTCAGTTGAATCAGGTGTGCAATTTTCTGGGCTGGATAAAAAATGTGCAGTCCTGTGGGTAATGAAACACTTAGTTTGCCCAGAGCCTTGGGGACAATCATGTGACCAAAACTCTGTATGTTTTCTAAATGATCCAATTACAGTGCATAAATGCATTGGTGTGCAGTGTACAGCTGAATGCCGTGTGAAAGTGGATATCACGTATTCAAATGTATTTGCGTAACACAACGCCTGACAGAATAACTCTCAAATGCAAATTATGCATGAGATCAAGTTTAAAAAAGCCTCGGCTCCATCTCATCTCCCACTTGGGTAAATAATTATATTTGATTAGGAACGAATTTAAAAAGTAACCTTCAAAGTTGAGCGTCTTGTTTCTCATGATTTAGATTACATATTTTATGTATACCCAGAGTAGTTTAACAGCCTTGTGTTCTGTGTATTTTGTGTTGTTGCCTCAAGAACACCAGTGCAGACACACACCCGCACACGTGAACACACAGTCACAGGCATTCTCATACATACTGGAAACTCCATCTAGGTACAGTACATTCTAGGCCAGTTCCACTTTGATGGTCACCCACACACAAAGCCGAGAAGGGTTGATGATAATGAAACGGGCTTCAGAGCTGCAATAATCAAAGTGGTGCTCAAAGGCGACTCATTCTCACAGAGCTTTTGTGTCTTAATGAGCTTTCCAATAAAGCCAAGATGAAATGGCAGACAATTCCCTTTATTGCTTGTATTATGATTCCTTCACATGCAACAATATGTGAGTTAGAGTAATCTGGGTGTTTATAGACTGTCAGACAAGAAACATTGAGAGGCGATAGATCACAAGCCGGTGTGATTCTCGTATGTTGTGGTTATTCCTCTGTGCATGGATGAAGATTCATTTCAGGTTGGTTCTTCTTGCTTAGAGGCAGAATAATCTGTTTGCTCTCTGATAGTAAGAGTTAATATGGTAAGGCTTTTAAACTGTCATGCTAAGGCGTTTAAACTGAATCTTGACATTTTTGGGATTATCTATATCTGACTTGTTTAGCTTCCAATTATTCGGCAATGTTACATGTATCTTTCTGACACTGGATAAAATTTTGGGCTTCCTCTTGAGCTTGGAGGTCCAGTCTTGGGGAGTTCCACCTGTTCAATAGACTTTGGCTCTTCCTGTTAGGGTCAGCGGAGAAAAAGTAATTGGATGATATAGAATACTGTAGAGTATGGATTCATTAATTTCACTTAGTTAGTCCTACAGTGGCTTAAATCCACAAGACCCCATGCAGGGCAAAGCAAGTAATTTGTTCACATACAGTATATTTCTCATTTCTCAACCTCCCTATCTTTGACATTCCTTAGCTTTCATTCAGTATCTCACAAATGTTTCTGTCACGTCTACTCCTGCTCCTCCCCTCCAGCGTTGACGTCGATGGTTTACTAACCACTGGTCCTTGCAAGCATCATTACGTGCACCTGCTCTTCATGATTAGGCTCACCTGGAATCCATTTCCTCTCTCATTAACTCCCCTATATCTGGCACTCCATTAGGTCTATTCCCCAGGCAGTATTAATGTTGTTCCGTGACTGTACTCTACACTTGGCTTGTCTTGCATTGTTCTTTGTTACATTTATTATTAAACTCTACCTGCACTTGCTTCCCGTCTACCAGCATTGTCGTTACACTATCTGTCACCATATCTATGTCCATGCATCAACTTCTCAGCTTCGAGGCTCTTTATCCCTCCAAACTCTCCCTATGAATCCATTTAAATGTGCTCCTTTAAATTCCCCTCTCTTGCCTCTCCACTCTCACGCTGACCACGTTTACATGCGCAGAGTATCCCGGATAATACCTTATATCCCTGTTAAGGTCTTATTCAGGATAAGCTGTTTACATGCAACTTTGATATCCCACTCACGAGTATCCCGGTATTCATGAATAAACACAATATTCCTAATTTGCCCAGTTACAGCGTAACAATTTGTTTGACAGTGGTGTGATTCTTTTCAAGATATTTTTCTTCAAAAGACAGGCTATTTCTTAGTCCTATAGGCTACTTCTCATCTCTCATGACTTGATGATTTAAAATACTAAATAAAGCCTAGCTCAGTAGAACATTTTTCATAAATCAATAGAACGAATGCATCGACAATCTAGTAGACATCAGTAAAGTTTTTTTCTTTCATTTCTGTTTCTCTCACACAGAGCAAAGACATGTAAGGACAGGGGAGATTTCCGTGCAGAATTTCCAAATTACATCAGTTTGTTGACCGCTTATAAGGAAATAAAAATTGGGGAAAATGATCCAACATGTTTCTGATAGCATTTCAGTTTGTCTTCTTGTGGTTGAAAGTGAAATACTAAGAATGCATTTGCTCAGCCCATCCTTTCACAGTTATCATGTCACAGTCAAAGCGTCACGTCCTGTGGAACGAGAGAGCTCAGTTTGTTATTTTGGAATGTTTTAAAAGTCTATTGAAACAGTTTGGTTGCTAGCTCTCCATCTTTTGAGTTTGTAGCCCACGTCGCTGTTGGCATCAGTTGCTGGGACCGCTACTATCTGTCCAGTGATCCTGCCGACCAAGAACGTGTCTGAAGAGCTGCTTGGCGTGGCAGCTAGCTTAGCTGCTATCTAGCTGCCTATCAAGCCAGCGGAGTTTTCTTGAGGGCTTGAACGCAGCCCGTGACATGGTTAGCCATTGTGTCTGGGACCCAGGATTGTCTCGGGCTTGTGGCTGTCTAGATCCATGCTGTTTGTTGTTGTTTCCAATATTCCCTGCGGCCTGCCCTGTCTGGAGCTGCGAAGATTAATAGCATAACCTATGTTGCTACCATGACAAAGACCAAAGCAGACGGGAGTACCGTTAAGGACAGTTGTGTGTCTCTATTACAGGTGAAGGATCTTATAATTAAGGCTTGGTGTCCCGCTAGCAGGACAACTTCCGGTGAACCAGGAGGGTGCGCAATTCAAATAAACATTTAGGTACGTAGAAGTGTCTTATATCGGTTGAAAGCCTATATTCTGTGAATCTGTCTGATTTACAGTAGGCTTTACAGTGAAAGCATGCCATGCAATTCTTTGAGGATGGTTCCCCACATCAAAATATTTTTCCACCGGCACAGGTTTCATGAATTCATAAATAGAGATTAAATATTTACTTACATTTTGAAAATATTCCTCTGATTTGTCATCCAAAGGGTCCCAGCTATAACATGTAATGTCGTTTTGTTAGATAAAATCCTTATTTATATCCCAAAAAGTCTGTTTAGTTCAAATCAAATCAAATCAAATCAAATGTATTTATATAGCCCTTCGTACATCAGCTGATATCTCAAAGTGCTGTACAGAAACCCAGCCTAAAACCCCAAACAGCAAACAATGCAGGTGTAAAAGCACGGTGGCTAGGAAAAACTCCCTAGAAAGGCCAAAACCTAGGAAGAAACCTAGAGAGGAACCGGGCTATGTGGGGTGGCCAGTCCTCTTCTGGCTGTGCCGGGTAGAGATTATAACAGAACATGACCAAGATGTTCAAATGTTCATAAATGACCAGCATGGTCAAATAATAATAAGGCAGAACAGTTGAAACTGGAGCAGCAGCACAGTCAGGTGGACTGGGGACAGCAAGGAGCCATCATGTCAGGTAGTCCTGGGGCACGGTCCTAGGGCTCAGGTCAGTTGAAATTGGAGCAGGAGCATGGCCAGGTGGACTGGGGACAGCAAGGAGTCCTCATGTCAGGTAGTCCTGGGACATGGTCCTAGGGCCCAGGCCAGTTGAAACTGGAGCAGCAGCATGGCCAGGTGGACTGGGGACAGCAAGGAGTCATCATGTCAGGTAGTCCTGGGGCATGGTCCTAGGGCTCAGGTCCTCCGAGAGAGAGAGAAAGAAAGAGAGAAGGAGAGAATTAGAGAACGCACACTTAGATTGACACAGGACACCTGAATAGGACAGGAGAAGTACTCCAGATAAACAAACTGACCCTAGCCCCCCGACACATAAACTACTGCAGCATAAATACTGGAGGCTGAGACAGGAGGGGTCAGGAGACACTGTGGCCCCATCCGAGGACACCCCCGGACAGGGCCAAACAGGAAGGATATAACCCCACCCACTTTGCCAAAGCACAGCCCCCACACCACTAGAGGGAAATCTTCAACCACCAACTTACCATCCTGAGACAAGGCCGAGTATAGCCCACAAAGATCTCCGACACGGTACAACCCAAGGGGGGACCCAGACAGGCCGACCACAACAGTGAATCAACCCACCCAGGTGACGCACCCCCCAGGGACGGCACGAGAGAGCCCCAGCAAGCCAGTGACTCAGCCCCGTAACAGGGTTAGAGGCAAAGAATCCCAGTGAAAAGAGGGGAACCGGCCAGGGAGAGACAGCAAGGGCGGTTCGTTGCTCCAGAGCCTTTCCGTTCACCTTCCCACTCCTGGGCCAGACTACACTCAATCATATGACCCACTGAAGAGATGAGTCTTCAGTAAAGACTTAAAGGTTGAGACAGAGTTTGCGTCTCTGACATGGGTAGGCAGACCGTTCCATAAAAATGGAGCTCTATAGGAGAAAGCCCTGCCTCCAGCTGTTTGCTTAGAAATACTAGGGACAATTAGGAGGCCTGCGTCTTGTGACCGTAGCGTACGTGTAGGTATGTACGGCAGGACCAAATCAGAGAGGTAGGTAGGAGCAAGCCCATGTAATGCTTTGTAGGTTAGCAGTAAAACCTTGAAATCAGCCCTTGCTTTGACAGGAAGCCAGTGTAGAGAGGCTAGCACTGGAGTAATATGATCAAATTTTTTGGTTCTAGTCAGGATTCTAGCAGCCGTATTTAGCACTAACTGAAGTTTATTTAGTGCTTTATCCGGGTAGCCGGAAAATAGAGCATTGCAGTAGTCTAACCTAGAAGTGACAAAAGCATGGATTAATTTTTCTGCATCATTTACATTACATTTACATTTAAGTCATTTAGCAGACGCTCTTATCCAGAGCGACTTACAAATTGGTGCATTCACCTTATGACATCCAGTGGGACAGTCACTTAACAATAGTGCATCTAAAACTTAGGGGGGGGGTGGGGTGAGAGGGATTACTTAACCTAACCTAGGTATTCCTTAAAGAGGTGGGGTTTCAGGTGTCTCCGGAAGGTGGTGATTGACTCCGCTGTCCTGGCGTCGTGAGGGAGTTTGTTCCACCATTGGGGGGGCCAGGGCAGCGAACAGTTTTGACTGGGCTGAGCGGGAGCTGTACTTCCTCAGTGGTAGGGAGGCGAGCAGGCCAGAGGTGGATGAACGCAGTGCCCTTGTTTGGGTGTAGGGCCTGATCAGAGCCTGGAGGTACTGAGGTGCCGTTCCCCTCACAGCTCCGTAGGCAAGCACCATGGTCTTGTAGCAGATGCGAGCTTCAACTGGAAGCCAGTGGAGAGAACGGAGGAGCGGGGTGACGTGAGAGAACTTGGGAAGGTTGAACACCAGACGGGCTGCGGCGTTCTGGATGAGTTGAAGGGGTTTAATGGCACAGGCAGGGAGCCCAGCCAACAGCGAGTTGCAGTAATCCAGACGGGAGATGACAAGTGCCTGGATTAGGACCTGCGCCGCTTCCTGTGTGAGGCAGGGTCGTACTCTGCGGATGTTGTAGAGCATGAACCTACAGGAACGGGCCACCGCCTTGATGTTAGTTGAGAACGACAGGGTGTTGTCCAGGATCACGCCAAGGTTCTTGGCGCTCTGGGAGGAGGACACAATGGAGTTGTCAACCGTGATGGCGAGATCATGGAACGGGCAGTCCTTCCCCGGGAGGAAGAGCAGCTCCGTCTTGCCGAGGTTCAGCTTGAGGTGGTGATCCGTCATCCACACTGATATGTCTGCCAGACATGCAGAGATGCGATTCGCCACCTGGTCATCAGAAGGGGGAAAGGAGAAGATTAATTGTGTGTCGTCTGCATAGCAATGATAAGAGACGGATCACCACCTCAAGCTGAACTTCGGCAAGACGGAGCTGCTCTTCCTCCCGGGGAAGGACTGCCCGTTCCATGATCTCGCCATCACGGTTGACAACTCCATTGTGTCCTCCTCCCAGAGCGCTAAGAACCTTGGCGTGATCCTGGACAACAAACTGTCGTTCTCAACTAACATCAAGGCGGTGGCCCGTTCCTGTAGGTTCATGCTCTACAACATCCGCAGAGTACGACCCTGCCTCACACAGGAAGCGGCGCAGGTCCTAATCCAGGCACTTGTCATCTCCCGTCTGGATTACTGCAACTCGCTGTTGGCTGGGCTCCCTGCCTGTGCCATTAAACCCCTACAACTCATCCAGAACGCCGCAGCCCGTCTAGTGTTCAACCTTCCCAAGTTCTCTCACGTCACCCCGCTCCTCCGCTCTCTCCACTGGCTTCCAGTTGAAGCTCGCATCCGCTACAAGACCATGGTGCTTGCCTACGGAGCTGTGAGGGGAACGGCACCTCAGTACCTCCAGGCTCTGATCAGGCCCTACACCCAAATAAGGGCACTGCGTTCATCCACCTCTGGCCTGCTCGCCTCCCTACCACTGAGGAAGTACAGTTCCCGCTCAGCTCAGTCAAAACTGTTCGCTGCTCTGGCTCCCCAATGGTGGAACAAACTCCCTCACGACGCCAGGACAGCGGAGTCAATCACCACCTTCCGGAGACACTTGAAACCCCACCTCTTTAAGGAATACCTAGGATAGGATAAAGTAATCCTTCTCACCCCCCCTTAAAATATTTAGATGCACTATTGTAAAGTGGTTGTTCCACTGGATGTCATAAGGTGAATGCACCAATTTGTAAGTCGCTCTGGATAAGAGCGTCTGCTAAATGACTTAAATGTAAATGTAAATAAGAGAGACCATGTGAGGTTATGACAGAGCCAAGTGACTTGGTGTATAGCGAGAATAGGAGAGGGCCAAGAACAGAGCCCTGGGGGACACCAGTGGTGAGAGCGCGTGGTGAGGAGACAGATTCTCGCCACGCCACCTGGTAGGAGCGACCTGTCAGGTAGGACGCAATCCAAGCGTGGGCCGCGCCGGAGATGCCCAACTCGGAGAGGGTGGAGAGGAGGATCTGATGGTTCACAGTATCGAAGGCAGCCGATAGATCTAGAAGGATGAGAGCAGAGGAGAGAGAGTTAGCTTTAGCAGTGCGGAGCGCCTCCGTGATACAGAGGAGAGCAGTCTCAGTTGAATGACTAGTCTTGAAACCTGACTGATTTGGATCAAGAAGGTCATTCAGAGAGAGATAGCGGGAGAGCTGGCCAAGGACGGCACGTTCAAGAGTTTTGGAGAGAAAAGAAAGAAGGGATACTGGTCTGTAATTGTTGACATCGGAGGGATCGAGTGTAGGTTTTTTCAGAAGGGGTGCAACTCTCGCTCTCTTGAAGACGGAAGGGACGTAGCCAACGGTCAGGGATGAGTTGATGAGCGAGGTGAGGTAAGGGAGAAGGTCTCCGGAAATGGTCTGGAGAAGAGAGGAGGGGATAGGGTCAAGCGGGCAGGTTGTTGGGCGGCCGGCCGTCACAAGACGCGAGATTTCATCTGGAGAGAGAGGGGAGAAAGAGGTCAGAGCACAGGGTAGGGCAGTGTGAGCAGAACCAGCGGTGTCGTTTGACTTAGCAAACGAGGATCGGATGTCGTCGACCTTCTTTTCAAAATGGTTGACGAAGTCATCTGCAGAGAGGGAGGAGGGGGAGGGGGCGGAGGATTCAGGAGGGAGGAGAAGGTGGCAAAGAGCTTCCTAGGGTTAGAGGCAGATGCTTGGAATTTAGCGTGGTAGAAAGTGGCTTTAGCAGCAGAGACAGAGGAGGAAAATGTAGAGAGGAGGGAGTGAAAGGATGCCAGGTCCGCAGGGAGGCGAGTTTTCCTCCATTTCCGCTCGGCTGCCCGGAGCCCTGTTCTGTGAGCTCGCAATGAGTCATCGAGCCACGGAGCGGGAGGGGAGGACCGAGCCGGCCTGGAGGATAGGGGACATAGAGAGTCAAGGGATGCAGAGAGGGAGGAGAGGAGGGTTGAGGAGGCAGAATCAGGAGATAGGTGGGAGAAGGTTTGAGCGGAGGGAAGAGATGATAGGATGGAAGAGGAGAGAGTAGCGGGGGAGAGAGAGCGAAGGTTGGGACGGCGCGATACCATCCGAGTAGGGGCAGTGTGGGAGGTGTTGGATGAGAGCGAGAGGGAAAAGGATACAAGGCAGTGGTCGGAGACTTGGAGGGGAGTTGCAATGAGGTTAGTGGAAGAACAGCATCTAGTAAAGATGAGGTCGAGCGTATTGCCTGCCTTGTGAGTAGGGGGGAAGGTGAGAGGGTGAGGTCAAAAGAGGAGAGGAGTGGAAAGAAGGAGGCAGAGAGGAAAGAGTCAAAGGTAGACGTGGGGAGGTTAAAGTCGCCCAGAACTGTGAGAGGTGAGCCGTCCTCAGGAAAGGAGCTTATCAAGGCATCAAGCTCATTGATGAACTCTCCGAGGGAACCTGGAGGGCGATAAATGATAAGGATGTTAAGCTTGAAAGGGCTAGTAACTGTGACAGCATGGAATTCAAAGGAGGCGATAGACAGATGGGTAAGGGGAGAAAGAGAGAATGACCACTTGGGAGAGATGAGGATCCCGGTGCCACCACCCCGCTGACCAGACGCTCTCGGGGTGTGCGAGAACACGTGGGCGGACGAAGAGAGAGCAGTAGGAGTAGCAGTGTTGTCTGTGGTGATCCATGTTTCCGTCAGTGCCAAGAAGTCGAGGGACTGGAGGGAGGCATAGGCTGAGATGAACTCTGCCTTGTTGACCGCAGATTGGCAGTTCCAGAGGCTACCGGAGACCTGGAACTCCACGTGGGTCGTGCGCGCTGGGACCACCAGAGTAGGGTGGCCGCGGCCACGCGGTGAGGAGCGTTTGTATGGTCTGTGCAGAGAGGAGAGAACAGGGATAAACAGACACATAGTTGACAGGCTACAGAAGAGGCTACGCTAATGCAAAGGAGATTGGAATGACAAGTGGACTACACGTCTCGAATGTTCAGAAAGTTAAGCTACGTAGCAAGAATCTTATTGACTAAAATGATTAAAATGATACAGTACTGCTGAAGTAGGCCAGCTGGCAGTGGGTGCATTGTTGACACTACACTAATCAAGTCGTTCCGTTGAGTGTAATAGTTTCTGCAGTGTTGCTATTCGGGGGCTAGCAGGCTAGCTAGCAGTGTTGTTTACGTTACATTGCGTTAAAAGAACGACAATAGATGGCTAGCGAACCTAGAAAATCGCTCTAGACTACACAATTATCTTTGATACAAAGACGGCTATGTAGCTAGCTAAGTAGCTAGCTACGATCAAACAAATCAAACCGTTGTACTGTAATGAAATGAAGTGAAAATGTGATACAACCTGTGAATGCGACCGGGTAGTTGAGTTCTATACAGAAGACGTTGGCTAGCTGTTGGCTAGCTAGCAGAGTCACCTACGTTAAGGACGACAGATAGCTGGCTAGCTAACCTCGGTAAATTAAGATAATCACTCTAAGACTACACACTCTAAACCTAAACAACACAATTATCTTGGATACGATGATACGATGATACGAAGACAGCAAAGACAGCTATGTAGCTAGCTAACACTAAACTAATCAAGTCGTTCAGTTGAGTGTAATAGTTTCTCCAGTGCAGCTAATCAGTGGACGTTAGCTAGCTGGCTAGTGAAGACTACGTTAGGACGGCGAAATACGATAATTACGCAATTATCTTTGATACAAAGACGGCTATGTAGCTAGCTGAGAAGAAATTGCTAAGATAAGACAAATCAAACCGTTGTGATATAATGAAATAAATATAATGAAAAAGTTATACTACCCGTTGGAGCGACGTGCAGATGCGACCACTCGCTCCAACCGGAACCGGAGCATCAGATGGTGTGTCTCCTCTTCATCGTGCACGCACATACACAATTTCCAAGTCACAACCAAGTCATTATTCTTACTAATTTTCGAAGACACAAGCCTGGAACCTTGAAGATTGAGTGCTGACACCCAGTGGCAGTCATAGGAATTGCGTACTGGGAGCTAGATTTAATTATTTCCCTATACTTTCCATTGGAAGAGCATGGGCTCTCAAAAAAATACATCTGGTTGGTTTATCTTTGGATTTTCTCCTAGCATATCTATTGTGTTATAGTCTCCTACATTATTCTAACATTTTCTCAAACTTCAGAGTGTTTTCTTTCCAATGGTGATAATTATATACATATCCTGGCTTCAGGGCCTGAGCAACAGGCAGTTTACTTTGGGCACATCAGTCAGGCGGAAATTGAGAAAAAAGGACTCTGGCCTGAAGATTTAAATGAACAAAAATAGTTCTACCAGCAGTTGTTGCAACAACCACTAAATAGCTTCAAGTGTTGTGTTCAAATAATGGTGAAGTCAACCAATAAAACAATGGCCAACCTGACTAGAGGTCCAGGACCTAAAGAACAGTTTGATGAGTTTAAACAGGAGAATGACAAAATTACAATCTAAGTCATTGAGAGAGGACATCAGTTCTGTATTTGACTCCATGATAACAATGACAGAGAAATCAGATTATCTCGAAGGACAATCAAAGCGGAAACAACATTGTTGTGGATGGAATTAAAACATCTCCACATGAGGAAAGTTGACAAGCCGATAGTGGTCGAGTTATTTTTAACACTTATTTTACCAGAAAGTTGACTGAGAACACATTCTCATTTACAGCAACAACCTGGGGAATAGTTACAGGGGAGAGAAGGGGGATAAATGAGCCAATTGTAAACTGGGGATAATTAGGTGACCGTGATAGTATGAGGGCCAGATTGGGAATTTAGCCAGGACACAAGGGTTAACATCATACTCTTACGATAAGTGCCATGGGATCTTTACTAACCACAGAGAGTCAGAACACCCATTTTAATGTCCCATCGGAAAGACAGCACCCTACACAGGGCAATGTCCCAATTCACTAGCCTGGGGCATTGGGATATACACTACCGTTCAAAAGTTTGGGGTCACACAAAAATGTCCTTGTTTTTGAAAGAAAAGCTCATTTTTGTCCATTAAAATAACATCAAATTGATCAGAAATACAGTGTAGACATTGTTAATGTTGTCAATGACTACTGTACCTGGAAATGGCAGATCTTTATGGATTATCTACATAGGCATACAGAGGTCCATTATCAGCAACCATCACTCCTGTGTTCCAATGGCACGTTGTGTTAGCTAATCCAAGTTTATCATTTTAAAAGGCTAGTTGATCATTAGAAAACCCTTTTGCAATTATGTTCGCACAACTGAAAACTATTGTCCTGATTTAAAGAAGCAATAAAACTGGCCTTTAGATTAGTTCATAATCTGGAGTGTCTGCATTTGTGGGTTCAAAAAAAAAAACCTTTCTTTTGAAACTCATCAGTCCATTCTTGTTCTGAGATACTAAGGTTATTACATGTGAGAAATTGCCAAGAAACTGAAGATCTTGTACAACACTGTGAACTGCTCCCTTCACAGAACAGTGCAAACTCTAACCAGAATAGAAAGAGGAGTGGGAGGCCCCGGTGCACAACTGATCAATAGGACAAGTACATTAGAGTGTCTAGTCTGAGAAACAGATTCCTCACAAGTCCTCAACTGGTAGCTTCATTAAAGAAACTCAGCAAATATAGAAATGTCCCTTTTTCAGGACCCTGTCTTTCAAAGACAATTCGTAAAAATCCAAATAACTTCACAGATCTTCATTGTAAAGGGTTTAAACACTGTTTCCCATGCTTGTTCAATGAACCAAAAATAATGAATGAACATGCACCTGTGGAATGGTCGTTAAGACACTAACAGCTTAAAGACAGTAGGTCACAGATATGGACACTAAAGAGGCCTTTCTACTGACTCTGAAAAACACCAAAAGAAAGATATCCAGGTTTCCTGTCCATCTGCGTGAACGTGCCTCAGGCATGCTAAATTCAGTCACATCCCTGTAATCCCCGAATTGGATCCTTTGTTTGTACACCCAGGGCAATTAAACTTATTCCAGAGGCAGCTCCAAAACACCACCGGGGGAGAAGAAGTATTCAGAGTGGACCTCTAGTCCGATTCGAGGCTTGCAAACTATGCCTCGAATTACTCGCTAATGTTCAGTCTCTGGATAACAAAGTAAACTAGCTCAGGGTGAGGATTTCCTTCCAGAGAGACATCGGGGATTGTAACGTACTCTTTCACAAAAAAATGTGTCTTGGAATATATTGTCCCTGTCCATACAGCCAGCTGGGTTCTCAGTACATCACACAGACAGGAATAAAGAACTCTACGGTAAGAAGAATGGTGGGGGTGCATGTTTCATGATTAACTTAATGGTGTGATAACATGCAGAAACTCAAGTCCTTTTGTTCACCCGGCCTAGAATACCTCACAAACAAATGCAGATGGCATTACCTCCCGAGAGCAATCCTTTCGGTTATAGCGATAGCCATGTATATTCCCCCTCAAGCCGATACCACGACGACCCTCAAAGAACCACACTGGACTTTATGCAAACTGGAAACCACATATTCTGAGGCCGCATTCATTTTAGCTGGTGATTTTGACAAAGCAAATTTGAGGAAAAGTCTACCAACACATTGACTGTACTACTCGATCTTGAAAAACATTGGACCACTGCTACTCAACTTTTCGAAATGCCTACAAGACCCTCCCCCGCCCTCCCTTAGACATTTTGCTCCTCCCTTCCTACAGACAGAAACTCAAACAGCAAGTACCCTTCACTTAGGTCTATTCAATGTTGGCCTGACCAATCGGAATCCATGCTTCAAGATTGCTTTGATCACACTGGGATATGTTTCGGTTAGCCTCTGAGATAACATTGACGAATACACAGATAGGGTGACTGAGTTCATCAGGAGGCAGAAGAAACTTGTCTTGGCCTCTAAAACCTTCACAAACATTTACAGATGCACAATTGAGAGCATCCTGTTGGGCTGTATCACCGCCTGGTACAGCAACTGCACCGCCAGCAACTGCAGAGCATGGTGACCAACGCATCTCCAGGGGTAAACTACCTGCACTCGAAAACGCAGGTGAGAATGAGGTTCAATTCCCCGATGGGGAGGAAGGAGTAGGCTGTCTTGTAAATAATAATTTGTTCTTAACTGATTCCATATGTGTTATTTCATAGTTGTAGAGAATAGTCAAAATAAAGAAAATCCATGGAATGAGTAGGTGTGTCCAATCTTTTGACTGATACTTGCTTAATTAATTAGATTCATATTATGGTGTTTCTATTCCAAGACAAATTGAGTTTAAAATTACAATGCTTGTCTTTCATAATTTGGTCATATACTTGGATGTGTACTTTCAGCGTTTTGTTGCTGGCATGTCATGCCGAAGTTTGCTAATTTTGCCAAAAAAACAAATATAGTAGTTGGCAATATCAGTTGGTTTTGTGATGAGTTAGCCATCTGATTCAATGAATGATGGAGATGAGTTAGCTTTCTTTCCCAAAATGTAATTTAAGGTGCTCCAAAGCTTTTTACTGTCATTATTTTCTTTATCTTTGTTTCATAGTATAGTTAAAAAAAATATTCTGTTTAGTCACATTATTTCTCAATTTGCAATAAGTTTGCCAATCTGTTGTGTACCAGACTTATTTGCCATTCCTTTTGCCTCATCCCTCTCAACCATACAATTACTCAATTCCTCATCAATCCACATGGATTTAACAGTTTTTACAGTTGTTTTCTTAATGGGTGAACTAGCAACTGGAATAGGCAATTTCATAAACATGTCAAGTGCATTGTATGTTTGCTCCTCAGTACACACCACCGACCAACATATATTCTTTACATTAATAACATAGGAATCACTACAAACCATATTGTATGACCTCTTCTTGTTATGCAGGTGAGTGAGGACCCAAAAGCGAGTTAACAGAAACTGAGTTTATTCAAGTCCAAACAGAAAATAACAAATCCTGAATCCTTAACAGGAAATGTCCAAACGGGGATAACAGAAATCCTCTAGTTTGTAGAGGGGAATAACAGGATAAGCGGCCACAGACTGCAGGTCCCTTTGGGTAGGCGCAGGCCGTAGCTGACAGAGACACCTGCTCACACGCAGCATCTGATGAAGGCAAAACACGACAGGACGGAACAAGAACACAGCACAGCAAACAAGGATCCGACAAGGACAGAAGCAGAAACAGAGAGAGAAATAGAGACTTAATCAGAGGGCAAAATAGGGGACAGGTGTGAAAGAGTAAATGAGGTAGTTAGGAGAATGAGGAACAGCTGGGAGCAGGAACGGAAGAGAGAGGGATAGAAACCTAATAAGACCAGCAGGGGGAAACGAATAGAAGAGAAAGCACAGGGACAAGACATGACAATATATGACAATACATGTTAATGCGAGTAGCGAAATGCGTGCTTCTAGTTCCGACAATGCAGTGATAACCAACAAGTAATCTAACTAACAATTCCAAAAAAACTACTGTCTTATACACAGTGTAAGGGGATGCGATAATGCAGTGATAACCAAGCAAGTAATCTAACTAACAATAGTTAAAAGAGTAGCTAACATGTGTTACTACACTATATTAGGCCCAGCCTTTCTACTAGATAAACAAATCAAATCAAATATTAGGCCCAGCCTAGCGAAATGCTTGTGCTTTCCGACAATGCAGTGATAACCAACTAATCTGGTTTTCCTAGATAAGGAACATGTACATAAGGATATATGAATGAGTGATGGTACAGAGCAGCATACAGTAGATGGTATTGAGTACAGTATATACATATGAGATGAGTGTGTAGACAAAGTAAACTGGCATAGTTAAATAGTGATACATGTGTTACATAAGGATGCAGTCGATGTTGTAAGTACAGTATATACATATGCATATGAGATGAATAATGTAGGGTAAGTAACATTATATAAGGTAGCATTGTTTAAAGTGGCTAGTGATATATTTACATCATTTCCATCAATTCCCATTATTAAAATGGCTGGAGTTGGGTCAGTGTCAATGACAGTGTGTTGGCAGCAGCCACTCAATGTTAGTGGTGGCTATTTAACAGTCTGATGGCCTTGAGATAGAAGCTGTGACCTCGCCTTCTGGATGATAGCGGGGTGAACAGGCAGTGGTTCGGGTGGTTGATGTCCTTGATGATCTTTATGGCCTTCCTGTAACAATAGGTGTCCTGGAGGGCAGGTATGATGCGTTGTGCAGTCCTCACTATGGAGAGCCTTACTGAGGGCGGAGCAGTTGCCGTACCAGGCGGTGATACAGCCCGCCAGGATTCGATTGTGCATCTGTAGAAGTTTGTGAGTGCTTTTGGTGACAAGCCGAATTTTTCAGCCTCCTGAGGTTGAATAGCCTTCTTCAGACGCTGTCAGTGTGAGTGGACCAATTCAGTTTGTCCGAGGAACTTAAAACTAGCTACCCTCTCCACTACTGTTCCATCGATGTGGATAGGGGGTGTTCCCTCTGCTGTTTCCTGAAGTCCACAATCATCTCCTTAGTTTTGTTGACGTTTGTGAGGTTATTTTCCTGACACCACACTCCAAGGGCCCTCACCTCCTCCCTGTAGTTTGGTAATCAAGCCTACCACTGTTGTGTCGATAACGCAGTCCTGAAGAACGCACCCTTGTGGGGCCCCGTGTTGAGGATCAGCGGGAGGAATGTTGTTAAGCTTACCCTCACCACCTGGGGGCGGCCCGTCAGGAAGTCCAGTACCCAGTTGCACAGGGTCGAACCCAGGGTCTCGAGCTTGATGACGAGCTTGGAGGGTACTATGTGTTGAATGCCGAGCTGTAGTCGATGAACAGCATTCTCACATAGGTATTCCTCTTGTCCAGGTGGGTTAGGGCAGTGTGCAGTGTGGTTGAGATTGCATCGTCTGTGGACCTATTTGGGCAGCAAATTGGAGTGGGTCTAGGGTGTCAGGTAGGGTGGAGGTGATATGACTAGTCTCTCAAAGCACTTCATGATGTTGATATCGTTTACACCTTAGCTTTCTTGGGAACAGGAACAATGGTGGCCCTCTTGAAGCATGTGGGAACAGCAGACTGGTATAGGGATTGATTGAATATTTCACACCGGCCAGCTGGTTGCGCATGCTCAGGGCGCGGCTGGGGATGCAGCCTGATTAAAAAGTCACTCACCTCGGCTGCAGTGAAGGAGAGACTGCATGCAGGTCAGTGGCACTGTATTGTCCTCAAAGCGGGCAAAAAGTTATTTAGTCTGCCTGGGAGCAAGACATCCTGGTCCGTGACTGGGCTGGATTTCATCTTGTAGTCCGTGATTGACTGTAGACCCTGCCACAGAGCCATGAATTGAGATTCCAACAGCTTGTTTGATAGCCTTACGGAGGGAATAGCTGCACTGTTTGTATTCAACAGACACCTGCCCTGATTTCAGCAGTGGTTCGCGCTTTCAGTTTCACGGAATGCTGCCATCAAACGGTTTCTGGTTTGGGAATGTTTTTAATGGGAAGACATCTTGTATTGCACGTTAAATGAATCAGCGGCATTTCAAACATGTCCCAGTCCACGTGATGGAAGCAGTCTTGGAGTGTAGAGTCAGCTTGTTCTGACCAGCGTTGGACAGACCTCAGCGTGGGAGCCTCTTGTTTTAATTTCTGTCTGTAGGCAGGGATCAGCAAAATGGAGTCGTGGTCAGCTTTTCCGAAAGGGGGCGGGGCAAATGCCGCGGAAGTTAGAGTAACAATGATCCAGGTTTTACCAGTTTCGATATGCTGATAAAATTTAGGGAGTCTTGTTTTAGCTACAATGAATGCAGCCTCCGGATAAATGTTTTCCAGTTTGCAAAGAGTTAAATAAAGTTCGTTCAGAGCCATCGATGTGTCTGCTTGGGGGATATATACGGCTGTGATTATAATCGAAGAGAATTTCTTGGAAGATAATGCGGTCTACACAGAATTCTAAATCAGGTGAACAGAAGGATTTGAGTTCCTGTATGTTTTCTTCATCACACCATGTCCCTTATACGCCCTCCATACCAGAGAGATGTTTGTTTCTGTACATATTCTTACCACTTGCAGATTTCATCTTGTTGGAGTTGATACATATAGGTTTTTCCAGTAAGCCATGTCTCCGTAAAGCAGAGAACGTTGCAGTCTCTGATGTCCCTCTGGAATGCCACCCTTGCTCGGATTTCATCAACCTTGTTGTCGAGAGCATGCGATCCATAAGGCAGAACACAGGATCCGCGGCCTTCATGAAAACATATTCTTGGTCGTACTGATGGTGAGTTGACGCTGATCTTATATTCAGTAGTTCTTCTCGACTGTATGTAATGAAACCTAAGATGACCTGGGGTACTAATGTAAGAAATAACACGTAAAAAAACAAAAAACTGCATAGTTTCCTAGGAACGCGAAGCTAGGCGGCCATCTCAGTCGGTACGGGATACCTATATTGTGATCTATACATCCAATGGATCTAGATACTGCTTTCAAGCACATTTTTGTAGCATTAGTTAAGATGTGATCAATAAATGTTGCTGATTTCATTATTGTGCCGTTTGTAATTACCCTGGTAGTTTGACTGATAACCTGAACCAGGTTGCAGGTACTGGTTAAAGTTTGAAGCTTTTTATTGAGTGGGCAGCTTGATGAAAGCCAGTCAATATTTAAATCACCCAGAAAATATACCTCTCTGTTGATATCACATACATTGTCCAGCATTTCACACATGTTATCCAGATACTGATTGTTAGCACTTGGTGGTCTATAGGAGCGTCCCACCAGAATGGGTTTTAGAATTGGCTACAGGCAGATTAACCTGTAGCCATATTATATCAACAGTATTTAACATGAAATCCTCTCTTATCTTTACAGGAATGTGGTTCTGAATATAAACAGAACCACAACCTCCACCATTGGCATTTCTATATTTTCTGTAAATGTCATAACCTTGTATTGCTACCACTGCATCATCAAAGGTATTATCTAAGTGAGTTTCAGAGATAGTCAGAATATGAATGTTTTCTGTTACTAGCAAATTACTGATTTCATGAACCTTGTTTCTTAAACTACATATGTTAACATGGGTGATTTTGAGCACTTTTCTTCAGGGATGCTTACTTCTTTTTATTGCTTTGCTGGGTAGGTTAACAGAAGTAGATGTGCTCATGTTCTTTATGTTAGTGCAGGGTGAGCTGCTCACAGTGTACTTCCTCATGGGGCACACCATCTTAGTGCTACCAGTATACATCTGGTTCATAGGCACATGTTTACTGCATACAATAGCTGTAGGATCAGTAGAGGCATTCAGGGCAGTTAAAGGAACATAAATTAGGTTACTCATATTGTGTCTACTGACACCCCTGGTGTAGTGTACAATTGCTGAAGCATTATGGCGACTCTGCATCACAATGGTAAGGATTAGCTGAGCTGGGTTTGAGTCATTGATATGTAATTGTCTCAACGCAGCCTTACAGTGCTGTGAAAGGATCCAGGCTCTCACATGATTTGGGTGGATCCCATCCTCTTTATAAAACGTGATTCCAAAAGGTATAAAAATTGTCAACAAAAGTACACCCATTGAGCTGCAATAATCATGTAGCCAAAGATGGCTCAGGGCCAGATATGATGGGTATTTTGTGTCGAGCAGTCAATCAGCTCTGTTTGCATGTCACATTATTCTGTCTAAGATCAGCATATTCCAGCTATCTTAATCAGGTTTCTCATAACCGGGATACAAGCTTATTCGGGTTATTGTAAATGGGATATGATGTTCATATAACATAACACATGTAAATGTGGTCAATTTCTCATCTCTCTCTTGCTTTCTCTCTCTCCTATCCCACTTTCTCTCCCTCTTCAATCAGCTGTTGCTACCTGAGTCGGGGAATAGGGTCTCTCCTTCATTGGAGTGTTGCATGCTCACTTTAATTAGTTTCACTTTTTGCCATCACTTGGAATAATGCAATAGGGCAATATACCAATTAACGGAGCAGCCTAAATTGAAATAGATATTGCACCTGGCATCAGTAAATATTGTACCCATGTTTAATTGGAAACGATAATGTATATACAGTAGGGCCTCTTATTTAAAAGCTGTCCGGGAAATTAGCATCATTATAAAGATGTGGCCGGTGACACTTTGCTTCTTGAAAGTGTAATATCTTGAAAACTGCCTGCTGACATGCAAAACATTTTGGGACTAATAAAAGAAAATACAAAAATATATTTTTAGTGGATTTTTCCATTAAGATTCCTCCTGCTTGAATGATAAACAAAATGAAGAAGTAGTAAGTGAATATGTAAAGATAATAGTTCTTTAGTGTGTGTAAGGATCATGGGTTTGGTGCGCCCATTAAAATGACCTGTTTGGCGTTGTAATTTTGTACATCTTCCTTGGCGAATTAGATCGTTTTATTTGTTTGCTAAATGAAAGAGGGTTGGCACCGGTAAAGAGGCATGTGTCTGTGCACATTTTACCCAGGGCATTGGCAGTGTACACTTTCAAACACTAAACAGAGGCATACGCTTAGCATACCAATTGTATGTACAGTACTTTGACTCACACATAAACCCACCCCATGCACACAAGTGTATACGTATGGGTAGTCCTTTTGTGATAGCCTAACTGAGATTTGATTATGGGTGCTGATATTAACCTTTGGATACACTCACACAGACACACACTCAGCTTTCAAAAACCCCACATCAGAGTTATAAACTTAAAATAACACGATTGTTTTTGTGTTTTTTTTATTCTATTAATTTCATATAGGTCTCAGAAGATTCCTTAACCCCTGTTATAATGTAGCCAGGTAGCTGTTTGTTGAAGTGTAGAAGTATCATGGGTTCAAATAGCACTCCGCTAAGAACAACAGATCACCTTCTGTCACCTTCTGATCACCTAAATGTTTTTGTTGCCTTCTATACCTCATTTAGCATCTACCAATGTGTTTTAATTGCTGGGTTATTGTGTTTCTGTGGTAGTTATAAAAGTCTTGACTAGAAGTATAGCGGCTACAAATGGTTATGGTATGCTCATAATAGTACACACATTTACACCATTTCCATCCATTGTTATTTTCGTTATCAACTGTACTGAGCATAATCAAATGTTCTCTTACCATTTTTCAGCTTTGATTGTGGCCTTGTTCCCATTTCCACAATAGCAAACCACTCAGAATGGAGCAATGTATTGGGGAGTTATTTGTAGTGTGGCTATTGGAACCAAGCTGTCAACAACAAATACATCCTTGCGATGCTCTCTGGAATATTCCAATGCACTCTTGACATTGCTGTAACACCAGTTGATGTGAGCCTGAGCTTGCAGAGCAGTAGTTGTCACCTGTCAGAGTCAAAAAGGTGGACATACCATCATGGCTAGGCCTTTGATGACTCTGTTGCGTTAATATTGATTCTGATACTGTATGGTCAAAAGTATTGCACTATGTAGGGAATAGGGTTCCATTTGAAACGCAAACTGTGTGTGTGTAAAAGTGTTGAGTTGACCCTTTTAACCAACATTTCATTTAAGGTGCTCCAAGGCCTTTTACTATCATTATTTAGATTTATTGTTGTTTTATAGTATAGTTTATAGTTTATTTAGTTTAGTCAACAGTGTGCAACAATAACTAATTTAAGCAATTAAAAAACAGAAATATCACTTTCACATAAATATTCAGACTCTTTACTCAGTACTTTGTTAGAGGACCTTTGGCAGTGATTACAGCCTTGAGTCTTCTTGAGTATGACGCTACAAGCTTGGCACACCTGTATTTACGTAGTTTTTCACATTCTTCTCTGTAGATCCTCTGAAGATCTGTCATGTTGGATGGGGAGCGTCACTACACAGCTATTTTCAGGAATCTCCAGAGATGGTCAATCGGGTTCAAGTCCAGGCTCTAGCTGGCCCACTCAAGGACATTCAGGGACTTGTCTTGAAGCCACTCCTGTGTTGTCTTGGCTGTGTGCTTAGGGGATGTTGTCCTGTTGGATGGTGAACCTTCGCCCCAGTCTGAGGTCCTGAGCACTCTGGAGCAGGTTTTCGTGAAGGGTCTCTCTGTACTTTGCTCCGTTCACAGTCCCCCCTGCCGCTGAAAATCATCGCCA
The DNA here is from genome assembly GCF_021184085.1 of Oncorhynchus gorbuscha. NCBI lineage: Eukaryota > Metazoa > Chordata > Actinopteri > Salmoniformes > Salmonidae > Oncorhynchus > Oncorhynchus gorbuscha. The sequence goes on along the minus strand of NC_060182.1, from coordinate 53,992,748 downwards.
CAGCATGATGCTGCCACCACCATGCTTCACCGTATGGATGGTGCCAGGTTTCCTCCAGATGTGAAGCTTGGCATTCAGGCCAGTGTTCAATCTTAGTTTCATCAGACCAATCTTGTTTCTCATGGTCTGAGTCCTTTAGGTGCCTTTTGGCAAACTCCAAGCGGGCTGTCATGTGCCTTTTACTAAGGAGTGGTTTCCGTCTGGCAACTACCATAAAGGCCTGATTGGTAGAGTGCTGCAGAGATGATTATCCTTCTGAAAGGTTCTCCAAACTCCACAGAGGAACTCTGGAGCTTTGTCAGAGAGACCATTGGGTTCTTGGTCACCTCCCTGACCAAGGCCCTTCACCCCATTGTTCAGTTAGGCCAGGCAGCCAGCTCTGGGAAAAGTCTTAGAGCTATGGACAATTCCTTCGACCTCCTGGCTTGGTTTTTGCTCTGACATGCACTGTCAACTGTGGGACCTTATATAGACAGGGGTGTTCCTTTCCAAATCATGAGCTCAATTTCTAGTCTCATAGCAAAGGGTCTGAATACATATGTAAATAAGGATAATCTGTTTAATTAAAGGCATTAAAAAAAACTGTTTTCGGTTTGTCATTATGGGATATTGTCTGTAGATTGATGAGGAACATGTTTTTATTTAATCCGTTGAAGAATAAGGCTGTAATGTAACAAAATGTTGAAAAAAGGAAGAGGTCAGAATATTTTCCGAATGCACTGTAGTGTGAAATGATTTGCATTTCATGTTTGGAACAGTTATTCTCAAAGAGGGATAATTTGAAACATGGCTCAATTTAGTAAGTTAAGACATTTTTATAGGTTACAAACCAAATTATTTTCAATATACAGACGGGAACTGAGTCGAGGGTCTCAACTTACTTTTGAGAGTTAGAATAATAGAATACACAAGGTGCAATTTAGAAATGTGTATGGATGTGGGTATGCAGACCCACAAGCCACTGCTGCCCTTTATGGCGAGTTAAATGTTTTTGTTGCCCCCACCCCAATCAAAGTTGCCCATTTCTGGCCTAAGTTAACCAATTCTAAACGCCACAAACAGTTCGCAAAGTAGGGTCGTCACTAACGTTAGTTACCACAGCCACAAGTCAAAAACCCTGCCTGTTTCCACAATTTCGCTTCTTAAAATTGAATTATAAACCTTAACCCTTTACCTGAATCACACTCTCAATATTATACCTAACCTTAAGACCAAAAAGCACATTTTTGTTTTCCTGACTTTAAATTATATAGCCAATTTTGACTTTATGGCTATGGTAGCTAGTGACAACCGTGAAGTAGCTAAGCCTAAAATTACACAATCATTCCAGAACTTCAGCTCATTGTTGGAACAAATGAACAGTGTCTTCAAGACAACATTTAGACCAAACAGTTTTACAGCTTTTGAAAAAAAGTGATCTCTGGTTCAATTTAGACTTTTGACGTCAGTTTGAGTACTTGAGTATTCGATTACTTATGCTCTCCTGGTGGGAGAGAATAATATACGAGGACATTCTCAAAGCTGCTAATGAGAACCTTGATGAACTTGTACCTAGCCGGTGTCTATTCCGGTGGGGTGCCCCCACCCAGGCAGTGGCAGTGCTGGCAACACTAGCTACAGTAACCCATGGGGAGGGGGTCACACTCTGACATTCAGAGAGGCCCTGGTGGCACAATCAAAGGTCTGACTGCAGAGATGCTTGGAAATATGGTCACTACGGGTGACCATGTGGAGGTTCCAGGAGAAACCTGCATCACCTAGGTTGTGACAATGGGTAATCAAATCTCCCCTTGTTTTGCTCAGTTTTGCAGGCCTTCTCATACAGCTGCAACTGTATATGCATTCGTAAATCAAGACGTTTCATCAGGTGGTCTCTGGGATGGTGCAACTGTTGAGAATCTGAGTCTGGTTATTGTGAGGGAAAGGGGTTGAGTGTGTATGAGTTTGTGTGGTTCCCACAACTGTTGCGAGGGAGTAAAAGATGTTAGGGACAATATAGGATGAATCACAATAAGTGTTGCTAAAATAATAATTGCTTGCCATAATGTAATGGTGAGAGGTAAAAATCCTTTGCATAAACTGCCACCATTACTACAAATATGAATAGCTAATTATGGAAAATAAGATAAACAGGATTTTTTAAAGAAATCTGTATTTTTTAATGGCTATATCCATCAATCAAATGTATTTATTAAGCCCATCAGCTGTTGTCAAAAAGTGCTATACAGAAACCCAGCCTATAACCCCAAACAGCAAGCAATACAGGTGTTAAAGCACGGTGGCTAGGAAAAACTCTCTAGAATCGCCAGAACCTAGAAGGAAACCTAGAGAGGACCAGGCTATGAGGGGTGGCCAGTCCTCTTCTGACTATGCCGGGTGGAGATTATAACAGAACATGGCCAAAATATTCAAATGTTCATAGATGACCAGCCGGGTCAAATAATAATCACAGTGATTTTAGAGGGTTTAACAGGTCAGCACCTCAGGAGTAAATGTCAGTTGGCTTTCATTCAGAGTATCTCTACCGCTCCTGCTGTCTCTAGAGTTGAAACAGCAGGTCTGGGACAGGTAGCACGTCCGGTGAAGAGGTCAGGGTTCCATAGCCGCTGGCAGAATAGTTGAAACTGGAGCAGCAGCATGCCCAGGTGGACTGGGGCCAGCAAGGAGTCATCAGGCCAGGTAGTCCTGAGGCATTGTCCTAGGGCTCAGGTCCTCCGAGAGACCTCGATTTGTATATACAATATAAATCGAGGTGAGGGCGATGGACATGCATTTGGCGGTTGATCTACTTCTGTTCTGTAGGTGGCACTGTGTGCTCTTTCGAAGGATGAGTCCCAGTCTCTCTGGGGGACATGGGATCCGGGGGGGTCTAGGGTGGTCTGCTGGGCATTGGGATGACAACAACACTCGGGATGAGGGGTTTTAGTGGGTGAAACAGTGGGGACCAATTTGAGGTTTACTTAGTAGCAATGCAAATATCATGGTAGAGCTATATAGACACTCAATCAGCATGTTACTTTTTAATTGTAACAGCCTTTATATGTACCACAGGAGAACCAAGAAATGAAGAGCGACACCACGGCTGTCTTTTTGGCTTTTATGTTAATCTGCAATGTATTGTGAAAAGACAGGACAGGAACACATCAGTCTCCATCTCACAAGTTGTTCTTTCTCTCTGCGTTTACACGGACTCTCACAAATCACATTCATACATAAAGCCATAAGGTATTGTATAAAATAATAACCAGTCCTTAATAAAACAAATGTATAATCTTAATTCTTAGACAATAGAACCATACCTGCAATAGTAATGTGAAAAGACAGGACAGGAACACATCAGTCTCCAATGTATCATCTGACAAGTTGTTCAATACAGGAGCATGAAGAAAGTTAAAACACATATCCTGTCTCACATCCCCAATACATTGCTAGATGCTTTGTGTTCACAGTACCAAAATACAACAACTCATGTACAAAAACACTGCAACACAAACAAGCTATCCCATTCAGACCTTAGAGGGCCAAAACTACATCTCCTATAATACAACGCCAGCACCAGTCGGCAGCTCAGCTAACCATCTGAATCATAGAAAGGCATGCTAGCTAGCAACATCAGCACTTTTAGCACTCTGGAAACTATATTAACAACAACACAACTCTGAAAGTTACATGTTTCAATAGTCTCACACTCCCTTATAACAATATTTACAGCCTTAACCTTGGGATGTTTTATTTATTTCACGTTATGGACTACAAAGGAGTAATCTGCAACACATACATTTCTCTGTGTTTTCTCCGACTGAGGAGAACGGGAGCTACGGGTAATACCAGGGTGTTAGTAGGTGACACAAGCACCCAGATGAAATAAAATACATTTAATGAAACAAAACCCGAAGATGTTAACATCATTCAGCTACTATAGATGCCTACCTAACACTCATCAAGCAGCACCAGTAGCGCAACAATTAAAAATAGACACCAAAAGTCAAGTTCCTGGCGATCATAGCGATCTGACTCCCCCCTTCTGTCTGAACTTGGAATATTCCTGTTCGCGGGCTTTTTTGCCACTGACCCTCAACCTGGTTGTTCTGTTCTGCGTTGTGTTTGATGGAATAACCTTTTTAACTCTCCTACATAATGATACGTTTACAAACATATATTATGATAAATATAATTGAAACTAGGTAATTGTCTCATTATGGTAATTGGTGAAATAATTATAGCCAGTTATAACTGTAATGGCTTAGCAGATAAGAAAAGAAGATCAGTATTTTCATGGTTAAAGGAGAAGGAATATAAATATATATTGCTTACAGAAAACTCATTCAACAATTTTAGATGAAGTTTTGTGGAAAAAGGACTAGGGGAGTGAAATATATTTTTCCCATGGGCAAATAAATTAAAAAAGGGGTGATGATATTACTTAACTGTAAAGATCTTCGTCTGTTGTTAGAAGAGAGGCAGACCGAAATGCAGCGTGTAGGTTACTCATGACCTTTAATAAAGATAAAGTGGTACATGAAATAATTGAAAATACAAAAACAACAAACAAGTGAAACAAAATACAGCCTATCTGGTGGCTAACACTAAGACAGGTACAATCGCCCACGAAATACAACGCGCACTCAGGCTGCCTAAATACGGTTCCCAATCCGAGACAACGAGAATCAGCTGACTCCAATTAGGAATCGCCTCAGGCAGCCAAGCCTAACTAGACACACCCCTACTAATACACACTCCTAATTAATACAAACCCCAATACGAAATACAACATATAAACCCATGTCACACCTTGGCCTACCCAAACATATAACAAAAACACAAGATACAATGACCAAGGCGTGACAGAACCCCCCCCTAAGGTGCGGACTCCGGGACGCACCTCAAGAGCATAGGGAGGGTCCGGGTGGGCGTCTGTCCATGGTGGCGGTTCTGGCTCGGGACGTGGACCCCACTCCATAAATGTCCTAGTTCCTCCCCTTCGCGTTCTAGGATAATCCACCTTCGCCACCGACCATGGCCTAATAGTCCTCACCCTGATCCCCACATAACTGAGGGGCAGCTCGGGACAGAGGGGCAGCTCGGTACAGAGGGGCAGCTCGGGACAGAGGGGCAGCTCGGGATAGAGGGGCAACTCGGGATAGAGGGGCAACTCGGGATAGAGGGGCAACTCAGGATAGAGGGGCAAGCCCAGGATGAGGGGAAGCCCGGTACTGAGGGGAAGCCCGGTACTGAGGGGAAGCCCGGTACTGAGGGGAAGCCCGGTACTGGGTACTGAGGGGAAGCCCGGTACTGAGGGGAAGCTCGGTACTGAGGGGAAGCTCGGTACTGAGAGGGAGCCCGGTACTGAGAGGGAGCCCGGTACAGAGAGGGAGCCCAGTACTGAGAGGAAGGTCAGTACTGAGAGGAAGCTCAGTACTGAGAGGAAGCTCACGCAGGTAGTAGGCTCCGGTAAATCCTGGCTGGCTGGTGGACCTGGATGATTCAGGTTGTCTGGCACCTTTGGCGGATCCTTGCAGACTGGCACTTCTGGCGGATCCTGGCAGACTGGTGACGCTGGGCCGACTGGCGGCGCTGGGCAGACAGGAGACTCCGGCAGCGCAGGAGAGGAGAAAGGCTCTGGCTGAGCTGAACAGGCGGGAGACTCCAACAGTGCAGGAGAGGAGAAAAGCTCTGGTTGCGCTGAACAGGCGAGGCGCACTGGACGCGCTGGGCCGACTGGTAGCACGGGTGGCGCTGGACAGACAGGAGACTCCGGCAGCGCAGGAGACTAATGAAATCTGCTGTTTGAAGAGAGTCGGACGTGTAGGAGTTAGGCTCTGGCTGCGCTGAACAGGCTGGAGACTCCGATAGCACAGGAGGGGAGAAAAGCACTGGCTGTGCTGAACAGGCGATGCGCACTGGAGGCCTGGTGCGTGGTGCTGGAACTGGTGGTACTGGCGCGAGGACACGCACAGGAAGCCTGGTGCGGGGAGCTGCTACCGGAGGACTGGTGTGTATAGGTGGCTCTGGATAGACCGGACCATGCAGGCGCACTGGAGCTCTTGAGCACCGAGCCTGCCCAAGCTTACCTGGCTCGATGCCCACTCTAGCCCGGCCAATAGGAAGAGCTGATATGTGCCTCACCGGGCTATGCTCCCGCACTGAAAACACCGTGTGCTCCATAGCATAACACGGTGCCTGCCCGGTCTCTCTAGCCCAACGGTGAGCACAGGGAGGACTGGTGTGTGGAGGTGGCACAGGATGGGCTAGACCGTGAAGACGTACTGGAGATCTTGAGAGCAGTGTATGCACAGGACGTGCAAGGCTAGGGATGTGCACAGGAGGCCTGGTGCGTGAGGCTGGCACCAACTTCACCAGCTGACTAACACGCACCTCAGGTTGAGTATAGAGCGCTAACTCAGGTGCTATTAAATCCCCGACACGATCCGTCGGACGAATATTATATCTATAGCACCAAGCTAGCAACTCCCTCATTACTCTCCACTCCACTTTCCCCATTAACTCCTTCACAGTCTCTGCTTCGCTCACCTCTAACACTGGCTCTGGTTCAGGTCTCCTCCTTGGCTCCTCACGATGAACAAGGAGAGTTGGCTCAGGTTTATCTCCTGACTCAGCCATACTCTCCCTAAGCCCCCCCCAATACATTTTTTGGGGTGACTTTCCGGTTTCCAACCGCGTCGCTGTGCTGCCTCCTCATACTTGTGCTTTCCCCTGTTACCTTCGGTTCTCGCTCTGTATAACTGTGCTTTCCTTTTCGATTCCATAACGTCCTCCTTTAGATCCTGCCAGTTCACACGCTGCTCGGTCTGTGAATGGTGGGTGATTCTGTAATGAAATTCGTCTGCTGTTTGAAGAGAGTCAGACCGAAAAGCAGCGTGTAGGTTACTCATGACTTTTAATGAAGAAAATACGGTACATGAAATAACTGAAATACGAAAACAACAAACGAGTGAAACTAAATACAGCCTATCTGGTGACTAACACTAAGACAGGTACAATCGCCCACGAAATACAACGCGCACTCAGGCTGCCTAAATACGGTTCCCAATCCGAGACAACGAGAATCAGCTGACTCCAATTAGGAATCGCCTCAGGCAGCCAAGCCTAACTAGACACACCCCTACTAATACACACTCCTAATTAATACAAACCCCAATACGAAATACAACATATAAACCCATGTCACACCCTGGCCTACCCAAACATATAACAAAAACACAAGATACAATGACCAAGGCGTGACATTAACAGTGATTTTGATCCAAATGTGCAAATTGTCCAAACAGATCATCAGGTAGATGGATTATTTTAAATATGTTATTGGACAATAAACATATAACTTATATGGTCCAAATAATGATGATCCAAGCTTCTTTGAAAATATATATAAGAATTTATCAACTCTACAAGCAACACTAGGCTCTATTATTATGGTGGGAGATTATAATACAGTTTTAAATACCTCTATGGACCGTAAAGGAAATCACACTACAAACTATCACCTTCAGGCACTTAAGGAAATCAGGAATGCCAAGGGTATATTGGAATTAGTGGATATATGGAGGCTTAAATACCCTGAGCTAGTGTGATATACATGGCGGAGGCTTTATCAAGCCAGTCGTCTTGATTACTTTCTTATGTCATTCTCTCTGGCACCAAAAGTTAGTGTTGATAGGGGACCGAGTGCGGTCGGATCACATAATTGGCATATATATTACTCTTACAGAATTTCCACGTGGGCGAGGATATTGGAAATATAATCAACGCTTACTGGATGATAACTTGTTTATTACTATGACAGAGGATTTTATTACTGACTATTTCTGACAGAACATAGGTACAGCAGAACCGCTTTTTGTAAGGGACAGGTCAAAAGAGTCCATCTTAACAAAGGAAATTGAAGGACCAACAGAACAGTCAGTAGCAATAAAAACTGTACCATTGTTATGAGCCTCCTAATGGAGGGAGGTGCAGGGAGCAGGAGAGCAAAGAAGTCCGTGTGCAAAATAGTTTCTTAGGCAGTCCCAACTCAACTACAACATCGGACTGAAACAAAACGAGGTCGCCACACACACAGGGAAGAAACCTCTACTCCTCAACTCATACCGAACGGCACAATTGCCGTGAGAAAAATAAACCCTGTGGTGCAGACACGCACGCCTAACGAACGTAACCACAAAACAATCCCGCACAAAGACTAGCAGGCAGCGGAGGTAAATATACCCTCCGAAATCAACTAAGAATACACAGGTGTAAACAATAGACAGACACAACCGAAAGGAAAAATGGATCGGTGGCAGCTGTGACAACCATAGAGGCACAGAATAAATTAGAGGAAAAAGAAATGGAGGAACTTATTCAAGAAAGATCCAGTGTAATACATTATAAAAAATAAAGCGAACTGGATGGAATATGGGGGAAAAATGCACCAATCTTCACCATAGAAATGCTACCAAAACAAATGTATTGAAACTTGTTACAAATGATCACGGGATGAGTCACGGATGATTCACCGAAGTACTTTAAGAATATGTTTTCATTTCACTCTCCTCCATCTCCATTAACCGAAGCTAATTGTATGGATTTTTAAAAATATTTATAATGTAAAATTAACATCTGTACAGAAAGACTCATGCGAAGTTCAAATTACAGAGGAGGAACTTCTTGGTGCCTTTAACTTCTCTAGGGTAGGGGGCAGCATTTGGAATTTTGGATGAAAAGCATGCCCAAATTAAACTACCTTCTACTCAGGCCCAAAAGATAGGATATGCATATAATTAGTAGATTTCTATAGAAAACACAAAAGTTTCCAAAACTGTTAAAATAATGTCTGAGTAAAACATAACTGATTTGGTAGGCAACAACCTTCAGGAACCATTCAGGAAGTAGTTTTTGTTTGTAGTTTTCTATTCAATGCCATTAAAGTATCCATTGACTTCGGACTCAAATTGCAGTTCCTATGCCTTCCACAAGATGTCAACAGTCTTTAGAAATTGTTTCAGGCTTGTATTCTGAAAAATGAGGGAGTAAGAGCAGTCTGAATGAGTGGACCCTGTCGTGTCACATAACTTTTTCATACGTGCGACCGAGAGAGTGCCTTTCTTGTTTAATATATAATATATGCCATTTAACAGACGCTTTTATCCAAAGCGACTTACAGTCATGTGTGCATACATTCTACGTATGGGTGGTCCCGGGGATCAAACCCACTACCCTGGCATTACAAGCGCCATGCTCTACCAACTGAGCTACAGATTTTTATATTGACAATGTTATTGTCCAGTTGAAATATTATTGATTATTTAGGCTAAAAACCTGAGGATTGATTATAAACATAGTTTGACATGTTTCTATGAACTTTACGGATGCAATTTGGATTTCTTTGTCTGCTTATTGTGACTGCGTTTGAGCCTGTGGATTGCTGAAGAAAATGCGCGAACAAAACGGAGGTTTCTGGATATAAAGAGACTTTATTGAACAAAAGGAACATTTATTGAATATATTAATGTCTTCTGAGTGCAAACATCAAAGGTAAGTGTTTAATTTAATCTCTTTCTGACTTGTGTAACTCTTCTACTTGGCTGGTTACTGTTTGTAATGATTTGTCTGCTGGGCTGTGTTCTCAAATATTCATAAGGTATGCTAAGGTATGCTTTCGTCGTAAAGCATTTTTTAAATCTGACACCGTGGTTGGATTCACAAGAAGTTAATCTATGTCAAAATAGTTGTATCTTTTCTGAATTTTTATGATGAATATTTCTGTATTTGAATTTGGCGCGCTGCAATCTCACTTGATGTTGGCCAGGTGGAACGCTAGCGTCCCACATACCCTATAGAGGTTAAGTCCAGGAAAACTCCAGGGCTGGATGGCATACCAGTGGAAGTACACCAAACTTGTTTTTATATACTCAGAGGACCATTATTAGCATGTTTTAACCACTAGTATATAAACAAGATTATCGGACACGCAACAGAAGGTCTGATTTTGTCAGGCGGTGGGTAACTGGTGCAGTGAATCAGGCGCAGGAGAGCAGAGGTGAGTGTACAAGGTATTTAATTCCATGACAGCACCAGTATACAGACAATACTCAAGGTGCGGAAAAATAACGGTCACTCGAAAATAACGGGCGAAAATAAATAAACCGGCAAACAATAACCACCCGTCAAGAACCGACATGAACAATCAATAAACACGCACACTAACATGTGGGAAACCGAGGGATAAATAATGAACATATAATTGGTGAATAGAAACCAGATGTGTAGAAAACAAAGACAAAACAAATGGAAAATGAAAAGTGGATCGGCGATGGCTAAAAGACCGGTGACGTCGACCGCCGAACGCCGCCCGAACAAGGAGAGGGACCGACTTCGGCGGAAGTCGTGACAGATTTCTTTACTACTGAAAGAGGACATACAGTGGGGCAAAAAATTATTTAGTATTACTTCCAAGGCCAGCATTCCAAGGCCACTCCAGGACCTTGGAATGCTTCTTACGAAGCCCCTCCTTTGCTGCCAGGGTGGTGTGTTTGGGATCATTGTCATGCTGAAAGACCCAGCCACGACCCATCTTCGATGCTCTTACTGAGGGAAGGAGGTTGTTGGCCAAGATCTCGCGATACATGGCCCCATCCATCCTCCCCTCAATACGGTTCAGTCGTGCTGTCCCCTTTGCAGAAAAGCATCCCCAAAGAATGATGTTTCCACCTCCATGCTTCACGGTTGGGATGGTGTTCTTGGGGTTGTACTCATACTTCTTCTTCCTCCAAACACGCCGAGTGGAGTTTAGATCAAAAAGCTCTATTTTTGTCTCATCAGACCACATGACCTTTTCCCATTCCTCCTCTCGATCATCCAGATGGCTATTGGCAAACTTCAGACGGGCCTGGACATGCACTGGCTTGAGCAGGGGGACCTTGCGTGCCTGCAGGATTTTAATTAATGACGGCGTAGTGTGTTACTAATGGTTTTCTTTGAGACTGTGGTCACCTCTATATTCAGGTCAATGACCAGGTCCTGCCGTGTAGTTCTGGGCTGATCCCTCACCTTCCTCATGATCATTGATGCACCACGAGGTGAGATCTTTTATGGAGCCCCAGACTGAGGGTGATTGACCATCATCTTGAACTTCTTCCATTGTCTAATAATTGCGCCAACAGTTGTTGCCTTCTCACCAAGCTGCTTGCCTACTGTCCTGTAGCCCATCCCAGCCTTATGCAGGTCTACAATTTTATCCCTGATATCCTTACAGAGCTCTCTGGTCTTGGCCATTGTGGAGAGGTTGGCGTCTGACTGATTGAGTGTGTGGACAGGTGTCTTTTATACAGGTAATGAGTTCAAACAGGTGCAGTTAATACAGGTAATGAGTGGAGAACAGGAGGGCTTCTTAAAGAAAAACTAACAGGTCTGTGAGAGCCGGAATTGTTAATGGTTGATAGGTGATCAAATACTTATGTCATGCAATAAAATGAAAATTAATTACTTAAAAATCATACAACATGATTTTCTGGATTCTTGTTTTAGATTCCGTTTCTCACAGTTGAATTGTACTTATGATAAAAATTACAGACCTCTACATGCTTTGTAAGTGGGAAAACCTGCAAAATCGGCAGTGTATCAAATACTTGTTCTCCCCACTGTATCTTGTCTAGACAACCTCCTACTGTTTCAAACAGATGTTATTTCTAATCAGCGCGTATACAAACCACCCCCACCCATGTCTTTAAATTTATATTGGACACCCCCCAAGCTGCTACCCATGATAATGTAGGAAATCAAAAGGAAATACCGGCAGACAAAATATGTTGATACAACCACCTGTGGTTTTGGGGTCTCTAACATTCAGGGTTACTATATGGCCATTTTTTGCATATGGGAACGCGTGCAGCCAGTCCCCATCATACTGTTGTCGACGTAAGTCCAATAATAAAATCCATAAGAATATTTATACATTAATAGCAAAAAGGTTGCACCCTATATTAAAAGCTATTTTTGTGTTTACAGCTGACAGATTGCCAAGAATGATCACGGCTGCATTATATACTCTGACCAATTACGGCGGAGAGATGACATAGATGCAATTCTCGTGTTCTGTACAAAAAAAATTTCAAACACACCAAGAACCGAGGATTTAACCATCCCATCAAATCCCCCGGGAACCTCCACCTACTCGCACCATATTCAAGACCCATACAAGCAACGCACAACTCAGGCGCAAGTACATTGCACAGCATCAACCCATCCCGGACACGGTATCAAGCCATTCTTATATATATATATATATATATATTGACTGAACAAGTTGTTCCAGCAGGGCTATAAATTGTTCAAGATCTGCTTCGCCATTGGGTAAAATAAGAGATACAGTGTTTTGCAGGCTATCTCCACAAATTTCCAACTGTAAGACATCACGAGGTTCGCCATAATCTCTTCCCCTCTCTAACAGTTCATTCAGAGTATCCAATATCATTACATAAAACACTGTATAGTCAAGATTCTGATTCATCCATGTGAAATTGAAAAACTGTTGAATCTCTGTATTGCTGTATATATATATATAATTAGTTATACATATTTGATTATTTATACATTTTTTATGATTGAATATGTTAAAACAATGACAAATAATATATTTTCCGACTCCAACGACCCATGCCTGGCAGAATCTGGAATGCTTTGTGAAAAAAGTCAAGAGCCTCCAGTTTCCGCGATTCGTCAGAAAAGCCCTCGTCTAAAAAGCAGAGGTAATTTAAATATGTATTGTTAATATATATTATTATACCTGAAATGTATTTGACATTTTTTATCTAATACATTTCATGTTTAATAACCTATTTTGTATGTATTATTTTCTTTCAGACTCCTCCCCGGCGTATAACGGCACAGAAGACCTATGCACCTAGAACATGCGGAGGATTTCGGCTCACCGGACATTCACAATAAAACACCGAAACCGGTGGATTTCACCGTTTCTTTGAGGCGGCCAAACTTCTTGATTCCTCCAATTCTTGGTGGAAACACCCGAACCTGGAATGGAACAAGCTAGATTTTTCACGGCTCTAAAATCTCCCGAAAGGTTTTGCTGCACAAACGAATGGTGGCTTTACTCGAGCGACAATACAGTCAGGATCTATCCTTCTGGCATAGAACAATGCCACATGTGTTAAACAGCAATCTGATTAACAAATGCAAATACAGGTGCTAAAAACATACATGTAACATGTAACCTTCCAGAATACACATAATTAATTATCTAAATGGCTGAGCCAACAGACATAATTGAGACAGTTGAAAGCCTGCTTTAATTAACCAGATGAATGCGGATGAGGTAACAGACATAATTACGATAGATGAAAGCATATTTTCCCAGATTCCCGAACTCATAGAATTAATTAATCATATGAATGAGTCCAGGACGACCGATGAAAACCTGTTATCCCGAATGCCCTCATATCGTTAATTAACCAGATGAATGAGAGCCTATACAATGTTTTTGAGGAATGGGAAAATTGTCTAATAAATCAGGAGGTATCGATCAGCAATGGTATCGATAGAAGTGTCCGGGTTGTGTACCGAAATATATTCAGCAATACAGCGATTCAACAGTTTTTCAATTTCACATGTATGAATCAGAATCTTGACTAATACAGTGTTTTATGTAATGATATTGGATACTCTGAAAGAACTGTTAGACAGGGCAAGAGATTATGGCGAACCTCGTGATGTCTTACAGTTGGAAATTTGTGGAGATAGCCTGCAAAACAATGTATCTCTTATTTTACCCAATGGCGAAGCAGATCTTGAACAATTTATAGCTGGAACAACTTGTTCAGTCAAATTTATCCGTCATAGCCGATAGAACCCTCGAGCTTGTAGTGCAAATAATAGGTCAACCCCTGGGTGGTGGGCGTCAGTGAAGGAATCTAGATAGCCTAATGCAATCAGAAATCATAAGCAATAAAAGGGCATACCTCATAAACGTTCACAATCATGGTAATGAGCTATGCTTTGCAATAGGCCTAGCACATTTACTCAACCCTGGATGTACATATCTAGCGGCGTTACACAAGGCTAGAGAGCTCCAAACGGCCGTTGGTCTAGGTATACAGGATGCGGTGGCTTTCTTGGACATAGTCAAATTTGAAAACTTTCTGAACAATAAGATTGTGGTGTTGTACCACAGTAGAGCTAATGCAGCTCTCTTGAAATTCCAAAACAACCCACAACCTCATCCTCAGATTCTGTACTTTTATGTGCAAAATGACCATTATTATAATATTACCAACATCACAGCGTTTTTAGGCTCACCATATGTGTGTACATCCTGCCATACCGGAAATGTATAACTGTTCAGCATGTCTGGATGAAAATTGTCCAATGCAACCCTTAACATGTTATGGCTGCAATCCTGATACCGGGATCGATATGACAACTACCAGTGAAAATAGAGGGCGCCAAAATTCAAACCACAGAAATCTCATAATTACAATTCCTTAAACATTTCTATTTATTTTAATTTTTATTTTACCTTTATTTAACCAGGCAAGTCAGTTAAGAACAAATTCTTATTTTCAATGACGGCCTAGGAACAGCAGGTTAACTGCATGTTCAGGGGCAGAACGACAGATTTGTACCTTGTCAGCTCGGGGGTTTGAACTTGCAACCTTCCGGTTACTAGTCCAACGCTCTAACCACTACGCCTCAAGTGACTACTATGAGGAAAAAGTGGGATCACAAAATGGCTGCTTGATGGACAGCTGATATATTATGCTCTCAACATAGAAGCATCATTATAATTTCTATTGATGGTTGACATCTAGTTGTTGTATCATCATCTTTAAAATGAACAAGATAAAACAAACATTCAGATAGGATGATGGGGACAATTTCAGTGAAAACTATAAGAGAGCAACAGTACTTGTGCAAAGTTTCAGAATGCTAACTTCCAAAATGAGTGTGCTTACATGACATTTATCATGAAGTCACCAAGGTGTCCCACACAAGTTGCCCAAATGTACCCAAGTGGCCAAATTGGTGAAGTTATACATGTTGAATGAAATAACTATATACAAAATACCAAAATGGTATTCTAACACCCCCCCCCAAAAAAAAATTTGAGAAAAAAAATATATAAACATTTACAAAATAACACTTTCAATATTTGGAAGAACCTCAGTCCTCTACACAATAGTATCCTGCTGATACCAGGTGCCATAGCACATCCATGTCTGCAGAAATACATTTGGGCAGATGAACACCACTTGTGGCAGGAGTTGGATGAACCAGCTTCAGTTGGGGATGGACACCTTGGCACTGGGGGCTCCCATTCGGAGTCAGTGTCACTGTGAAAGAAAGTGATCAGTTAGAATAGTTTCACATATGAGCCCTGTATCAACAGGTATAATCAACAGATATATATAGAGTACAGGGAACATAAGGTTGAATTTATTATTATTATAGACCTGCTAGATCTTTATTATATTACATTTACATTTACATTTATCTACTATCTCCATTTCACTTTGGCCATTGTTGTGGGTCTGCCCTCCCCTCAAATAGGCTATTTAATTTCACAAATAATATTTTATATTATTAATTTCAAACAACAGCATTGGCATGAGAAAAACTTACCAGTCCAAAACGATGTCCTCTCCGTTCAAAATATATTCCCCCATTTGGGAATCGCTAAATGAATCGTCCTCCAACAATCTCCGTCTCATTTTCCCAATCAATTTCTCCTAAAAATTGTGTGTACATCTGTATATCTAGACTTAGATTTAGCTTTCCCTGACTTAGTCGCCATACAGATTGATATATAAACAGCTGAAGACACGCTTTACCAAAACAATGCTGTGCGTAACATGCGTTGCTCCTTCCGGTATGAAACTTCAATGGCGAATGACCCTCTTTATGCCGGAGTTTAAGACATGGGTTGGTCTTCCAACACATAAACATTGCATATTGCCGTTTACCTCTGCTCATTCATTGGCTATCTACCCAGTTAGATTTCAAGACGATCAGTGGTCATTGGGTTAAAATATAGTCAATCAACGAAACAGCGATCATATCATTGGTGCACAATAATGTCATTACTTGTTGTCTTCAAATCGGTTTCTTTCAGTCAATACGTCCCGCGAAATGACCCATCAGGTTTGGTTGTGTTACAAACAAACCAGTTGATTGCAATGAAACCAAGCATGACTGGAAAAGTCAAGTTTCGTGTGTGTATTTAATTCGAATGTGTCGTTGAAAATGGAATGAGACGGAATTCACGACTCAAGCGGTTCACAAAATGTTTCGTGTTAGGCTATAAAAATGGATTTTATCAAACAAATTACCATTCATTGTGTAACAATGAGGACAGAGATTGCAAATAGAGGAATATCGTCAAAGGTAGACAATTTATTTTATTTCAGTTTGTGATTTTGTTACGTCTGTGCTGGTTGACATAGTTGTTTTTTATGGGGCTCTGTCCTTTCGCAGTAAATCCTTTTTTAAATCTGACAAAGCAGTTGTATTAGCAAGAATCTAGTCTTTCGAAACATGTGAGACACTTGTATTTTCATGAATGTTTAATATGACTATTTATGTAGTGATCACCGTATGTTGTCGAATTTAATCCCGTTAACGGGTTCGGTGCGCAGAGAGGTTAACACTCTAGCTCAGCAGATGTCCCCGGGAAGGGAATCCTACTTCATGGAGAGCTATGAGGACGTTACCAAAGCGCCATTTTCTTATTTAATTGTGGATTTGAAAGCAAATACTCCAGAACACCTGAGGCTACGAACCGGTCTGTTCACATGGGAGTGGCCGGCTGCATACATTCCTAAAAAGTAACCTCTATGTCTCTGCGTTTAAAAAGAAACCTGCCCCTCTTGAGAAGCCTAGTTGGGTCTACAGCTAAAGAACGGAAGGCCATCTTGGTCACTGTTCTTCAGATCTCATATTATCCCTATGTGACATTGCTTTGAATCTTCTCAAAGGACTCATTCCACTCACCCTGACCTAATTTAAAAAAATAAAGAGACAAAAGATAGCGATCAAACTCTTTGCCAATAAAAGGGCCAGTCTTCAAAAGAAAAGACATAGCATACAACAGTCTGGGGGTTTTCTTCTGCCTTTGCTAACTATAGCTGTGCCCTTCATCACCAGACTTTTGCTGCCAGATGTGAGGGTTGAACACAGAGTATGATGGCAAATGAAATGTACTTGGTGCCTCAACAAGAGTTGGATAGACTTAAAAAACAAATGCGGGGTCCTGAAAATATCAGACAAACAGCGGGAATTGATTTGGATACGGCTATGAAGGATATTTTGAACCGAAAAGGATTGAACCCTTATGATAAGGTCCAAAAATACACAAACCTCTTGCAATGGTATTTGGCCTTGGTAAAACAAGGTGAGAGAGACCAACCATTTAACGCTTTCCCTACCGGACCCTTTAAAAGATGAAGCGCCTCGCGATAGCCAAGTCCCTGTATTGCCTGTACCTGCGATCTTACTGGCTGAAGATAAAATGCCTGTTGAAGATAAAGTTATGCATGACATGTTGACACATGTTCCGGCACGTAACAGGAAATATGTTTAATACATTATGAACAAGATAAATACTCAAATGGGACCGCTACTTGGGATGACAAAGGAGAGTTTATCCTTCAAGGCTCTGTTGTCAAGGGTTCACATATCCTTGACTTGCTTAAAAGTACTACGGCAGCCCACAAGGTTGCTGATGACAGAAGACCTCCCGGGTGGCATCAGTTTCTTAAGGCCCTGGCAATCCTCAACATTCCCCTCTCGTGTGTATCCAACTATAAGCTTCGTTAACAGATTCAAGCTTTAAAACAAAAACAACAACGAGCTACAGCACCCCGAAAGATGTCTATACAACCCCTTCCCCCCTATGAAAGGGATGATGATAACTCATTTACCCCCTTGAACATCTCCGGACCTTTTCCTAATCCCGATCTCTCAGGGTGGTTAGACATTGACTGATTAGGCATTCACCCAAAGTCACATCCACTTGGGAGAAGATGGTGGCCACTGGGTAATTAATGAGACTCACTTTGGCATCACCTGCAATATTAGTACCATCTCTTTTGGTCACTTTTAGCCGTAAATGTACCAAGGTGTTGTTGAGGTCCAGATAGTTGTCACCATGGCCTGGTATGAAAAATGATATAGGACTGTTGTCTGTAATGGCAAAGAGTGGGGCTATCTATTGAAAATTGGGTTAGGGGGGCCATGAAAAGATCGAGCTCTGTCTTTTTAGCTTCAGAGGACATGCAGTGTAAAAGAGCCATGTTGCTTGTTCTTTTAGAAAATACTATTATTTTTGTCGTTTTTGGTCCAGACCTCCTCACTTTACCACATCTTTGACTTACTGAGTTTCTTTTAGCGGTTAACCTCTGCTTTTTAGGGGCAGGCCTGCGCCTTATACCCAGAGGTCTCTTTTTTGGTCTTCGAGACAACATCATAAGCCCCGAGCCTTCTTGATGCTCGGCATCTGGTAACGCCCTTCTGGTCATAGCATTGGCTACAACCTCACTATATTTTTAGCCGCTGATTTTAAATGTGGTTTGGCTATGCTGAGGCCTCTCTTCATAAACGATAAAACTATCCTAAAGAGGTTACAAAATATACCGCCTATTCCCGAACCGTACATGGTCGGGGATCCATAATAGCCGGGGAACCCATTACCCACTTGAGCAACATAGTATGAGACATAGCGGTTAGGGTCGAGATGTTGGTGGTCCATAACCCTTTAATTTATTTGTATTATGTTTACAAAAATATATAATACTAATAATAGATTTTATACATAGAGAGGTTTTGGTGGGTCTAAAGTGGAGATTTAAAATCGTTTTACCATAAGTAAATTCAATGTTTTCGTTCTGATCTGTTTTAAGCTCAACCAGAATGTTTTCAATATATTTCTTGCTTACAGGTACGTAGTGTGGCTTGTCGTAGTTAACAGTGACTATATCGCCATCCTTTCCATCTATATGAACTGTTCTCAGGAGGGGCACACAACTGTCTCCTACCCTTTGATAGGATAGGATGTTGGTATACACAAATATGTTCTAAAATCCTGCATGTATATCAGCAGGGAATGGGAATAATTTATCTTTCACATACGTCCATTTATTGGGACCCATCCCCAACATTTAGGCTAAATTACCGCTGGTCTTTATACCCCCATCAGCATCCCCTGAGATTTGTACACGTTTATGTATAGGGTTGTAGAGCAAAAGTATTTCCATATTGTTCAGTGTTAGGGAGTTCTTTAAAATCTGAGACGATTCTGGCGACGGTTCTATAGAACCTGTTTTTAAGCTTCATAAGTTTTGCAGGTTCCGATATCCTTTTGCAATAAAAATCAAGGTCCTTATCCTTGATATTATACCAACTATGGAGGTATGTAATCTCGCTGAGACCTACTTCCCAGGCCTCTGATAACTCTATAGGCTTTGGAAAATTGGTTGTATAATTTGAACTTTGGTTATTATGATATATATGTGCAGATGCATTTACTGGGGAGAATCAGGTAGAAGCCACTGTGTTCCATGATGCACTCCAAATGTACACACAAATTATGTTGTATTGATCATGCATGAGGGTTTAAGTTAACCCCCGATGCCTCCACCACATCGTGCTCTAATACCCAACTGTTGAACTTTTGGGGCCAGTTTTTCCAGGGGACCAGCACCCATTTTTTACCCTTTTCTCTCTTTTGATCTAGAATCTCCTCCACGTGAAAGACTTTGTCTATACCCAACTGTACCTTCTGTAATTCCTTCTCATAAAAGGATCCCTCTATAAGCTCCCCGTCATAATCTTTTAACTTGTAGACAGGGGGTATGCGCGGTAGACATTCGGTAACGCTGTAACCTTGCTCATATTTTTTTTGTCGAAAACACCCCTCAACTTGGATATATGTACCAAGTCCCCCACTATGAATTTAAAATAAATGTTTTTCATGCGGCGAAGGGGGAACAAACCATACAGATTTTTAAAGACTTGAAAATAGTTTTCAGAAGAGACCTCGGAGGGCTTCATCCATATACTCTTATGGTAGCTGTTCTTGTACCCCTTTACTAAATCTTGAACTAAATCGATGTATCTATGCGTGTTGCGAGCTGTAAAATATTGGCACATCCGCTCCTTCAGAGTGCTGTTCAAGCGTTCAACAACTGAAGCTTTCAAATCCGAGCCTGTAGCAAAATAATCCTGGCTCAGGAAGGCCACCAAAAATTCAGAGATTTCCATACCCAACTATAACATCTTCCGTCAAGATAGAACTGCCAAAGGGGGAGGAGTTGCAGTCTACTGCAGAGATAGCCTGCAAAGTAATGTCATACTTTCCAGGTCCATACCCAAACAGTTCGAACTACTAATTTTGAAAATTACTCTCTCCAGAAATAAGTCTCTCACTGTTGCCGCCTGCTACCGACCCCCCTCAGCTCCCAGCTGTGCCCTGGACACCATTTGTGAATTGATCACCCCCCATCTAGCTTCAGAGTTTGTTCTGTTAGGTGACCTAAACTGGGATATGCTTAACACCCCGGCAGTCCTACAATCTAAGCTAGATGCCCTCAATCTCACACAAATCATCAAGGAACCCACCAGGTACAACCCTAACTCCGTAGACAAGGGTACCCTCATAGACATCATCCTGACCAACTGGCCCTCCAAATACACCTCCGCTGTCTTCAACCAGGATCTCAGCGATCACTGCCTCATTGCCTGTATCCGCCACGGAGCCGCAGTCAAACGACCACCCCTCATCACTGTCAAACGCTCCCTAAAACACTTCTGTGAGCAGGCCTTTCTAATCGAAATGGCCCGGGTATCCTGGAAGGACATTGACCTCATCCCATCAGTTGAGGATGCCTGGTCATTCTTTAAAAGTAACTTCCTCACCATTTTAGATAAGCATGCTCCGTTCAAATAATGCAGAACCAAGAACAGATACAGCCCTTGGTTCACTCCAGACCTGACTGCCCTCGACCAGCACAAAAACATCCTGTGGCGGACTGCAATAGCATCGAATAGTCCCCACGATATGCAACTGTTCAGGGAAGTCAGGAACCAATACACGCAGTCAGTCAGGAAAGCTAAGGCCAGCTACTTCAGGCAGAAGTTTGCATCCTGTAGCTCCAACTCCAAAAAGTTCTGGGACACTGTGAAGTGCTACTCCAGTGTTAATCTGCAAAATTGTAATTATTTGCCTACCTCATGCCTTTTGCACACATTGTATATAGACTCCCCCTTTTTTCTACTGTGTTATTGACTTGTTAATTGTTTACTCCATGTGTAACTCTGTGTTGTCTGTTCACACTACTATGCTTTATCTTGGCCAGGTGCAGTTGCAAATGAGAACTTGTTCTCAACTAGCCTACCTGATTAAATAAAGGTGAAATAAAAAAATAAAAAAATAAATATTGTGCTTCATGAGTTTCTGAAAAGTATTATAAAAAAAACATTTTCTGCCATCAGTCTGCACTTTCTTGGGGGCTCCTCCTTCCTTCAAGATAGAGTCAAAGGCCCGGGTCACCTCTGCCCCGCACTTATCTTTTAAGACTCCTAAAAATTGCATTTTAGAGAAAATATCTTTAACCGTTAGCATGTAGCGATTTCCATAATTTTTATATGTAAGGGCCTGCATGTCACACAGATCCGCCTGAAACTGGGACAAGGGATGAGTAGAAAAAAAACATTTATTGGAAATTATTTTCGTACAGGGTTATGTAGAGTATAATCATCCTGCTCTGCTAACCACTCATTCACTTGAGCAGTGTTTAACCGGCTACCTGTTTCTTAGGCTATAGATCTCTGTAAACGCTCCTTACCCCCATAAGACCCGGGGTTAGAGGGGTATAATAAAAAAAATCAACATCTGCTCCGCCATCCTTCTTGTCTCTCTGAGGTACAATAACGTTAATGAGCCACTTTCAAATAATGACATTTCATTTTCATTTTTGCAAACATCAGTATTACGTATACAGACAATTCAGGATTTGTTGCAGGATACTTGTCCCCGTTTTCTCAACGATCCAAGCATGCAACACCTTGTATATTTGGTTTAGATTTACAGGCTTGTGTTGCTGAATGTTTAAACACACACACATTCGCTACATAAGTATATCAAATCAAATCAAATCAAATGTATTTATATAGCCCTTCGTACAGCTGATATCTCAAAGTGCTGTACAGAAATCCAGCCTAAAACCCCAAACAGCAAGCAATGCAGGTGTAGAAGCACGGTGGCTAGGAAAAACTCCCCAAAAAGGC
Organism: Oncorhynchus gorbuscha; assembly: GCF_021184085.1. Classification (NCBI taxonomy): domain Eukaryota; kingdom Metazoa; phylum Chordata; class Actinopteri; order Salmoniformes; family Salmonidae; genus Oncorhynchus; species Oncorhynchus gorbuscha. The sequence continues at coordinate 53,970,455 of NC_060182.1, read as the reverse complement.
CAAAACCTAGGAAGAAACCTAGAGAGGAACCAGGCTATGTGGGGTGGCCAGTCCTCTTCTGGCTGAGCCGGATGGAGATTATAACAAAACATTTTTTGTTCATAAATGACCAGCATGGTCAAATAATAATAAGGCAGAACAGTTGAAACTGGAGCAGCAGCACGGCCAGGTGGACTGGGGACAGCAAGGAGTCATCATGTCAGGTAGTCCTCAGGCATGGTCCTAGGGCTCAGGTCCTCCGAGAGAGAGAAAGAAAGAGAGAAAGAGAGAAAGAGAGAATTAGAGAGAGCACACTTAAATTCACACAGGACACCGAATAGTACAGGAGAAGTACTCCAGATATAACGAACTGACCCTAGCCCCCCGACACAAACTACTGCAGCATAAATACTGGAGGCTGAGACAGGAGGGGTCAGGAGACACTGTGGCCCCATCCGAGGACACCCCCGGACTGGGCCAAACAGGAAGGATATAATGGTGGACCTCTTGAAGCATGTGGGAACAGCAGACTGGGATAAGGATTGATTGATTATGTCCGTAAACACACCAGCCAGCTGGTCTGTGCATGCTCTGAGGACGCGGCCGGGGATGCCGTCTGGGCCTGCAGCCCTGCAAGGGTTAACACGTTTAAATGTTTTACTCACGTCGGCTGCAGTGAAGGAGCGTCCTCAGGTTTTGGTAGCTGGCTGTGTCAGTGGCACTGTATTGTCCTCAAATTGAGCAAATAAGCTTTTTAGTCTGTCTGGGAGCAATACATCCTGGTCCGCGGCAGGGCTGGTTTTCTTTTTGTAATCCGTGATTAGCTACACGGTTTGAATTCGGTCATGTTTCCGGACACCTTGCCCTGATTAAAAGCAGTGATACGTGCTTTCAGGTTCGTGTGAATGCTGCCATCAATCCACGGTTTCTGGTTTGGGAATGTTTTAATAGTTGCTGTGGGTGCGACATCGCCGATGCACTTCCTAATAAACTCACTCACCGAATCAGTGTATTCGTCAATGTTGTGGTTTGACACATTGTGGAACATATCCCAGTCCACGTGATCGAAGCAATCATGAAGCGTGGAATCAGATTGGTCGGACCAGTGTTGAACAGACCTGAGCGCGGAAGCTTCCTGTTTTAGTTTCTGTCTATAGGCTGGGAGCAACAAAATGGATTCGTGGTCAGCTTTTCTGAAAGGAGGACGTTGTTGTCAAGAGACTGGACATTGGCGAGTAGTATGTTTGGGAGCGGTGCGCGATGTACCCGTCTCCGGAGCCTGACCAGAAGGCCGCCCCTTTACAGCATCATTGTTTTGGTTGGCCGGCTGGGATCCGATCCATTGTCCTGGGTGGTGGGCAAAACAGAGGATCTGCTTCGGGAAGTTGTATTCCTGGTGAGTTGATGTTGCTCTTATATCCAATAGTTCCTCCCTACTGTATGTAATAAACTTGGCAGGCAGGTGCGGGCAGCGAACGGTTGAAGAGCATGAATTTAGTTTTACTTGCATTTAAGAGCAGTTGGAGGCCATGGAAGGAGAATTGTATGGCATTGAAGCTCATATGGAGATTATTTAACTTCTTGCGTCGAGCAATCCCGTATCCGGGAGTGTAATCATAGCCTCAAGCTCATTACCATAACGCAACGTTAACTATTCATGAAAATCGCAAATTAAATGAAAGAAATATATTCACTCACAATTAGCCTTTTGTTAACAACACTGTCATCTCAGATTTTCAAAATATGCTTTGATAGAGTTTGATAGAGTATTGATAGCTAGCATAGCATTAAGCCTAGCATTCAGCAGGCAACATTTTCACAAAAAGAAGAAAAGCATTCAAATAAAATAATTTACCTTTGAAGAACTTCAGATGTTTTCAATGAGGAGACTCTCAGTTAGATAGCAAATGTTCATTTTTTTCCCCAAAATTTTTTTGTGTAGGAGAAATCGCTCCGTTTTGTTCATCACGTTTGGCTATGGAAAAAAATGAAAATTCAGTCATTACAACGCCAAACTTTTTTCCAAATAAACTCTATAATATCGACAGAAACATGGCAAACGTTGTTTAGAATCAATCCTCAAGGTGTTTTTCACATATCTATTCGATGATAAATCATTTGTGGATGTTGGGTTTCTCCTCGGAAGCAACTGGACGCAATAATTACGAGGGAGGACACCAAGCGAGCACCTGGTAGATGTAGTTTAAAATGGTCAATCTTTCAATGATATGCCCACAAATACGTCATAATGCTGCAGACACCTTGGGGAAACGACAGAAAGTGTAAGCTCATTCCTGGCCCATTCACAGCCATATAAGGAGACATTGGAATGCAGCGCCTTCAAAATCTGGGGCACTTCCTGTTTGAAATTACATCTTGGTTTCGCCTGTAGCATGAGTTCTGTGGCACTCACAGACAATATCTTTGCAGTTTTGGAAACGTCAGAGTGTTTTCTTTCCAACGCTGTTAATTATATGTATAGTCGAGCATCTTTCCGTGACAAAATATCTTGTTTAAAACGGGAACATTTTTTTATCCAAAAATTAAAAGAGCGCCCCCTATATCGAAGAAGTTAACACAGTATCCAAAGAAGGGTCAGAGGTATACAGAATGGTGTCATCTGCGTAGAGGTGGATCAACAAACCACCAGCAGCAAGAGCGACATCATTGATGTATACAGAGAAGAGAGTCGGACCGAGAATTGAACCCTGTGGCACCCCCATAGAGACTGCCGGAGGTACGGACAGCAGGCCTTCCGATTTCACACACTGAACTCTATCGGAGAAGTAGTTGGTGAACCAGGTGAGGCAATCATTTGAGAAACCAAGGCTGTTGAGTCTGCTAATAAGGATGTTGTGATTGACAGATTCGAAAGCCTAAGCCAGGTTGATGAATACGTCTGCACAGTAATGTCTCTTATCGATGGCAGTTATGATATCGTTTAGGACCTTGAGCTTGACTGAGGTGCACCCATGACCAGCTCTGAAACCAGATTGCATAGAGGAGAAGGTAAGGTGAGAATCAAAATGGTCGGTAGAACGAGACAGGAACAGCGTCAGCAAACTAATACTAAGACAAAAACAAGACATTACTAATACTAGACAAAAACAAAACATTGCAACAGCGGGGAACAGAGCTGAGAAAATGACAAATTTAGGGGAGGAAATTAACAGGTGATAAGTGAGTCCAATAACGCTGATGCCCGTGACGAGGGAAGGCAGGTATGCGTGATGGATGGCAGGAGTGCGTGATACAGGGAAACCTGGCGCCCTCAAGTGCCAGTGGGAGGGAGGAGCGGGAGCAGACGTGACACAACCTTTGTGTAATCTTATTTGAGTCAGAAAAGGATGTTCATATGATAGGGAAGATATATCAAATCTTGAAGAGAGCATATCCAACCTCTTAGGAAAAAATATATACGATTGGAACCAAGACTTAAAAAAATGTTATTGGCACATGATGGAGGGACATTTGGAGCTTAACAAACAAAATTACAGTTAAGAAAAATGTACGCTTAATCAAGTATAATGTATAGAATTTGTCAAGCAAAAGACAAAATTCACATTCTACAGTACAACGGCATAGTAATGTCTTAAGTGTAAAACTAATAATCCATGCTTTTTGGGAATGCTATAATGTACAGATTGTTGTAGGCGGAGCTAGAAAGTTGGCTGTCTGAAGTATTACAATGTAAACATACTTTTAATTTGTCTGTCTGCAGTTTTCAAGACATGGCATATCGGAGTGTAGTCAGATACCCGATGGGGTTGGACGATTGTCTTCTTATCACGCAACTTGAAAAAACATATACTAAAAACTTGGAAATTAATCAATCCGCCATCATTAGAATGGAAAAATCTGATTATTAATTATTTAAATATGTCAAGTGTATGGGCTACAGAGAGAAACAAAATGGTGCAGTTTCAGGCCATGTGGCAGAAAATGATGGCGGTGTTTTCTAGTGAATCTGTGCAGGTGTGAAGTAGTTGATGTTTTGTATGATGTTGTCGTTTTTGTGTATTGTTTATAAAATATCAAATAAAATCGTACAAAAAAAGTATTTACCAGAAAGCAATGCCCCTAATTGGCCACACGTCCTGTAAATAACCTATGGATTACATTTAAAATATGATGTCTGAAGCGGGAAGTAATGTAATAGATATACATGCCCAGAGACAAAGACGAAACGATTGGGATAAGTGTATACGATTCATGAAAATGAAAGTATGGGAAAATTACCTCTTTTCATATACCGTACGCAATAGTTTGGTTGTATTAGAATAAGATAAAATTGAATAGTGATTGACTTACCTCAACTATTGAAAGCACATATTTAAGAGCCTTGGTTTCATAGAATATGGTAAAGCTGCATTCCCTTGGCTAACACAATCAATTTTTTAGTGTCAGATTTAGAGCTGGGATGTATGGAGAAAATCCACATCACAATAAATTGACTGAATTATTACGACTATAATCAATTCAACAATAAATAACAATGTACACAGGTTACTTAAAAATAAAAATTACTCTTAAAACTACTAGTACTACTTTGAATGTTAGCTATCAATTATCCAGTTAGCAATAGCCCATATCAGGAGAGTTACTTCATTTAAAAATTCACATTCCTCTAGTAAAGTTTATTTATCATTATTATCGTTATCAATAAAATGTCCTCGATCAATGGTCGGTATTGATAATGTTTTGGTTCATTCTCCAAGCTCTAGTTAGATTTAAGCAAAGTAAATCTGTTATTATCTTGATAACACTATGCTTTCAGGTATAAATCAGAGGAGCCTGGGGGGCGGCTCGCAGAAAGCTGTCTCTTTCATTCTGTTTGCTGGCCTGGAATAAACACATCTGATTTTTCTCCAGCCATGGGGTGTGGACAAGATTAGGTTGATTCCAAACAGTGGGAGTTAACATATCGCATAAGGTGACGCATCACACAAGATAAATTAACTTTTCCGAAGCCCCTGACGCGTAACGTTGTAAACTCTGGTTTTTGTCAGGCTCGGTTTTTGGAAGCCCGATTAGATTAGCAGGCTGTGTAATTCCCCCGACAGAGAATTTTTCCACAAGATGGTGACCCCATAATCTGCAATTTACACACACACCTGGCACTTTTCTCATCATAGGAGCTGGCAGAGCAGTCCTAGCCAAATGGCCCTACCAGAAGCACTGGCACATGGCCTGAAATTCCCCCCTCCAGTCTGCCCCTGTGAACTGGTGGAGGCCCATCACTGCTCATTAGTGTCCAGACTGTCCTGTCTACTTCCCCTCATCATCAAGCATTCTGGGATCTATTGTTAATGCTTCATTCCGTTCCCATCCCTAACCACTTTACAGCTCCTCCACCCCTCTGCCAGTGTCCCAGGGTCGTGCTTGTCTTCTTGACTCATCCTAGCCCATACTCCTACACCCTACTCATCCTCAGGAACAGCAGCACAATCGAGACACTGGGCCTGGAAAAAACACATTAGATAGTATACACTGTAGTATACTACAAACTAAAAATATATATAATATATTGTCCAACAAATTATTGTACTATTATAGTAAAGTATTATGGTCTAGTACGTTATATAGGTATTAGATTGTGTAATGTTAGACCAGTTAGCTATGCCTGGTTCCTGCCAGTAAGGATTTGTGGTCCCTGGACAGTCCACTATCCCTACTTTCCTCACTGTCACTTTTCCTGGGTCTGAGAGAAGTATAGACTGCATAGGTCACAACATCTGCTGCTCCAATCCTCTCTCTTCTCCCAGGAGTTTGTCCCATGTTTAATGCATTCTTTTTATATTTATTTGGTGTTCCCATTGAACCAGTCCTCGGTGCGACATGTCACATCTGGAGCCCACTCCCTTGCCGGTTGGCACGGAGCTCGTAAGGCAGTGCTCTGCATTCAGTTGGCGTTGGCTCCACTGGCATTCCCAGAGGTGAAGCAGGTTCAACCACAGTCTGATTTGAAAGGTCAAGCTGCCAGAAACAATTGTGCTTGCTAACTACCTCTCAAACACCTCCCTTGCCTTCCTATCAACATCCCTCCACCCCTTCCTTTCCAATGCACACCAGCTTCCGCAACAGATAAATGTTCCCCCAAGCATCAAGCACTATCGGTGATCAGGAAAGAAAGGAAAGTGAAGAGGGAACGATTCCTTATGCCATGTTTGATATGCCTATTGAAGAGTGATAATCAGCAAATCCCCATGTAGGAGAACCATCGCTCAGGGGCTCCCTTCCCTGATGCAAGCCGGAGTGAGATGCGATTCTGTTGGCTGTTGGCTCAGCTCATGCCCTTATCCCAAGAACCTCCCATTGATTACATTTGACACCTCCTGCGTCTTCGCAGCTTGATTTTGTCTTTGCAGGGCCAAAGCATGTTGGGTTACACGTATTGCGCCCAAAAGCACAAAACACCCTTATGGTTAAACACCTACTCACTTGGATGACTCTCATGAACCACCACATTCTTTGTTGTGGTGCATGAGAGTCTTCCGAGTTAGTCTGCAAAAATCTTAAGAAATGCAATTCCTCCCGCTATGAGTCAGTAGGATGTCTTAGTCAATACAACCCCCAGAATATCTGATTTGCATAATAGGAAGCGAGCATCTGCTTTGACTATTTTTTTATTTATTGCAGTCTGGTAACGTATCTTATTACCCACCAAGTTAGTAGAAGGAAGGAAAAAGAAAGTTTATTAGTTTTGACTCCTACACTGTAAACCCCAATGTGATGTCATTACTCAAAACATTTGAAGAAACCCGTTGCATTTAATATATCTGAGTACAGTTACTTAAAGTGATTTTGTGTCATTACTCAAATCACTGTGACCCTGTTGTATCAGCTTAAAAATATTGAGTAACGACCCCACAAAGCCATGCCGACAATATAATTTCCTAGTGTGTCTTGCCTTTTTAAGAGTATTGTAGTGTTAGCACACATGACTGTATGTGTTGGTGACAGAGACATCATTGTTGAATTTGTTTGTTCAGTACTGTGTCCTTCAAGAAATGAAATCTGAGGCAGATATTATAATTAAATTATTTATGACAATGCATACAGTATCTCATAAGGCCTTATCTTGAAGCATAAGTTTACCCTAATACAGTGGCCTGAAGATCATGGTTTAAAGGCCTACAAGTAGGGTTGCAAAATTCCTAGACTAAAATTAAATCCTGGTTGGAGGATTTCCAGGAATCTTCCAACCGGGATTAATGGTAAACCTGGGAATTTTACCAAAATTTTCAAACCTTACTGATGGCTTCAGCGCTTTGACCAAATTGTACTAAATACATGGTTCATTACTCTGAGCTTCATTATCTGTTCACAATACACATTAGGGACATCTGCTGGTCAGCAAAAAATATCGGCGTGGGATTGTTGTTATTTCTTTCCACTGTTTTCTTCAAAACTCTGTGGTGCAGCGAAAGATTGTTGGCTTCAGTAGCCTATAATCAGTTGGAATATTTTTGCCTCTTACATAATGATTCCCCTTAGTTGACTATAAAAACATAGTCCATGGCATTATTTAGGATGCTAGGACAGAATCCTATACTATACTAAATAAAACAAATTTGTTGTATGGCATTGAAGCTCGCCTGGAGGTTAGTTAACACAGTGTCCAAGGAGGGGCCAGAAGTATACAGAATGGTGTCGTCTGCGTAGAGGTGGATCAGAGAATCACCAGCAGCAAGAGCAACATCATTGATGTATAAAGAAAAGAGAGTTGGCCCGAGAATTGAACCCTGTGGCACACCCATAGAGACTGTCAGAGGACTGGACAACAGTCCCTCTGATTTGACACATTGAACTCTATCAGAGAAGTAGTTGGTAAATCAGGCGAGGCAATCATTTGAGAAACCAAGGCTGTCGAGTCTGCCAATAAGAATGGTGTGATTGACAGAGTTGAAAGCCTTGGCCAGGTCGATGAATATGGCTGTACAGTAATGTCTCTTATCGATGGCGGTTATGATGTTGTTTAGAACCTTGAGCGTGGCTGAGGTACACCCATGACCAGCTCTGAAACCAGATTGCACAGCAGAGAAGGTATGGTGGGATTTGAAATGGTCAGTAATCTGTTTGTTAACTTGGATTTCGAAGACCTTAGAAAGACATGGTAGGATAGATATAGGTCTGTAGCAGTTTGGGTCTAGGGTGTCACTTTGAAGAGGGGGATGACCGCAGCAGCTTTCCAATCTTTGGGAATCTCAGACGATACAAAGGGAGGTTGAACAGGCTAGTAATAGGGGTTGCAACAATTTCGGCAGATCTTTTTAGAAAGAGCGGGTCCAGATTGTCTAGCCCGGAAGATTTGTAGGGGTCCAGATTTTGCAGCTTTCAGAACATCAGCTATCTGGATTTGGGTAAAGGAGAAATGGTGGGGGCTTTGGCAGGTTGCTGTGGAGGTTGCCGGGCAGCTGACCGTGGTAGGGGTAGCCAAGTGGAAAGCATGGCCAGCCGTAGAGAAATGCTTATTGAAATCCTCAATTATAGTGGATTTATCGATGTTGACAGTGTTTCCTATCCTCAGAGCAGTGGGCAGCTGGGAGGAGGTGCCCTTATTCTCCATACAGTGTCCAGAACTTTTTTGAGTTAGTACTACAGGGGGCAAATTTCTGTTTGAAAAAGCTTACCTTAGCTTTTCTAACTGTCTGTGTATATTTGTTCCTAACATCCCTGTAAAGTAACATATCACAGGGGCTATTTGATGCTAATGCAGAACGCCACAGGATGTTTTTGTGCTGGTCAGTATCACAGTTGAGTCAGTATCACAAACATTTTTGACTGAGAAACATTTCACACCTAAAAAGGTCTGCGGAGGACGGCAAGGGTCTCTACTAAACTTTTCTACCCATTTCAGTGTACCAAATTCCCCAGAAAGGGGTAAAGGACGCGCTAGTAATCTTCTTATTTGATTTCAGGATTTACTTTGGTTCATACATAAACTGTTTTGACTGGTTAAGGGAATGCCCCTTTTTTAAATTTTCACCTAAAATGATATACCCAAATTTAACTGCCTGTAGCTCTGGACTTGAAGTAAGGATATGCATATTCTTGGTACCATTTGAAAGGAAATACCCTGTTTAAATGTGAAATTTATGTCAGAGAATAACACATTAGATCTGGTAAAAGATATTACAAATTAAAACATGGTGTTTTTTTCTCCATCTTTGAAATGCAAGTGAATGGCCACAATGTATTATTCCAGTTTAGGCACAATTTATATTTTGGCCACTAGATGGCAGAAGTGTATGTGCAACGTTTTAGACTGATAAAATGTTGTATCAAGGCTGCCTAAATGTGCCTAATTGGTTTATTAATACATTTTCAAGTTCATAACTGAGCACTCTCCTCAAACAATAGCATGGTATTATTTCACTATAATAGGTACTGTAAATTGGACAGTTCAGGTAGATTAACAAGACTTCTGCCCAAGTGTTCTGCCCATATCAGATATGTCTATGTCCTGGGAAATGTTCTTGTTACTTACAGCCTCATTCAAATCACATTAGCGCACATTAGCTCAACGGTCCCGTGGGGGGAAGACATCGATTCCGTACAGGTTAATTGTATTGTGTCTTTAGCTATGCTCTGTTCATTTTCATGCAAATCAAGCTTTTTAGCTTTCACATTAACTGCCTGTAGCTCTGGACCTGAAGCATCTCTCTATAGAGCAGTCCCTTGTCATGCAAGATGCAGGCTTTGCAGACAATGTGTTAAGAGGGGATTTACTTTGGCTCCTGTGCACATTTTCATACACCCTCGTCTGGTCAGGGGTATGTAATCTGACCTGTTATGGGTGAGAGAGGGAGGTGGGGTTGTGGTTTTTCATTGCTCCTGACCACCCTTGCTTGCCTTAATCACGCTGCTAATTGGGAAAATTAGCTGTCTCTTGTCTCCACAGGTTTTAATAATGTAAATTAAGCCAAGAACAGCAAATGGCGTTCTCCAGGAAAACATATTTACCTCGAGCTACCACGTTCAAATCGGCCTGGTATAGACTTGTTACTCTGATTATTACTCTGATTTGATCCAACATTAATTTTGGGCTCCAAGTGTTGCATCTGATTCCTTGGCTTTACATCATGACCTATATTGAATCATTTCTCAATCAGAACTGGTTGGTAGTCTGTACACAATCTGATCTTTATGAGCAATTCATCGTACTACTCCTAATAGCCCAAGTCTAACTGACATCAAACAAAATGTTTGTGGGCTTAATGGCATGATACAATCACCATGTTGCCACAATGTAAAATACTTCAATAATGCAACACACTAAGAAAATCCAGTATGTATACTGTAACTCTGTGCTTGGGGGGTGAAAAGGTCACCACAACCACGTGCTTTTATTTTAAGATACACATACGTATTAGGCACTTATTTGTAGTTTATAAGTGTATATAAGTAGCTAATAAGGCATTTAATATCACTTCTTAGTTACATATTAAGCCTTAATAAAGGGTTTTCTTATTCAAAAATGCTTTATGCAGAAATTGCTCTGCCATTTCCTGTTTGCTAAAATTCTAATAGTTCACTTAAATTGAGTTAATGTGACAAAACAAGCAAGTATTGTGTAGAAAATCATTTTACTATCTAAACCGCTGTGAAATTATATTTTCCGTTACCCACCATGTTGTATATTCAGCTGTTTGAAGCCGGTGTACAAAACCAAATGTAGAAGACGCAAAAACTAAATTTGAGAACAGGAAGTATAGAAATAAAACACATGAAAGATCTACTACTTCTTTGATTTGCTTACAATGAGAATGACTGATCTATAGCTCAGATTTATATTTGAACTTGGTCAGGTCTCTAAAAAAGTTACATATTGCAGCTTAAAAAATGTATTTATAAAGGAAGAGAAGCTTAGGCCTAGCCCCAGCGAGACAGAGAGATGCCATCGACATGCTACGACGCCAAAATGCATTTCTTTATTATTGTCAGATAGGTTAGGATTTTTCATAAGCATTTATTGAAAACTTCATTACAGATGGATAGGGGAAACCAGTATCTTTGACTTTGCCATCTATTTTATGAAAAGCCCAGGTGATTCTAACATGTATTGACTCAGGAGGTTTAATACATATGTAAGATAAATATATTAGTGTTTTGTTTTTAAAATGTTAGACATTTTCTTCCACTTTGACATTACAGAGTATTTTATGTAGATAGTTGACAAAAAATGGCAATTAAATACATTTTTATCCAACTTTGTAACACAACAACATTTTGAAAAAGTCAAGGGATGTGAATACTTTCTGAAGGCACTGTACAGTATACACTATATATCAGGGTTTCTGTTAGGAAGATTTGGTGCAGGACAAGTAACTGGGAAGACTTACATTTATTAGTTGTCTCTGTGTATTGTGTACGTAACCCATTAGGGTGTCCACCCATGCAGCTGGCACCATCAATAAACAAAGGATATTGGCCAAATGAGCCACATTTACATGACCTTAAATACAGCCCATAACAAATTACAAAAACACTATTGCTGTGTTTTTGATGTGTAGCATATGCAAAACTTTATAGCCTATTGTATTGTTTTTTACTTTCCTAAAACAATAATTTGTCTGAGATTTGAGCACCAAATGCATCAGGGCTTTGCATGCATAGGCCTACAGGCGCAGATGTCCACTGTATGATATTAATATTTAAAGATGCACCTTGCAGAAATCTCTCTGCCATTTCCTGGTTGCTAAAATGTCATTTTATGTGATGAAACAAGCAAGTATTGTGTAGAGAATCATTGTACTAACTAAACCACTGTGAAATATATGTTCCATAACCCAAAATGTTGTATAATCAGCTGTTTGTACAAAATCAAATGTAAAAGATGCAAAAACTAAACTTAATAACAGGAAGTATAGAAATAATACACATAAAAAGATCTACCACTTCTTAGATTTGCTTTCAATGCGAATGACAGATCTATAACCCACATTTCTATCTGAATTTGGTCAGGTCCTCCAAAAAGTTACATATTGCAGCTTTAACCATTATAAGTCATGTGTTTCTGGACAATCCTTCATAACATCATTGTTAGCCATAATAAAGATGTTAATGTTTAATAAAGAGAAAGTGACAGAAGAAAAATACTCTTAATAAGCGGTCTAATTGTGGGACTAAAAAAGACATAGTACCTTAGAATGCAAATAACAACAAATATGTGGCCAATATGTGTACATAAAAATAAAGTATTCATGGCATATATTTTTGTCCTTGATATTAACATTTACCATGTGAAAAGTGCACCGTCTAGTTTTATTCCAGATTCAAGGAGATTTTTTGTTTTGATGGAAGCAACATGAGGTCATGTGCTGGGATGGTATACTGCTTGTGGGACAGTTTCACAATATATGGGCTGCATTTAAAGTGAATTTGAGATGATTACAATTGTCATCCGAATGTGATGGTTTGATTAAACTTTAAGAAGGGTTGTAATTGTTCTATCCAGCTAGCCTTCCATTACTTTTTAACATGGGTTCTATTGAAGCATCATTGCCCTGCAGTGGTTAGACCATTTATTAATGATTAGAGCTATGAAAAGTCACATTGATGTCCATTTCATTCAGAATATATTACAACAGCTGTCTACACTGTAAAAAAAAGAAGAAAAAAAGATGTTGATCAATGTACAATTGTAAGGCAACCAGCTGCAATAGAACTATGAGTTCCTCAACAAAATAGCATTGAAGTTGATTGAACTTGTAATGAACTTGTAATGAATCCAGTTGCAATAGGATTGTGAGTTTGCTCAACATTTGGGCATACAGCTGAACCAACAGAGTGCATTCTCAAGTTCAGTTGTATGTTCACACAACTTTTAGGTTGAGTGAACGTACAATTCAACTTGAGAATGTATTCTACCTTATTTGCATATTTCTCAAAGTGCCTTCACTAAATTGATTTGATTGTTGCATTCAATAGTGACAGATTGTTGTATTCAATAGTTGTAATATTCAATAGTTTTCAGTACTGTAGCCTACACCATGTGAGTGTATAAGTGAATATGTTCATCTTTAAAATAACTCTTTATGGCTATATATAAATTAAGTGCGGTCTAAAGACTGACCCAGGATCAGATTTTTGGGTTCTACTAATAGTCCCTAATGATGAAGGTTAGGATTTGGAGTTGTGTAATCTGACCTGGATCTGTGGTTATGTGCAGTGTCTACCTCAAGTGTGTGTTGTACATCCACATGTACACTGCAGTGCATTCGGAAAGTATTGAGACCCTTTGACTTCTTCCACATTTTGTTATGTTACAGCCTTATTATAAAATGTATTAAATAGTTTCCCCCCCTCATCAATCTACACAAAATACCAAGCCATGAGGTTGAAGGAATTGCCCATAGAGCTCCTAGACATGATTGTGTCGAGACAAAGATCTGGGGAACGGTGCCAACAAATGTCTGTTTGGTAGTTTGGAACCACCAAGACTCTTCCTAGAGCTGGCCGCCCGGCCAAACTGAGCAATCAGGGGAGAAGGGCCTTTGTCAGGAAGGTGACCTGATGGTACCTCTGACAGAAGTCCAGACTTCTTCTGTGGAGATGGGAGAACCTTACAGATCAAATCACAGTTATTTATATAGCCCTTTACATCAACTGATATCTCAAAGTACTGTACAGAAACCCAGCCTAAAACCCCAAACAGCAAGCAATGCAGGTGTAGAAGCACCTGCACCTGCACAGAAGGATAACCATCCTTGCACCACTACACCACTCAGTCCTTTGTGGTAGAGGGGCCAGATGGAAGCAACTTCTCAGTAAAAGCCACATGACAGCCCACTGTATGCTCTTCGCTGGAACTAAGGGGCCTAGCCCGAACGACTCCTCCTCCACCAAACTTTACATGCATTATATATGCATTTGGGCAGGTAGCGTTCTCCTGCCATCGGCCAAACCAAGCTTCGTCCATCGGACTGCTAGCTGGTGAAGAGCGATTCATCACTCCAGAGAAAGTGTTTCCACTGATCCAGAATCCAATGGAGGTGAGCTTTACACCACTCTAGCCAACGTTTTGCATTGCACCTTGTCATCTTAGGCTTGTGTGGCTGCTCGGCCATGGAAATCCATTTCATGAAGCTCCCAAAGAACATTTCTTGTGCTGATCTTGCTTCCAGAGGCAATTTGGAATTCGCTAGTGAGTGTTGCAACTGAGGACAGATGATTATTATGACCTGCATGCTTCAGCACTCGGCGGTTCTGTTCTGTGAGCTTGTGTGGCCTACCACTTCGCAGCTGAGCTTTTGCTCCTCCTAGACGTTTCCATTTCACATTAACAGCACTTACAGTTGACCGGGGCAGCTCTAGCAGGGCAGAAATTTGACGAACTGTCTTGTTGGATAGGTGGCATCCTATGACTGCCATGTTAAATGAGCTCTTCAGTAAGGCCAGTAAGGCCATTCTACTGCCAATGTTTGTCTATCGAGATTGCATGGCTTTGGGCACAATTTTTTACACCTGGTAGCAACGGGTGTGGCTGAAATAGTCGAATACAGTAATTTGAAGGGGTGTCCACATACTTTTGTAGATATAGTGTATGTACGGCAGGAACAAATCGGAGAGATAGGTAGGAGCAAATCCATATAATACTTTACAGGTTTTCAGTAAACCTTGAAATCAGCCCTAGCCTTAACAGGAAGTCAGTGTAGAGTGTCTAGCACTCTCGTAATATGATCCTATTTTTTGGTTCTAGTCAAGATTCTACCAGCCGTATTTAGCACTAACTGAAGTTTATTTAGTGCTTTATCTGGGTAGCATGGATGAGCTTTTCTGCATCAATTTAGGACCAAACTTTTCTGATTTTTGCAATGTTACGATGATGGAAATAAGCTGCCCTTGAAATATTCTTCAATATTATCCTTGATAATATCCTTGATATATTCGTCAAAAGAGAGATCAGGGTCCAGAGTTACGCCGAGGTCCTTCACAGTTTTATTTGAGAGGACAACTGTCAAAATGAATTATTAGATCAAACAGTAGACCTCTGTTTCTTGGGACCTAGAACTAGCATCTCTGTTTTGTCCGAGTTTAAAAGTTTAACATTTGCCGCCATCCACTCCCTTAGGTCTGAAACACAGGCTTCCAAGGTAGGCTATTTTGGGGTTTCAACGTGTTTCATCAAAATGTACATCTGTGGGTTGTCCATATAGCATTGAAAGTTAACATTGTGTTTCCCGAAGGACATCACCAAGAGGTAGAATACATAGTGAAAACAACAGAGGTCCTAAAATCTTGAGGAACTCCGAAAAGTACGATTGATTTGTCAGATGACAAACCATCCACATAGACTAATTGATATCTTTCCGACAGTTAAGATCTAAACCAGGTAATAATTTGAATGTAATCTTCAATGACTACAAGGTCCGATAGGAATTCAGGCAACTCAGTGAGGAGCTCATCACTGGGAGGGGGCCAGAGACAATTACTCGATGCCAACACATCTTTCTAGCTAAGTTACACGCTGAAGTTATGTTGAGCTTGATGACCTCTGATTGTTTCATCTTAACATTGTTGGTGCTGATGAGGATAACAATATCCCTATACCATCTACACTCACAGGTTTTAGCGTCAGCCAGCACCATCTTCAGATTAGCCTTTACGTTGGTAGCCCTGCCCCCTGGCGAACAATGTATTTTTAAGTCTAATATTGTGGGTAATGTCGCCAATGACTGTGGTTTTCAATTTGTCAGAGCTAATGGTGGGAGGTTTCGGCGGCTCAGACCCCGTAACGGGTGGAGGAGAGACCTAAGAAGGCTCTGGTTCTGACTCTGACTTGTTACTTAGTGGGGAAAGAAGAAAGTTTATATCGGCTGAATGAGCGACATCGGTTGAGTACGTCGAAAGCATTTATTTCCAGAAGCCATGAGAAAATTGTCCGGATGCGGGGGGATTAACACTACTACCTGTATTTACTTGTGGCACAGACGCTGTATCATCCTTTCCTATACTTAAATTGCCCTGGCCTAATGATTGTCTGAAACGTCGATTTATAGCCAACTTCATCAAAGTAATCTAAAATAATTAATGGATTTCAAATTAAAAACACGTTCAGTTTGTCATAGAAGGACAAGATGAATTATGAAAGATTAAAGTCGACTTCCTAATGAGTGTGAAGTACATAGCAGTGGGCAGACATTTTGATCAAGAGAGACCTTTAGAAAATATGCAAATGTTCTCTAACACAAAACACACAAACGTATTTTACAGTTATAAGAAGAAGATCCTCAAAAGGTTCTACATCTGCACCATTGAGAGCGTCTTGACCGGCTTCATCACTGTTTAGTATGTCAACTGCTTGGCATCCGACCGCAAGGCACTACAGAAGATAGTGGGGCCGAGCTCCCTGCCATCCAGGACCTCTATACCAGGCGGTGTCAAAGGAAGGTCCTAAAAATTGTCAGACTCCAGCCACCCAAGTCATAGACTTTTGTCTCTACTTCTGCATGGCAAGCACTACCAATGCACCAAGTCCGGAACCAACAGGACCCTGAACAGTTTTTACCCCCAAGCCATAAGAGTGTTAAATAGTTAGTTAAATATTTAACCAAATTGCACTAACCTGTTATATATTTGTTTATCGTCACATACACTGATGCTACAGTTTACTGTCACTTTATTTTTAGTTACTGTATATGTACATACAGTATCTGCCTCAGTTACCTCATACCACTGCTCATCGACTCGGTACTGGTACACTTTGTAAATGGCCAAGTTATTGTCACTCATTGTGTAGCTATTAAAACCTTTGTTATTACATATTTTACTTTTCTATTTTCTTTCTCTCTACATTGTCTGGAAGGGCCCATAAGTAAGAATTGTACTTTTTAAAAATTTTTATTTCAACTTTATTTAACCAGGTAGGCAAGTTGAGAACAAGTTCTCATTTACAATTGCGACCTGGCCAAGATAAAGCAAAGCAGTTCGACACTTACAACGACACAGAGTTACACATGGAGTAAAA
The DNA here is from genome assembly GCF_021184085.1 of Oncorhynchus gorbuscha. Lineage (NCBI taxonomy): Eukaryota > Metazoa > Chordata > Actinopteri > Salmoniformes > Salmonidae > Oncorhynchus > Oncorhynchus gorbuscha. Next base: position 53,953,504 of record NC_060182.1, on the reverse strand, counting down.
CAAACATACAGTCAATAATACAGTATAAACAAGTCTATATACGATGTGAGCAAATGAGGTGAGATAAGGGAGGTAAAGGCAAAAAAAAGGTCATGGTGGCAAAGTAAATACAATATAGCAAGTAAAACACTGGAATGGTAGATTTAGATAGATAGGTAGATTTAGTCCACACCTGTTGTTTACGAAGCATTTGACAAATACAATTTTGTTTTAATGATATCAGAGAGCTCATTAATCTTTGTGTAGTATTTCAATCACACGCAAACCATGTACATCAACAAACCATCAGAACCTGGATGAGATTAGGGTTGTTACAATCTAAAAAATGACTATATCCTTCAGATCAAAGATGAGTCCACGTTTTTTCTTTTAATCTAAATGAATCACCGTCTGTAATGATTAACTGACATTTAAACGACTGCATGAGCTCATAACATCAATAAAGCGTAGCAATGTAAACCCACCCTCCGTAGCCTGTATTTCCGTTCAATAAGTAAGAAACTGAATTCTGTCCTCCTTTTGTATTTTTCTACAGCACAGCGGATATTCCATTTAGTGAGGCTCGTATCCTCTGGCGGTACTCCACTGGGCCAGTCTGTCCCTACAGTTCACCATGATGATGTCAGGCAGGTTTATAGGCAGCTATCACTATTCTAAAACAAGTGGGTCAGAGGTCATCCAAACCTTTCTATTGGCTGTGTCCCATATCGCCTGGAGTACCCTTCTCCCCAATCCTCATTGTCTGAATTATCTGCTCTCTGGTCCTATTTTGACATGTAATCCCTCGACTGCAGCAGTGGGAGCCTATGATAAATCTTCCCTGGAACCTTTCCTGCGTGTGTTCCATGGGTTTCCACATCTCCACACCAGAATATGCTTGTGCTTTTGATCACTACTGGGCTTGCATGATAAAACAGTAATACAAGAAATAGGAAGCATGAGATGTGCAATCCTCTTGAGATTTCTGGTGCGCATCACCATTGTGAAGCATCCAGGACTGTAAGCTCTGGAGGGGAAAAACAGGCTATGTACATTATACTGAAATAGATTCCACAGGATGCTGTGTTGAACTCTGAAAGCAAGCACTGTAGCAGAGCTGGAGTTGGGCCCTTTGTCCTTATTTTGAAGGCGCTCTAGAGATTGTTTGCAGCTTCTCTGGAGATTTGCAACAGCTCAAATTTAAGTAAAGTCCTCCAGATTGGCCTTTGCTTCGCACCACTTTTTTATTGTGCTAACCTTTCAAAATAGTTATAGCAAGAACATAGGTAAGAATAAAAGAAACAACAATAAAAGAAACAACAAACTTTAGGTAGTTCCTCTATAGCAATTGTTCCCAAACTGGGGATACGTGCAATGCCGTCGGGGGTACGCCAAATAAAAATGTAACACAATGTCAAATACAGGTAGTTAACTAATGAACATCCAATCACATTAAACATTACTCTCTCTCGGGAATTCCACTAAAGGTCTGCATGTAGCCAAAAGTAGCTGTTGCTCATGTTGGTATCGTACCAAAGTATTGACATGTTTTTTTTTTTTATTAAGATGAGCTTTTTTACTGACCATAATTTTTACGTCTGACCGCTTGCATGATGACGAGTTTCTCACACGACTGGCATATCTGGATGATGTTTTTTCTCTCCTGAATGATCTGAGTCTAGGATTACAGTGTCTCTCCCCAACTATATTCAATGTGTGGGACAAAATTGAGGATCTGATTAAGAAGTTGGAGCTCTTCTCTGTCTGCATTAACTTCTTGGTGACAGGGGGGCAGTATTGAGTAGCTTGGATGAATAAGATGCCCAGAGTATACTGCCTGCTACTCTGTCACAGATGCTAATATATGCATGTATTTAGTTGTATTGGATAGAAAACATTCTGAAGTTTCTACAATTGTTTGAATGATGTCTGTGAGTATAACAAAACTAATATGGAAGTGGGAAATCTGAGGTTTGTTGTTTCAAGTGATTGCCTATCCAATATGCTGTGTCTATTGGGCCAGATTGCACTCCCCAAGGCTTCCAGCAGATGTCAACAGTCTTTAGAAAGTTGTTTGAGGCTTCTATTGTGGAAGGTGGTCGAATAAGAGCTGCTTCAACAAGTGGACTAGGCTGAGTTGTTTACAGCGCGGTCACGCGGACGTGACGTGCCTTCTTTTTCCTCTGTAATGAATACGCTATTGTCCGTGTGGAATATTATTGAAGATTTATTATAAAAAGACCCTAAGGATTGATTGTAAACATCGTTTGACATGTTTCTACAAACTGTAATGGAACTCTTTTTACTTTTCGTCTGGATTTTGTGCTCGCGCATTGTGCCTTTGGAATAGTGAACTAAACGTGCGAACAAATGGAGGTATTTGGACGTAATCGAACAAAACAAACACTTCTTGTGGGTGTCCTGGGAGTGCATTCCGACAAAGATCAGCAAAGGTAAGTGAAGATTTATAATGCTATTTATGACTTTTGTTGACTCCACAACTTGGCGGGTAACTGTATGGCTTGCTTTTGTGGCTGAACGCTGTTCTCAGATTATTGAATATTGTGCTGTTGCCGTAAAGCTTTTTTGAAATCTAACACAGCAGTTGCATTAAGACCTAGTTTATCTTTAATTCTATGTAAAACATGTATCTTTCATCAATGTTTATGATGAGTATTTCTGTTATTTGATGTGGCTCTCTGAAATTTCTCTGGATTTTTGGGAGGCATTTCTGAACATGGCGCCAATGTAAACTGACGTTTTTGGATATGAACTTGATTGTGTAACATTGAGTTCAGGGAGTGTCATCTGATGAAGATTGTCAAAGACCAGTCTTTCATTTTTTCTATATTTCTGCTTTTTTGTGACACCTCTCTTTGGTTGCAAAATGGCTGAATGCTTTCTGTGACTAGTTGCTGACCTAACATAATGATATGTTTGTTCTGCTTTCGCCGAAAAGCCTTTTTGAAATTGGACACTGTGGTTGGATTAACGAGAAGTATATCTTTGAGGGGTGGCAGGGGTGGCAAGTCCTCTTCTGGCTGTGCCGGGTGGAGATTATAACAGTACATGGCCAAGATGTTCAAATGTTCATAGACCAGCAGGGTCAAATAATAATAATCGCAGTTGTTGTAGAGGGTGCAACAGGTCAGCACCTCAGGAGTAAATGTTAGTTGGCTTTTCATAGCCGATCATTCAGAGTTCGAGACAGCAGGTGTGGTAGAGAGAGAGGATAGAAAACAGCAGGTCCAAGACAAGGTAGCATGTCCGGTGAACAGGTCAGGGTTCCATAGCCACAGGCAGAACAGTTGAAATGAGCAGCAAAATGACCAGGTGGACTAGGGACAGCAAGTCGTCAACAGGACAGGTAGTCCTGAGGCATGGTCCTTGGGCTTAGGTCCTCAGAGAGAAGAGAAAGAGGAAGAAAGAGAGAGATTTAGAGGGCGCATAATTAAATTCACACAGGACACCGGATAAGACAGGAGAAATACTCCAGACCCTAACCCCCCGACACAAACTATTGCAGACAGGAGGGGTCAGGAGACACTGTGGCCTCTTCCGACTATACCTCCAGACAGGGCCAACCAGGCAGGATATAACCCCACACCACTAGAGGGATATATTCAACCACCAACTTACTATCCTGAGACAACATAGACCACAAAGATCTCCCTCACGACACAAACCAGAGGGGGGCGCCAACCCGGACAAGATCACGTCAGTGACTCAACTCACTCAAGTGACACATCCCTCCTAGGGACGGCATGGAAGAACACCAGTAAGCCAGTGACTCAGCCCCCGTAATAGGGTTAGAGACAGAGAATCCCAGAGGAGAGAGAGGAACCCGCCAGGCAGAGACAGCAAGGCTAGTTCGTTGATCCAGTTCACCTTCACCTTCACCTTCACCTCCGTTCACCTTCACACCCCTGGGCCAGAGTACAGTAGTAGCCAAATATTAAATTTCACAAAGTCTGCTGCCTCAGTTTGTATGATGAAAATTGAAATATACTCCAGAATGTTACAAAGAGTGACCAGATTAATTTCAATTAATTGCAAAGTCCCTCTTTGCCATGCAAATTAACTGAATCCCAACAAAACATTTCCACTGCATTTCAGCCCTGCCAAAAAAGGACCAGCTGATATAATGTCAGTGATTCTCTCATTAACACAGGTGTGAGTGTTGACGAGGACAAGGCTGGAGATCACTCTGTTATGCTGATTGAGTTCAAATAATAGACTGGAAACTTCAAAAGGAGGGTGGTGCTTGGAATCATTGTTCTTCCTCTGTCAACCATGGTTACCTGCAAGGAAACACATGCCGTCATCATTGCTTTGCACGCAAAAGGGCTTCACAGGCAAGGATATGACTGCCAGTAAGATTGCACCTAAATCAACCATTTATAGGATCATCAAGAACTTTAAGGAGAGCGGTTCAATTGTTGTGAAGAAGGCTTCATGGCGCCCATGAAAGTCCAGCAAGTGGCAGGACCATCTCCTAAAGTTGATTCAGCTGCGGGATCAGGGCGCCACAGTACAGAGCATGCTCAGGAATGGCAGCAGGCAGGTGTGAGTGCATCTGCATGCACAGTGAGGCAAAGTCTTTTGGAGGATGGCCTGGTGTCAAGAAGGGCAGAAAAGAAGCCACTTCTCTACAGGAAAAACATCAGGGACAGACTGATATTCTGCAAAAGGTACAGGGATTGGACTGCTGAGGACTGGGGTAAAGTCATTTTCTCTGATGAATCCCCTTTCAATTTTTTGGGGCATTCGGAAAAAAGCTTGTCTGGAGACGACAAGGTGAGCGCTACCATCAGTCCTGTGTCATGCCAACAGTAAAGCATCCTGAGACCATTCATGTGTGGGGTTGCTTCTCAGTCAAAGGAGTGGGCTCACTCACTATTTTGCTAAGAACACAGCCATGAATAAAGAATGGTACCAACACATCCTCCGAGAGCAACTTCTTCCAACCATACAAGACCAGTTTGCTGATGAACAATGCCATTTCCAGCATGATAGAGTACCTTGCCATAAGGAAAAAGTGCTAACAAAACATTGATATTTTGGGTCCATGGCCAGGAAACTACCCAGACCTTTATCCCATTGAGAATTCGTGGTCAATCGTCAAGAGGTGGGTGGACAAACAAAAACCCACAATTTCTGACAAACTCCAAGCATTGATTATGCAAGAATGGGCTGCCATCAGTCAGGATGTGGCCCAGAAGTTAACCTCTCTAGGGGGTGTGAGACGGTAGCATCCCACCTGGCCAACATCCAGTGAAATTGCAGTGCGCCAAATTCAGAACAGAAATACTCATTATAAAAATTAATAAAAAACATACAAGTGTTATAGATAAGTTTAATGATGAACTACTTGTTTACGGCGAATGTTCTTGTTTACGGCTTCTTGTTTAAGGCTTTACGGCGAATGCATACCATGCGATTATCGGAGAACAGCGCCCAGAAGACAAATCATTATAAACAGTTACCAGCCAAGTAGAGGAGTTACACAAGTCAGAAATAGCGATATAATTAATCACTTCCCTTTGATGATCTTCATATTGTTGCACTCAAAAGTCTCCCATGTACTCAATAAATGTTTGTTTTGTTCAATAAAGTCCCTCTATATATCCAAAAACCTCTGCTTTGTTCGAGTTTTGTTCAGTAATCCACAGGCTCAAAGGCAGTTACAACAGGCAGACGAAAAGTGTCAGTAAAGTTCATAGAAACATGTCAAACGATGTATATAATCAATCCTCAGGTTGTTTTTCAGTCATAATCAATAATATTTCAACTGGACAAAAGCTTTGTCAATATAAAAGGAAAACAAGAAAGCTGCGCTCTCGGTCGCTCGCATGAAAAACCTCTGGGACACTGCAGTGTCCACTCATTCAGAGTGGTCTTACTCCCTCATTTTTCAGAATACAAGCCTGAAACCATTTCTTAAGACTGTTGACTTCTAGTGGAAGCCATTGGGACTGAAATTTGAGTCCTAAATCAATGGAGTCTGTATAGGCAGTCAATGGAAAACTACCACTTCCTGGATGGATTTTCGCCTGCCATTTCAGTTCTGTTATACTCACAGACATTATTTTAACAGTTTAACAGTTTTCATCCGGAGGTGAAAATAGTGCCCCCTACCCTATTGAGGTTAATTGACAGCATGCCAAGGCAGATTGCAGAGGTCTTTAAAAAGAAGGGTCAACATTGCAAATATTGGCTCTTTGCATCAACTACATGTAATTGTCAATAAAAGCCTTTGACACCTATGAAATGCTTGTAATTATAATTCAGTATTCCATAGTAACATCTGACAAAAATATCTAAAGACACTGAAGCAGCAAACTTTGTGGAAATTAATATTTGTGTCATTCTCAAAACTTTTGACCACGACTGTACTCTTAATCATAGGACCTACTGAAGAGATGAAACTTCAATAAAGACAAAAGTCGAGACCGAGTCTGTGTCTCTCACATGGATAGGCAGACCATTCTATAGACATTGAGCTGTATAAGAGAAAGCCCTGCCTCCAGCTGTTTGCTTAGAAATTCTAGGGACAATAAGGAGGCCTGCATCTTGTGACCGTAGCGTACGTGTAGGTATTGTGGCAAACCTCTTCAAGGTTAGGAGCGTTTGTCACAAACTAAGTGGTAAACTGTCACCAAATCACCCAAGAATGAGAGTTCTTTCGAACAGGACAGTACCTGTGTGTTTGTTTCTCCGTCCTGGTCCACCCAGGCCTTAGGCGAGGTCAAGGATAGCAGGGTTCGGTACACGAATCGGGTTCTCGGTAGGTCCAGGTCCAAACGCCAACAGGTAAGTCCAAACAATCCAGCTCATACACGGTAAATCCAGCCAATCTCTATAGTCTCTTTCTCTATTGTTCATAGCTCCTTCCAGCCCTCTCTCTTCCTCTTCCTGGTTTCTCTTGACCCTTTATCTGTGAGTCGGCTCCACCTTCTGAGGGTTCCCCTTGCTTCTGGGACTTGTAGTTTTGGCGGTCGGCCATTTTGTGATCTGTAGTTCTGACAGGGGTGGCCATTTTAGTGATCGGGCAGAGCCCGTTTACTAGCTCTGCTCTCACATATCTGCCACTTATCACTCGACCCCCTTCTTTGCCACATATCTCTCCCCTAGATCCGACCCCTAGGTCGGGCTACCGCAGCAAAATATGCGTGCATGCGGGATAACCCATCCACGTTTCCCATTTCCTTCCCTGCTCTGTGTTTCAAGTCAAAATGAAACGGTTGGAGACTCAAAAACCACCGCATCACCCGAGCGTTCTTCTCTTTAGCCCTATGCATCCAGGTGAGTGGGGCATGGTCACTGATGAGGGTGAAGTGGCGCCCCAGCAGGTAGTACTTCAGGCTTTCTAGAGCCCACTTTACTGCCAGCGCCTCTTTCTCAACGACTGAGTAGTTGGTTTCCCGTGGTTCCAGCTTCCTGCTTAAAAACAGGATGGGGTGTTCCACCCCTTCTACCTCTTGGGATAGCACTGCTCCCAAGCCGACCTCTGAGGCATCTGTCTGAACCACAAACTCTCTCTCAAAGTCTGGTACCACCAGCACTGGGTTACAACAGAGAGCCTCCTGTAATGTCCTAAATGCTTTGGTGGCCCTTTCATCCCATTTGACCATGTTTGGCCCTCTGGCTCTAGTCATGTCGGTAAGTGGGGCGGCCACTGTGGCATAACTTGGGATGAACTTCCGGTAGTAACCGGTCAGCCCTAGGAAGGCTCGGACCTGCTTCTTATTTACTGGTTTCGGCCATTCTCTAATTGCCTTCACCTTCTTATGTTGGGGTTTGATTAACCCTCTTCCCACAGTGTATCCCAGATACTCTGTTTCCTCTAACCCCACATAACACTTGGCAGGGTTTGCCGTGAGCCCTGCCTTTCTAAGGGCATCTAACACTGCCTGTACCCGGGGTAAGTGGGATTCCCAATCTGGGCTGTAGATCCCCACGTCATCTAAATAAGCTGCGGCGTATGCCTTGTGCGGTTTTAGGACTTTGTCCATGAGCCGTTGAAAGGTTGCTGGGGCCCCGTGTAAGCCGAAGGGCATGACAGTGTATTGAAACAAACCGTCAGGTGTTGCAAAGGCTGTCTTTTCTTTGGCCCTGGGGGTCAGAGGAATTTGCCAGTACCCTTTTGTCAGATCAAGGGTCGTAATGTACCGAGCATGACCAATTTTCTCCAGTAGTTCATCTACACGGGGCATGGGGTAGGCATCAAACTTCGAGATTTCATTTACCTTCCGAAAGTCGTTACAGAACCGCAACGACCCATCGGGCTTGGAGACCATCACAATTGGGCTAGACCACTCACTATGTGACTCTTCAACCACTCCAGCTGTCAACATTTTCTCAGTCTCTGCTCTAATCGCGGCCCGTCGAGCCTCGGGTACCCGATATGGCCTCATACTCACTTTTCTCCCTGGTAGGGAAACGATATCATGAGCCGTAACCTCAGTTCGGCCAGGTACCTCTGAAAACACATCTCTGTTTTTCTGGATCAGGGTCTTTACTTCCTGTACTTGCGCTGGGGACAGAGTGGGTGAAATATTTACTTCGGCTGTCTCCTGAATGTGTGTGGGGTATGTGACCATTAATGTTTCTCTCTCTCTCCATGCTTTTAACAGGTTTATGTGATAAATCTGTTCCTGGGGCCGTCGACCTGGCTGTCGGATCCGATAATTGACTTCTCCTATTCTCTCCAGTACTTCATATGGCCCTTTCCATGTGGCTAGTAGTTTACACTCTACTGTGGGGATCAGCACTAACACCTTATCTCCCGGTTGAAATTCCCTCAGGGTAGCCTGCCGGTTATAAGTGTGCCGCTGGTGTTCTTGTGTTTGTCTCATGTGCTCTCTGACGATGGGCATGACTGTGGCTATCCTGTCTTGCATTGCCGTGACGTGCTCTATGACACTAGTATACGGGGTGGATTGGTGCTCCCAGGTTTCCCGGGCGATGTCTAAGATTCCCCGGGGATGCCTCCCATATACCAGCTCAAGGGAGAAAACCCCAGCGAGGCTTGAGGAACCTCTCTAATGGCAAACATCAGATACGGCAACATGCAATCCCAGTTTTTCCCATCCTTATCGATTACCTTCCTGAGCATTGACTTCAGGGTTCGGTTGAATCTCTCAACCAGCCCGTCCGTCAGAGGATGGTAAACCGATGTCCTCAACTGTTTCACCTGCCACAGTTTACAAAGGTCCGCCATAAGGCGGGACATAAAGGGGTCCCCTGGTCGGTAAGGATCTCCTTTGGAACCCCTACCCTGGTGAACAAGAGCACTAATTCCTTTGCGATATTTTTGGAAGTCATCGTCCGAAGGGGAATGGCTTCTGGGTAGCGAGTGGCATAATCTAGAATGACCAGAATGTATTGGTGCCCTCTGGCGGATTTGGGTAGTGGGCCCACTAAATCCATCGCTATCCTCTCAAATGGCGTTTCGATTATGGGGAGTGGCACTAACGGGCTTCTAAAAGCTGGTCGTGGAGCTGTTAACTGGCACTCCGGGCACTCTCCACAATGCCGAGCCACTTCAGCTTGAATTCCTGGCCAGTAAAACCTCCTTACAATCCGGTCTCGGGTTTTATCGATACCAAGGTGTCCACCCAGAATGTGCCCATGAGCTAGATCCAGTACTGTCCTCCGGTACCGAGTGGGAACCAACAACTGTTCCACCACATCAACCCCTATTTTCGAGACTCTGTACACCAAACCCTTTTTCATGATGAAGTGGGGAAAACTATTAGGCATCATCCCACCATTTATGGGAGTACCATCTACGACCTGCACATCTGCTCTGGCTTGTTGCAGGGTTGGATCCTGGTTTTGGGCCGTCCCAAAATTAGTCAAGGACTCTGCCAGGTCTGCTGGTTCTATATCGTCGTCCTCTGGAGTCAGATCAACCCCAGCCCCACTAGTACCGGGCTGTTCGTCATCAGCGAGGTTTGTCACTTCATCCTCTTCCTCCCCTACTAGCACCTGTGATGTTGTCCCCTGGGAGACCTCTTTTCTTGGCTTTGGTCGAAGGCCCCATGCTTCTTCCTGCTTGGTCAGGGTTGTTGGATTCTCAAATATGCCATTCTTGTGGCCTAACTTCGCAAAGTTAGGAAAGTCTCTACCCAATATGACATCATATGGCATCTTTGGGACCACGCCGACCTCATAATCCAGCAGACCGTCCTCTGTTTGTATGCTCACTAAGGCCGTGGGGTACAGACGGGTATCCCCATGAATGCATGTAACACTGATATCCTGTCTTGTATCCAGTTTATGATTCGGCACTAGGCCTGCAACGACCAGGGTTAGCATACTGCCGGAATCCAGCAGTGCTTCAACCTCTTTCCCTTCAATCTTCACCCTGCACATATGTTTGTTTCTTGATCTTTCAAGTACAGTGGTTACAACAGGACATGCATACCGTATATCATCTTCATTTTCACCGAGGTTACATTGCATTGGCTCTTCTTTAATAGGGCAATAGGCTGCAATATGTCCTGGTTGATTACAATTGTAACAGATAATAGGGGTTCGGGGGAGACCCCCTCGACACCCAGTCCCGGTTTCCGTTTTTCCCTTAGTGTCTTGGCCTGAATCTGATTCTTTCCTCATGGCCACACGCTGCTCTCTTCCCCCTCTATATGTTGGGACAGCCTTACCCTGTCCGCTGGTTCGCCCATGCCTGGGGAACGGGAATCTTTCCTCCTGTGCATGCTCAGCTGTTCTTGCCGTACAATACCGTTCAACCAGGCCCACGAGATGGTCGGCGGAAAATACCTCGTTCTGGCCAACCCATCGTCTCACTTCTTGGGGTAGACCTCGCTGAAACTGGTTGAGTACGATGGTCTCGACAATCTCGGCGGATGACCGGGTCTCTGGTCGCAACCATTTCCGTGCCAGGTGAATCAAGTCGAACATCTGTGTTCGTGGGGGTTGTCCCGGTCGGTAGGACCACTGGTGGAAGCGGTGTGCCCTCACGGTATCTGTCACTCCCAGTCTAGTCAGGATCTCCCCCTTTAGTTTATCGTGTGGCGAACCTCTTCAAGGTTAGGAGCGTTTGTCACAAACTAAGTGGTAAACTGTCACCAAATCACCCAAGAATGAGAGTTCTTTCGAACAGGACAGTACCTGTGTGTTTGTTTCTCCGTCCTGGTCCACCCAGGCCTTAGGCGAGGTCAAGGATAGCAGGGTTCGGTACACGAATCGGGTTCTCGGTAGGTCCAGGTCCAAACGCCAACAGGTAAGTCCAAACAATCCAGCTCATACACGGTAAATCCAGCCAATCTCTATAGTCTCTTTCTCTATTGTTCATAGCTCCTTCCAGCCCTCTCTCTTCCTCTTCCTGGTTTCTCTTGACCCTTTATCTGTGAGTCGGCTCCACCTTCTGAGGGTTCCCCTTGCTTCTGGGACTTGTAGTTTTGGCGGTCGGCCATTTTGTGATCTGTAGTTCTGACAGGGGTGGCCATTTTAGTGATCGGGCAGAGCCCGTTTACTAGCTCTGCTCTCACATATCTGCCACTTATCACTCGACCCCCTTCTTTGCCACAGTATGTACGGCAGGACCAAATCGGAAAGATGGATAGGAGCAAGCCCATGTTATGCTTTGTAGGTTAGCAGTAAAACGTGCCCTAGCCTTAACATGAAGCCAATGTAGAGAGGCTGGGACTGGAGTAATATGATCACATTTTTTGGGTTCTAGTCAGGATTATAACAGCCGTGTTTAGCACTAACTGAAATTATTTAGTGCTTTATCCGAGTAGCCGGAAAGTAGAGCATTGCAGTAGTCTAATCTAGAAGTGACAAAAGCATGGATACATTTTTCTGCATCATTTTTGGACAGAAAGTTTATGATTTTTGCAATGTTAGGTAGATGGAAAAAAGCTGTCCTTGAAACAGTCTTGATATGTTCATCGAAAGAGAGATCAGGGTCCAGAGTAACGCCGAGGTCCTTCACAGTTTTATTTGAGATGACTGTACAACTGTCAAGATTAATGGCCAGATCAAACAGAAGATCTCTTTGTTTCTCGGGACCTAGATCTAGCATCTCTGTTTTGTCCAAGTTTAAAAGGAAATCATTTTCCGCCATCCACTTCCTTATGTCTGAAACACAGGCCTCCAGGGAGGGCAATATTGGTGTTTCACCATGTTTCATCGAAATGTACAGCTCTGTATCGTCCGCATAGCAGTGAAAGTTAACATTATGTTTCCAAATGACATCCCCAAGATGTAAAATACATAGTGAAAACAATAGAGGTCCTACAATGGAACCTTAAGGAACACCGAAATTTACAGTTGATTTGTCAGACCATCCGCAGAGACAAACTGATTTCTTTCTGACAGATAAGATCTAAACCAGGCCAGAACTTGTACCTTTACACCAATTTGGGTTTCTAATCTCTCCAAAAGAATGTGGGGATCGATGGTATCAAAAGCAGCACTAAGGTCTAGGAGCACGAGGACAGATGCAATGACTTGGTCTGATGCCATTAAAAGGTAATTTACCACCTTCACGATTGGGGTCTACAACCAGAATTAAGCGTTTCGTATACGTTGTTAGTCTTCAGGAAGGCAGTAAGTTTCTGCGCAACAGCTTTTTCTAGAATGTTTGAGAGGAATGGGAGATTTGATATAGGCCGATTAGTTTTTTTCTATTCTCTAGGTCAAGGTTTGGCTTTTTCAAGAGAGGCTTTATTACTACCACTTTTAGTGAGTTTGGTACAAATACGGTGGATAGGGATTTATTTATTATGTTCAACATAGGAGGGCCAAGCACAGGAAGCAGGTCTTTCAGTAGTTTAGTTGGAATAGGGTCCAGTATGCAGCTTGAAGATTTAGAGGCCATGACTATTTTAATGAATGTGTTAAGAGATATAGTATTAAAAAACTTGTCTCTCCCTTTATCCTAAGTTTTGTCAGTGTTGTGCAGAATCAGGACAACTGAGCTGATTTAAAGAGTAGTCCATAATTTTATTTCTAATAATCATGATCTTTTTTGTCAAATAAGTTCATTAATTTATCACTGCTGAAGTGAAAGCCATCCTCTCTTGGAGAATGATGCTTTTAAGTTAGTTTTGCTACAGTATCAAAAATAAAATATCAATTGTTCTTATTCTATTAAGTTGGAAAAATATGATAATCGAGCAGCAGTGTGGGCTCTTCGATACTGCACGGTACTGTCTTTTCAAGCTAATCGTATTACTTCAGTTTGGTGTAGCACCATTTCAGTTCCAATCTTCTGGAAGCTTGCTTCAGGGCTGGGCTATTTTCTGTATACCAGGGAGCTAGTTTCTTAAGACAAAAGTGTTTTGCTTTTAGGGGTGCGACTGCATCTAGAGTCTTACGCAAGGTTAAATGTTCCTCAGTTAGGTGGTTAACCGATTGTTGTACTCTGACATCCTTGGGTAGGTGGAGGGAGTCTGGAAGGGCATCAGGAATCTTTGGGTTGTCTGAGAATTTATGGCACGGCACGGCTTTTGATGATCCTCTGTTGGGGTCTGAGCAGTTTATTTGGTTATGATTCCAAACGTAATAAAATGGTGGTCCGATTGTTCAGGATTATGAGGAAAAACATTTAGATCCACAAAATGTATTCCACGGGACAAAACTAGGTCCGGAGTATGACTGTTGCAGTGAGTAGGTCCGGAGGCATGTTGGACAAAACCCATTGAGTCGATGATGACTCAGCACGCTATTTGGAGTGGGTCTGTTGACTTTTCCATGTGAATATTAAAGTCACCAAAAATGGGAATATTATCTGCCATGTCTACAAGTACGATAGGAATTCAGGGAACTCAGTGAGGATCCCTGTATACGGCCCAGGAGGCCTGTAAACAGTAGCTATAAAAAGTGATTGAGTAGGCTGCATCGATTTCATGACCCGAAGCTCAAAATATGACTTTTTTTTGTTGTACATTGAAATTTGGTATCGTAAACGTTAGCAACACCTCCACCTTTGCAGGATGCCCGGGGGATATGTTCACTAGTGTAAACAGGAGTTGAGGCCTCATTTAACACAGTAAATTCATTAGGCTTAAGCTATGTTTCAGTCATGCCAATCACATCAAGATTATGATCAGAGATTAGTTCAATGACTATGACTGTCTTGGAAGTGAGGGATCTAATGTTAAGTAGCCCTATTTTAAGATGTGAGATATCACAATCCTTTCAAGAATGACAGGAATGGAGGAGGTCTTTATTCCAGTGAGATTGCTCAGGCGAACACCGCCATGTTCAGTTTTGCCCAACCTAGATCGAGGCACAGACACAGTCTCAATGGGGATAGTTGAGCTGACTACACTGACTGTGCTAGTGGCAGACTCCACTAAGCTGGCAGGCTGGCTATCTCGTTGTGGAGCTAGAGGAGTTAGAGCCCTGTCTATGTTCATAGATAAGATGAGAGCACCGATCCAGCTAGGATGGAGTCTGTCACTCCTCAGCAGGCCAGGCTTGGTCCTGTTTGTGGGTGAGTACCAGAAAGAGGGCCAATTATTGACAAATTATATCTTTTGGGAGGCACAGAAAACAGTTTTCAACCAGCGATTGAGTTGAGACTGCTGTAGAGATCATCACTCCCCCTAACTGGGAGGGGGGCAGACACAATTACTCGATGCCGACACATCTTTCTAGCTGATTTACAAGCTGAGGCTATGCTTCATGCCCTGCCTCCAGTCCACTTACCGATATCTGAACAAGAGAGCCTCATCGAAATTGCAACAAGCGGTTCTGTGAAAATTGAATTTATTCAGAAGCCACTGCCAGATTTCTGGAGTATCCTGCCTTGGCAAATCGCGCTGTTAAGACACTGATGCCTTTTGCATCCACGTACCTATGTGAGAGTTGATTGTTTACCCTCACTAGCATGAATACTAAATACAGGCACAGACTGTGTGGAAAATTATTTCAGACTGAGACTCTCTCCAATTCAACCCAACATTGCAGAGTTATGTGCATCCTTTCAAGCACACCCTTCTCATTAACATGTGGTGAGTTATTTGTTAATTAAAAAATTAAAATAAGGTTTTATATGTAAGATGTTCAAATAAAGAGCAAAATATTGATTATTATTATATTATTTGTGCTCCGGTCCTACAAGAGCTCGTTGTCACTTCCCATGAGCCGGGTTGTGACAAAAACTCACACTCATTCTTATGTTTAATAAATGTATTGTATAGTGTGTGTGTGACAGGCTTACAATGATGGCAAAAAAATTATAATTGTCAAATCAAATCAAAGTTGAATTGTCACGTGCGCCGAATACAACAGGTTCACCTTACAGTGAAATGCTTACATACAGGCTCTAACCAATAGTGCAAAAAATGTATTAGGTGAGTAAAAAAATAAAAACAAAAGGTCTTTTAGTCCCAGGATCCTTAGCTTAGTGATGAGCTTTGAGGGTACTATGGTGTTGATCGCTGAGCTGTAGTCAATGAATAGCATTCTCACATAAGTGTTCCATTTGTCCAGGTGGGAAAGGGCAGTGTGCAGTACAATAGAGATTGCGTCATCTGTGGATCTGTTTGGGCGGTATGCAAATTGGAGTGGTTCTAGGATTGTACGCGTCTCTGTGTGTGGAGTACAGGTGATCGAGAATTTTTTTCCCTCTGGTTGCACATATAACATGTCGATAGAAATTTGGTAGAACTGATTTAAGTTTCTCTGCATTAAAGTCACTGGCCACTAGGAGAGCCGCCACTGGGTGAGTGGTTTCCTGTTTGCTTATTTCCTTATACAGCTGACTGAGTGCGGTCTTAGTGCCAGCATCTGTTTGTGGTGGTAAATAAACAGCCACGAAAAGTATAGCTGAAAACTCTCTAGGCAGGTAGTGTGGCCTGCAATTTATCACAATATACTCTACTTCAGGCAAGCAAAATCTAGAGACTTCCTCAGCTGTTGTTTGCAAATATGCACAGACCCGTCCCCCCAATCTTACCGGAGTGTGCTGTTCTAACATGCCGATTCTATCTTGCCGGCACATCTCGTCATTCAGCCATGATTCCATGAAACATAGTATATTACAGTTTTTGATGTCCCGTTGGTAGGATATTTGTGATCATACCTCGTCTAATTTATTGTCCAAAGATTGCAGGTTGGCGAGGAATATTGATGATAACGGCAGCTTTCCCACTCGCCTTCTGCGGGTCCTCACGAGACATCCTACCCTGTGTCCCCTGTACCTGAGTTTCTTCCTCTTTCAAATGTCGGGGATGTCGGCCCTGTCGGGTGTTTGGAGAATGTCCTGTGCGTCTTGCTTGTTGAAGAAAAAATCGTGGTGTAATCCGAGGTGAGTGATCGCTGTCCTGATATCCAGAAGCTCTTTTTTGCCGTTAAGATACAGTGATAGAGTTGCAGAAACTTTATGTACAAAATAAGTTACAAATAATGCAGAAAAACACATAACACAATTGGTTGGGCACCCGTTAAACTGCTGCCATTTCTTCCGGCGCCATTTTAGTGTGCTGACCCTGGTGCTAGAAAGGGTACGCAGCTGGAGGTTGAATGTTTGAAGGTTTACGTGACTATAAAAAGTTTGGTAACCTCTGCTCTATAGGGATAGCACTGTTGTGGTGGGTTAAGGCCGATGGACAATCTGTTCTGAAACGGCATGCAACTTCACAGCAAGTATCTCAAATCTGAGCGCAAACAAGAATATGGCGTACACCTCAAGGTACACTATATATACACAAAGGTATGTGGACACCCCTTCAAATTTGTGGATTCGGCTATTTCAGCCACAGCCTTTGCTGACAGGTTTATAAAATCGAGCACACAGCCATGCAATCTCCATAGACAAACATTGGCACTAGAATGGCCTTACTGAAGAGCTTAGTGACTTTCAACTTGGCACTCTCATAGGACGCCACCTTTCTAACAAGTCAGTTCATCAAATTTTTGCCTTGCTAGAGCTGCCCCTGTCGATGTAAGTGCTGTTATTGTGTAGTGGAAACATCTAGGAGCAACAACAGCTCAGCCACAAAGTGGTAGGTCACACAAGCTCACAGAACGGGACTGCAGTGTACTGAAGCACGTCTGTCCGCAGTTGCAACACTCTACCGAGTTCCAAACCTCTTCTGGAAGCAACGTCAGCACAAGAACTGTTAGTCGGGCGCTTCATGAAATTCATTTCCATGTCCGAGTAGTCACACACAAGCCTAAGATCACCATGTGCAATGGCAAGAGTCGGCTGGAGTGGTGTCAAGCTCGCCACCATTGGACTCTGGAGCACTTCACCATCTGACAGTCCGACGGACATTTTAAGCTACACTTAAAATGTTTTTAATATATTTTAAATATAGCTTAATTAATTTGATCAATACAATGGTGTTTCCATACATTGCAAATTGGGGGATATTCACACCTATAGTAGCAGGGCTATGAAGAGTCTGTTGTCCTGCTAATAGGAAACTAGGAAATTGTTTGCATAATGGGCTACACCTGCTACAGTACTACAGTACACTTGTGAAAACCTGTTTTCAAAATGCCTCCAGCTGTCCATCACCACTGTAAATAAAAAACAGCATCTTGTTTACATTCTTTATTGTAACCACAATGTCACAAATGTGTATCTACCTTTCTAATTACTTTTAGAGTTCGGGATTTACAAATGTGCGCTGTGAGAATATCTAATAATAATAATAATACATTTGTAGATAAGGATGCATTATGAAAGGAAAATTACATGTGCAAGAGACGGTGGTCATATTTTTCCTTTCGGCGACTACAATAGGAACGGAAAATTCCGTGTCAATTCATAAACCATGTGCCATTGAAAATCTCTTCCCAACTATTTTGTAATCTATATGGATCTCCACCAACTACATTTCAAATCAAATCAAATCAAATGTTATTTGTCACATACACATGGTTAGCAGAGGTTAATGCGAGTGTAGCGAAATGCTTGTGCTTCTAGTTCCGACAATGCAGTAATAACCAACAAGTAATCTAAGTAACAATTCCAAAACTACTGTCTTATACACACAAGTGTAGGGGGATAAAGAATATGTACATAAAGATATATGAATAAGTGATGGTACAGAGCGGCATAGGCAAGATACAGTAGATGGTATCGAGTACAGTATATACATATGAGATGAGTATGTAAACAAAGTGGCATAGTTAAAGTGGCTAGTGATACATGTATTACATAAAGATGCAGTAGATGATATAGAGTACAGTATATACATATACGTATGAGATTAATAATGTAGGGTATGTAAACATTATATTAGGTAGCATTGTGTAAAGTGGCTAGTGATATATTTGACATCATTTCCCATCAATTCCCATTATTAAAGAGGCTGGAGTTGAGTCAGTTTGTTGGCAGCAGCACCTCAATGTTAGTGGTGGCTGTTTAACAGTCTGATGGTCTTGAGATAGAAGCTGTTTTTCAGTCTCTCGGTCCCAGCTTTGATGCACCTGTACTGACCTCGCCTTCTGGATGATAGCGGGGTGAACAGGCAGTGGCTCGAGTGGTTGTTGTCCTTGATGATCTTTATGGCCTTCCCTGTAACATCGGGTGGTGTAGGTGTCCTGGAGGGCAGGTAGTTTGCCCCCGGTGATGCGTTGTGCAGAACTCACTACCCACTGGAGAGCCTTACGGTTATGGGCGGAGCAGTTGCCGTACCAGGCGGTGATACAGTCCGCCAGGATGCTCTCGATTGTGCATCTGTAGAAGTTTGTGAGTGCTTTTGGTGACAAGCCGAATTTCTTCAGCCTCCTGGGCGGACCAATTCAGTTTGTCTGTGATGTGTATGCTGAGGAACTTAAAACTTGCTACCCTCTCCACTACTGTCCCATCGATGTGGATAGGGGGGTGTTCCCTCTGCTGTTTCCTGAAGTCCACAATCATCTCCTTAGATTTGTTGACGTTGAGTGTGAGGTTAATTTCCTGACACCACACTCCGAGGGCCCTCACCTCCTCCCTGTAGGCCGTCTCATCGTTGTTGGTAATCAAGCCTACCACTGTAGTGTCGTCCGCAATCTTGATGACTGAGTTGGAGGCGTGCGTGGCCACGCAGTCGTGGGTGAACAGGGAGTACAGGAGAGGGCTCAGAACGCACCCTTGTGGGGCCCCAGTGTTGAGGATCAGCGGGGTGGAGATGTTGTTGCCTACCTTCACCACCTGGGGGCGGCCCGTCAGGAAGTCCAGTACCCAGTTGCACAGGGCGGGGTCGAGACCCACTCTCGAGCTTGATGACGAGCTTGGAGGGTACTATGGTTTTAAATGCCGAGCTGTAGTCGATGAACAGCATTCTCACATAGGTATTCCTCTTGTCCAGATGGGTTAGGGAAGTGTGCAGTGTGGTTGAGATTGCATCGTCTTTGGACCTATTTGGGCGGTAAGCAAATTGGAGTGGGTCTAGGGTGTCAGGTAGGGTGGAGGTGATATGGTCCTTGACTAGTCTCTCAAAGCACTTCATGATGACGGAAGTGAGTGCTACGGGGCGGTAGTCATTTAGCTCAGTTACCTTAGCTTTCTTGGGAACAGGAACAATGGTGGCCCACTTGAAGCATGTGGGAACAACAGACTGGGATAGGGATTGATTGAATATGTCCGTAAACACACCAGCCAGCTGGTCTGCGCATGCTCTGAGGGCTCGGCTGGGGATGCCGTCTGGGCCTGCAGCCTTGCGAGGGTTAACACGTTTAAATGTTTTACTCACCTCGGCTGCAGTGAAGGAGAGGCCGCATGTTTTGGTTGCAGGCTGTGTCAGTGGCACTGTATTGTCCTCAAAGCGGGCAAAAAAGTTATTTAGTCTGCTTGGGAGCAAGATATCCTGGTCCGTGACGGGGCTGGTTTTCTTTTTGTAATCCGTGATTGACTGTAGACCCTGCCACATACCTCTTGTGTCTGAGCCGTTGAATTGAAATTCTACTTTGTCTCTACACTGACGCTTAGTTTGTTTGATTGCCTTGCGGAGGGAATAGCTACACTGTTTGTATTCGGTCATGTATCCGGTCACCTTGCCCTGATTAAAAGCAGTGGTTCGCGCTTTCAGTTTCACGCGAATGCTGCCATCAATCCACGGTTTCTGGTTTGGGAATGTTTTAATCGTTGCTATGGGAACGACATCTTCAACGCACGTTCTAATGAATTCGCACACCGAATCAGCGTATTCGTCAATGTTGTTGTCTGACGCAATACGAAACATATCCCAGTCCACGTGATGGAAGCAGTCTTGGAGTGTGGAATCAGATTGGTCGGACCTGCGTTGGACAGACCTCAGCGTGGGAGCTTCTTGTTTTAGTTTCTGTCTGTAGGCAGGGATCAACAAAATGGAGTTGTCGTCAGCTTTTCCAAAAGGAGGGCGGGGCAGGGCCTTATATGCGTCGCGGAAGTTAGAATAGTAATGATCCAAGGTTTTGCCAGCCCTGGTTGCGCAATCAATATGCTGATACAATTTAGGGAGTCTTGTTTTCAGATTAGCCTTGTTAAAATCCCCAGCTACAATGAATGCAGCCTCATGATGTGTGGATTCCAGTTTGCAAAGAGTCAAATAAAGTTCGTTCAGAGCCATCGATGTGTCTACTTGGGGGGGAATATATACGGCTGTGATTCTAATCGAAGAGAATTCCCTTGGTAGATAAAGCGGACGACATTTGATTGTGAGGAATTCTAAATCAGGTGAACAGAAGGACTTGAGTTCCTGTATATTGTTGTGGCCACACCACGTCTCGTTAGCCATAAGGCATACGCACCCGCCCCTCTTCTTACCAGAAAGATGTTTGTTTCTGTCGGCGCGATGCGTGTAGAAACCAGCTGGCTGCACCGACTCCGATAGCGTCTCTCCAGTGAGCCATGTTTCCGTGAAGCAAAGAACGTTACAGTCTCTGATGTCCCTCTGGAATGCTACCCTTGCTCCGATTTCATCAACCTTGTTGTCAAGAGACTGGACATTGACGAGAAGTATACTGGGGAGTGGTGCACGATGTGCCCGTCTCCGGAGTCTGACCAGATGACCGCTAAATTTTCCTCTTTTACAAAGTCATTTTTTGGGGGTCGCCGGCTGGGATCCATTCCGTTGTCCTGGGTGAAAGGCAGAACGCAGGATTCGCTTTGCGAAAGTCAAATTCTTGGTCGTACTGATGGTGTTGACGCTGCTCTTATATTCAGTATTTCTTCTCGACTGTATGTAATGAAACCTAAGATGACCTGGGGTACTAATGTAAGAAATAACACGTAAAAAAAAAAAAAAACAGCATAGTTTCCTAGGAACGCGAAGCGAGGCGGCCATCTCTGTCGGTGCCGGAGGGGATTGGAGGATTCTGAATTAATATCTAAGGGGTATTTTTTGTTAGGGAAAACTGGAAAATTACATGCGCAAGAGACGGTGCTAATATTTTTCCTTTTAGAGACTATTAAAACAGAGACATTCAATGACATCAGCAAGAGATATGCTGGACCTTATGTCAGAGAGATGTTTTTGGGATCGTATTGTGTCTATTAACCCTTGTAAAAAATAAGTGTTTAAAAACATGAGCGATATGTTGTAGGTTATTTTGTTTAAAAAAAAAAAAAGTTATTGGCTGTACTAGAGAATTTAAAACCTTTTTTTGTAAGAACATAGTATATTGGAATGATTATAGAATGTAGCTCAATTAATTTGATTAATATTATCGTGTTTCTATTCCAAGAATTCCGTTAGGAAAATATGACGCTGTACAACTTGACTTTTATTTAACTAGGCAAGAGAGTTAAGAACCTTCATTAGCCTACTTTGTGTCAATATTTCTGTCATTCAGTAATATTTATCCATTCGTTATGGATCCATATTGAAAATTACATGCGCAAGAGACTGTGGTAATATTTTACTTTTAGGGACTATAATACATGGTATCCAGGTCAGCCAAAACATTTCTTTACTAAAGACTATCATAAAGAATGTTGGTACTTGTTTATTTTGATCCAAAGCTATGAATGAGTGAGTCACTCAGCTTTATGTAGGTGCCGAGGCTATAGGAATGCACCATCAGCTTGATTATTTAGCAGACATCACTTATATCCTTAAGAATATCATGGAAAATAATTGATTGTTTTTGCTTCTCTCAGAATGGAAACCGTAGTGTACCGACAGTTTTAGTAAGTAATACTGCCGAGCAGAAACAGAGTAAATGAGTGTATTTTTCTGGGTGTGCACGTGCAGGACAGTGGAATAGCAATTCTTACTCTATTGTTCTAAATTCAATCACCTTCTTTATCCTCATCATTCAGTTCATTGCACAATTATCAGTTTCTATTTGGTTAATGTCGCTCATTCCAGGTTGGAGCGAGTGGTCGCATCTGCACTTCGCTCCCGCAGGTAGTATAACTTTTTCATTACATTTCATTACATTTCATTATAGCACAACGGTTTGATTTGTCTAATCTTAGCAATTTCTTCTCAGCTAGCTACATAGCCGTCTTTGTATCAAAGATAATTGCGTAATTATCCTATTTTGCCGTCCTAACGTAGTCTTCACTAGCCAGCTAGCTAACGTCCACTGATTAGCTGCACTGGAGAAACTATTACACTCAACTGAACGACTTGATTAGTGTAGTGTTAGCTAGCTACATAGCTGTCTTTGCTGTCTTCGTATCTTCGTATCCAAGATAATTGTGTAGTTTAGGTTTAGAGTGTGTAGTCTTAGAGTGATTATCTTAACTTACCGAGGTTAGCTAGCCAGCTATTTGTCATCCTTAACGTAGGAGACTCTGCTAGCTAGCCAACAGCTAGCGAACAGCTAGCCAACGTCTACCGCATTGACTCACAACCCGGTCGCATTCACAGGTAGTATCACATTTTCATTTAATTTCATTACAGTGCAACAGTTTGATTTGTTTGATCGTAGCTAGCTACATAGCTAGCTACATAGCCGTCTTTGTATCAAAGATAATTGTGTAGTCTAGAGCGATTTTCTAGGTTAGCTAGCCAGCTATTGTCGTTCTTTTAACGCAATGTAACGTAAACAACAGTACTAGCTAGCAGCACTGCAGAAACTATTGCACTCAACGGAACGACTTGATTAGTGTAGTGTCAACAACGCACCCACTGCCAGCTAGCCTACTTCAGCAGTACTGTATCATTTTAATCATTTTAGTCAATAAGATTCTTGCTACGTAAGCTTAACTTTCTGAACATTCGAGACGTGTAGTCCACTTGTCATTCCAATCTCCTTTGCATTAGCGTAGCCTCTTCTGTAGCCTGTCAACTATGTGTCTGTCTATCCCTGTTCTCTCCTCTCTGCACAGACCATACAAACGCTCCACACCACGTGGCCGCGGCCACCCTAATCTGGTGGTCCCAGCGCGCACGACCCACGTGGAGTTCCAGGTCTCCGGTAGCCTCTGGAACTGCCGATCTGCGATCAACAAGGCAGAGTTCATCTCAGCCTATGCCTCCCTCCAGTCCCTCGACTTCTTGGCACTGACGGAAACATGGATCACCACAGACAACACTGCTACTCCTACTGCTCTCTCTTCGTCCGCCCACGTGTTCTCGCACACCCCGAGAGCTTCTGGTCAGCGGGGTGGTGGCACCGGGATCCTCATCTCTCCCAAGTGGTCATTCTCTCTTTCTCCCTTACCCATCTGTCTATCGCCTCCTTTGAATTCCATGCTGTCACAGTTACCAGCCCTTTCAAGCTTAACATCCTTATCATTTATCGCCCTCCAGGTTCCCTCGGAGAGTTCATCAATGAGCTTGATGCCTTGATAAGCTCCTTTCCTGAGGACGGCTCACCTCTCACAGTTCTGGGCGACTTTAACCTCCCCACGTCTACCTTTGACTCATTCCTCTCTGCCTCCTTCTTTCCACTCCTCTCCTCTTTTGACCTCACCCTCTTACCTTCCCCCCCTACTCACAAGGCAGGCAATACGCTCGACCTCATCTTTACTAGATGCTGTTCTTCCACTAACCTCATTGCAACTCCCCTCCAAGTCTCCGACCACTACCTTGTATCCTTTTCCCTCTCGCTCTCATCCAACACCTCCCACACTGCCCCTACTCGGATGGTATCGCGCCGTCCCAACTTTCGCTCTCTCTCCCCCGCTACTCTCTCCTCTTCCATCCTATCATCTCTTCCCTCTGCTCAAACCTTCTCCAACCTATCTCCTGATTCTGCCTCCTCAACCCTCCTCTCCTCCCTCTCTGCATCCTTTGACACTCTATGTCCCCTATCCTCCAGGCCGGCTCGGTCCTCCTCCCGCTCCGTGGCTCGATGACTCATTGCGAGCTCACAGAACAGGGCTCCGGGCAGCCGAGCGGAAATGGAGGAAAACTCGCCTCCCTGCGGACCTGGCATCCTTTCACTCCCTCCTCTCTACATTTTCCTCCTCTGTCTCTGCTGCTAAAGCCACTTTCTACCACGCTAAATTCCAAGCATCTGCCTCTAACCCTAGGAAGCTCTTTGCCACCTTCTCCTCCCTCCTGAATCCTCCTCCCCCTCCCCCTCCTCCCTCTCTGCAGATGACTTCGTCAACCATTTTGAAAAGAAGGTCGACGACATCCGATTCTCGTTTGCTAAGTCAAACGACACCGCTGGTTCTGCTCACACTGCCCTACCCTGTGCTCTGACCTCTTTCTCCCCTCTCTCTCCAGATGAAATCTCGCGTCTTGTGACGGCCGGCCGCCCAACAACCTGCTCGCTTGACCCTATCCCCTCCTCTCTTCTCCAGACCATTTCCGGAGACCTTCTCCCTTACCTCACCTCGCTCATCAACTCATCCCTGACCGCTGGCTACGTCCCTTCCGTCTTCAAGAGAGCGAGAGTTGCACCCCTTCTGAAAAAACCTACACTCAATCCCTCCGATGTCAACAATTACAGACCAGTATCCCTTCTTTCTTTTCTCTCCAAAACTCTTGAACGTGCCGTCCTTGGCCAGCGCTCCCGCTATCTCTCTCTGAATGACCTTCTTGATCCAAATCAGTCAGGTTTCAAGACTAGTCATTCAACTGAGACTGCTCTCCTCTGTATCACGGAGGCGCTCCGCACTGCTAAAGCTAACTCTCTCTCCTCTGCTCTCATCCTTCTAGATCTATCGGCTGCCTTCGATACTGTGAACCATCAGATCCTCCTCTCCACCCTCTCCGAGTTGGGCATCTCCGGCGCGGCCCACGCTTGGATTGCGTCCTACCTGACAGGTCGCTCCTACCAGGTGGCGTGGCGAGAATCTGTCTCCTCACCACGCGCTCTCACCACTGGTGTCCCCCAGGGCTCTGTTCTAGGCCCTCTCCTATTCTCGCTATACACCAAGTCACTTGGCTCTGTCATAACCTCACATGGTCTCTCCTATCATTGCTATGCAGACGACACACAATTAATCTTCTCCTTTCCCCCTTCTGATGACCAGGTGGCGAATCGCATCTCTGCATGTCTGGCAGACATATCAGTGTGGATGACGGATCACCACCTCAAGCTGAACCTCGGCAAGACGGAGCTGCTCTTCCTCCCGGGGAAGGACTGCCCGTTCCATGATCTCGCCATCACGGTTGACAACTCCATTGTGTCCTCCTCACAGAGCGCTAAGAACCTTGGCGTGATCCTGGACAACACCCTGTCGTTCTCAACCAACATCAAGGCGGTGGCCCGTTCCTGTAGGTTCATGCTCTACAACATCCGCAGAGTACGACCCTGCCTCAAACAGGAAGCAGCGCAGGTCCTAATCCAGGCACTTGTCATCTCCCGCCTGGATTACTGCAACTCGCTGTTGGCTGGGCTCCCTGCCTGTGCCATTAAACCCCTTCAACTCATCCAGAACGCCGCAGCCCATCTGGTGTTCAACCTTCCCAAGTTCTCTCACGTCACCCCGCTCCTCCGTTCTCTCCACTGGCTTCCAGTTGAAGCTCGCATCCGCTACAAGACCATGGTGCTTGCCTACGGAGCTGTGAGGGGAACGGCACCTCAGTACCTCCAGGCTCTGATCAGGCCCTACACCCAAACAAGGGCACTGCGTTCATCCACCTCTGGCCTGCTCGCCTCCCTACCACTGAGGAAGTACAGCTCCCGCTCAGCCCAGTCAAAACTGTTCGCTGCTCTGGCCCCCCAATGGTGGAACAAACTCCCCCACGACGCCAGGACAGCGGAGTCAATCACCACCTTCCGGAGACACCTGAAACCCCACCTCTTTAAGGAATACCTAGGATAGGATAAGTAATCCCTCTCACCCCCCTTTAAGATTTAGATGCACTATTGTAAAGTGACTGTTCCACTGGATGTCATAAGGTGAATGCACCAATTTGTAAGTCGCTTTGGATAAGAGCGTCTGCTAAATGACTTAAATGTAATGTAATGTAATGTCAGTTGGAAACACATCAGTGCCTTGGGACCCAAAAGCATAATCAGTGCTCTAACTCCCCCTTGCTCTGGTCTGGAGCAATGAAGCAGTGACACAGGGTACCGTACTGAACCACAAAATACCAATAAGTCCGTCAGCATAATCTCAAAACTTTAATTTAACAACCACTGTAGAAGAACTCTCAAGTAGGTGTTCCAAAACATTCAAGTGCCATTTTCTCAAAAGTGGGGTTACAAGTTCATCAACTCAAAGCAGAATTACTTTCCCATTGTTCCTTAACTGTATTGTATGATATACCATTTTCTAGCTCTGAGTCTCTACATTTGAAATGTTGCTACATAAGACTGAATTGAGCCGGTAGGTCACAACCGAACAAGCTGTTCCACAGTGTAACTACCTTTGTCTGTTGAAAGAAGAGAGTCGGACCGAAATGCTGCGTGTTGGTTACTCATGAATGTAATGAAAGAAACGCGTACATGAAATAACTGAAACTAAATACAAAAAACAACAAAACGGAACGTGAAACTAATTACAGCCTATCTGGTGACCACAACACAGAGACAGGAACAATCACCCACGAAATACAAAGCGAAACTATGGCTCCCTAAATACGGTTCCCAATCAGAGACAACGATAAGCACCTGACTCTGATTGAGAATCGCCTCAGGCAGCCAAGCCTAACAACACCCCTAATCAGCCGCGATCCCAAATAATACAAACCCCAATACGAAAACAACATATAAACCCATGTCACACCCTGGCCTACCCAAACATATAACAAAAACACAAAATACAATGACCAAGGCGTGACACACAGATAGAAGAAGCTATGAGTGGGGAAAAAGGTGCATTGATGAGCACACCAAAGCACACCAAAGACAGCATAATTAATAAAGTAATACAATTAAATAAAGATGGCACTTCTTAAAACCTATTCTCCACCACAGCCTGCTGAATGAAAATGAAAATGTGGCACTGACTCGCCCATGGATGTATGTTTCAGCATTGTCTCAATTTTGTGGTTCGACAAGCCATGTGTGACATGCACGCACAGTTACAAGCCTGCCAGAGTCAGCGGCAGGTGGACAAGCAATATCCGATGTCATAGTACAGTTGAAGCCTGACCTGGAATGTGAAGCTAACTGAAGTTGGCTAGCTTTTTAAAAGCCTGAGTAGATCTAGCTTGCTTCATAGTATTCCACTCAGGTCTCCAGGAGAAACAGTTGATTTGCCGGAATGGTGTAGTAGAGTAAATGAGCACTCTCTAGATCCAGTGATGTCCTCCACTAGGGTCAGATCTCTTACTGTTTCTCCTCACTTCTTAAACAGAAAATGGTGTAGTACACTAAATGAGCACTCTCTAAATCCAGTGATGTCCAGAACTAGGGTCAGATCTCTTCCTGGCTCTTCTCACTTCTTAAAAGGAGATGTTTCAGGATGACCTCTACTACAGTTATTGTAAGGATACTTATTTTCAGGTGGTGTTTGGGCATACCTCATTGTGAGACAGGTAATAATGTTGCGGTAGTTTGTGAGCTCGCATGAAGGGGGATTGCTTGTTGCTAATAGTTGATTTTAAAAAGGACAATATTTTTACCTGCATCCAAGCCCCATACAATTTGAATAGGAAAAATGTAGCTTTAGTATTTTTAGTGGCTGTTGACTTCTTTGAAACTGGGGGGCAGTATTGAGTAGCTTGGATAAAAATGTGCCCAGAGTAAACTGCCTACTACTCAGGCCCAAAAGCTAGAATATGCATATAATTAGTAGATTTGGATAGAAAACACTCTGAAGTTTCAAACTGTTTGAATGATGTCTGTGAGTATAACAGAACTCATATGGCAGGCTAAAACCTGAGAAAAAAATCCAACCAGGAAGTAGGAAATCTGAGGTTTGTAGTTTTTCAAGTCATTACCTATCGAATATATAGTGTCTATGGGGTAATATTGCACTTCCTAAGGCTTCCACTAGATGTCAACAGTCTTTAGAACCTTGTTTGAGGCTTCTACTGTGAAGGAGGAGAGAATGAGAGCTGTTTGAGCCATAGGTCTGGCTGAGTGCCATGAGCTGATCACGCGTGCGCCCGTGAGAGGTAGCTGCGTTCCATTGCATTTCTAAAGATAAAGGAATTCTCCGGTTGGAACATTATTGAATATTTATGTTAAAAACATCCTAAAGATTGATTCTATACATCGTTTGACATGTTTCTACGAACTGTAATAGAACATTTTTGACATTTTGTCTGAACAAGTGATCTCGCAAACAAAACGCGCAAACAAAAAGGAGGTATTTGGACATAAATTATGGACTTTATTGAACAAAACAAACATTTATTGTGGGACTGGGATTCCTGGCAGTGCATTCCGATCAACATCATCAAAGGTAAGTGAATATTTATAATGCTATTTCTGACTTTTCTGACACCTCTTCTTCTCTTCATTTTGAAATCAAAAAGGCTTCCTGCGGGGACAGGGGCTGGGATTAAAAATGTAGGACAAAACACACATTATAACAAGAGAGACACCACAACACTACATGAAGAGAGACCTAAAACAACAACATAGCATGGCAGAAACACCACATTGCAGGAGCACAACAAGGTAGAAGCACAAGACATGGTACAAACAATATTGGCACAGACAATAGCACAAAGGCAAGAAGGTAGAGACAACAATATATCACGTGAAGCAGCCACAACTGTCAGTAATAGTGTCCAGATTGAGTCTTTGAATGAAGGTGATAGAGATAACTGTCCAGTTTGAGTGTTTTTTGCAGCTCGTTCCAGTTGCTACCTGCAGCAAACTGAAAAGAGGAGCGACTCAGGGATGTGTGTGCTTTGGGGACCTTTAACAGAATGTGACTGGCAGAACGGGTTTTGTATGTGGGGGATGAAGGCTGCAGTAGGTATCTCGGCTGGGGGGGGGCCGGGGGTGAATGGTCGAATGGTAATCTATAAATTATGTCTCCGTAATCTAATTTAGTATGGGTAGGATGGTCATCTGAATCATGGTTAGTTTGGCAGCTGGGTGAAAGAGGAGCAATTACGATAGAGGAAACCAAGTATAGATTTCACCTTCGCCTGCAGCTTTGATATGTGCTGAGAGAAGGACAGTGTACTGTCTAGCCATACTCCCAAGTACTTGTATTTGGTGACTACCTCAAGCTCCAAACCCTCAGAGGGAGTAATAAAACCTGTGGGAAGATGGGCATTCTTTTTAACAAACCACATGACCTTTGTTTTGGAGATGTTCAGAACAAGGTTAAAGGTAGAGAGAGCTTGTTGTAGAGCATTTAATTAAAGGTAGCGAAAGCTTGTTGTAGAGCATTTAATAAAATCCGGGGAAGGGCCAGCTGAATATAAGACTGCATCATCGGCATATAAATGGATGAAAGAGCTTCCTACTGGATTAAATTGTTCTGTTTTTTTCCTCATCAATCTACACGCAACAAGCCTCCCCGGAAATATGACATTTACATAGGTATTCAAACCCTTTACCCTCACAAACTTTTACAGATTAACAATTGAGAGCATCCTGTCGGGCTGCATCGCCGCCTGGTATGGCAACTGCTCCGCACACAAGGCTCTCCAGAGGGTGGTGCGGTCTGCACAACGTGTCACCCTCTGGGGCAAACTTCCTGCCATCCAGGACACCTACAGAACCCAATGTTACAGGAAGGCCAAAAAGATCAAGGACTACAACCACCCGAGCCACTGCTTGTTCACCCCGCTATCATCCAGAAGGCAAGGTCAGTACAGGTGCATCAAAGCTGGGACCAAAAGACTGAAAAACAGCTTCTATCTCAAGGCCATCAGACTTTTAAACAGCTGCTGCCTACATACAGACTTGAAATTATTGGCCACTTTATTAATGTCACTTTAATAATGTTTACATATCTTGCATTACTCATCTCATATGTATATACTGTATTTTATACCATCTATTTAATCTTGCCTATGCCGCTCTGTCATTGCTCGTCTATATATGTATATGTTCTTATTCCTTTACTTACATTTGTGTGTATTAGATAGTTGTTGTGGAATTGTTAGGTTACATGTTAGATATTGCTGCACTGTTGGAACTAGAAACACAAGCATTTCGCTACACTCGCAATAACATCTGCTAACCATGTGTATGTGACCAATACGATTTGGTTTGACCCTCTCAAGTTCTGTCAGGTTGGCTTCACAGCTATTTTCTAGTCTCTCCAGAGATGTTTGATCGGGTTCAAGTCCGGGCTCTGGCTGGGCCACTCAAGGACATTCAGAGTATTTTCCAGAAGCCACTCATGCGTTGTCTTGGCTGTGTGCATTGGGTCATTGTCCTATTAGGAGGTGAACCTTCACCCCAGTCTGAAGTCCTGAGCGTTCTGGAACAGGTTTCCTCCAGATGTGACGCTTCGCATTCAGCCTTGTGTTTCCTTAGACCAGAGAATATTGTTCTCATGGTGTAAGTGTTTTTAGGTGCCTTTTGGCAAATTCCAAGCGGGCTGTCATGTAGATTTTATTGAGGAGTGGCTTCAATCTGGCCACTACCATAAAGGCCTGATTGGTGGAGTGCTGGAGAGATGGTTGTCCTTCTGGAAGTCTCTCCCATGTCCATAGAGGAACTCTGGAGCTCTTTCAGTGAGACCATCGGGTTCTTGCTCACCTAAGGGAGGTGACCCCTTCTTCCCAGATTGCTCAGTTTGGCCGGGCAGCCAGCTCTAGGAAGAGTCTTGGTGGACCTTTAATGTACGCTTCCCCAGATCTGTGCCTCGACACAATCCTGTCTCGGAGCTCTACGGACATCCCGTCGACCTCATGGCTTGGTTTTTGCTCTGACATGAAATGTCAACTGTGGGACCTTATATAGACAGGTGTGTGTCTTTCCAAATCATGTCCAATCAATTGAATTTACCACACGTGGACTCCAATCAAGTTGTAGAAACATCTCAAGGATTATCAATGTAAACAGGATGCACCTGAGCTCAATTTCAAGTTTCATAGAAAAGGGTCTGAATACTTACAGTGGGAGAACAAGTATTTGATACACAAACGTTTTTGCAGGTTTTCCAAAGGCACTGAACATTGTAGCAGCAGTAGCCTTTTAGAAGATTGGAGGCATTTAAGATATGACCCAGTGGTTCAGATGAGAAGACTGGGGGCCCGGCTTAGCAAGGGAGTGACTTTCAGACAGTTCTTTGTAGCTACTTGTAAGAGTAAATCTCATTCCTGTTCATCATATACATTTTGTACAGAACACTTTTACATTTTCCTTGAATGTTTATGCATATGACATATTCTGATATAATATTAACATAGAGCCATGACAATCATTCAAATGCAATAACCTCTTTATATAGTAATAAAGTGGTAACTATTCCAACATTGGGATTTGCATAGGCTCTTTAGGAACTCATACACGTCTATACGCCTTATTGAACCTACAAAACTGTCAGTGTTCAACCTTAACATGTGATGACAATAAAACAGACTGATAAACAGGAAGTAAATCTATTCTCACAGGTGATCAAAAATAACTATCTGAAAGCCACGCCCTTGCTAAGCCACGCCCCCAGTCTTCTCATCTGAACCACTGGGTCATATCTTAATAACCCAGCATCAACAACCCAACCTGGCTCTTTTTAGAGAAAACAACCCAATTAATAATGCTTTTACATAGGATTTACAGTATTTCAACTGTAACATTTTTATATAAGCCCCTTACAAACAGGCCCTTTGTACCACATTCTTGCCTGCATATGCTTTTATACCCTCCGTGTGCATACCGGCATGCTGGTGATGAGTTTTATTAGTGGTGTGCAGATGTGGGTGGGCGTCTATTTGAATCAATCCATTGATTATACACCATCAAAAATAAATCCAATATCAATTTGTTCATGCAGGTCCTAAGAAACATTACAAAACTAAAACATGTATTTTCAACACAGCAAAATAGCATATTTTGAGTTTAATTACGTTACGTCCAAATGACATCTATATTTCATTATTTTGTTCTTAAACAGACAAGACACCAGCCCAAATCACAGTCAACACACATACATTTTGTAGTAAGAATATAATGGAA
The DNA here is from genome assembly GCF_021184085.1 of Oncorhynchus gorbuscha. Classification (NCBI taxonomy): domain Eukaryota; kingdom Metazoa; phylum Chordata; class Actinopteri; order Salmoniformes; family Salmonidae; genus Oncorhynchus; species Oncorhynchus gorbuscha. Next base: position 53,921,176 of record NC_060182.1, on the reverse strand, counting down.
TATAACATCATAAAATACAAATATTCTTCCCACACCACTTGTGTCATGGGTACGTGTGGAACCGCTATCATATAAAAAGGTTATATTTTAAAACAGCCCAAGCCCAAGCCCATGCCTTTTGAACAGCATTTCATCTCTTTCCTACCCTCACTCCACTTTGTTAGGGAGCAAGCGTAGGGTCTTATATTAAGAGTATTTTCATCATGATACCGATAGAAAATTAGCAGCTACAGTATCCTATTTTCAAAAGCCTGTGAGTCTTGTATTCATATTTCACAACCTTCTCAGGCTTTTGGAGTTGCCTATACGCGACCGAGCAAAATAATAGGGCGACACTTGATTTGGCATACATTATTGCATGCTAAATGAGAAAACGAATACATGACCTATACCACCTCCACTTCTATGCACAGCCAGAAACCAATTATCCAAATAGCCTGTACAGACGGAGATTCAGTGAAACAAAACCACATGGATTGTGAAGTCACAGGCTTTTGGTTGGAAGTAGACCTAGGCTACTCAGCGACTGAGAGTGAAGAGCAAAACAATCCACTTGTTAAGCTACATAACATGCAGTCAAAATGTTCTAATAAATGAGCCAACTTGACAAGATGATCATGAGCAGTGGCGACCCGTCATTCAGGGCAGGTGGGGCTGAGCACCACACTTTTTTTTGTGTGTGTGTGGGGGGGGGGCTTGTCTGTTTGTCTTGTTATTTTTGGCAATAATACGTGTCGCATATCAGTTTGCAAACAATGTAAAAAAGAAAGTAAAAATATTGATTTAATAAAGCTGCATACGAACAAGCTTTTGAGTAAGGCAGCCCCAAAATGCAGGTGTTTCAGCCTAGCTCAGTGCTTTCTGTGGTGGTGGGGCTAGCCAGCAGAAAATACAGAGCATTGTGCCTGATCTGCTAAGTTTTCTGTCACTCATGGGACAGTACGTCATCCCCAATTAGGTTAGACCCATAGAGTTATATTAGAAGTGTCCATCAAAGAAGGCTCAAGGTCACAGTAGCTTTGATTGGACTGATCATGTCAACATCTTACTTTCAAAGTCTTTGCTAGCATTGATCATCAAGTCGACAATATACTGGCAAATCCTTTGTATTCCTTGTCATGTGAAAATAAATTATGAAGAGAAATTATAGATAAAATGTATCGGTGCTCATCAGCCATTGAACTTAAAAATTACACAAGTTGGAAATGCCAAATTCAACAATGAGTCGTTTGGAAGGAGTCAGTGCCTAACTGCAAGCATTGCAAAGAAACTACTAACGTTAGCCTGCTATTCAATGGAGTGGCTGTGGTTTTTTCCGAGTTCCCACCATAAATCCAGAGAATACCAGACTTTGATGACAAAGTTTGAAGACAAAATTTGCCATTTAAGGACCGCTGTGCCGCCTTCACAAGGTAAGCCCCAATTTTTTTGTATACTGCTGCATAAATTATGTAATATTCCAGGGAGAAATGTATACTGTAGCTGACAAAGTAATAATACGTGTATGCTGTGTAGTAAGCTATTAGTAGCCCATATGCCTCACTCGACTAATTTTGGTCTATTTTTACCAACGCATTATTGTAAACACATCATTCGCGGTGTGTGCTTGTTTGGTTACTGTTTTTGTACAGCTTTGACAGTGATAGTAGTTGTTGTGCATGACTTGCACTTGCTAATTCAGCAGGCATAACATTCTGTAATATAATTGTGTTATTTGACGTGTCATATTAAAAGCGTATTTAATGCTTCGTATAGTTTTATTTGACGGCGTTCAACGTGCCTCACCCTAATAATTTGGTCTATTTTCACCTCTTAATTTCGTCTTCTGTTCAAAATTCATAAAAAATCCTCCAATGTGATTTTCTGGATTTTTTTTCTCATTTTGTCTGTCAAAGTTGAAGTGTACCTATGATGAAAATTACAGGTCTCTCTCATTTTTTTAAGTGGGAGAACTTGCACAATTGGTGGCTGACTAACTACTTTTTGCCCCACTGTACTACCCACCACTGCGACCTGTACGCTCTCGTTGGCTGGCCCTCGCTTCATACTCGTCGCCAAACCCACTGGCTCCATGTCATCTACAAGACCCTGCTAGGTAAAGTCCAGCCATATCTCTGCTCGCTGGTCACCATAGCTGCAACCACATGTAGCACACGTTCCAGCAGGTATATCTCACTTGTCACCCCCAAAGCCAATTCCTCCTTTGGCTGCCTCTCCTTCCAGTTCTCTGCTGCCAATGACTGGAACAAAAATCTCTGAAACTGGAAACACATCTCCCTCACTAGCTTTAAGCACCAGCTTTAAGCACCAGCTGTCAGAGCAGCTCACAGATCACTGCACCTGAAGCCTATCTATAAATAGCCCAAACAACTATCCCTTCCCCTACTGTATTTGTTTATTTATTTTGCTCCTTTGCACCCCAGTATTTCTACTTTGCACACTCATCTACTGTCAAATCTACCATTCCAGTATTTTAATTGCTATATTGTATTTACTTTGCCACCATGGCCTATTTATTGCCTTTACCTCCCTTATCTCTCCTCATTTGCTCACATTGTATATAGACTTATTTTTCTACTGTATTATTGACTGTATGTTTGTTTTACTCCATGTGTAACTCTGTGTTGTTGTATGTGTCAAACTGCTTTGCTTTATCTTGGCCAGGTCGCAGTTGTAAATGAGAACTTGCCTACCTGGTTAAGGAGAAGTGTATCTATATTTCCATGCATAACACTTAGTATCTTTTATCAGTGTTTATTATGAGTATTTCTGTAATTTGATGTGGCTCTCTGCACTTTCACCAGGTGGTTGTTTGAGACCATGCATTTCTGATCATAACACACCAATTTCAAATGAGGTTTTTGGACATAAAGATTAACTTTATCGAACAAAACACACATTTATTGTGTAACATGAAGTCCTGTGAGTGCCATCTGATGAAGATCATCAAAGGTTTGTGATTAATTTAATCGCTATTTTGGATTTATGTGAGCCCTCTGCTTGGCTGGAAAATGGCTGTATGGTTTCTGTGACTAGGGGCTAACAAAACATAATCATATCGTGTGCTTTCGCCATAAAGCCTATTTGAAATTGGACACTGGCTGGATTTACAAGAAGTTTATCTTTAAAATGGTGTAAAATACTTTTTAATTATGGGATGTCTGTTGTTTTGAATTTGGCGCCCTGCAATTTCACTGGCTGCTGGTGAGGTGGGACGCTACCGTCCCACATATCCAAGAGAAGTTAACAAGTGTCAGGGTCTTATACTTTCACAGCAGTACATGTCAGTCATCCTGGCCCAGTTTTAGTCTACTTGAATGAGAGAATGTGGATCGAGAGAGATTAAACCAATAGATGGATTCATGCACTGCATTATTTAGGAGGAAGTCTTGTCAGTCTGTAACTTCACTCCACCATACATTCTACACACTAACTCTCTCTCTTTCTCTCTTTTTCTCTGCCACTGAGGCTCCATTCACCATGTTTTATGCAATCTATTCAGTACATCACCAGAGTGAAACTAACTGCAATCATACATCCTTTATCCCACAAGATGTAGCACTTTGGAGAAGGATGTAAATATTGTATCTCACAGATTATAGTAATAGTCTTGAGGTTGGAGCTTGAGGGCAGTTACAAACTATGGTGTATTGTATACAGTGCCGTCAGAAAGTATTCACACCACTTGATTTGTCCACATTTTGTTGTGTGACAGCCTGAATTTAAAAAACATTACACCCAAATCAATTAAATAGATGTTGCATGGTGTATCAATACACCCACTCACCACAAAGATACAGGCATCCTTCCTAACTAAGTTAACGGAGAGAAAGGAAACCACTCAGAGATTTCACCATGAGGCCAATGGTAACTTCAAAACAGTTACATATAACATTGTAGTTACTCCACAATACAAACTTAATTGACAGAGTGAAAAGAAGGATGCTTGTACAGAAAAAAATATTCGAAAACATGAATCCTGTTTGCAACAAGGCACTAAAGTAATCCTGCAAAAAATGTGGTAAAGTAATTAACATTTTTGTCCAGAGTACAAAGTGTTATGTTTGGGGGAAATACAACACAACACATTACTGAATACCAATCTCCATATTTTCAAGTAAAGTGGTGGCTGCATCATGTTATACGTATGCTTGTACAGTGCCTTGCAAAAGTATTCATCCCCCTCAGCCTTTTCCTATTTTGTTGCATTACAACCTGTAATTTAAATATATTTTTATTTGGATTTCATGTAATGAACATACACAAAATACTACAAATTGGTGAAGCGAAATGAAAAAAAAATTACTTGTTTCAAAACATTCAACAAAAAAAGTGGTGCATGCATATGTATTCACCCCCTCCGCAATGAAATCCGTCAGATCTGGTGCAACCAAGTCACATAATTAGTTGAATACAGTCTACCTGTGTATAATCTAAGTGTCACATGATCTCAGTAAATATACACCTGTACTGAAAGGCCCCAGAGTCTGCAACACCACTAATCAAGGGGCACCACCAAGCAAGCGGCACAATGAAGACCAAGGATCTCTCCAAACAGGTCAGGGACAAAGTTGTAGAGATCAGGGTTGAGTTATAAAAAAATTCTGAAACTTTGAACATCCTGTTAAATCCATTATTAAAAACTGAAAGAATATGGCACAACAACAAACCTGCCAAGAGAGGGCCGCCCACCAAAACGCACAGACCAGGCATGGAGGGCATTAATCAGATAACCCTGAATTTGCTGCAAAGCTCCACAGTTGAGATTGGAGTATATGTCCATAGGACGACTTTAAGCCATACACTCTAGAGAGTTGGGCTTTACGGAAGAGTGGCCAGGAAAAAAGCCATTGCTTAAAACCTCTTACGACTCCCCATCCCGGATCCGGGATCGTGACAACAGCTCAAGCTCATTACCATAACGCACAATGCGCAAAAATATTCCTAAAAATATTTAACCTCCACACATTAACAAATCCAATAGCTCAAATGAAAGATAAACATCTTGTTAATCTACCCAGCAAGTCAGATTTCTAAAATGTTTTACGGCGAAAACATAGCACATATTTATATTAGATAACCACCGAAACAAAAGGCAAGCGGCGGCCATTTTGTCCCAGAAAAAAATAAAATTTAAAAGTAGGATTAAAAAAGAAATAATTCACTAACCTTTTGAAAATCTTCATCAGATGACAGTAATATTACATGTTACACAGTACATTTATTTCTTTTCCAATAATATGCCATTTATATCCATAAATCTCGGTTTACAATGACGACATTTCAAAAAATGCTTCTCAAATGTCCAGAGAAATGATGATAGCTCCGACAGATAACGTCAGATAACAAGCAATAAACATGACTAAATATACATGTTCTACACATATTTAATGAGTGCATGATTTTCAGAGGGACACGAGCAATTTCGCCCGCCAAACGTGCAGGGCTCGTGGGATTCTCACAATGAACGTGCCAGTTGAAAGCTGACATCGCGCTGAAGACATAGAAACTGTTCCTGGATCTGTAGCTGCCTGGGAAGGGTGGGACCCATGACGTCAAAGTTGACCCAACTTTTCTCTTCACAAAAGAGAGTTTGGGAGAAAGGCTGCCCTGGCAGTTCTGCTTTACATAGAGACATATTTTAAACGGTTTTAGAAACTTTAGAGTGTTTTCTATTCAATAATAATTTTTATATGCATATATTAGCAATTTTGGGAAAAAATATTTTCAGTTTACTATGGGTACGCACTTTCTCCAACAGGGGCAGTATAGAGGGGGAGTCTTAAGAAAAATATATAAAAAAAACATTTGGTGCTCGCCAAATGTTGGTAGACTCCCCAGACATATGTAAGAAGGTACTCTGGTCAGATGAGACTAAAATGTAGCTTTTTGTCCATAAAGGAAAATGCTATGTCTGGCACAAACCCAACCCCTCTCATCACCCAGAGATGTTTTTCATCGGCAGGGACTGGGAAACTGGTCAGAAATGAAGGAATGATGGATGGTGCTAAATACAGGGAAATTCTTGAAGGAAACCTGTTTCAGTCTTCCATAAATTTGAGACTGGGACAGAGGTTCACCTTCCAGCAAAAGCAATACTCAAGTGGTTTAAGGGGATTAGGGGAAAACATTTAAATGTCTTGGAATGGCCTAGTCAAAGCCCAGACCTCAATCCGATTGAGAATCTCTGATCTGACTTAAATACACCAGCAGAATCCATCCAACTTGAAGGAGCTGGAGCAGCTTTGCCTTGAAGAATGTGCAAAAACCCCAGTGGCTAGATGTGCCAAGATTACAGAGACATACCCCAAGAGACTTGCAACTGTAATTGCTGCAAAAGGTGGCTCTACAAAGTATTTTCTTTGGGGAGGGGGGGGTGAATAGTTTTGCACGCTCAAGTTTTCAATTTTTTATTGTCTTATTTGTTTCACAATAAAAAATATTTTGCATCTTCAAAGTGGTAGGCATGTTGTGTAAATCACATGATGCAATCCCCCAAAAATGTTTTTGTTTAATTCCAGGTTGTAAGGCAACAAAATAGGAAAAATGCCAAGGGGGGTGAATACTTTTGCAAGTCACCATAAATCTTAAGGATTGGAGGTTTTTTAAGGATTAAAAAGAAACTGAATGGATCTAAGCACAAGCAAAGTCCTAGAGAAATACCTGGTTCAGTCTGCTTTCCACCAGAATTGTGAGAGGAATTCACCTTTCAGCAGGATAATAACCTAAAACATAATGCCAAATCTACACTGGAGTTGCTTACCAAGAAGATAGTGAATGTTCCTGAGTGGCTGAGTTAGTTTCTCCTTGAAAATCTATGGCAAGACCTGAAAATGGTTGTCTAGCAATTGTCCAAAAACCAATTTGACAGAGTTTGAAGAATTAAAAAAATTATATAATGAGCAAATGTTGGACAATCCAAGTGTGGAGAGCTCTTAGAGACTCTTATTAAAGACTCTTAGACTCACAGCTGTAATCGCTGCCAAAGGTCATTCTAACTTGTATTGACTTAGGTGGTTGAATACTTATCTAATGAAGATATCAGTGTTTTCTTTTTTTACAAATGTTAAGATTTTTCTACACTTTGACAATGCAGAGTATTTTGTGTAAATCATTGACAATGATTAACAATTCAATCCATTTTAATCCCACTTTGTAACACAACACAATGTGGAAAAAGTCAAGGGGTGTGAATACTTTCTGAAGGCACTGTATAACCACCTACAAGACATGCCTCAAAATATGTTAATTAGCCAGAAACGAAAATACCATACACCTACTAGTACTGTACTGCATTTTGTGGGTGGAATTAAAGTACCATTTCGAAATACAGCAATTCTTTCCCCGCCCACATTTTCCTACAATGCACCATAATTTACAGTATGCTGCAGTAAAAAGTTGCATAGTATTTTGCTGTTGACAATACCAAAAATGACCATATACATTTATCGTAGACAAACCTTTGAGTAACATCAATAATTATGATGTTCTCATCACCCTTTAAGGGCGCATGAGTAGGTAGTACCTATGAAATTACATGATTCAACCACACCTACTGTACAAATAAACCCTTTGCTTCCATGGGCTGTGGTCTAAAAGCTGTCAGATGTAAAAGGAATACCAAAGAGACTACCCTATTTTGTAGTATATTGTTGGGCTCGCTAGCTCTTCACTAGACACAGAGAGCTCCACTGTGTTTGGTTCTTCCTATGTACATATGGAACATACTATTTTTAAACAGCACTGAGGGCTTATGCTTTTTGAGATAAATAACAGTTTAAATATTCCCTTTCAAAAGGGAGCAAACACATTTAAAGTGGGAAAAGAACAACATAATTGGAAGCAATCAAGATGTCAGGAGTAAAATTATGAGCAATGCAAACCATACACAAATGCACCAAATCACCTCGGAACATTGAAGGCTCTTGCGCCAGTCAGCCCCCCCCCCCCCCCCCCCCATCGCAACCCTCCCCTAATCACCAAAGCTGTCATTTGGTAGAGCAATTTCCTTTTGCTCACTTACGTATGAGGTTGAAGAGTAATTGAATTTGGGGCATAATTCAACCTAAAAAGTGCAAGCAGTTGTCATGTGATTTCTCCCCCATATTCCTTTCATCTTTGTAATTTTTAGGCCCTTACAATGTTTTCATCACTGAAATGAGTAGTGGGAGTTTCTAAGGATCTACTTTTCATTATATGCCATGTAAGGTAAATCAACAGGCCCTTATTTAATGTGCCATTGCAATTTAATTATGTGTCGGGGACATAAGTCTGGCTGGCAAGTGCTTGAACTTGGGAGTAGGATGTGTGTCTGCATCCCTAAGAACTGTTTTTGTGTGTATTAGCTCAGCACCCACTAATGTGAGTACTTATCTTCTCTCATGGAACCAATGCACAGCACATATCATTGCATACTGTTCTGTTACTGTGCATATAAGTGGAGGTGGTATAGCTCATGTATTCATTTTCTCATTTAGCATGAGTGGCTTCTGGAAAAGGCTCTGAATGTCCTTGAGTGGCCCAGCCAGAGCCCGGACTTGAACCAGATCAAACATCTCTGGAGTGCTAGAAAATAGCTGTGCAGTCAACTTGACAGAACTTGCGAGGATCAAATCAAATCATATTGGTCACATACACATGGTTGCAGATGTTATTGCGAGTGTAGCGAAATGCTTGTGCTTCTAGTTCCAACAGTGCAGCAATATCTAACATGTAACCTAACAATTCCACAACAACTACCTAATACACACAAATGTAAGTAAAGGAATAAGAACATATAAATACACTGCTCAAAAAAATAAAGAGAACACTAGACGGAGTCTACAACCCACACAACTATCTCAGGTAGTGCAGCTCATCCAGGATAGCACATCAATGCGAGATGTGGCAAGAAGGTTTGTTGTGTCTGTCAGCGTAGTGTCCAGAGCATGGAGGCACTACCAGAAGAGAGGCCAGTACATCAGGAGACGTGGAGGAGGCCGTAGGAGGGAAAGAACCCAGCAGCAGGACCGCTACCTCCGCCTTTGAGCAAGGAGGAGCAGGAGGAGCACTGCCAGAGCCCTGCAAAATGACCTCCAGCAGGCCACAAATGTGCATGTGTCTGCTCAAACGGTCAGAAACAGACTCCATGAGGGTGGTATGAGGGCCCGACGTCCACAGGTGGGGGTTGTGCTTACAGCCCAACACCGTGCAGGACGTTTGGCATTTGCCAGAGAACACCAAGATTGGCACATTCGCCACTGGCGCCCTGTGCTCCTCACAGATGAAAGCAGGTTCATACTGAGCACATGTGACAGACGTGACAGTCTGGAGATGCCGTGGAGAACGTTCTGCTGCCTGCAACATCCTCCAGCATGACCGGTTTGGCGGTGGGTCAGTCATGGTTTGGGGTGGCATTTCTTTGGGGGGCCATGTGCTCGCCAGAGGTAGCCTGACTGCTATTAGTTACTGAGATGAGATCCTCAGACCCCTTGTGAGACCATATGCTGGTGCGGTTGGCCCTGGGTTCCTCCAAATACAAGACAATGCTAGACCTCCTGTGGCTGGAGTGTGTCAGCAGTTCCTGCAAGAGGAGGGCATTGATGCTATGGACTGGCCCTCCTGTTCCCCAGACCTGATTCCAATTGAGCACATCTGGGACATCATGTCTCGCTCCATCCACCAACGCCACGTTGCAGCACAGACTGTCCAGGAGTTGGCAGATGCTTTAGTCCAGGTCTGGGAGGAGATCCCTCAGGAGACCATCCGCCACCTCATCAGAAACATGCCCAGGCGTTGTAGTGGGGTCATACAGGCACGTGGAGGCCACACACACTACTACTGAGCCTCATTTTGACTTGTTTTAAGGACATTACATCAAAGTTGGATCAGCCTGTAGTGTGGTTTTCCACTTTAATTTGGAGTGTGACTCCAAATCCAGACCTCCGTGGGTTGATAAATTTGATTTCCATTGATCATTTTTGTGTGATTTTGTTGTCAGCACATTCAACTATGTAAAGAAAAAAGTATTTAATTAGAATATTTCATTCATTCAGATCTAGGATGTGTTATTTTAGTGTTCCCTTTATTTTTTTGAGAAGTGTATATTGACGAGCAATGACAGAGCGGCATAGGCAAGATTAAATAGATGGTATAAAATACAGTATATACATATGAGATGAGTAATGCAAGATATGTAAACATTATTAAAGTGACATGAATAAAGTGGCCAATAATGTTGTATGGGATAAGTCTGTTGTATGGGATAAGTCTGTATGTAGGCAGCAACCTCTCTGTGTTAATGATGGCTGTTTAAAAGTCTGATGACCTTGAGATAGAAGCTGTTTTTCAGTCTTTTGGTCCCAGCTTTGATGCACCTGTACTGACCTCGCCTTCTGGATGATAGCGGGGTGAACAAGCAGTGACTCGGGTGGTTGTTGTCCTTGATCTTTTTGGCCTTCCTGTGACATTGGGTCCTGTAGGTGTCCTGGATGGCAGGACGTTTGCCCCAGAGGTTGACGCGTTGTGCAGACCGCACCACACTCTGGAGAGCCTTGCGGTTGTGGGCGGAGCCATTGCCATACCAGGCGGTGATGCAGCCCGACAGGATGTTCTCAATTATTAATCTGTAAAAGTTTGATTAGGGTAAAGGGTCTGAATACTTATGTAAATTTGATATTTCCAGGGAGGTTTGTTGCAAAAAATTCTAAAAACCTGTTTTTGCTTTGTCATTATGGGGTATTGCGTGTAGATTGATGAGGAAAAAAACAAAACGATAATCCAGTAGGAAGCTCTTTCATCCATTTACATGCAGATGATGCATTCTTATACTCAGCTGTCCCCTCCCCGGATTTTATTAAATGCTCTACAACAAGCTTTCGCTACCTTTAATTAAATGCTCTACAACAAGCTTTCTCTACCTTTTACCTTGTTCTGAACATCTCCAAAACAAAGGTCATGTAGTTGGTTAAGAAGAATGCTCCTCTTCCCACAGGTGTTATTACTACCTCTGAGGGTTTGGGGCTTGAGGTAGTCACCAAATACAAGTACTTGGGAGTATGTCTAGACAGTACACTGTCCTTCTCTCAGCACATATCAAAGCTGCAGGCTAAGGTTACATCTATACTTGGTTTCCTCTATCGTAATTGCTCCTCTTTCACCCCAGCTGCCAAACTAACCATGATTCAGATGACCATCCTACCCATGCTAAATTAGATTATGGAGACATAATGTATAGATTGGCAGGAAAGAGTGCTCTCAAGTGTCTAGATGTTCTTTACCATTTGACCATTGCTCTCAAGCGTTTAGATGTTCTTTACCATTCGACCATCTGATTATGTGGTTATATTTTGATAATCATTATCACTATCATCACAAGCATAGCTAACATTAGCTAGCTAGCAACCAAACTATCTAAATATAACTCGGTTTTGGCTTGGAAACGCGATAACATTTCAAAAGCAGGGCAAATAATTAGCAGGAAAACATTTTGTCATGATTGTGACGTAGACTGATTGACTTTAGATACAGTATAGTTAGCTAAAGCACTTTTGTACATCGTGCTATAACGTACAATATACCTTATTTTAGCGCCCCAAAAATGTAATTCTTCCAGGTCAACTGTAATATTCTAAAGCACCATTTCTCCCGTTTCCAGAAAAATCAATGACGAGACCTTCATGCTGCCCGTCTCTGCAATCATCATGATTGATGAAGGCAAAGAGCTCCGCCGGGTCTTTAAAAAAATGGTGGGTGGGGAAGCGAAACCTCATGTGTGTTAGGGAAAGGGGGAGATATTGCTTTTTTCACCCAATCTGTCCAATTTATCACCTCTAAATGTAAATAAAACATGTCATTACATACCTATTTGAAGGTTTGTGTCGAATTTGAATTGTGTTTTAGGGCGCTGCTAAAGTTAACAGCGGCTGTCGCGGCTTTTGAGAGTCATGATGGCTTGCAGTGATGTCGCAAAAAAATGAATGCATTCAGTTGTACAACTGACTAGGTATCCATCCCCCCTTACCCTGACCCCGTCCCTGTCCCTTTCTTGTTTTTAATCTGCAAGAGAAGTGCTACACCTGGTGGAGAGGATGTACCACACAGAATGAGTTGCATTATGCACGTTATGGCATGACATGTCACAATTTAACGTACAGCGTGAGAGGGGTCCGTTTTTTTTCTTCTATCCTTTGCTCATGAATGGATGCCGGGACCTACCAGAAAGAGAAAAGATGGGTATCATAACATGTCCAGCAATGTGAGTGCAATGGTTTAGCGACCTCAAAATGATCCCATTCACTGTTCACTTGCTATTTTCAAAAAATAATAAGTGTGTCCTGCAACACAACTATTATTGTGACACCTCTTTCAGTGTTGCCAGAGTTTTCTTGGACTCGTATGAATAGGATATGCCATCATGAGGCCTCTGATAGTGCCCTGATGATGCAGATGGCTTCATCAACAATTACAGCTAATGCAAAGACCTCACCTCCAGCCTCACATCTTGCCTGCTCACCAACAGTCGTCGATGGGGAGAAAATAATTAGGCTTAGGCTGACTTTGTTCTAACTTCAACATTGTACCTGATTGTGTGTCAGATATTACCTATCCTAACTGTCATTGGTAATAGAAATGTGACTGTGTGTATGTGTTCACAGAAACATGTTTGGAGCCAGCACAGTCCAGACTGATAGACAGGCTTCATACTGATGTCTCTGAATGGAAAAAGACCAGGCAATCGGCATAAACATTTTACTAGCCACAACTTTTACCTGTATTGTCTTTTTTAATTATTGAATTGAATGGTATCAGTCAATATGGGGAGAAACCCTTCGTATTCTGCACCAAGATACCACACAGGAAGGTATGACCACTCTGACATGTTTGCCAAGGTCGCCCCATTACCAACAGACAAAATGCAGATAGGCACAGTATCTGTATCGGCTGGGAATGACATTGAAATATTTGAATGTGCACATTGTTATATTAGCAGAACACTGTTTCTATGGTATTATGTAAAGGGTAGTTTGTTATATAGACCTGCTACTATATTTGAAAGTTCTAAAAACACTTAGTTTATAATATCTATATAAAATTCAGCAATTGCATTCTTCTCATACTACTTTGTAGACTACTGACCTATTCAAAGCTTCCTCTGGCATTTCCCCATACATCTGCCTGTAGTTATTGAATTCAATGTACAGGAGGTTTGTTTGTTGTGATTGAGTAGGGGGAAACAGGTGCGGGCAAGGTTCTGACAGATGGGTGTGTCTTGGTGGTGGCAAGGATACACCCAAGAAAAACCCACCCCTAAGCCAACACACATTTGGCTTCTGTCATGGCCGCCAGCATTTCTTGAGGAGCAAGCCGAAAAAAATAAGGCCAAATCAGTGGGTGCAATTTCCCTTCACAGAGAGGGATGACAGAAGAGCAGAGATGCAGACTCAAACAGAGGGGGTATAAAGAGTGACAGTGAGCAAGAGGAGAGAGATAAATAATGAACAGAAGGGAGACTGAGATAATGAGAGGGATAGAAGCAAACAAAAAGAATGACTGAGAAGGAAAGAGAGGGAGATAGAGAATAGTAACTAAGAGTTAGAGAGTGGAGACAAGGAGGGAGTGATGGAGTTGTCTTCCACCAAGGATACACTCAGGTAACTGCAGCCATTAGGTCAATGAGTAATCTGCAGCATGCACCACAGGACTTCACCAGAGTGCAAATAACTGTAATAATTTCATACGTCCTTTATGCAACAAAGCATCTACAGTGCCCTCAGACAGTATTCATACCACTTGACTTATTCTACATTTTGTTGTTTCAGCCTGAATAAAAAATGTATTAAATAAAAACTCTCACCAATCTACACGTAAAGTTTTTGAAAATGTACAAAAATATATAATTTACATAAGTATTCACACCCATTTGCTATGACACTGATAAATTAGGCTCAGGAGCGTCCAATTTCTTTTGATCATACTTGATATGTCACTACAACTTGATTGAAGTCCACATGTGGCATATATCTGGGGAAAGATATAAAACTATTTATAGAGTGTTGAAAGTTTCCAAAAACACTGTGGTCTCATTCATTGGGAACTACCCTGACTCTGCCTAGAGCTGGCTGTCTGACCAATCGGGCAAGAATGACCTTGGTCAGGGAGGTGACCAAGAACCCAACAACCACTTCGACAGAACTACAGAGTTTCTTGGCTGAGATGGGAGAACCTGTCAGAAGGACAACAGTCTCTACAGCACTTCAGCAATCTGGGCTTTATGGGAGAGTCGCAATATGGAAGCCACTCCTGAGAAAAAGGCACATGACAACACTCTGGGAGTTTGCGAAAAGGCATGTGAAAGGCAAAAGGTTCTGATGAGACAGAAATTGAACTCTTTGGCCTGAATGCAAAATGCTATATATGGAGAAAACATGTCGAACAACCCTACCGTGATGCATGGTGGTGGCAGAATCATGCTATGAGGATGCTTTTCAATGGCAGGGACTGGGAGACTGGTAATGATAGAGGGAACAATGAATGGAGCCGAATACAGGCAAAGCCTTGAATATAACATGTTTCAGAGTGCAAATGACCTCAGACTGGGGCGAAGATTTACATTCCAACAGGACAATGACTCCAAACAGTCAAAGCAAAGCTGGAATGGCTACAAAATAAGAATGTGAAAGTCCTTGAGTAGACAAGCCGAAGCCCAGACTTGAATCCTAATTGAAAATCTGTTGAAAGACTTGAAGATTGCTGTCCCATCTAATTTAACAGAGCTTGAGACAATCTGCAAGGAAGAATGGGAGAAAATCCCAAAATCCAGATAAGCAAAGCTGATACAGACGTACCCAAGTCGACTCAAAAAGTGCTTCTACAAAGTATTGACTCAAGGGTGTGACTACTTATATAAATGGTGTCAAAGTGTTTACACAGAAACACAGCCTAAAACCCTGTCACTCCCTGACCGTAGAGATCCTTTTATTCTCTATGTTTGTTTGGTCAGGGTGTGACTCGGGTGGGAAACTATGTTCTTTGTTTCTATGTTTTGGCAGGGTATAGGTCTCAATCAGGGACAGCTGTCTATCGTTGTATCTGATTGGGAATCGTACTTAGGCAGCCTTTTTCCCTTTGTGTATTGGTGGGTAGTTGTCTTTGTTATAGTGGCCTGTATAGCCCTGGTAAGCTTCACGTTAGTTTTTGTTGTTTCTTGTTTAGTTGGCGACAGAAAAATGTACGCTCACAACGCTGCACCTTGGTCCGGTCATTTTCAAGATGATGTTCGTGACAAATCCCAAACAACAAGTAATGCAGATGTAGAAGCATGGTGTCTAGGAAAAACTTGATAGGCAGGAACCTATAGTTGAAGTCGGAAGTTTACATACACTTAGGTTGAAGTAATTAAAACTCGTTTTTCAACCATTCCACAAATTTCTTGTTAACAGACTATAGTTTTGGCAAATCGGTTAGGACATCTACTTTGTGCATAACACAAGTCATTTTTCCATCAATTGTTTACAGACAGATTATTTCACTTCTAATTCGCTGTATCACAATTCCAGTGGGTCAGAAGGTTACATACACTAAGTTGACTATGCCTTCAAACAGCTTGGAAAATTCCAGAAAATGACTGTCATGGCTTTAGAAGCTTCTGATAGGCTAATTGACATAATTTGAGTCATTTGGAGGTGTACCTGTGGATGTATTTCAAGGCCTACCTTCAAACTTAGTGCCTCTTTGCTTGACATCATGGGAAAATCAAAATAAATCAGCCAAGACCTCAGAAAAAGATTGTAGACCTCCACAAGTCTGGTTCATCCTTGGGAGCAATTTCCAAACGCCTGAAGGTACCAAGTTCATTTGTACAGAAAATACAACGGAATTATAAACACCATGGAACCACGCAACTGTCATACCGCTAAGGGGTATCCTTTCCAAGATATGGTATTTGGTCCATATAGTTTTTAATAACATCACAAAATGAAAAACAATATGACAGTTTTATACATCTCCCCACTAACCATTCCCCAAATTATTTGGTTACATTAACCACGTTTTGGACATTACAGTTTTGGGCGGGCAAAGGTGTCTGAACAAAGACAGTTCTCTCTTGCTTCAATTTACGAACGGGTGTGAGCTGTCAACCCGGCAGTTCCCTCCTCCCCCCCCTTTGTGGGTGGGAGATGGTGTGGTTATTGTCAGCCCTTGCCAAGCTGATCTGGTCCATTATTGTCCTCACAGGACAGTCATGACTGTAACCAGGCCAGCCTAATTTAGCTGAACTTGAAGCCAGGTGGTTCCCTGAGCATGTGATGGAGCCCTAAAACCTTGTTGAAACTGCAGGCTTTCCATTTTGGAATACTGACTTAACAAACAGAAAGTTACAGGTGACCAAATTGTATCTGTGTGTGTTGAGATTGTAGTCATTTGCTGCCATGGCTACGCTTGTAGGCTGATTGGTGGTGGTGGTGCTGGGGCTTCCTTTCACTCAGAAGATGTTGTTTTGCAAGTTAAGGTGACAATAATACCTGCCATGAAAGTCTCCCAGCTGCTTTGAATGGTAATAAAACTTTCAAAGCTTCAAAGGATAAGATCTAACTTTCAAAATGTGTCATTTTTGGCTAGCCACAGCAGTCAACTAGCTAGCTACCACATGTTATTGTCAAACTGTCAACAGAGTAGCGACAAGATACATCAAATAACAGTATAAAAAAAATCAGATTTGACCGTTCAGACAAGAGTCAGGAATCAGATTTGTATGTATGAGTTTAATCGGATATGTAAAAAAAACAAAAAAAGAGGATTTGAGTCACTTCAAACTGCCAGTGTGAACAAGGCTTAAAAAGGGTTTTGGTTTTGAATGGGTTTTGTCAGTTGTGACACGGGGTCAATTTGGCACTCAATGGAAGTGTATCCTCTCCTAGACTCCCTAGGGGCTTTCAGAGCCTGCAAATCTCTCTTCTTTCTTTCTCTCTCTCCTCGATCTGTGTCTTATTTTGAGCCAGTCTGGCTGCCTCACCCGGCCAGAATTTGAAATGAGGTTCAAGAGAGCTGATAGAAAGCGACATGGACTGTATGTTCCTGCCTGTCTCATCAGCTGCTGCTTTTCTGTTTTTTGTGAGTGTTTCTAGAGCATGTAAAATTGCCACCTCAACAAAAAATCCCTCATCGATTCCTTTGTTTCCTCGTTTGTTTCGCTTCCCTTTCATCCTCTGTGGAAAAAATGTACAATGAAATAGCTGACTAATTTGCTTCGCACAGAAAGGCGGGAAAGCACAATCGCTTTTGTGACTCAGCTGTGAACAACATTGCTAATGCTTAACCTTGAGCAAATCTTCATAGTGGTCAACAAACTGTGTAATTTTCATGACTTCTGGGAAATAAAGATCTGCAGTCCTTTGAGAGATGTGATTTTAGATGCTGCTCGATGTCGAGAGCACAACAAACAGTCATAATAGTTGACTTTGAATGGAAGATTGTTTTATTGCGGAATGTTGAGTTGAACATGTCAGATTTAGCAGTTTCTATTGGTTCCCCTTTGACCCTACAGAGCAAACCCAACCAACCTCTTCCCAATCACACACCCTATTTGAAGGAGGGGCGCAACAGTTTCCCAGCCCCCTCGAGAGATAACGTTAAAATGTGTCCCATTTAATTTTGGCTTGTCAAAGCGGTTGATCTTATCAACAGTTTTCTTGGCGCACCTGGACCCGCTTGTTCTGCAGTATGCTATTTGACAGTTAACATCAATGTGGCTTCAATAAATCAAATCAATCAAATCAAATCAAATTTCATTTGTCACATACACATGGTTAGCAGATGTTAAATGCGAGTGTAGCGAAATGCTTGTGCTTCTAGTTCCGACAATGCAGTGATAACCAACAAGTAATCTAACTAACAATTCCAAAACTACTGTCTTATACACAGTGTAAGGGGATAAGGAACATGTACATAAGGATATATGAATGAGTGATGGTACAGAGCAGCATACAGTAGATGGTATCGAGTACAGTATATACATATGAGATGAGTGTGTAGACAAAGTAAACAAAGTGGCATAGTTAAAGTGGCTAGTGATACATGTGTTACATAAGGATGCAGTCGATGATGTAGAGTACAGTATATACATATGCATATGAGATGAATAATGTAGGGTAAGTAACATTATATAAGGTAGCATTGTTTAAAGTGGCTAGTGATATATTTACATCATTTCCCATCAATTCCCATTATTAAAATGGCTGGAGTTGGGTCAGTGTCAATGACAGTGTGTTGGCAGCAGCCACTCAATGTTAGTGTTGGCTGTTTAACAGTCTGATGGCCTTGAGATAGAAGCTGTTTTTCAGTCTCTCGGTCCCAGCTTTGATGCACCTGTACTGACCTCGCCTTCTGGATGATAGCGAGGTGAACAGGCAGTGGTTCGGGTGGTTGATGTCCTTGATGATCTTTATGGCCTTCCTGTAACAACGGGTGGTGTAGGTGTCCTGGAGGGCAGGTAGTTTGCCCCCGGTGATGCGTTGTGCAGTCCTCACTACCCTCTGGAGAGCCTTACGGTTGAGGGCGGAGCAGTTGCCGTACCAGGCAGCCCGCCAGGATGCTCTCGATTGTGCAATAGGTACCCTGATCCTGAAATCTCCAAACTGGCAATATTGTCCCAACCACCAACCAACCTCATCCTCTAGCCTCGATTTCATCTCAGGCATATAAAAAGCCACTGTATTAACCATGCAGTCCCTGCATGATCAAAGTATTTTTAAGTATGTGTGTCTCAGGGTAGAATTTCGTTATGTTGAGCCTTGTGAAGACTTACAGAAAAAGTTTAACCTCTGTCATTGCCAACAAAGTTATATAAAAAAGTATTGAGAAACTTTTGTTATTGACCAAATACTTATTTTCCACCATAATTTGCAAATAAATTCATTAACATTTACATTTTACATTTACATTACATTTAAGTCATTTAGCAGACGCTCTTATCCAGAGCGACTTACAAATTGGTGCATTCACCTTATGACATCCAGTAGAACAGTCACTTTACAATAGTGCATCTAAATCTTAAAGGGGGGGGGGGGTGAGAAGGATTACTTATCCTATCCTAGGTATTAAAAAATCCTACAATGTGATTTTCTGGATTGTTTTTTTCTCATTTTGTCTGTCATAGTTGAAGTGTACCTATGATGAAAATTACAGGCCTCTCATCTTTTTAAGTGGGAGAACTTGCAGAATTGGTGGTTGACTAAATACTTTTTTGCCACACTGTATGTTGAAAGGGGTGTGTTCCTTTCATTCAATTGAAAGATGAGTGAAACATTCCTTCATCTCATTATAACATCTTTCGTCTGAGAGACGTTTACTTGACACCCAGAATGCATTATATAATATGAACAAACATGTCACCACACATAGCTGGCAAATAGCTTAGCATTAGCTCATCATAATCAGTACAACCTTCAAAAAAGTATTTTTGCACAGATCATAGGTGTCCATCACAATCTATGCAATAATCAGAATGGATTATTTGCCACCAGTACTTAACGTGAATAAAACTGTATAGACATTATGCTCCATACATACATACAGTAGAAACAAAAACATGATATACCGAAAATAAGGTGCCGACAGAGGGCTGCCTCGCTTCTAGCTCTAAAGAACATTTGCAGTATTTCGTTTTTTTATTTACTATTTCTTACATTGTTAGCCCAGAATTTGTTTTATGTTATTGCATACAGCTGGGAAGAACTATTGGATATCCGAGTGGCGGTAACTCACCAGGACTACGACCAGGAATACAACTTTTCCGAAGCAGATCCTTTGTTCGCACCCCCCAGGGTGATTGAACTGATTCCAGAAGCCGACCCAAAACAACACCGGCGGAGGAGAGGTACTCGGAGTGGTCTTCTAGTCCGACTTAGGAGGCGCACACACCACCCACGGCTTCCGAGTATATTACTCATAAATGTTCAGTCTCTGGATAATGAAGTTGACCAGCTCAGACAGAAATAAATATCTCTCTGGGAAGAAGGGAGGGGGTATATATATCATGATTAACGACTCATCGTGTAATTGTGATAACATACAGGAACTCAAGTCCTTTTGTTCACTTGACCTGGAATACATCACAATCAAATGCCGACCGTATTATCTCCCAAGAGAATTTTCTCCGGTTATATTCTAGTATGTTACCCCCCCCCCACACACACACACACACTTCACTGGACTTTATGCAAACTGGAAACCCCATATCCTGAGGCTGCATTTATTGTAGATGTGGATTTTAACAAAGCAAATCTGAGTAAAATGCTAAAAGTTATATCAACTGTAGTACTCGCGCTGCTAAAACACTCAACCATTGTTACTCGACGCATCTCCTTCCTGAGCAGTATGACGGCTGCGTGGTTCCATGGTGTTTATACTTGCGCACTATTGTTTGTACAGATGAACGTGGTACCTTGAGGCTTTTGGAAATTGCTCCCAAGGAAGAACCAGACTTGTGGAGGTCTACAATATTTGTCTGAGGTCTTGGATGATTTCTTTTAAATTTCCAATAATGTCAATCAAAGATGCACTGAGTTTGAAGGTAGGCCTTGAAATACACCCACAGGTACACTTCCAATTGACTCAAATGATGTCAATTAGCCTATCAGAAGCTTCTAAAGCCATGACATCATTTTCTGGAATTTTCCAAGCTGTTTAAAGGCACAGTCAACTTAGTGTATGTAATATTCTGACCCACTGGAATTGATATACAGTAAATTATAAGTGAAATAATCTACCTGTATACGGTTGTTGGAAAATGTACTTGTGTCATTCACAAAGTAGATGTCCTAACCAACCTGCCAAAGCTATAGTTTGTTAACAAGAAATTTGTGGAGAGGTTGAAAAACTAGTTTTAATGACTCCAACTTAATCGTATTTAAACTTCTGACTTCAACTGTATATACCATATTCTATACTATTCTACTGTATCTTAGTGTATACCGCTCTGACATTAATCATCCATATATTGATATATTCTTATTTACATTCCTTTACTTAGATTTGTGTGTATTGGGAATATGTTTTGAAAATGTTACTTGTTAGATATTACTGCACTGTCAGCTAGAAACACAAGCATTTCGCTACACCCACAATAACATTTGGTATTTTATTAGGATCCCCATTAGCTGTTGCAAAAGCAGCAGCTACTTTTCCTGGGTTCCACACAAAACATGAAACAGAATGACAGTTCAGAACATCATTTGACAAAAACAGCTCAAGGACAGAACTACATACATTTTTTTTAAAAGGCATACGTAGCCTACATATCAATGCATACACACACTAAGTGTGTGTGTGTTAAAGCTGTGTGTAAGTTGACCCGCAATAACATCTACATGTGACAAATACATTTTGATTTGACACATGTACAAACAATAATGATGGCAATGGGGGCACCAGCCAGAAAATGTGCCTGTGCGGAATCACGTGGAGAGTGCTTGGACTCTCCTCGAAGAGAGAAGTATGTATGTCCGGCTCAGTAAAGCCTCAAAAATAAATTGTCCACAACATTGAAATGTGGTACTTCTATGTGACATTAACGAAGAGGCAGAACCCCCCTCAAATCATTTGAAATGTCATTTTGAAACAGCCTACAGATAATTAGCAGGCAGCATGTGTTAACTGTCCTGTTGCATAACAATCACATTTTGGAACAATGCCCGCAATCTGACATGTCCAAAAAACAACTCGCGGTGGGGAAACCGTTAGAGATATTTCAAACTCGTGAATAGGTTCATGTTTAGTTGCTAGCTAGCGAGATTGCCAGGCTCTAGGGTTTGCAGCATCGTGTTAATGGAAACAAAGACTGTTCTCAGGGCAGGCCTGGTTGTAGCAATGTATGTTTGAGTCATGTCGGGAACAATTTAAGCATGTTAGCTAACCCTAACCTAATTCTCATAACCTGCCACCCTAGAAAGGTCCCTTCTGCTAGTCATGACCGGCAAACCTGCCCTGACAAGAGTCTTGGTTTCCATCAATTCCTTCGACCTCATGGCTTTGTTTTTGCTCTGACATGCACTGTCACCTGTGGGACCTTGTAGAGACAGGTGTGTGCTTTTCCAAATCATGTCCAATCAATTGTATTTACCACAGGTAGATTCCAATCAAGTTGTAAAAACATCTCAAGGTTGATCAATGGAAACAAGATGCACCTGAGCTCAATTTTGAATCTCATAACAAAAGTTTTATAAATTTGCCAAAAATTCTAAAAACCTGTTTTTGCTTTGTCATTATGGGGTATTGTGTGTAGATTGATAAATATTTTATTTAATCCATTTTAGAATAAGGCTGTAAAGTAACAACATTTGGAAAAAGGGAAGGGTTCTGAATACTTTCAGAATGCACTGTGCTTCCATTCATTTTTTAAACTGGTAAAGGGGGACCTTCAGGTGAGTCTTGTGGGCTTCCGAGATCAAAACAACTGACATGTTACAGACGTTTTCACGAGAACACCAATTTTCTGGGTGCCTCAAGGACTGACAAACACCACTCTAGCTCTGCAACATTTCACCGCAGATGCGGAAGTGCAATATCTGTTGACACGGTGGATTGACAAGCATCCAATGCAAAAAAACACATCTCTAGCTTAAACTGACGTATTTTGATGGGGATTTTTGTTTTATTCTAATTCGATTATTCACTTTATTTTAAATGATGATGTAATGGTGAATGCATCACACATTGTAAAATGTATTAACTGCAAGCTGCCTATGTTTCCATCCCTCTCAGTCCAATCTCCAAACACGGAGGGAGAGAGGTTACAAGAGAACGGGTAGGAGGAATATGTGGATGCTCAGATCTCTTCGAGTTACCGTCTAATTTATCAACCAGCTAGATATTAGAATTAGGTGCACTAGATGAGGGTTGAAGCAAACCTACAAACCAGTACCTGTCCAGGAGAGCCCTATATCAGATCTGTATTGAGTCTGTTGATTCCATCTTCATCTGGTCATCCTCATTGTGGTATTCCAAACCTCTGGGGCCTGATTGGTGTCACACTATTCCCCAGCCCCAGCTAACACACCTCATTTTAAAGTAATAACATTCCAACGACTGGATACGCCCATCTCTATGACATAAATAGTGTCACAATTACTTTGTTTGCAAACTGTAGCAACACTGAAACTTGGGGTGTTGTGTGTAGATTGAGGATTTTTAAAATGTTTTATACATTTTAGAATAAGGCTGTAACATATCAAAATGTGGAAAAAGTCTGAATACTGAATGCACTGTAAATGGACTGTCTTTATCAGTTATCATTAATGCTGTCTTTGGTGTGCTTATCAATTCATAATCATTTTTACCATTCCTATCGCTCCTTGTGAAACAGCTTGTTGCGTTGTGGCCATAGACATATAACCCTCGTCATGTTTTGTCTTAGATTGTCTTGTCATTTTGCTTTTCCCTCTGTTCGTTTTCCCCCTGCTGGTCTTTTTAGGTTCGTTCCCCTTTTTCTCTCTCCCTTCCTCTCTCTCTTCTCTCTATCGTTCCGTTCCTGCTCCCAGCTGTTCCTATTCCCCTAATCAATCATTTAGTCTTCCCACACCTGTTCCCTATCTTTTTCCCTGATTAGAGTCCCTATTTCTCCCCTTGTTTTCCGTTTCTGCCCTGTCGGATCCTTGTCTATTGTTCACCGTGCTGTGTCTGTGTATCGCCCTGTCGTGTCGTGTTTCCCTCAGATGCTGCGTGGTGAGCAGGTGTCTGAGTCTGCTACGTTCAAGTGCCTTCCCGAGGCAACCTGCAGTTCATGATCGAGTCTCCAGTCTGTTCTCGTCTTTACGAGTGGAATTATGCTTTATGATTGTAGATTTACTTTACTGGATTAAAGACTCTGTTTTCGCCAAGTCGCTTTTGGGTCCTCATTCACCTGCATAACAACCCTAAGTTTTTTAAACCTTTATCCCTGGCAATTTGACTATTTACAAATGAAGCATTTGTGTTTAGGGAGTCTGCCAGATCAGAGGCAGTAGGGATGACCAGGGATGTTTTCTTAATACATATTTGACAAACTAATGTCCTGCTAATCATTCAAAATGTAACAAGTACTTTTGTGTGTTAGGGAAAATGTATGGACTAAAAAGTACATGATTTTCTATAGGAATGTAGTGAAGTAAAAGAAACGTGTCAGGAATATAAACAGTAAAGTACAAATACCCCCAAAAAACTACTTCTGTAGTACTTTACATCACTGCCGTTTATCCCGAATTGAACTCAGTTAACCAAAGTTACCTCGCGAACTCCTTAAACCTGATTCGTAGTATAGGGCTCAGGACGAAGGCCTTTCTGTCATCTCCTCTGTCCCACCGCTACAGCGCTGTGCTCCCAGTTAATCACCGTCTGTGAATGCATCCATCCACACACACACACGCACACACACACACACACAGACACAGACACAGACACAGACACAGACACAGACACAGACACAGACACAGACACAGACACAGACACACACACACACACACAGAGGGAAGACATAACCGTAAATCAGTTAACTGTAAACCATAAGCTGCTTATGCTGAAAAGCCTTGTTAGTACATAGCTCAAATTAGCTTTAGAATTTCCTGGATTTTTTTTACTTCAGGCAAAAGGAAATATTTCACATAAAACAGTTGTTTTTGTATTAACTCAAATATATATTAAGGGTAGTTAACCTCTAGCGACGAGCAATCCCGTATCCGGGAGCGTAATCATAGCCTCAAGCGCATTACCATAATGCTTATTCATTCTTATTCATGAAAATCGCAAATGAAATGAAATAAATATATTCAAACACCAGCTTAGCCTTTTGTTAACAACACTGTCATCTCAGATTTTCAAAATATGCGTTACAGTCAACGCTAGACAAGCATTTGTGTAAGTTTAGCATGGAATAATGCTATGCTAGGCTGTGCTGGCAGCAGGCAACATTTTCACAAAAATAAGAAAAGCAACCAAATTAAATCATTTACCTTTGAAGAACTTCAGATGCTTTCACTCAGGAGACTCCCAGTTAGATAGCAAATGTTCCTTTTTTCCAAAAATAATATTTTTGTAGGAGAAGAAACGTCATGTTTGTTCATCCTGCTTGGCTGAGAAATCGACCGGAAATAATTAAACTATAACGCCGAACTTCTTTCAAAATTTGCTCCATAATATCGACAGAAACACGGCAAACGTTGTTTAGGATCCATCCTCAAGGTGTTGTTAACATATGTATTCGATAATATATCCGTGGAGGCAGTTGGTTTCTCATAAGAAATGATTGGAAAAATGGCTACCTCTGTATTTTACGCAAGGTTTTCTCCGGGAGACACCATGCGTCCACTCGCCCTATATGGTCTCTTACAGCCATTCTCCAATGGAAATGCCTAAAAAGATGTCACAATGCTGCAGACACCTTGGGGAAAACGTGGAAAATGTAAGCTGACTCCTAGCTCCTTCACAGCCATATAAGGAGTCATTGGCATGAGGCGGTTTAAAAAAATGCAGCACTTCCTGATTTGATTTTTATCTGGATTTCGCCTGTAACATCAGTTCTGTGGCACTCACAGACAATGTCTTTGCAGTTTTGGAAACGTCAGAGTGTTTTCTTTCCAAAGCTGTCAATTATATGCATAGTCGAGCATCTTTTCGTGAAAAAATATCTTGTGAATGGGAACGTTTTTCATCCAACAATTAAAATAACGCCCCCTATATCCAAGAAGTTAACACCTTTGAGTTACTGGGACTTGAACCTAGAATTGTTGTGCTATAACCAATTATAGTGTTGCTGTCGTGGATTTTAGTATGAATTTAGCTTGAATCTGTGAAAAACCTCTATAATACTCTATAGTCCAAATTGTTTGATGTTACATTAAAAGATATACTGTCTGGGACTCCCGTCTTGATGGTTAACCCTTTTGAGTTATTGGATTTGAACCTAGAATTGGTGTGTTATAGCCATGTTGATGTCATTGACTTTATTGTAGATGTAACTTGATTCTGCCAGACTTTAAAGTTTCAGTACAATTGCTGTACAGTTTACAGTATAATTCACATCTGATTGATTGATACTACATGTAGTGTTGCATAAAGACCGTCAATGGAAATAATTCATATTTACATGTTGAGGTACCTAACTAAGCACCCATCAGTTGTTTTCATCAGCAATGTCACTGCTACCTTACAGTATGTAACAAGGGGACCTCAGTATCACTGTGTTTGGAAAATAAACACAGGAAAATTACAGAAGGGTTATTTTACACCACTGATTGTTAATTTCACTCTTACAGAATTTAACACCTGAATCAACACCAGAAATGTTACACTGAAACATCAACACTGGCTAATTTGCTGTGTGTGTGTGTGGACCAGTTTAACTATTCTTGTGGAGAAGTCCCCCAAAAAATATTAAACAACAAAAATTTGACCAATATGGGGGCATTTGTTAGTCTCTACGAGGTTGAATGCTATTTCTAGGTGGTTTAGGGTTAAGGTTAGAATTAGTGGGTAAGGGTAGGAGTACGGGTTAGGGTTAGGTTTAGGGGTTAGAGAAAAATGTTTTTGAATGGGACTGAATTGTGTGTCCCCACAAGGTTAGCTGTACAAGACTGTGTGTGCATGTGTTCAGTCATGTGCTGCCTTTACATTGACTTGAACACCCAAAGACACTGTGGCCTAGCATATTATGATATTTATCTACCATGACCTACTATACCAGCCGCATACTGCACTGTTGTTACCATAGACACAAGATGGTGGGCAAGAGTTCATCTTCCTAGCACATTAGTCAATGACCCATACCCCACAAGCGAATGTGTACGGATAAAAAGCTAATGCAAAAGAGAGACAGGCATAACAAACATGGTCAATACAGTAATGACCTTAACAACCCCATCCTGCCAAATTACCACAAACAGAGCGAGACTGCATTAGCCAAAAATAAATACCCTGTAAAATATGATTTTATATACAGTGTATACAAACTCAGCAAAAAAAGAAACGTCCCTTTTTCAGGACCCTGTTTTCAAATATAATTCGTAAAGATCTGAATAACTGCACAGATCTTCATTGTAAAGGGTTTAAACACTTTTTCCCATGCTTGTTCAATGAACCATAAACAATTAATGAACATGCATCTGTGGAACGGTCATTTAAGACACACTGCTTACATACAGTAGGCAATTAAGGTCACAGTTATGAAAACCTAGGACACTAAAGAGGCCTTTCTACTGACTCTGAAAAACACCAAAAGAAAGATGCTCAGGGTCCCTGCTTATCTGCGTGAAATTTCCTTCGGCATGCTGCAAGGAGGCATGCAGACTGCAGATGTGGCCAGGGCAATACATGTCAATGTCCATACTGTGATATGTCTAAGAAAGTGCTACAGGGAGATAGGGCGGACCACTGATCGTCCTTGCAGTGGCAGACCACGTGTAACAACACCTGCACAAGATCGGTACATCCGAACATCACACCTGTGTGTCAGGTACAGGATGACAATAACATCTGCCAACTTACACCAGGAACACACAATGCCTCTATCAGTGATTAGACTGTCTGCAATAGGCTGAGAGAAGCTGTACTGAGGGCTTGTAGTCCTGTTGTAAGGCAGGTTTTCACCAGACATCACCGGCAACAATGTCACCTATGGGCACAAACCCACCGTCGCTGGACTAGACAGGACCGGCAGAAAGTGCTCTTCACTGACAGGTCACGGTTTTGTCTCACCAGGGGTGATGGTCGGATTTCCATTTATCATCAAAGGAATGAGAGTTTCACCGAGGCCTGTACTCTGGAGCGCGATTGATTTGGTGGTGGAGGGTCCGTCATGGTCTGAGGCGGTGTGTCACAGCATCATTGGACTGAGCTTGTTGTCATTGCAGGCAATCTCAACACTGTGCGTTACAGAGAAGATTTCCTCCTCCCTCATGTGGTACCCTTCTTGCAGGCTCATCCTGACATGACCCTCCAGCATGACAATGCCACCACACATACTGCTCGTTCTGTGAGTGATTTCCTGCAAGACAGGAATGTCAGTGTTCTGCCATTGCCAGTGAAGAGCCCAGATCTCAATCCCTTTGAGCACGTCTGGGACCTGTTGGATCAGAGGGTGATGGCTAGGGCCATTCCCCCCAAAATATGTCTGGGAACTTGCAGGTACCTCAGTGTAAGGGTGAGGTAACATCTCACAACAAGACATGGCCTATCTGGTGCAGTCCATAAGGAGGAGATGCACTGCAGTACTTAATGCAACTGGTGGCCACACCAGATGCTGACTGTTGCTTTTGATTTTGAACCCCCTTTGTTCAGGGACACATTATTAAATTTATGTTAGTAACATGTCTGTGGAACTTGTTCAGTTTATGTATCAGGTGTTGAATCTTGTTATGTTCATACAAATATTTACACGTTGCTGAAAATAAACGCAGTTGACAGTGAGGATGTTTATTTTTTTGCTGAGTTTATATTTTCACACACAGTATATTAATAGTATGATGAAATGTATTTGATTAATTGGCAAAGGGCAGTAGTCTAGCCTACAGAGCCATCTGTCTGTTTTTGTTTCGGTACAATGAGGATACATTGTGGATGGGCTTTTTGAGAAATGCGGGAGTACACAGAGCTTCAAAGGTCAGTTGGTTTAAAGCACTGTGGTCGCTATCATTACGTTCCCTTCTGAGTTTGACTTTCAAATTGCACTCTATTCCCTTTGTAGTGCACTACTTTCAAACCAGGGCCCATAGGTCTCTGGTCAAAAGTAGCGCGCTATGTTGGGAATAGGGTGTCATTTGGGACGCAACCTCAGAGTCATAATGAGAAATATTATCAGCTGTCTGTTCAGATGACGCGAGTGTGTGTATAATCATAATTTCTATAACGCATGCCTTATTTATATGGAAGGGAAAGCCAGGGCACTGATTGACACACTATTCATTCGATTTAAATGTTGAGTGATGATATTCAGTGGTTCTGTTCATATCATAATAAAGAGACACTTTAGCTAGCATTCAAATTATTTTCCAATTTTGTGAGAACTGAAATGGGAATATGTGATATTAAATGTGTATTACAGTGCATGCACACTGATATAGATTCATAAATCTAGAATCATATGTGTTTAGATTAGTCTTTGCAATGCTTATATGAGGTCTTCAATAGATAGTATTCTGTCTTGTGTGGAAGTTTATGTAAATGTAATGTCGTACAAATTATACGATTATATCTAATCTCTCTTGGCATATTTTGTGTATTCTTGTAAGAGAGATTCACATTGGAAGAATTTAGCCAGTGGAATGGATTTTCTTGAATAGATCATTACAATTCAAATAGAAGAAAGGGATGAACAAAATAAGAACATGCAGAATGTAGAATGTGTTATAAGTTAGGTTGTCAATAAGCAATAAGCCCCCCCCCCCACACACACACACACCCCCACACACACACACTACAGCATGCTAGCTGGCCTTGCCCTCTTCTATTCTATTCCACACTCTCAAGGCTGCTGTATACAGGGTAAACTCTTATCTGCTTTTTACCTTATTTAATTATTTAATTAATTTCTTTCTTATTGGGGCGGCAGGTAGCCTACTGGTTAGAGCTTTGGGCCAGTAACTGAAAGGATGCTAGATTGAATCCCCGAGCTGACAAGGTAAAAGTCTGTCGTTCTGCCCCTGATCAAGGCAGTTAAAACTTCTTATGGGCAGGTGGGACGCTAGCCAACATCCGGTGAAATTGCAGAGCACCAAATTCAATATACAGAAATAGTCAAATTAAACATTCATAAAAATACAAGTGTTATACATCGGTTTAAAGATTAACTCATTGTTAATCCAGCCGCTGTGTCAGATTTCAAAAAGGCTTTACGGAAAAAGCATACCATGTGATTATCTGAGGACAGCGCCCGCTTACAAAATCATACAAACATTTTCAAGTAGAGGAGTCATGAAAGTTAGAAATAGCGATAAAATTAATCATTTACCTTTGATGATCTTCATATGGTTGCAGTCACAAGAGTCCCTGTTACACAATAAATGTTTGTTTTGTTCGATTTTGTCCCTCTCTATGTCCCAAAAAGTCAGTTTTGTTGGCACGATTTGTTCTGTAATCCACTGGCTCAAAGGCGGTCACGACATGCAGATGAATACATCCTAATAGTACCGGTAAAGTTCATTGAAACATGTGAAACATAATTAATCCTCAGGTTGTCTATTGTCTAAATAATTGATCATATTTCACCCGGACAATAGCGTATACAATAGAAAGGAAAAACAACAAACGGCATGCAATCGGTCACTCACGCAAACGAGCTCTGCATTTTCAGAATACAAGCCTAAAACAATGTCTAAAGACCATTGACATCTAGTGGAAGCCATAGGAACTGCAATCTGGGTCCTAACCATTTAGATACTGTATAGGCATTCAATAGAAAAGTACCCACATCAAAAGAATCCCACTTCCTGGATGGATTTTCCTCGGGTTTTCACCTGCCATATCATTATGTTATACTCACAGACAATATGTTAACAGTTTTGGAAACTTTAGATTGTTTTCTATCTAATACTACCAAGCATATCCTAGCTTCTGGGCCTGAGTAACAGGCAGTTTACATTGGGCACCTCATTCATCCAAAATTCAAAATACTGCCCCCTACCCAAGAGAGGTTAACCCACTGTTCCTTGGCCGTCATTGTAAATAAGAATTTGTTCTTAACTGACTTGCCTAGTTAAATAAATGTGAAAACAATGGAATATAGTGGAGCATTGGCCCCTTATAACAAGGCTTATTCTCTATCAATGCAGAAATCCCCTCTTTCTTTTTCCCAGAGCCCATATAATGTACTATGCTGGAAGGTGGATGGATGTGGGGAGGGGATAGGAGAGATTGTTGTATTTGAGGATGGTTGGTGTGTGTCTGTGTGTGTGTGTGTTTTGCCTTTCCTTAAGAGGATGATTGCTTGTGTCTTAGGAAACTGTATGTTGTCTGCAGTGAAGGATGTGTGTACAGATGTAGGATCTTAATTTGATCACTATGTTGTCGCTGATAATTTTCCTGTGCCACAGGATTTGCATTATTTTGCACTTTTCATGTACACTGGAAAAATGTTAGGGTGAATTTGATAGTAGCTTACAGGCAGTTCGATGGTAAGTAAAATCTGTATTTCATATTATGGTACTGTAAAAACGGCCAGCTTCAGTCTGTTATGCAGGTGAATGAGGACCCAAAAGCGACTTGGCGAAAACAAAGTCTTTAATCCAGTTTTAGCAATACTCCTAGACAAATCGGAGCGGTAAATAAAGCATAAAAACAATTTCACTCGTAATCACGAGAACTGACTGGAGACTCGATAATAAACTGCAGGTTGCCTCGGGAAGGCACTTGACCGTAGCAGACTCAGACACCTGCTCACCATGCAGCATCTGAGGGAAACACGACACGACAGGGCGATACAAAGACACAGCACGGTGAACAATATACAAGGATCCGACAGGACAGAAACGGAAAACAAGGGGAGAAATAGGGACTCTAATCAGGGGAAAAGATAGGGAACAGGTGTGGGAAGACTAAATGATTGATTAGGGGAATAGGAACAGCTGGGAGCAGGAACGGAACGATAGAGAGAAGAGAGAGAGGAAGGGAGAGAGAAAAAGGGGAACGAACCTTAAAAGACCAGCAGGGGGAAAACGAACAGAAGGAAAAGCAAAATGACAAGACAATATAAGACAAAACATGACAGTACCCCCCCACTCACCGAGCGCCTCCTGGCGCACTCGGAGGAATCCTGGCGGCAACGGAGGAAATCATCAATCAGTGAACGGTCCAGCACGTCCCGAGACGGAACCCAACTCCTCTCCTCAGGACCGTAACCCTCCCAATCCACTAAGTATTGGTGACCCCGTCCCCGAGAACGCATGTCCATGATCCTACGTACCTTGTAAATAGGTGCGCTCTCGACAAGGACGGGAGGGGGGGAGGGAAGACGAACAGGGGTGCGAAGAAAGGGCTTGACACAGGAGACATGGAAGACAGGATGGACGCGACGAAGATGTCGCGGAAGAAGCAGTCGCACAGCGACAGGATTGACGACCTGGGAGACACGGAACGGACCAATGAACCGCGGAGTCAACTTACTAGAAGCTGTCGTAAGAGGAAGGTTGCGAGTGGAAAGCCACACTCTCTGGCCGCAACAATACCTTGGACTCTTAATCCTACGTTTATTGGCGGCTCTCACAGTCTGTGCCCTGTAACGGCAAAGTGCAGACCTCACCCTCCTCCAGGTGCGCTCACAACGTTGGACAAACGCTTGAGCGGAGGGAACGCTGGACTCGGCAAGCTGGGATGAGAACAGAGGAGGCTGGTAACCCAGACTACTCTGAAACGGAGATAACCCGGTAGCAGACGAAGGAAGCGAGTTGTGAGCGTATTCTGCCCAGGGGAGCTGTTCTGCCCAAGACGCAGGGTTTCTGAAAGAAAGGCTGCGTAGTATGCGACCAATCGTCTGATTGGCCCTCTCTGCTTGACCGTTAGACTGGCGATGAAACCCGGAAGAGAGACTGACGGACGCACCAATCAAACGACAGAACTCCCTCCAAAACTGTGACGTGAATTGCGGACCTCTGTCTGAAACGGCGTCTAACGGGAGGCCATGAATTCTGAACACATTCTCGATGATGATTTGTGCCGTCTCCTTAGCGGAAGGAAGATTAGCGAGAGGAATGAAATGTGCCGCCTTAGAGAACCTATCGACAACCGTAAGAATCACAGTCTTCCCCGCAGACAAAGGCAGACCGGTAATGAAGTCTAGGGCGATGTGAGACCATGGTCGAGAAGGAATGGGGAGCGGTCTGAGACGACCGGCAGGAGGAGAGTTACCTGACTTAGTCTGCGCGCAGTCCGAACAAGCAGCCACGAAACGGCGCGTGTCACGCTCCTGAGTCGGCCACCAAAAGCGCTGGCGAATAGAAGCAAGAGTGCCTCGAACACCGGGATGACCAGCTAACTTGGCAGAGTGAGCCCACTGAAGAACAGCCAGACGAGTGGAAACAGGAACGAAAAGAAGGTTACTAGGACAAGCGCGCGGCGACGCAGTGTGCGTGAGTGCTTGCTTAACCTGTCTTTCAATTCCCCAGACTGTCAACCCGACAACACGCCCATAAGGAAGAATCCACTCGGGATCAGTAGAAGCTACAGAAGAACTAAAAAGACGGGATAAGGCATCAGGCTTGGTGTTCTTGCTACCCGGACGGTAAGAAATCACAAACTCGAAACGAGCGAAAAATAACGCCCAACGAGCTTGACGAGCATTAAGTCGTTTGGCAGAACGGATGTACTCAAGGTTCTTATGGTCTGTCCAAACGACAAAAGGAACGGTCGCCCCCTCCAACCACTGTCGCCATTCGCCTAGGGCTAAGCGGATGGCGAGCAGTTCGCGGTTACCCACATCATAGTTGCGTTCAGATGGCGACAGGCGATGAGAAAAATAAGCGCAAGGATGAACCTTATCGTCAGACTGGAAGCGCTGGGATAGAATGGCTCCCACGCCTACCTCTGAAGCGCCAACCTCGACAATGAATTGTCTAGTGACGTCAGGAGTAACGAGGATAGGAGCGGACGTAAAACGTTCTTTTAGAAGATCAAAAGCTCCCTGGGCGGAACCGGACCACTTAAAACACGTCTTGACAGAAGTAAGAGCTGTGAGAGGGGCAGCAACTTGACCGAAATTACGAATGAAACGCCGATAGAAATTAGCGAAACCTAGAAAGCGCTGCAACTCGACACGTGACCTTGGAACGGGCCACTCACTGACAGCTTGGACCTTAGCGGAATCCATCTGAATGCCTTCAGCGGAAATAACGGAACCGAGAAAAGTAACGGAGGAGACATGAAAAGAGCACTTCTCAGCCTTCACGTAGAGACAATTCTCTAAAAGGCGCTGGAGAACACGTCGAACGTGCTGAACATGAATCTCGAGTGACGGTGAAAAAATCAGGATATCGTCAAGGTAGACAAAAACAAAGATGTTCAGCATGTCTCTCAGAACATCATTAACTAATGCCTGAAAAACAGCTGGCGCATTGGCGAGACCAAACGGCAGAACCCGGTACTCAAAATGCCCTAACGGAGTGTTAAACGCCGTTTTCCACTCGTCCCCCTCTCTGATGCGCACGAGATGGTAAGCGTTACGAAGCTCCAACTTAGTAAAGCACCTGGCTCCCTGCAGAATCTCGAAGGCTGATGACATAAGGGGAAGCGGATAACGATTCTTAACCGTTATGTCATTCAGCCCTCGATAATCCACGCAGGGGCGCAGAGTACCGTCTTTTTTCTTAACAAAAAAAAACCCCGCCCCGGCCGGAGAGGAAGAAGGCACTATGGTACCGGCGTCAAGAGACACAGACAAATAATCCTCGAGAGCCTTACGTTCGGGAGCCGACAGAGAGTATAGTCTACCCCGAGGAGGAGTGGTCCCCGGAAGGAGATCAATACTACAATCATACGACCGGTGAGGAGGAAGGGAGTTGGCTCGGGACCGACTGAAGACCGTGCGCAGATCATGATATTCCTCCGGCACTCCTGTCAAATCGCCAGGTTCCTCCTGAGAAGTGGGGACAGACGAAATGGGAGGGATGGCAGACATTAAACACTTCACATGACAAGAAACGTTCCAGGATAGGATAGAATTACTAGACCAATTAATAGAAGGATTATGACATACTAGCCAGGGATGACCCAAAACAACAGGTGTAAAAGGTGAACGAAAAATCAAAAAAGAAATAGTCTCACTGTGGTTACCAGATACTGTGAGGGTTAAAGGTAGTGTCTCAAATCTGATACTGGGAAGATGACTACCTTCTAAGGCGAACATGGGCGTAGGCTTGTCTAACTGTCTGAAAGGAATGTCATGTTTCCGAGCCCATGCTTCGTCCATGAAACAACCCTCAGTCTATCAAGGCACTGCATGTAGCACCCGAACCGGTCCAGCGTAGATGGACCGACATAGTAGTACAGGATCTAGATGGAGAGACCTGAGTAGTAGCGCTCACCAGTAGCCCTCCGCTTACTGATGAGCTCTGGCTTTTACTGGACATGAATTGACAAAATGTCCATCAAATCCGCAATAGAGGCACAGGTGGTTGGTGATCCTCCGTTCCCTCTCCTTAGTCGAGATGCGAATACCTCCCAGCTGCATGGGCTCAGTCTCTGAGCCAGAGGAGGGAGATGGTTGCGATGCGGAGCAGGGAAACACCGTTGACGCGAGCTCTCTTCCACGAGCTTGGTGACGAAGATCTACCCGTCGTTCTATGCGGATGGCGAAAGCAATCAAAGAGTCCACACTGGAAGGAACCTCCCGGGAGAGAATCTCATCTTTGACCACTGCGTGGAGTCCCTCCAGAAAACGAGCGAGCAGCGCCGGCTCGTTCCAGTCACTAGAGGCAGCAAGAGTGCGAAACTCTATAGAGTAATCCGTTATGGATCGATCACCTTGGCATAGGGAAGCCAGGGCCCTAGAAGCCTCCCTACCAAAAACTGAACGGTCAAAAACCCGAATCATCTCCTCTTTAAAGTTCTGGTAATTGTTTGAACAATCAGCCCTTGCCTCCCAGATAGCTGTGCCCCACTCTCGAGCCCGGCCAGTAAGGAGTGAAATGACGTAAGCAACCCGAGCTCTCTCTCTAGAGTATGTGTTGGGTTGGAGAGAGAACACAATATCACACTGGGTGAGAAAGGAGCGGCACTCCTTGGGCTGCCCGGAGTAGCAAGGTGGGTTATTAACCCTAGGTTCCGGAGGCTCGGCAGACCAGGAAGTAACAGGTGGCACGAGACGAAGACTCTGGAACTGTCCAGAGAGGTCGGAAACCTGAGCGGCCAGGTTCTCCATGGCATGACGAGCAGCAGACAATTCCTGCTCGTGTCTGCCGACTCAGACTCAGACACCTGCTCACCACGCAGCATCTGAGGGAAACACGACACGACAGGGCGATACAAAGACACAGCACGGTGAACAATATACAAGGATCCGACAGGACAGAAACGGAAAACAAGGGGAGAAATAGGGACTCTAATCAGGGGAAAAGATAGGGAACAGGTGTGGGAAGACTAAATGATTGATTAGGGGAATAGGAACAGCTGGGAGCAGGAACGGAACGATAGAGAGAAGAGAGAGAGGAAGGGAGAGAGAAAAAGGGGAACGAACCTAAAAAGACCAGCAGGGGGAAAACGAACAGAAGGAAAAGCAAAATGACAAGACAATATAAGACAAAACATGACACAGTCAGCCAGTTAGTGCTTTCTAGTCAGGCAGCTTAGTCTCCTACTCAGAGGACACAAAATGATCTAATTAATCAAAGCCACACAAGTTATGTATTACCCTAACTCATTCACTTGCAATTTTGGGAAAAAGGCAACCATAGCTGCCTCATTTATTGAATCAGATGGATCATTCATCACAAAACCCACTGATATTGCCAACTACTTGAATTATTTTTTTCATTGGCAAGATTAGCAAAAAAACATTTTGAATTCTGAAAGGTGAGTGTGGAAGAGGTGAACAAAGCATTGTTGTCTATCAACAAAGACAAGCCACAGGGATCTGACAGCAAGGATGGAAAATTACTGACGATTTTGCCACTCCTATTTGTCATATTTTCAATTTCAGCCTACTAATAAGTGTATGCCGCCAGGCCTGGAGGGAAGCAAAACTCATTCCGCTACCTAAGAATAGTAAATTCCCATTTACTGGCTCAAATAGCCGAACAATCAGACTGTTACCAACCCTTAGTAAATGTTTGTGTTTGACCAGATACAATGCTATTTTACAGTAAACAAATTGACAACAGACTTTCAGCATGCTTATAGAGAAGGACATTCAACAAGCACAGAACTTATATAAATGATGATTGGCTGAGAGAAATTGATGATAAAAAGATTGTGGGGGTTGTTTTGTTAGACTTCACTGCAGCTTTTGACATTATTCGTTGTAGTCTGCAGCTGAAAAAACAGAGCGTGTTCTTTAATGGATGCCTCTCCAACATAATCCAGGTAGAATCAGGAGTTCTCCAGGGCAGCTGTCTAGGCCCCTTTGAGTAAAGCCAGTGTGTCTACGTATGCGGATGACTCAACACTATACACGTCAGCTACTACAGCGACTGAAATGACTGCAACACTTCACAAAGAGCTGCAGTTAGTTTCAGAGTGGGTGGCAAGGTTAGTCCTAAATATTTGTAAAACAAAAAGCATTGTATTTGGGACAAATCATTCACTAAGCCCTAAACCTCAGGTGACTAAACTGCTTGTAGTAACACAGGATTGTAAACTGTCATGGTCAAAACATATTGATACAACAGTAGCTAAGATGGGTAGAAATCTGTTCATAAAAAAGTGCATCCCTGCCTTCTTAGCAGCACTATCAACAAGGCAGGTCCTACAGGCCCTAGTTTTGTCGTACCTCGACTACTGTTCAGTCCTGTGGTCAGATGCCACAAATATTGGCTCAGAACAGGGCAGCACGGCAGGCCCTTGGATGTACACAGAGAGCTAAAGATATGCATGTGAATATCTCCTGGTTCAAAGTGGAGGAGAGATTGACTCCATCACTACTCCATCACTACTCCATCACTAGAGGTATTGACATGTTGCATGCACAGAGCTGTCTGTTTGAACTACTGGCACACATGCAAACCCCACAAGACATGCCACAAGAGGTCTCTTCACAAGTCCAGAACAGACTATGGGAGGTGAAGAGTAGTACATAGAGCCACGACTACATGGAACTTTGTTCCACATCAAGTAACTGATGCAAGTAGTAAAGTTAGATTTAAAACACAGAACAAAATACACCTTATGGAACAACAAGGATTGTGAAGCAACAAGTTTTTCTTTTTTTGTACTATTTTCTACATTGTAGAATAGGAGTGAAGACATCAAAACTATGAAATAGCACATATGGAATCATGTAGTAAGCAACATAGTGTTAAACAAATCAAAATATTGTTCATGTTATATTTTAGATATTTCAAAGTAGCCACCCTTTGCCTCGATGATAGCTTTGCACAATCTTGGCATTCTCTCAACAAGCTTTATGAGGAATGGTTTTCCAACAGTTTTGAAGGAGTTGCACATATGTTGAGCACTTGTTGGCTGCTTTTCTTCACCATGCTGTCCAATTCATCCCAAACCATCTCAAGCGCTCCTTGCCCAAACAACTCTCTTCTTATTATTGGTGTCATTTAGTAGTGGTTTTCTTGCAACAATTTGACCATGAAGGCCTGATTCACGTAGTCTCCTCTGAACAGTTGATGTTGAGATGTGTCTGTTATTTGAACTCAATCTGAGGTGCAGTTAACTCTAATGAACTTATCCCCTGTATTAGAGGTAACTCTGGGTCTCCCTTTCCTGTGGCAGGCCTCATGAGAGCCAGTTTCATCGTTACACTTGATGGTATCTCCGACTGCACTTGAATACATTTTGAAAGTTCTTGAAATGTTCCTGATTGACTGACCTTCATGTATTAAAGTACTGTTATTGTCATAATATGGACTTGGTCTTTTACCAAATAGGGCTATCTTCTGAATACCACCCCTAACTTGTCACAACACAACTGATTGGCTCAAACGCATTAACAAGCAACACCTGTTAATTGAAATGCATTCCAGGTGTGTAACGGTATTCTTCTGGGGAAAGAGAGGCAGACCAAAATGCAGCGTGGTTAGTTTTGTCCATCTTTAATAAAGATGAAAATACAACAATCTACAAAACAAGAAACGTGAAAAAACCGAAACAGTCCTATTTGGTGCCACAAACACAAAGACAGGAACAATCACCCACAAAACCCAACTCAAAACAGGCTACCTAAATATGGTTCCCAATCAGAGACAATGACTAACAGCTGCCTCTGATTGAGAACCATATCAGGCCAAACATAGAAGTAGACAAACCAGACACACAACATAGAATGCCCACCCAGCTCACGTCCTGACCAACACTAAAAGGAAAACACACACGAACGATGGTCAGAACGTGACAAGGTGACTACTTCATGAAGCTGGTTGAGAGAATGCCAACAGTGTGCAAAGCTGTCATCAAGGCAAAGGGTGGCTACTATGAAGAATATCAAATATAAAATATATTTAGATTTGTTTAGCACTTTTTTGGTTTATACATTATTCCATGTGTAATTTCATAGTTTTGGTTTCTTCACTATTACTCTATAATGTAGAAAATAGTACAAGAAAGAAAAACTCTGGAATGAGTAGGTATGTGCAAACTTTCGACTGGTACTGTATGTAGTTGTGGTGGAAATCTTTGAATGCATTGTAATGTTTTTAAAATTGTATAACATCCTTAATTTTTCTGGACCACAGGAAGATGGGATCCATAGTAAATACAAATATTTGCACTTCTAGAGGCCTTAACCAAAGTTTCCAAACTGACAGTGACTACAGGTCAAAACAGCCCAAAAGGACATGGACAAATGCCTCAACCATATAAAGCTTTAAGACTTCCTGCAACCCTAATCTATCACATATACATTTTTAATTGACGGGGCACTATACAGTGTTCTCAGTCACGGGTGTAACAAATATTGTCTCTTACAAGGGACTCCTCAAAACATGCAATAACAACAAAAGTTTTTGGGCATTCATTAAATACGGCAAGGTATTGTATTCTGTGGGGTGGTAATACATTATCATTCAAAATACAGCAATTATTTCCCTGCCCACAACATTTTCTCACAATGTACCTTAATTTACAGTACGATGCAGTGAAATGTTTTAGAGTATATTACTTTTAATAAAACACAAAATTGCTCTTTCATTTACAGTTTTCCATTACAGTTTAGCATAATTTTGGCCAGCTAATAGTCTAACCACCGATCAAGCAACATGACATCGGCAGAAAAGTGTGAATGGAAAATTGTTCTGAAATCCTGTTGCTGCAGGATTATTATGCTGCATCAATAATGGTCATATATGGATCCTACATCTGTATGTACTGGTCCTGAGTTACTTATGTGTCATGCATATATTTGGTATGGTTTACTGACTGCTCCACCACTCAATGAAACCCTAGGAGGCACTGCAAACATCTTTGGAGATATTTAGTGTGATGGACTTTTTAGTCTCTGCATTACATCCATGTCCTCAGTAGTTCAAGCACTTTTAGTCATGTATCAACATCGATAACATTA
This sequence comes from Oncorhynchus gorbuscha, assembly GCF_021184085.1. Classification (NCBI taxonomy): domain Eukaryota; kingdom Metazoa; phylum Chordata; class Actinopteri; order Salmoniformes; family Salmonidae; genus Oncorhynchus; species Oncorhynchus gorbuscha. Next base: position 53,881,017 of record NC_060182.1, on the reverse strand, counting down.
TGGGTAACATTTTCTGTCCGCCAAACTGAACTCTGCAAGAAGAGAATACCATTTAAGTCACAATATTGAAGCTGGAGTTATATTGTAAATGTATCTTTTACAACATCTACATGTGAATGCGATGATTATCTGTGGTTTTAAAGTAAACAGCTAAGTGTGTCCAATGTAATACCAGATAAGTTATGCCTACTCAAACATTTTTAGGATACCGATTACCCAAAAATGTTTAAGTTAATAAACTTAACCCATTTAATCCCAAATTTTTCCCAGACATGAAAATATCCAAATCAAGTGTCATTAGTAACACTTTGAAGTAATCAATCATTATTTTTAAAAATATTAATGGGAAAGTAGGTGAAAAAGTGTGTTTTATGGTCGGTCAAATTTGTGACTGGTGGGATAATGTTAAGTATACTAAATTAACATATTTCTCCTATGCAGTTATCAAAGTTCTTATATATCTCAACCCAGTTAATTACAATTTTAAAATTCTGTCACTGGCAGTCCCCAGCGTTGCCTCTAGAATGCGCCATCACATTCTAGTGTGACTATTTTACACATCAAAAACTTATACTGAGCAAAGACAAAAAAAAACATCAACGTATTTCAACATTGTTACTTTATTGTAACATACATTGTAACATTGTTATTTTAGTGCAACATATATTGAAACATTAATATTGTAATTTTATTGTAACATTTTAACTTGTACTTTAGTGCAATATTCATTGTAACATTGTCATTGTGACATTTTAGTGCAACATTCACTAATAACTGTATAGCAGTCGTGTAAGTCATTCCCACTGAATGTAAAGGTAACATTTAGGATAGAGGTAGCCTGTAGAACATGCATTCAAGTAGAGGCCTACACTGAACAAAATACAGTTATACATGTATATATAAAAACGCTCCACTGCACAATGAGTGCTTTTATATACTGTATATAACATATATATAAATAAATAAATAAATAAATAAATATATATATATATATCATAGAGGTAGGCTTCGGAACCAAGTGCAAGATTAGTTTGTGCATCACTATTTAAACTGTGATCAGTCAGACTTCCTGTCATACAGTATGTCTTGAATCAACTGACCTTCTTTTCCAAAAACATGTCAGTCATTTTGATTGTTTTTTTTGTTGACTTTTCTTTTCTTGCGTTGTACTGCTTCTCCTCACCCTTTATCGACTTTTCTATTTTTCTTTTATTGTCTTTTTCAGACCTTTTTCATTTGCACTCATCACCTTTTCTACTGTCCATGGTATATCTTGAAGCACTCAAAGTGCAGTAGCGCTTTGCATTTCTCACATGCATAGGTAGTACGTACGACTTCTCTGGAACCGGTGCATCGCGTTGATTGGCCAGTGAGAAGCTTTGTCATATCTTGCCTGAGATTCAACAGTAGCAGCCAGTAAAGATCTCTTTCCATGGCTCAGTGGTTTCTTGACGAACATTTGCATATTTGGGCTGTATACTACGTGTTTTGGAATCACATCAGTGGCAGGCCTCTTCGATCATTTGAACACTCCATCTCTATTTTTGACCACCTGCAGCTTTCCCTTGGCTCTTCTGGCTGACCCCTATGGCTTGTAGAGGCCCTTGGTTCTTCTGACTGGATCTTCTGACGGGTAGAGGCTCTTGGCTCTTCATTATCAACAATGGAGGGGGGTGGGGGAGGTTGTGGAGGTGGGGAAGGTGGTGAGGGGTAGGTCATCATCACTGATAACATTGTTCCTGTCATGATCTGTTTGCATAGGTTCAGCATATACATTCAACAGCCTGGCTGGCAAATGGCCTGTCCATAGTCCATATCTGACCCATCACAATCACTCACGACAGCATCTTTCTCAGTTTGAGGGATAACTGAAATGTTGCATGCCTTGTCTGGGCAGTCACCTAGATCCAACATATCCAGAACTTGCCTCAAAGTGAAACTAAGAGAAAGAACAGAGTAGAAAGTTAGGTTGAACAAGACCTATGAATGTGTGACAGTATGTGTATACCTAGACGCATGTTATCCCACCTGTCACTATTGTTGCCATCAACATGTTTACACATTCTATGACCACACTGAACAAAGTTGAGTAATTGCAAATGCATATATCAATACAAAAAAAGTGTCCTATCTTTATGTTAACATACATTACTAACCTTTTGTTTGGGAGCTTTGATGCAGCCATCCTCTTCTCAACCAGGAAGTAAACAGCTCTGGTCATGTGACAATTTACACTAAACATGTGACACTGCACATATTTCATTGAGACCCTTGATTTTTTCAATAATTTCTGGAAATTAATTGATACATCATTCAGTTACATTTATAGAGCCTTATAACTGGAAACATTTTTTTATGGTCACTATTGTGACGGATGGGATTAAATATGTTAAATAGCTGAGTGCTCTCTTGCTATGAGTAATACAAATGTCGTTTTCTTTTATAAGTATACGTCAATTTAATGCCCCCACTAAGCCAAGCTTCCAATCATTTCCCAGTGTGCCTTGCCTTTTCGATTGAATTGTAGAGTTACCCACCCATGACTGTCTTTGTCACTAACAAATACAATGTTGTTGAATTTGTTTATTTTCAGTCCTGTGGTATTTCTAGGCGAATATTGTCATTAAAATGTAATGATTACAGACAGTGCATTCGGAATCCGACCAATTTACTTTTTCCACATGTTATTACATTACAGCCTTCTAAAATGTATTTAATATATATATTTTCAATCTACACACAATACCCCGTAATGATGAAGCAAAAACTTGTTTTATAATTTTATAATATGTATTACATTTACATAATTATTCAGACACTTTACTCAGTGCTTTGTTGAAGCACCTTTGGCAGCAATTACAGCCTTGAGTCTTCTTGGGTATGACACTACAAGCTTGGCACACTGGTATTTGGGGAGTTTCTCCCATTCTTCTCTCCAGCTCTGTCAGGTTGGAGAGATGTTCGATTGGGTTCAAGTCTGGGCTCTGGGTGGGCCACTCAAGGACATTCAGACTTATCCCGAAGCCAGTCCTGCATTATCTTGGCTGTGTGCGTAGAATCATTGTCCTGTTGGAAGGTGAACCTACTTCCCAGTCGGGGGTCCTTAGCTCTCTGGAGCAGGTTTTCATCAAGGATCGCTCTGTACTTTGCTCCGTTCGTCTTTCCCTCGATCCTCACTAATCTCCCAGTCCCTGCCACTGAAAAAGATACCACAGCATGATGCTGCCAACACCTTGTTTGATCTTGGTTTCATCAGACCACAGAATCTTGTTTGTCATGGTCAGAGTCTTTAGGCTTTAACTTAACACAATTGGAAAAAGTCAAGGGGCCACATTAGACCTGCAAGTAGGGTTGCAAACTTTCCCAAACTTCCAGACAGAATTTCCGGAATACCTGGAAAAATGTACCATCATGCAACCCTAACTGTAAATCCCATTATGCTGGTTTGCAAAGTGATGTGTAATTCCTATTGGAATCTATCAAGCGTTAGGCTATCCAACAGTTGAAATTTGTATTCACCCACAACTTGCATTCATAATGAGTGCCAGGGTTAAGAACAGTGGGAGGAAACTACCTAAGTCATTTAAACTGGAACAACCATTTCAGTAACGGTTGCAAAAATTATATTTATTTTATTGTGTAGCATAACATTTAACCAATCAATTACTCAATGTACAGGCAAAAACACATATATTAAAAACAATTCTAAAAAGTCTACCTGCAGTAGAGCAAGCTGGGAAAAAAAGTTCAGTTATCAGATCTTACAAAAAATATACCTGGTGTGACTTCTCATTTAGTTTTGAGTCAGTACCACAAACATTTTAAGTAATAATGACTTTTCATTGACTTTCAGTACAACTTACTAGAAGTGTTGTGGTTGTGGTTTACAGTATGTGTGCATTGTGTTTACTAAATAGCCACAAGCTACTGTACTTCCTCATGTTGTTAATTTTGATCCAATAGAGGGCGGAGAGGCATACAGTATGTCATAAAGAAATAATACAGAAAATAGGCATGGTGATAGGGGTTTGGTAGGGGAGAGGGGGAGGGAGAGGGCAAGGGGATGGAGGAGAGAGAGCGGGAGGGATTAGTCATTGGTCAGTAGCCCGAATCCAAAGTGATATCAGCTGCAATTTGCTTAATAAAATTATGGACCACGTTGAACTACACAAAGGCAGGCGGTGGCTTGCTGGAGAGAGCATTCGCTTCAGGATATCCTTGCACACAGGAGCTAGCATTGGTGTGTGTGGCATGCACACACCCTTTCTGACTCTCTCTCTGACACACACACACCTGCACACTCTATTTTTTCCACCTCTGGTACTGAAGTGCAGAGTGTCATCCACGCACACCACCTGTCAGCTTTAGTAAGAGGCTTCGCCAAAAGCTTGTCCACAAATTACCCGGCAGGACATGCACCAACAGGCTAAGGATGAGGGGGAACCTCCCAAAATGCAGGGGGAGGAGGGGGACTCGAACACAACATGCTCCACACGAACCCAGTCTACCCCCTCTTCTGAGACCTCCATGGAGGGGGAAACTCAGGTGGAGGAAGAGGGAACTCCTGTCCTGACTCCCTACCCCTACAGTAGGCATGGGGGGCCCTGTCGCCCGGGTTGTCTACTAGTCGCCCTGATCTTCATGCTCATCTCTTTACTCGGCAGCTGGGCAGTTGTCCACCTCACCCTGGGGTCCCGTGGAATGGCGACCTTCAGGATCCAAGCCAGCTATGACCGGCCGAGCGAACAGGATGCCACCGCCACGATCAAACCGGGCTTCACCACCAACTGCACCATGGGTAAGTGAGCGTTTAAGTTAGCAATTGCTGTGTTGTGTGTCTGCACGCTACTGTACTGTGGAGTGGTTAATCGTTTAATCAAAAGACATACCCAATGTCAGAAATGTTGGTTATACTAATGGTTCCTAATCGTGAAGGTTAGGATTTTGAGTTGTGCAATCTGACCTTAGATCTGTGGTTATGGGCAGTGTCTACATCAAGTGTGTGCTGTATATCCACATCTAAACTTGGCTATCCTGGGGTGGCAGGGTAACCTAGTGGTTAGAACGTTGGACTAGTAACCGGAAGGTTCAAGTTCAAATTCTCGAGCTGACAAGGTACAAATCTGTCGTTCTGCCCCTGAACAGGCAGTTAACCCACTGTTCCTAGGCCGTAATTGAATTTGTTCTTAACTGACTTGCCTGGTAAAATAAATAAAATATACAAAAGTATGTGGACAACATCTAGTGGATGTCCTTCCCAGAAGAGTGGAGGCTGTTATACAGTGCCTTCGGAAAGTATAGGGACAATTTGTAAAAAAAAAAAAAATTTTATCATCTATCTACACACAATACTCCATAATGACAAAGCATGAAATATTTTATTACATTTTTGCCTGTGTACAACAAATTAAAAAAGTTTCACATACGTATTCAGACCCTTTACCCAGTACTTTGTTGAAGCACATTTGGCTGCGATTACTGCATTGAGTCTTCTTGGGTGTGACGTTACAAGCTTGGCCCAACTGTATTTGGGCAGTTTCTCACATTTTTCTCTGCAGATCCTCTCCAGCTCTGTCAGGTTGGAGTTATCCCGAAGCCAGTCCCGCGTTGGCTTGGCTGTGTGCTTATGGTCATTGTCTTGTTGGAAGGTGAACCTCACCCCAGTTTATGGTCCTGAGAGCTCTGGAACAGGTTATCATCAAGGATCTCTCTGTACTTTGCTCCATTTATCTTTGCCTTGATCCTGACTAGTATCCCAGTCCCTTCCGCTGAAAAACACAGTCTTTTGGTGCCTTTTGGCAAACTCCAAGCTGGCTGTCATGTGTCTTTTACTGAGGAGTGGCTTCCGTCTGGCCACTCTACTCTACCATGGTTGTCTGTCTGGAAGGTTCTCCCCTGGTACCCTTCCCTAGATCTGTGCCTTGACACAATCCTGTCTCTGAGCTCTATGTACAATTTCTTCTACCTCATGGCTTGTTTTTTGCTCTGACATGCACTGTCAACTGTAGGACCAAATATGGATAGATAAGTGGGTGCCTTTCCAAATCATGTCCAATCAATTTAATTTACCAGCAGCATACCACCCTGCACCCCACTGCTGGCTTGCTTCTGAAGCTAAGCAGGGTTGGTCCTGGATGGGAGACCAGATGCTGCTGGAAGTGGTGTTGGAAGGCCAGTAGTAGGCCCCCTTTCCTCTGGTCAAACGGGTGTCCTTACTCTCTGTGGTCACTAAAGATCCCATGGCACTTAAGGGGTGTTAACCCTGGTCCTGGCTAAATTCTCAATCTGGCCCTCATACCATCATGGTCACCTAATCATCCCCAGTTTACAATTGGCTCATGTATCCCTCCTCTCCCCTGTAACTATTAAAAAAAATGAGAATGAGAATGAGTTCTCAGTCTACTTACCTGTTAAAATAAGGGTGAAATAAATAAAAAGTTGTAGAAATATCTCATGGGTGATCAATGAAAACAGGATGCACCTGAGCTCAATTGCAAGTCTCATAGCAAAGGGTCTGAATTATTTTGTAAATATATATATATTTATATTTGCAAACATTTTTAAAAACCTGTTTTCGCTTTGTCAATATGGAGTATTGTGTGTGTCTATTGCTGATGATTTTCTTTTATTTAATCCATTTTAGAATAAGGTTGTAACGTAACAACATGTGGAAAAGGGAAGGGGTCTGAATACTTTCAGAAGGCAGAAATAGTAGCAGAAAAGAGGGGACCAACTCCACTTATTAATGTCCATGATTTTAGAATGAGGTGTGCGACAGGCAGGTGTCCACATACATTTGGTGATGTTGTGTATGCAGATAACATAGCTGATTCTCTCTAAAAGTTAGCTTCTGCTGTTTCCCCTATTTAATTGTGAAAACATGTCAAATGCTTACTAAAATATAAGTCTGTGAAGGCATGTTACATCTAGTTGAATTGTTCTTTAACTGTTCTGTAGTCTCGAATCGAGTGTCAAAGTGTTGCTCCTTGCTTACAGTATATTTGAACTTTTTGTGAAATGGAATTTTATGTTCTGAGCACGATGCTCTGCTTTGTTGAACATTACAAAGAGAAGAACCGAACAAGTTGCTTAAATGTAATATTTACGTAATAGAAATGTAATCTTTTATTATTTTACATTATTTAAATGTTATAATTTATGCTTTCAAATTTGAAAAGTGAACAGGTTAGTACATTTGTCTTTGTAATAAAACATTTACTTGAGTTAGCTTCTAATGTACTGGCTTCTGGGGAATACAGTGAACTTTGGAAAGAGTTGTTGCTTTCATAGCTATGTTTTGATGTCACTTCTAAGGGTGTTTGAAAAGCAGTGCCTATGTTTTTCAAACTGGAGATTTTTCCGGCTGCTGTTCTGGATGTAAACCCCATTACCATATGTTGTGGAATGAAATGCAGGATTGGCGTGCTACAGGGGATAATATCTCTCTGTGAACCTCGAGAGGTCCTTAAATTAGGTTAATCCCGTTGATTCAATTTCCTCCGAGCTCTATGCGGAATTGTAGGGACCTTTGCTTTTGACGTTTCGAGGAAGTGTATAATATTGAAGAAATGTGGTATAAAATCTGGATTTCAAAAGAGTTACAGTAGAGTTATGGCTGGTTTCCCCTTTTGGTTATTGGAACAGACAAGCCACTGTCACAGCAGCTATTGTGCATCAATAAAAGCAGAGAAACAGAATGTGGACAAATACTTTATGGGATATTCAAATTGAATTTACATGCTCAATTGACCAAGCGTCACAATGGAAGTAGACTGTTAGGGCACAGACATTAGACAAAAGTCAGTTGAGTGAATTTTCCAAACTCTGTCAACTATGTTAACCACCATTCACTTAGTGGTGTAAAGTTTGGGGTATCTGTACTTTACTTTACTATTTCTATTTTTGACATCTGTAATTGTACTCCACTACATTCTTAAAGAAAATAATGTACTTTCTACTCCATACATTTTCCCTGACACCAAAGTTACATTTTGAATGCTGAGCAGGACAGGGAAATGGTTTCATTCACAAACTTAAAGAGAAAATCCCTCATCCTACCTACTGCGTCTGATCTGGAGTCACTAAACACAAATGCTTTGTTTCTAAATTATGTCTGAGTGTTGGAGTGTGCCCCTGGCTATCCATAAATTTGAAAAACAAGAAAATCGTTGCTGTCTGGTTTTCTTAATATAAGGAATTTAAAATAATTTACACATGTAATACACTTTTAATACTTAAGTAAACTCAGCCAAAAAAGAAACCTCCCTTTTTCAGGACCCTGTGTCTTTCAAAGATATTTTTTAAAAGCTCTGGATCCGGTAATCGTAGCTGTCTTGAGCATATCAGCTGCTATCTGAACAGGTTTATCGAACAATCTTCTTGGGCCACTATAACTATAACTATTTTGAAAATTGGATTGGTCCCCTCTACCACACGGAACCCACTAATCTACTGACGGAAATGCATGGGGTGGCTAAAAACAGACCTCCATCTTCTGCTAGCTTGCTACCCATGGCTCGGCTATCTGTCTGAATCGCCGTGACCCCAACCAATCTCACTACTCACTGGAACCCTTATGATCACTCGGCTAAGCATGCCTCTCCTTAATGTCAATATGCTCTGTCCATTGCTGTTCTGGTTAGTGTTTATTGGCTTATTTCACTGTAGAGCCTCTAGCACTGCTCATTATACCTTATCCAACCCTTCAGTTCCACCGCCCACCCATGCGATGACATCACCTGGTTTCAATGATGTTTCTAGAGACAATATCTCTCTCATCATCAGTCAATGCCTAGGTTTACCTCCACTGTATTCATATCCTACCATACATGTGTCTGTACACTATACCTTGAATCTATTTTATCGCCCCCAGAAACCTGGTCCTTTTACTCTTTGTTCCGGACGTCCTAGACATCCAATTCTCATGGCTTTTAGCCGTGCCCTTATCCTACTCCTTCTCTGTTCCTCTGGCAATGTAGAGGTGAATCTAGGCCCTGCAGTGTCTAGCTATTCCCCAGGCGCTCTCTTTTGAAGCCTTCTGTAACCGTAAAAGCCTTGGTTTCATGCATGTAAACATTAGAAGCCTAAGTTTGTTTTATTCACTGCTTTAGCACACTCTGCCAACCCGGGTGTCTTAGCCGTGTCTGAATCCTGGCTTAGGAAGACCACCAAAAACTCTGAAATCTCCATCCCTAACTACAACATTTTCAGACAAGATAGAACGGCCAAAGGGGGCGGTGTTGCAATCTACTGCAATGATAGCCTGCAGAGTTCTGTCCTACTATCCAGCTCTGTACCCAAACAATTTGAACTTCTACTTTAAAAATTCACATCTCTAAAAACAAGTCTCTCACTGTTTTGCTGCCTGCTATAGACCACCCTCTGCCCCCAGCTGTGTTTTGCATACCATATGTGAACTGATTGCCCCCCCATCTATCTTCAGAGCTCGTGCTGCTAGGTGACATCTACAAGACCCTGCTAGGTAAAGTCCCGGCTTATCTCTGCTCACTGTACACCATAGCTGCACCCACCCGTAGCACGCATTCCAGCAGGTATATCTCACTTGTCACCCCCAAAGCCAATTCCTCCTTTGGCTGCCTCTCCTTCCAGTTCTCTGCTGCCAATGACTGGAACGAACTACAAAAATCTCTGAAACTGGAAACACTTATCTCCCTCACTAGCTTTAAGCACCAGCTGTCAGAGCAGCTCACAGATAACTGCACCTGTACATAGCCCATCTATAAATAGCCCAAACAACTACCTCTTCCCATACTGTATTTATTTATTTATTTTGCTCCTTTGCACCCCAGTATTTCTAATTTGCACACTCATCTACTGTCAAATCTACCATTCCAGTGTTTTAATTGCTATATTGTATTTACTTCGCCACCATGGCCTATGTATTGCCTTTACCTCCCTTATCTCACCTCATTTGCTCACATTGTATATAGACTTATTTTTCTACTGTATTATTGACTGTATGTTTGTTTTACTCCATATGTAACTCTTTGTTTTTATATGTCGAACTGCTTTGCTTTATCTTGTCCAGGTCGCAGTTGTAACTGAGAACTTGTTCTCAACTGTCCTACCTGGTTAAATAAAGGTGAAATAAATAATTAATAAATAAATAAATAACACATTCAATAAAGGCATATTTAATTTGACTCAAATATGAACATTTATTTCGTATATAAAACACAACATGTAAAGTGTTAGGTTATTTCTCTCAAACTTTGTGCACAAATTTACATCCCTGTTTTACATCCCTGTTAGTGAACATTTCCCCTTTGCCAAGATAATCCATCCACCACCAATTTCAAGAAGCTGATTTAACAGCATGATCATTGCATCTTGTGCTGGGGACAATTAAAGCCCTCTCTAAAACGTGCAATTTTGTCACACAACACAATGCCACAGATGCCTCAAGTTTTGAGGGAGCGTGCAGTTGGCATGTTGACTGCAGAAAGGTCCACCAGAGCTGTTACTTTGGTTTGGACTCATTCTCCGACTCTCCTGTGCTCCAATTTGCGTTCTAAGAGCCCGGTAGTGTGCATTTCTGAGAAACACCCTATGTATGATCTCGCAAACAATGTAAAGTATGTATAGATAGGTGTAATCAGATTTTTAATCCGAGGGTATCCTGCTATTGACACACTTGTTGAATAGAACGTGAAAACAACAGTAATTAATGAGGCAGTCTATACAGTGAAGGTGAGTGCAGGTAGGCCTAGACAGAGGATGTTTTTGTGGTTGCAGCCCTGTGCACCCCTTTATGTTAATGTATCAATTGCACCAAAATGAAATCATGCAAATACGTTTTCTTCATTTCATCACAAAATATAAAATAGATCCCTGATACCAACATGAGAAGAACATGAGTTCATTCTAAGAAAAGAAACTGTGACATTTTACAATAATTGTAATACCTAAATTCCCACCAAAATCCCCGAAATCCATTATTTGTCTCTGCCAGTAAAATGTTTTATGTGCTATAATTCAGTCAATACCTGATGGATTAAAACAATTCAAACAGTTTGGAGAATCGTTATCCATTGTCCAACTGCTGCATTCATTATAATTGTTTTGAAACCTTTTAACAAGTTTGATTATCTTTGCAACATACATGCAAGGACTGTATTGTTGTTTGTATTACTTCCTCATTTTGCCACATGCTGCACTTTACAGATAATGTAAAAATGCATTTGATGATCCCAACACACGTAGACACCCCCTCCACACATACAACTCAACCCTAACGACTCATTGCGTACCAGTGCTTCTCAGACCTCCAACAACAGAACAGGTTGCTGTTGCTTATGCAAATCCCAGAAATTAGACAAGGCTAATTGTTCTCCTGTTGGGCAGCTCACAATGGCCCCATTCTGGGGCCAACACACACACGCCCGCCCTGGATATGTTTCAACACCCACCCACCTCGGCATGTCTCTCCAAGCTTTAATCCGTTGTGTGGTGTGTATCTTCAGTTTAAAGCAGTTCTTTGAATTAGCGATCGTGCTTCAGATCAAATATTTTCCCATTTCCAACCCGCAAACGCTGAGATATGCAGACTGTTCTGGTCGTCTCACATCTGTGGTCCTCATTTTCAGCTGTGATAAATCAATTTTACGGATTTCACAAGCACTTATGCCAAGAGATGTTAACCTCATAAATGTTACTAAATGTAATTGAAAATGTAATTATTTATCACGAGGGCACTAAACAATAACTAGTAGTGCTGCATACTCCAAGAAAGAAATCTCACCTTTCTGATAAAAAATAGTTAGTCACTGCAAGGAGTGCGTACTGGCCGCAGAGAAGTCAGGCGCAGGAGAGCAAAGACTGTGTTACAACGAAGCAATTTAACAATCAAAATCACTGTGAACAAAACAATAAATATATACAATGGGACAAAAACCCTTCGCACGCCAGACATAACGTGCACAAACACTTACAATAAACAATTATGGACAAGGACATGGGGGAAACAGAGGGTTAAAGTCACAACATGTAATTATGGAATTGGAACAATGTGTGTGAAGGCAAGACACATGGAAAATGATAGGTGGATCGGCAATGGCTAGAAGGCCGGCGACGCTGACCGCCGAATGCCGCCCGAACAAGGAGAGGGACCGACGTCGGCGGAAGTCGTGACAGTCACTTTTGAGAACACAAGCTCAAGCACACAGTACAAATATGATACAAATATGGCTACCACAGCAGTCTTCAGCGATACGCCATCACAGCTGGTTTGCGCTAAGTGGAACAGTCATTTATTTTTCAACTGGACAATGACCCAACACACCTCCAGGCTGTGTAAGGTCTATTTGACCAAAAATAGAGTGACGAGTGCTGCATCAGATGACCTGGCATCCACAATCACCTGACCTCAACCCAATTGAGATGGTTTGGGATGAGTTGGACCGCAGAGTGAAGGAAAAGCAGCCAACAAGTGCTCATCATATTTGGGAACTCCTTCAAGACTGTTTGAAAAGCGTTCCAGGTGAAGCTGGTTGAGAGAATGCCAAGAGTGTGCAAAGCTGTCATCAAGGCAAAGGTTGGCTATTTGAAGAATCTCAAATATAAAATATATTTTGATTTGTTTAATAACTTTTGTTTACTACATGATTCCATATGTGTTATTTCATAGTTTTTATATTTTCACTATTATTCTAAATAAATAATTCTAAATAATACAAATAAAGAGAAATCCTTGAATGAGTAGGTGTGTCCAAAACTTTGACTGGTTCTGTACACATTTGTACATTTAGTTTTAGAGAAAAGGTCTCTCTTGATCAAAATATCTGCCCCCATCGCTGTGAACTTGTCATAGAGCTCAGGGCTTCTTGAACTCGTTAGGAACTCATCTTTCATCTCATATTAATCTTGTCGATCTATGACAAACAGAAAGTGTTTTTTGTTTAAAATCTGAATTCTTTTAGATTACAAGCCATAAACAAATCTCTGAATTTACTACAGTGACTAAACCACCCTCTCCTGCTGAGTTACAATGTAGGGATTTCCGTTGATAGTGGTGTAGGATTTCTGTTGATAGTGACGTATGTAGGGTTCTGCCAGGAGTTGATGGACAGTCGGAAGAGTGAATGTAATGGTAGGAGGGACATCTGAGCTTCAAGTTGTGTCAGATTTCACATCCTGCTTCACACAGACAGAAGTTACATACTCCTGTGTCCGTGAGAATCAGGGATACCGCTCAATGCAAGCCATTTCGATCTATGCTGTCCACGTGCATTACATGACCAAAAGTATGTGGACACCCACTCGTTGAACATCTCATTCAAAAATCATGGCATTAATGTGGAGTTGGTCTTCCATTTGCTGCCTCAACAGCCTCCACTCTTCTGGGAAGGCTTTCCACTAGATGTTGGAACATTGCTGCGGGGACAAAGCTTCCATTCAGCCACAAGAGCATGAGTGAGGTCAGGCACTGATTTTGGGCAATTAGGCCTGGCTCGCAGGCTGCGTTCCAATTCATCCCAAAAGTGTCCGGTGGGGTTGAGGTCAGGGTTCTGTGCAGGCCAGTCAACTTCTTCCACACCAATCTCAACAAACCATTTCTTTATGGACCTCGTTTTGTGCACAGGGGATTTGGGCCTTCCCCGAACTGATGCTACAAATTTGGAAGCACATATTGGTAAGAATCTCATCATATGCTGTAGCGTTAAGAATTCCCTTCATTGGAATTAAGGGGCCTAGCCCAAACCATGCAAAACAACCAGGCATTTGGCATCATATGTTGCTTCGTTTTGTGTCATATGATATACCAAACTTTACAATTGGCACTATGCATTTAGGCAGATAGCGTTCACCAGATTCGTCTGTCGGACTGCCAGATGGTGAAGGGTGATTCATCACACAAAAGAATGCGTTTCCAACGGCGGCGAGCGACGCTCAGTATTGCGGATGGTGATCTTAGGCTTGTCAGCAATGGAAACCCATTTCATGAAGCTCCTGACGAACAACTGTGCTGAAACCTGGGACAGGCGATTTTTACGTGCTACGCGCTTCAGCACTAGGCAGTCCCTTTCTGTAAGCTTGTGTGGGCTACAACTTCGCGGCTGAGCCGGCTGAGTTGCTCCTAGACGTTTCCACTTCACAATAACTGCACTTACATTGACTGGGGCAGCACTAGCAGGGCAGATATTTGACAAACTGACTTGTTGGAAAGGTGATAACCTATGACAGTGCCACGTTGAAAGTCACTGAGCGCTTCAATAAGACCGTTCTACTGCCAACGTTTGTCTATGGAGATTGCACAGCTGTGTGCTCGATTTTATACAACTGTCAGCAAAGGGTGTGTATGAATTAGCCAAATCCATTAATTTCAAGTGGTGTCCACATACTTTTGTATATATAGTGTATTGATTTATAAGCAAACGTCAGTCAGAACCGGTACCATAACCACGCAGGCCACCAAAACAGGGGACTTTACATCTAAAAGGTGATAATTATTAACATTCAAACGAAGCATCTTATTTTCATCTGATTCCTACGGAGTTCCGTGCCTTAAGGTAAATCCAATCTTGATCGACTCCCCTCATAAGAAAAATATGTCTATTAGCTTGTTTCCGGGTCTGTGCGAGTTTGACAGTGTACAATTTGCATTCTGACAAGCTCCCTCCTTTTGTGGCATCTTCCCTGCACTTAAGAACAGCGATTAATCAAGCCGTGGCTGTGTGAAAGACAAGATATTCGTCAGCTAACAGCCATGCGGGCCAAATTAATTGAGCAATGTGTCAAGTTTTTTTTCATCCTCTGCCATGCTAATTAACTCATCTGTCAAGGGGCCAACAAGTGATTCCCATTCATTACCCAGAAACCAACTTGAGTGCCCGTACATCTATCTCTTACGCTCATCGTTCCCTTTGAAAAGTCGAAATGTCTTGAGCATATCGTCGGTGACACATTTGTATTTCTCACCAGCTGCTATATTGGAATACAGATTAGCTGGTTATTCAGGAGAATCACAGCCTTCCACACTGTTAGCATCCTCAAGTGTGTCTCGCACGAAGCAAACAGGACTGTTAGCGAAAAGACTGATGGATGAGTTCATTAACAGATCGTGGCAATAACAAATGTGTTTCAGTTTGTCTCGGTCTTTGTCATGACGTTGACTCTGGTTGCCACTAGATTATCAATTGTCATTTTTGTTAATTCCTGTTTATACACTTCAAGTTTGTTTCACTCTGAAGATATTTCTATTACTTGCACATTGTCACTTGTCATTTTCACAGATGGATAAGTACCTCTGACTAGACAGCAGCAAGTCCCCTCGGAGGACTTCAACCTCTAACCTCCTATTCCCTGTCCCATTTACCTAACCCTTACACCATGCAGCTGCTGGACTCTAATGTGGCGTTACTGAAAGTCTATACTCAGTGATTAGGTACTCAGCGGCGGAAGATTGTCCCCCTGGCCCATCAATCACTCCTATCCCGTGGAGCCTTGGGAGTGAAATGAGTTAGGAGACTGGTGGTGGAGTAGAAAGAGTGTATATGGATGGATGAAAGGACAGGTTGTAGTGGCAGGGTAAGAGGCTGGCCACACTGATAGAGAACTGTAGACTCATCCCAATGCAATGGCTGCGTGGCATTGAAGCATATTGTGTCGTAACTGCTTTGGAACAAAATATTTCTCATGTACAGAATGTGCACCATGATGCGTACTCTTGTACTGTGAGATCTACCAAATTACACATAGGATAGCAACAATGAGCTACAATAGACTGTTGCCGCTCATTCATAACCGTCCTCTATCACAATACAAGCATCTCTTTGAATTGATCAGGAATCAAGACCACCATTCTATTGTTAACTAGTTGTAAACATATTTTCTATTTCACTAATAAACCAGGAATAGGTGTCTATCCTCTTGGTGAGATAAAGTACAGACATAGGTCTGCATCCAAAACGGCACCCAATTCCCTACATAGTGCACTACTTTTGACCTGGGATCTCAATCAGCCTGGTAAATGTTAGGCCCACTGTTGAAATACTCATGAATCAATAAATGCATTGGTCTTGTAGATATATGCTCAGCCAAGTGGAGAGAACATAGTGATCAGCGGACCTGTAAAATTACAATGCATGATGAGGGTATTGGTGAATGGAAGTAGTAGGAGAGAAACGCACTAGAGCACAGAGAAACAATTCCTGTGTGTGTGTGTGTGTGTGTGTGTGTGTGTGTGTGTGTGTGTGTGTGTGTGTGTGTGTGTGTGTGTGTGTGTGTGTGTGTGTGTGTGTGTGTGTGTGTGTGTGTGTGTGTGTGTGTGTGTGTGTGTGTGTGTGTGTGTGTGTGTGTGTGTGTGTGTGTGTGTGTGTGTGTGTGTGTGTGTGTGTGTGTGTGTGTGTACTACTGCAAATGTAAGATACATACAGTGCCTTGCGAAAGTATTCGGCCCCCTTAAACTTTGCAACCTTTTGCCACATTTCAGGCTTCAAACATAAAGATATAAAACTGTATTTTTTGTGAAGAATCAAAAGGTCAAGGGGGCCGAATACTTTCGCAAGGCACTGTATAAAGAGATTTTATGTTGCTTTTTTGAATTGAGGTACATCTTTATTTTCATGCCATCCATCAAATGTAAACACCTGGAGTTTGCTAAACGGCATTGGCACTCTGGTGCTATGGTCAGATGACATGAAAATAGAGCTCTTTGGACACACACACTAGTAGTGTTTTTTGACAAAGAAAGATGCATATGCATCTGTGGTTTGAATTGAAGATGGCAGTCCATAAGCGCAGACAAATTATACCAAGGATCTTGAAATATTCTTTATGGAGAAGTGGTCTAATTTCACAACCAAAGTAAAAAATAAAAAATAAATAAAAAGTGAGGTATTAATATCAGGG